>NC_089806.1:21551599-22174099 GCF_029633855.1 Hoplias malabaricus | reverse complement strand
ATCATATTCTTGAGGAAATTAGATATAAACTCATTTCAAAGGAAGAGACTTTCCAAAAGTCCTAAGTACAAGACATAGAAAAACCTTGGGAGATCCAGTAAAACACCGAACCATGAGATAAACAACATGTAAAAGATTTTATTTCTGACAGTCAGGAAAAATCAAGCTACACACTTGCTCCTGATTTCAACAAATCCACAAGTAATTCTGTCAATACTTCCACTGCAAGAATCCAGTGCTATGGGACTGAAAAGACGTGCAACTGTCAGAAAAGCAAGTATAATAAAGGTTGGCCATTTCAGTATATGACTAAGTCTATAACGGTTTAAGCATCAATTAACTGTCCGCTAAAATATCATAACTGACATGTGTAAGGACCGTAATGTGTGTTTGGAATGACGAAACAGTTTTAATATATTGATTCTGCTTGTTTTTTATCATTACAAGCTATTGTTTTTCATATTTGTTTTTCACAGGGATGATCTAAGGGTGGCACTGTGTTCTCCCCATGTCCACGTGGGTTTCCTCCCACGGTCCAAAACCACATGTTGGTAGGTGAATTGGTGACTCAATAGTGTCCATAGCTGTGAGTGTGTGTCACCCAGTGAAGGACTGGCACCCCCTCCAGGGTGTGTTCCCACCTTAGCTCCGGACCCACCGTGACCCTGAACTGGAGAAGCGGTTTCAGACAATGAATGAATAAATGAATGAACAGGGATGATCTAAACTTCAGCCCCTTTACTAGTGTGCACGAGTGAATGAATTTCATATTATGAGCCATCGTACCTATTTTGATGAAATGTGCAAGCTGCCTGTTTGTGCCCAAATTTATTAAACCTACTGCAGGGGGAAGAGCCTTTTCATGTAGAGCCTCCCTAAGCTTTGGAATGAGCTTCCAGTCCATGTTTGGGATCCTGACAGGGTCTCAATTATTAAGTTTAGGCTTAAAAGCTATTAATGTAGTCAAACATTTTGTAATTAGGTTCCCATTAAACCATATGGTGCAGATCTGGAGGTACATGGACATAGAAAATTGTAGTAAGATGTTGTTTGTTGATGGTGGAGCAGAGGGATGATCATATCTCTGGAAGCCATCATGTCTGTGCTACCTTTAGTTAGACTGTTCTAATAAGAACTTACACTCTAATAATTCTTGTGATGTCCAGTCATGTGGAAACTATTATCAAAATGCTGCATATATATTTCATTGCAGTGCTGAACTACCGATAATCTCTGACCTGATGCTGGAGAAAGACTGAATAAAGGTGTCTCTATCTGCCTGACATGCTTACATGCTTTTACAATGAGACAGCACCTACACGTCCCTCAAAACAAGTCTTAAAATTTGTGGATCGCTGCGTATTTCTGCATGTGCCTGGCTTTGTTTCTGGCAGTATATTGTACACACTGCTGAGGAAACCTCCCAGCTGTATTCTATTCCAAGTTGTGTGTGTGTTAATGAAGAGTTGGTGGATGGGTCACTAAAGGCAGGTGTAGTACCTCAGGCCCATGTGTCCTCAGCTTTCATGCCCTCTATAAGTCTATCACATCATATCCCCTGCACATTTTCTCACCTTAAACCTCCAGAGTCCTCTGATGTCATCACTACTCTCAAAGCACACTGGCTCCAGCCCTTCGTCCAAGCAGCACTTGATGCAGGTCAGTCCAGGATTGCCCCCTCTAATGACTGCCACTCGTTGAGCCATTCTTAAGAGTTAACAACCAGGGGGTCACTTTGACAGAACGCTGAAGGCTTATGTCATCATTTAAGAGCATTTATTTTGAAATGCCACAATGTCTTGATATCTTTATGATGTGTGGCTTTTCTTTTGAAATCAGTTCTCCTACGCGCTCTTACCCTAATGTTTAGGTATGTCAAATGTCAATGTCACTGTCACCTGAGAATAAGATGCGAATACCTGTGCCAGCGTCACCCGAACGTAAAGTGCCGATGCCTTTCTATGATATTACCGCTACTGCCACTGTGCCATTTTTATCAAAATCCACTCCAGCAGTTTCTACCAGGTACAATGTGGCCAAACCTGCCATCCTGATCCTGTTGGACAGTCCTCGGGTCCCTCCGTCTGTAAGCGACAGTCAAGCCCCATAGATGATTGGCTCACGCAGAAGCTAGTAAACAGAATCAGTGGAGGGCTGCTTTTCCACCTTAAACAAAGTTCATGCTTTAAAAAACACTCAACTCTATAAAAAGACAGGTGGCAAATGATCTCCTCCAGGCTCAGTCCACCAGTCTTGTGTAAAACAAACTTTACCATATTCCTTCATAGGGCTTGCACAGGACCTAAAACCTAATGCAAATACTGGAGCCTAAAAGGGGCTTTTCGGCTGTTAAGATGAATAACACCCTGGACTCCCTCATCTCTTGGTAAAAACAAGACACTTCGCTGGACCCAATGAAGTTTGTTCCAAATAAAACAAGAGCCTGAAATCCCCATTAAAAAGCCCTGTGGAGGCTGGAAGACAACCAAACAATTCCAGAGGGATGACACTATTAGAGAGAGACTTTTCTAATTCTATGGAAGCAAATCTGTCTCATCAGACTTTGAAATATTACCACCTATGCATTTGTAGCACTGAATTGTTTTTGCACTGAAATCTGAATATAATTGCTCTTGCATAGAGACTTTACTAATTCCCCTACATTTAATTTTTTTTTCCAGCTAAGACATAATTCTGCTGCTTCCTATAGAGCTAATTTGGGTACAAGAGTTTTGTGCATTTGGGAAACAAAATGGACGCCATCGACAGGAAAGTGCTGGTGGGAAACTAAAGTGTAGCTGTGGAACTATCTGACAGAGTTTATTGCTCTTATACTATGATTGGTGCAGAATGCTGTCTAAAAGCTCTCATTATACAGGACATTGTCATTAGGTTTTACAATGAACATTGTTTACAGTGTGAGTGTTCAGTGATATTTCTCATTGTCAACAGTGAGGAAGGTCCTCCGCCTTCGTTGTTATGCTGTCAGTCATCACCTCCCACGACAGAATAGGTAGTGATGTTCAATTCCACCAATTTCCTTTTTGATATAAAATGACTATACTGAAAATGATTTACTAATGTAATTTCTAAAGACTAATAAATGAACCAAATGAATGAAAAAAATTGTAAATTGGATTGTGAATGGAAAAGTGCTCAAATGTGACATTTTGTCTAAAATTCTATTTAATCACAGGTAATTCACCCAGAAAATGCTGCAGCACAGACAGACACCACAAGAGTCCAAATTCACAGGGCAGAAATAACTCCACAAGACTCCATTTACGCTCACTCATTGTGTGTGTCTTTAGGCTGAGTGACTGACTGGAACTGCACTTTTGCATTGCACACGTACCGAGGCAGAAGAAACGTAGTATCATGTAGACCAGATCTCAACAGTTTAGTTATTTTCCACTGTGTTCCTGTTAATGATACACATTACCTCAAATGACTTAAGTAGCATTTTAGAGCAGAAAGATCTGGTATCGGAGGTATAGATTTTTCAGTATGATCCACACATCAATAAGAATAGGGCCAAAAGTCTGAAAATGACAAACAAGGATCCGGAAATGAAAATAAAGGAGGGTCACTGGTCATAAGGAGTTAAATGAAATGATGTTTACTAGATTTGTGAGACCCTACTTACCACAAATGGAGACAGTGAATCAAGTTCATTGGTTTCCAATTACAAAACTACCATAAAGCATTCTCCCGTACTCGGGGGTATGTACTTGCCAGTCGAACTCGCCAAATTTGTACTACAAAATAAGGCAGGTTGAACTTGACATACTTTATAATGAGAAACAGCCACCCTCATGGTTACTGTGATTCAATATAAGGGACAGATCTGAACTGCAGGCAGGCCAGTCAAGCAAACACACCCTGTGGCTATGAAGCTACACTGTTGTAGCACATGAAAAGTGAGGACTTGCTGAAATAACCACTGACTTGCCTTGAAAAAATATAAATTTTATGGAAATGTATTCATTAATTAATTCACTTTCTATAACAGCTCCCTATTGAGTTTGGAAATGGGTTCTGAGTCTACCCAGAAACACTGGACGCAGGACAGAAACACACACTGGACAGGACAGCAGTCCATTACAAGGTACCACACACTCACTAACTCCTATGGACACATTTGAATAGCCAATCCACCTACCAGAGTGCATTTATGGACTGTGGCAGCAAACCAGAGCACCCAGAGGAAACCCACGCAGAAGGGGGGAAAATACACCTCACAGACAGTCATCCGTAACATATAACATGTATTTGAGATGATAAGACTGTGTTTATGGTTTATGCCAAAGTATGGGTCAACATTTTTCTTTGTCCAGACTCACCATCTTGTCTTAAATATGTAATACATGAATCACTAACAAAGAATTGAATACATTTTAATATAATTTTAAATACATATAAGATTTAGATTACAGCAACATCACACAAAATGCAGTTAGTTTGTCGACTTGTGCTCATCAAAAGCTGCTTGGCAATTTGACAAAGTTAATATTGCATATAAGATGTAAAATGGAGTCTTCTGGATTACTCACAAGGAAAACCACTCGTTTAGGGATGAATGGACTGAAATTATACACTTAATTATCTCACAATCAACCCCTCTGAAGTTTCAGCTTTGTGAAAGTTTGATGGACCTATAAGAACTTCGTAGTGGACCTCCAAAATTCATATTTCAGTATCACTGCTCTACAGAGAACAAAATTCACAATGACATATTACAGCAAAATTCATACATCTCTTCTATCCACAACAAACTCTAAACTGTGCCAGCGATGATGTAATGTTTCCCCAATGTGTTAAATTTTGTTATAGTGTATTTAAATGTGGATGAGTGCCTCACTATATATTGTAAATGACTAGATATTCAACAACACCTAATTTGTCTTCTAAGATAATTGATTCTACTAGGGATGCCCAAATGTTTACATATGACATATGCACACTATATACTTTTCTGAAATCTTATATTATTTGATTGGAGACTGGGATCTTACAGTTCCACAATGACAGAACTATATGAAGATAAGGGATTTCATCCAAGTGACCTGATCCTGAAGGAAGCTGGGGTTTCTCATTTGCAGTGAAGTGACAGTGAAAATCAGCAGGATGCTCCCGGCCACACTCAGCCAGTGGATGTGGCTGGAGGATCTGGGCTCTGGAATGGGCCGTGTGTTTAAAGGCTGAGTAATGCGCTCCCACTGGGTAAAGATTGCCTGGCGAGCCCCCTCCCAGCGGCCTGGACCCCTCAGCCGATACTGATATGGTGTAGTGGGACCAAACAGAACCCTCCAACCCAAAGCAGGATCTGTTAAAAACAGCCAGAGGAGGTTGGGACGTACACCCACTTCCTGCGCGATGGTTTCTATATACAGCACATAGTCCACTTCTAGAGCAGCGCTCGCTGGATTAGAATATCTACAAAAGATTGAGAGACATGTTATACATAAATGTGTCTTCTCAAATGCTAAACATTAAATGAATGAGCTACAGGGCATGGAGTTTTACTAAAATCAGCAATTTAAAATAAAAAGAAAAAACCTGTTAATTTTTGCTTCCATTTCTTTCTTGATAATTCTCTGCATTGTAGCCAAAGGAGGAAGATGGATCCGTCCTTGAGGGAAAAAGAATATATTCAGTGTTTTTTAAAATAAAAAAAAACTTTACTCAGTGTACTGCACTGACAAAAGACTTTTCAGACACAAGGAATATATCAGTTTGTGGGTGGTGTTTGAAATGGTGTTTAGGAATATTATGATTAATTCTAATATGCTAAAATAATATTTAGTATTGCATTTAGTATAGAATTTCTGCTATTCTTATTTTTAATTTTTCATTTGACCAGACATTCTCAAACATCATCATACAACAGTACAAAGAGAACAATTAAAACATTCATTCATTGTATTGTAACCTCTTATCCAGTTCAGAGTCGCGCTGGATCAGGAACCTACCCAGAATCACTGGGTGCAAGGTAGGAACACACCCTGGAGGGGGTGCCAATCCTTCAGAGGGCAACACACATTCAAACATTCACTCACACCTACGGACATTTTTGAGTCACCAATCCACTTGCAATGTGTGTTTTTGGACCACGGGAGGAAACCAATGCACTCAGAGGAAACCCACGCGGACACAGGGAGAACACATCAAACTCCTCACAGACAGTCACTTGGAGTGGGACTTACACCCAGGTCCATGGAGCTGTGTGACTGCTACATTACCTGCTGTGTTACTGTGCCGCCCATAATTAAATCAATTCTGGCAAATAGTAAATATCAACATATTTACAAAACACATTCAGTAATCTTGACAATATGATCCATCACAGCGTTTCTTTTACAAACCCTATTTATAAATTAGTTAGACACTGAAACAAAGAGAAACTAAGCAAGCCTGTGTAATGGACAGTTTCACTTCTGTTAAGAGAAATTTGAATGAGGGTGTTAAAATGTTACTGAAACTCAAAACTGCATATGCAGCTACAAGATGTGTTATATCTGTATAAAACATTTTGTGAAGCTCATTATCCACTGCACCTTTACAGCATCTCTTATCACAGATTTCTGGTTCAGGCTAATTTTGAGAACAGAGTGCATAACAGGAGAAGGTGGGGGGTGAGCTAGAACGGTATAAAAGATCACTGTGAACTTTTATCAGTATCCTTGAGCTTGTAACTTTCATGTATTCTGCTGAGGGATCCTCTGTATGCAGAGCAGTTAACCCATTCTACTCTTTACAAATTCAGCTCCTGACTCTATTTGAATTCTTCCAATTATAGTATAAAGAATTCCACCAACACAATTTGGTTTTGCCGGACCACCATTAACCATATAGCCATTGTCACAGGTGTTTCTGGCATTTCAAAAACAGGAAAGCCCAAAATACATACCCATGTCATTGGAAGGTCTGGAGAAGCTTTGGTGCTTCATATCAATGTCTTTGTTTACATGTGTTTTTTATGATGTGATTGTGGTGCAGCAGGTAGTGTCGCAGTCATAAAGTTCCAGGGACCTGGAGGTTGTGGGTTCCAGTACCGCTCCAGGTGACTGTCTGTTGGTGTGTTTTCCCTTTGTCTGTGTGGGTTTCCTCCCTGTGAAGTCATCCTGTGAAGGACACGTTAAGAACACACCAAACTCCTCACAGACCTGGAGTGAGTCTTGAAACCCACAACCTCCAGGACCCTGGAGCTTTGTGACAGAGACACTATCTGCAGCACCACTCTGCTGCATAATGGAATCATTTTACAAATTAAAGAAACTGCTCATGGACAGGCATGTAGATATGAACATGAGTAAAATAGTTGAAGATATGTCTATTCAACATCATTCATTCATTCATTATCTGTAAACGCTTACCAAGAATCACTGGGCACAAGGCAGGAACACACCCTGGAGGGGGCACCAGTCCTTCACAGGGGGCCATAAACACACACACCCTTACTTGAGTAGCTGATCCACCTACCAAAGTGTGTTTTTGGACTGTGGGAGCAAACCGGAGCACACGGAGGAAAACCAACACACTAAACTCCTCACAGCCAGCCACGTGGAGCGGGACTCAAACCCACAACCCCATATCCCTGGAACTGTGTGACTGCGACACTACCTGCTGCGCCATTGTGCTGCCCCTATTCAACATCATATTCCTATTAAAGAGATATTTCTGTTGTTTTGAATCGAGTATGTATGAGGTACTTATGCCTTATTGCATTATAATTTCCTTCTAGAGTAACTCAGAATTTGACAGGGTTTTGCACTCAGCTGGGTCTGCACTGGTGATGGTGATCTGACGAGTTTGTGTTGTGCTACATTGTTAAAATGTGTTTCCATGGTGTACTTTTATACGTACAGTTATTTATATAAAATAGTAGGTAAGCTAAATGTAGGGTATCAGAAGATACTGCCCATGTGTAAATCACTTATTCCACATGCACTAATGTACCCTATAACATCACAGATGCTAGCTCTCGAACGCTGTGCCTTTACAACATGCCGGACAGTCCCCTTCCTCTTTAGCCCAAATGACAGCATACATGATTTCCAAAAATTATTTCAAATTATCATTAATTTAACTGCAGGAAACACTTCCCAATTCACATCTCTACTTCATAAATAAATTCTGACTCAGAGAAGGTGAAAGTGTTTCTGGGTCCTGTTTATATATAGCCTCTTCTTTGGTATGGTTAAAATATTTTTGAAAGAAGCAACAACCTATGTTTACAGACAGTGAGTTTGAGAGGTGTTTCTGAGCCAATGCAGTGGACTTGCTGTTGCATATAGAGATTTCTCCAGATTTCCTGAATCTTTGAATTATATTATGTAATGTAGATAATGAAATCAGAGAAATGTTATGATTGAATCGTTGCACTATTTACCTTAGCCATTTATCAGCAATGCAAGAACTGGAAAACACAAGATTACATGCTTCAGGAAATCAGGACTTAATGATTCATTCAATACCTGTGAAGACTCTGGTCACCCAGCGTGTCTGCATCTCTGCCAGTGGCATTACGGGTCCTGTGGCATTAAGAAACCCAATGAAGGCCAGTGTTGGATGCTCCAAGGACAGAGGGAAGACCCTTCTGAAGAGAGTCAGTTCTCCCTCTGGACCGTTGTTAATGGAGGGTGGCAAAAAGGGGAAGGACGCCTTGTACCCTGTACAGAAGACCACTGCATCAATCCCTTCTTCGATTGCTCCATTATCAAACACAACAGTGGAGCCACGGAACTCTCGAATGTTAGGTTTAATCTGCAGTGACCCCTGGAGGATTTGTGCTGGCAGCTCATCATTAATTAACAGGCGCCTGTCCAGTATCCTACAACAGGAAGACATCAAATAATTCAGAAACGCTTGACATATATCAATGAATAGATGCTACGACCATTATCTTTTCTCAAGAACATGGGAAAATGTTGATGATGTTTTGTCACCGGTGTTGGGCCTGTAGTCCATAAAGCCTGTGGTCATATTTCTGATTGTAGACTCTCTCTACTGCCCAGTTAACCAGTGCTCGAGGAAATAGCTGTTGGAGCATGGCAAATGAACGTGTGACCATCAGCACATCAAGGGGTAGACCACCAGTGCCCATTCGGCTTACTACCCACCTACCTTCACGTATGCTCAGGAAAGTCTAAGAGAGAGAGAGAGAGAGAGAGAGAGAAAAGGGATGGGGAAGGGTTACTGAACTGGAGCAAATCTAAAACTCATCTAATAGTTGATGAGTTTGGAGTTGGAGTCCTGCACAGACTAAACCTGCTCTTTGTAAATTCAGAAATGAGAGCTGCTATATCTGTATGTTCCAAAAGCTAGAAGACATATAAACAAGAATGTCCTGACCTGTACATGTCTTTAAAACATATTTAAAAATCTTATAAGTAATAGTTATTATTTAAATGTATTTTTTTATAATCATACATAGGATAAGATGTATAATGTCAATCCATAAGACCTTCACATAGGGCCCACCACACACCCTTCCTATCTGCAGCCACAAAATTGATGTTGTTTGAATCCTACACTTCAATACTAAATGTTGCTGTGGCCGTTAATGATCTGATCAACAACCAGCTAAGTCAACCAGCCACTACATCACAGGGGTCAACAGGTAGGCTCACCTTGTCTGTGTTTCGCTGAATTAAGCCCACATATACCTCAGTGCTTTGACAATTATTCAGAATTATAATTATTCTTACCTTAATTTTTAAAAATAATTTAAAAAATTTAAAATAATATTTTCTTGGTACCACTGAAAACTAAAAACGAATATAGATCTATATTTTATGTTGTTTACACCATTTTGTAAACAATTTTTAATATAAATGACATATATGTCATTTATATTAATGACATATAATATATGTCATTAAATGATATTTTCCTAGTCACATATTGAACAGACCAGAACTGAACTGAGTAGAATCAGATCCTAATGAAATTTGAAATATTGTGATGCACTGAATCATTTCCTAATTACAGAGATTTATCCCTCATCTGTTGTGTCTGCAGGCAGTAAGCTCACTTTCTCAGCGACTCTGCTGATCTCCACTGCAATGTCTCCTCCAGAATTCCCAATGCCAACAATCAGTACTCTCTTCCCACAGAATGCCTCAGGATCCTTATAATCCCAACTGTGAGAACATTTCCCTGGGAATGTATCTACTCCTGGAGAAGAAAAGAGAATCATAAGAGAATGAGATTGAAATATGAGGGAACTGTCTCAGAGTTTAGTGTGTGTGAAGAGAAATGTGATCATACCAGGAAAAGCTAAGAGAGGAGTTACTGGACGTGTGAAATGTCCAGAACACACAAACACAGCATCAAACACGTGAGTTTCCTTACATCCGTCACTGCTCTCAGTTACCACCTCCCACTGACCAGAGTGAGAGAAATCATCTTGCTGTCGCACACTGCACACTGTAGTCTGAAACACACACACATTGCAGGTTTTAACAGCTCAAATTAAATTATATTTTGTTGAGACACAGCACAAGCCTGATCTGGATAGCAGAAGATAAATGAATGTGTGAATCCTCTGCAGGAAATAGTTTGAAACGCGAATGCAAATTTTAGTGATTGAATTCTGTTTATTATATGAGTTTAAAACAATTAAGTAATATACAGGGTGGGCCATTTATATGGATACACCTTAATAAAATGGGAATGGTTGGTGATATTAACTTCCTGTTTGTGGCACATTAGTATATGGGAGGGGGAAACTTCTGAAGATGGGTGGTGACCATGGTGGCCATTTTGAAGTCGGACATTTTGGATTAAACTTTTGCGTTTTCAATGGGAAGGGGGTCATGTGACACAAACTTATTTGGAATTTTACAAGAAAAACAATGGTGTGGTTTTTCGCTTGGTTTTAACGCAACTTTATTCTTTCATGAGTTATTTACAAGTTCATGACCACTTATTCAAACTTCTTCAAACTGCTGCCCATTGTGTTGGATTGTCAATGCAACCCTCTTCTCCCACTCTTCACACATTGATAGCAACACCGCAGGAGAAATGCTTGCACAGGCTTCCAGTATCCATAGTTTCAGGTGCTGCACATCTTCATCAATGGAAACCTCAAGGCCACTGGATATGTGAAATTGCTACATGATGTGTTTTACTCTTTAAGCACTGAAGCTGGCTTGTTAGCTGAGTTTTTCCAGCAAGATAGTGCACCGCCACATTATAGGTCAGGTCCGAGCATTCCTAGATGAACAGTTTCCTGGAAAGTGGATTGGTCATCGTGGGCCCGTTGAATGGCCCCCAAGGTCTCCTGATCTGACCCCCTTAGACTTCTATCTTTGGGGTCATCTGAAGGCAATTGTCTATCCTGTGAAGATACGAGATGTGCAGCACCTGAAACTACAGATACTGAAAGCCTGTGCTAGCATTCCTCCTGTGGTGTTGCTATCATTGTGTGAAGAGTGGGAGAAGAGGGTTGCATTGACAATCCAACACAATGGGCAGCACTTTGAACACATTTTATAAGTGGTCGGAAACTTGTAAATAACTCATGAAAGAATAAAGTTACATTAAAACCAAGCACAACATTGTTTTTCTTGTGAAATTCCTGTGAAAATCTTCCCATTGAAAAAACAAAAGTTGGATCCATAATGGCTGCCATGATCACCACCCATCTTGAAAAGCTTTCCCCCTCCCATATACTAATGTGCCACAAACAGGAAGTTAATATCACCAACCATTCCCATTTTATTAAGGTGTATCCATATAAATGGCCCACCCTGTAGAACCAATGATAGAAAGTGTGCTATTTCTTTTGCATTGGCCACATTTGCTAGCACTCCAGTCTGATTGTGTGCTTGAAACAAAAAAATAGTTTCTGTTTGTTATGTTAGGCTTTCTCTCTCTCTGTTCACAGCAAAAAAAAAGGCATCTGGTGTTTAGACAATGGAGAGATCTCCAAACGTTAAAAAGCCTGAACTAAGATTTCTGCTCCACAATTTCTGTGTCACTTGTCAGTTATAATCATCAAATTAAAAGAAATAAACACTTGAAATATATCAGTCTGTGTGTAATTAATGATTATAATATACAAGTTTCACTTTTTGAATGGAATTACAGCTTTTTCATGATATTGTAATTTCATGACCAGAACCGGCATACTTGCTTTAGAGCATCCCTGTCTGTTGGAAAAGCCCCCACCATTTTCCTGGAGAGAGGTGTTAACTGTTATAGCTTGGCTGGGGTACATGAACTTACTAATAATCCTGTGGCTGTATGCAATCAATTTCTCTCAAAATGTTTTTCCAACATCTAGTCTAAAAGGTTCCCTAAATGTTCTAAAGGCAAACTGCCTATTAATACCCTTCATTTCCGACGGCATGTTGGATTTGCAGATGTCCACAAACTAAGGATGGGAAAAAATGTGGTTCTGCAACACAGCTTTGAAAGATTTTTTTGGACAGAAGTCCTATATCAGCTGCACAAACAAAGGAGGTACTTTCAGCTCAGAAATGTGATTCAGTACCCTGCAAAAGTCGAGCAATAAAAGTATGCAAATTATTGTTATAATAAGCTGTACATTTAAGTTTTTACATTTAAGTTTTCCTGTTTTTGTAAACTATTAACAACTTCAGTTTTTTGTGTGTTCAATTTTAAAACAATACATTGCTTTCACTGGCAAAAACACATTTACTGCTGATAAAGAAAAGTTTTAAAACATTTGTTTAGGTGCCTATGGTATTTGTACACTATTTTACATACAGAAGAAAAGAGTGAAAAAGGACCTGAAATGATGTAAACAATTGTTCAAAAACACAAAGAAAGCAACCTTGAGGTGAATGTATTTGAGCAAGTCAAAGTGCTCTGCGTAGAGTCTGAAGTACTGCAGCAGCAGAGAGTTGTGCATGAAGTTTGGGAAGTGTGCTGGCATGGGGAAATCACTGAAACACATCATCTCTTTGGAAGTGTTCACCACCAGAGAGCGGTAAATACTGGAGCGCTCAGGCTCTGTGGTCTCCTGCACATGGAAGAAGCACAGAAACATGATTAAGGATGTGCAAAGTCCTTAAGACTACCCTTCATGTAGAATTTTGTAAAATAATCTAAGTACTGGTCATTCATTTTTCAGAACATATTCTTGAGGAAATTAGATATAAACTCATTTCAAAGGAAGAGACTTTCCAAAAGTCCTAAGTACAAGACATAGAAAAACCTTGGGAGATCCAGTAAAACACTGAACCATGAGATAAACAACATGTAAAAGATTTTATTTCTGACAGTCAGGAAAAATCAAGCTACACACTTGCTCCTGATTTCAACAAATCCACAAGTAATTCTGTCAATACTTCCACTGCAAGAATCCAGTGCTATGGGACTGAAAAGACATGCAACTGTCAGAAAAGCAAGTATAATAAAGGTTGGCCATTTCAGTATATGACTAAGTCTATAATGGTTTAAGCATCAATTAACTGTCCGCTAAAATATCATAACTGACATGTGTAAGGACCGTAATGTGTGTTTGGAATGATGAAACAGTTTTAATATATTGATTCTGCTTGTTTTTTATCAGGGCGGCACGGTGGTAGTGTCGCAGTCACACAGCTCCAGGGGCCTGGAGGTTGTGGGTTCGATTCCCGATCCGGGTGACTGTCTGTGAGGAGTTGGTGTGTTCTCCCCGTGTCCGCGTGGGTTTCCTCCGGGTGCTCCGGTTTCTTCCCACAGTCCAAAAACACACGTTGCAGGTGGATTGGCGACTCGAAAAGTGTCCGAAGGTGTGAATGTGTGTGTGTCAGTGTTGCCCTATGAAGGACTGGTGTCCCCTCCAGGGTGTATTCCCGCCTTGCGCCCAATGATTCCAGGTAAGCTCTGGACCCCCCGCAACCCTAAAATTGGATAAGCGGTTACAGATAGTGGATGGATGGATGTTTTTTATCATTACAAGCTATTGTTTTTCATTTTTGTTTTTCACAGGGGTGATCTAAGGGCGGCACTGTGGGGCAGTAGGTTGCAGTCACACAGCTCATGGGACCTGAAGGTCTGTCTGTGAGGAATTTGGTGTGTTCTCCCTGTGTCCACGTGGGTTTCCTCCAGGTGCCCTGGTTTCCTCCCACGGTCCCAAACTACATGGTAGGTGAATTGGCGACTCTATAGTGTGCATAGCTCTGAGTGTGTCACCCAGTGACGGACTGGCACCCCCTCCAGGGATGTGTTCCCACCTAAGCTCCGGACCCACCGCGACCCTGAACTGGAGAAGCGGTTTCAGACAATGAATGAATGAATGAACAGGGATGATCTAAACTTTAGCCCCTTTAATAGTGTGCATGAGTGAATGAATTTCATATTATGAGCCATCGTACCTATTTTGCTGACATGTGCCGGCTGCCTGTTTGTGCCCAAAATTATAAAACCTACTGCAGGGGGAAGAGCCTTTTCATGTAGAGCCTCCCTAAGCTTTGGAATGAGCTTCCAGTCCATGTTTGGGATCCTGACAGGGTCTCAGTTATTAAGTCTAGGCTTAAAAGCTATTAATGTAGTCAAATATTTTGTAAATACGTTCCCATTAAACCATATGGTGCAGATCTGGAGGTACATGGACATAGAAAATTGTGGTAAGATGTTGTTTGTTGATCGTGGAGCAGAGGGATCATGATATCTCTATGGAAGCCATCATGTCTATGCTACCTTTAGTTAGACTGTTCTAATAAGACCTGCCAGAGCAACAACTTACACTCTAATAATTCTTATGATGTCCAGTCACGTGGAAACTATTATCAAAATGCTGCATATATTTCTCTGCAGTGCTGAACTACCCATAATCTCTGACCTGATGCTGGAGAAAGAGTGAATAAGGGTGTCCCTATCTGCCTGATATCTTATATGCTTTTACAATGAGACAGCACCTACACGTCCCTCAAAACAAGCATCAAGATTTGTGAATCCCTGCTTATTTCTGCATGTGCCTGGCTTTGTTTCTGGCAGTATATTGTACACACTGCTGAGGAAACCTCCCAGCTGTATTCTATTCCAAGTTGTGTGTATGTTAATGAAGAGTTGGTGGATGGGTCACTAAGGGCAGGTTTAGTACCTCAGGCCCATGTGTCCTCAGCTTTCATGCCCTTTATAAGTCTATCACATTATATCCCCTGCACATTTTCTCACCTTAAATCTCCAGAGTCCTCCGATGTCATCACTGCTCTCGAAGCACACTGGCTCCAGCCCCTCGTCCAAGCAGCACTTAATGCAAGTCAGTCCAGCATTG
Organism: Hoplias malabaricus; assembly: GCF_029633855.1. Classification (NCBI taxonomy): domain Eukaryota; kingdom Metazoa; phylum Chordata; class Actinopteri; order Characiformes; family Erythrinidae; genus Hoplias; species Hoplias malabaricus. The sequence goes on along the minus strand of NC_089806.1, from coordinate 22,158,864 downwards.
CCCCCTCCAATGACAGCCACTCGTTGAACCATTCTAAAGAGTTAACAACCAGGGGGTCACTTTGACAGAATGCTGAAGGCTAAAAACAGGGCATAGTTTTAATGTTTTTTTACTTTAGGAGTTTAGAGTCATAGCAAATCAAATTTCATGAACACTTCACACACCTCAGAATTTTAAATGCTAAACACTACAAGGTTTGAATAAAATTGTTACCATTTTCTCGTTTTTGTACTGTTGGAATTCAATAAATTCAATCCTGAAAATTATTAATGGCATTAATTTGTTGTTAAAAATAAAAGTTTAAAACAAATTATACTAGAGGACTCTACTGCCCTAGCTAGATTATTTTTGTACTAAATCTTTGATAAGATTACCTGTAATGTTCCATTCATGCAGGAACTAAAACGTAGACTCATGTGAGCATGATGTACAGTTGCTTATTTGATCTACTAAATGGCACTTTTTAATTTTAATTATTTATTTTTTAAATAGTGTAGTTTATTCAATGTGTAAATAAATATCGCCATCTACTGGCGAAATACTGCAACTTTAGAGAAAAGGTCAATACAATTACATCTCTACAGGTAAAAAATATCTCTGCAGATGCAAAAACAAGCTATTTGCACATGTAAAACAAATGCATCTCATTTTATCAACATGCACATATGTCTTGACATGTTAATATGGAGAATCCAACATGTTTTGAGACCAATGGCCTTCCATAAAGGCAGTGCAGGCGATCAATAGCATCAAACTGGCAGAAAGTCTTGAAGAAGATTGTGTCAGTGCCAAATCTTGAATTAACTCAGATCTTTCTCTATTCTACCCACTAGTTGAAGCCTCCAGTTACAAGCGTAGCACTAAGGCAAAATCAGTGAACTTCACGACGCAGATGGTTGACTACTCGAATGCATGGTCAAATAGCAAGTAGCTATATCATCATTCATTCATTCATTGTCTGTAACCATTTATCCAGCACCTACCCGGAATCATGGAGCACAAGGCAGGAACACACCCCGGAGGGGATGGCAGTTCTTCACAGGTCTGCATGTGTCTACACATACACACACACATTCAATCACACCTATGGACACTTGAGTCACTAATCCACCTACCAATGTGTGTTTTTGGACCATGGGAGGAAACTGGAGCACCCAGAAGAAACCCACGCAGACACGGGGAGAACAAACCAAACTCTTCACAGTCAGTCACCTGGAGCGGGACTTGAATAGGGTGACCAGACATCCCTTTTTGCCGGACATGTTAATTTTTCTTCCCCCGTCCCAATTCTTACAATAAGCCTTTTCTTGAAGTGTCCACTTCCATGATGTCTGATGACGTTGTTGTAGGTGAGCAAAAGGGGCACGCCAGGATCAAGTGTACAAGAGGTCGGAACTCAGAGCAGAAATGGGACACACTTCACTGTGCACACCTTGTGCTTACATCACTTTCAGCTGAGCTCCGCTCCACATCACAGTGTTTTACTGGAGCCTCAAACAAAAATGTGTTGAAAGTTGTTAAAGTAATTTATCATAGTTTCTTCTTCATATGTGGAAGCATTTCTGTGTCACACTAGCCTTTCACTTTCTGCTCTATATTTTACAAAACTTAAATCGTCACTTCTGTCCCTATAACGACACAAATATAGAGAGCCAGCTGTAGCCGAAATGTTACTATGCTGTCCCCTTTTGTCCTGTCACACTTATACCAGAAGTATGTCACAACGGCTCCTGTGCCAGTACACACAGCAGCACAGCGGCTCCTGTGCACATGTTTTAGTGTGACGGGACAAAAGGGGCCAGCACAGTAACATCTCGGCTACAACTGGCTCTCTGTATTTGTGTGGCATTGCGGATGATCACATACAGAGAAGCAAACAGATGTGTGTGACCTGCAATTTCTCCCAAAGGCTCTGGACAGTAACGTAAGCAAAAGTGCAACACCACTGACTGTGCATAATGTGAACATAAGACCTAAATGGCAAGGAAAATGTGTTCCATTAGTTTGTTATAGGTGTGTGTGGGGGGGACACAACTCGGGACTGTCGGTTTATAAAAGAAAGGTGCCATGGGTGTGGAAAGATGGAGAATGTGAAGAAAATGTGCAGGTCCTCACCTCCTACTGGCCAGCAGCAGGTTAAGAGAGGAGGGAAACATAAGAATTTTTTGAGGGATGAAAAGGATAGCCGGAAAGATAAAAAGTTGTCAGCACATGATTTGAGTGAGTCCTCTGGTTCACAGTCCAGTGATGAAGAAGTCTTTTCAATGCACAGCCTAAAAAACTCAAAAATGGTAAAAGTAGACCCCATTACCACACAGCTAGACAAAAATGGGAGCATGGTGAAATTTAAATTGGATACAGGCTGTAGTGTGACGATTTTGACAGTAACTCCAGCCGTCACCATTGAATGTCTGTGGAAGAGTTTCAGCAATCAGGGATTACCAGAGATGACTGTGTCTGATAACGAATCATGTTTTGTGAGTGCAAAGTTTAAGGAATTTATGAGTAAGAATGGTATCTAACACATCACCTCCGCGCCTTATCATGCTTCTTCAAATGTCTGCGCCAAGCGAGCAGTCCAGACATTTAAATGCATGATGAAAAAGGCAGGTGAAGCTAGCATCACTACCAAAGTCTCAAGAGTGCTGTTTAATTACCACATTACCCCTCCGTCCACCACCGGGCTGTCACCGGCAGACGAGTTACAAGGCAGGAGATTAAGATCAACACTAGACCTAGTGCATCCTGACCTTAGAGCCAACGTCAAGCAGGGAGATCAGAAGAAACATCATGACAGGCAAAGATCAGAGAGAAGTTTCCGAGTGGGGGATGCCACAATCACACAAAACTTCTGTCATGGACCTAAATGGATCCTGGGTTTTATTACCAAAGTCACAGGACCAGTGTCTTACAAAGTCATGTTAGGAGATGGAACCATAGTGCGAAGACATGTAGACCAGATACTTGCAATTCCTGGAGACAAGGATGTGGCAGAAACCGAGATAACGGAACCACCTGAAATGCCTTTGTTATCAGCTGAGCTCAGAGAATCCTGCAGCAGTGAGGATTAGTTGTGGATCAGAAGGAAAGGCTCAAGACAACACAAAAACATCAGTGACGTGCATTCCATCCCCCGAAACAATGCAGGAAGCACCACCACAACAATCAGATACACCTGCACAATGGTCTCAATGCAATGAATGGTGACTGAAAAAATATATATATCATTAACTACTTAACTGATTGTCATTCGGTGTCAGGGTTAAGCTAATGTTGAGGTGACTAAGTAAAGGTTATGGTAGAAGTAATAGCTTAAGGGATGTAGAAGATGGGAATGTCATATTATAAAATGACCTGTTGGGAGCATTAGAGGTTTTTTGAATAGCAGTGTGTTATGTTCCCGTGTGGGATTGTTAGTGTTTTTCTAGAGCTGTGGACCGTTGAAATGTCTAAAACCAGTTGTGATGCTCTGATCATTTATCAAGTCTACTTCTGGTTGATAAAATGTGGTGCTTGCTTTTTAGAAACTTTTAATAACACAGTTAAAAGGTAAACTCGTCAGTTTCTGCCATGATAAAGAGTTTTCTGGTGTAAACAAGTCGCTTCAGGTTTGAAGTTTGGTATGAACAGAAAATAACAGGTTTCCAATGATAATATACCGTCAAGAAATGACAAAAATATTATTTAATTATTTTCGCTTAGGGCTAAATGTTGAATGAGAAGGAATCTGTCCAAAAATGCATTTATTTATCTTGTTAAAGAGTGTCTGTTTATGTATTATATTTCAGCAGCATTGTTGCATGGTTATGGAAGCATTTGTGCTACTAACCCACCTCATGTGTCCTCTTTTTTGAAAACTCAAATATGGTGACCCTAGACTTGAACCTACAACCTCCAGGTCACAGGAGCTGTGTGGCTGTGACACTACCTGCTGCGGTAGCCCTAGTAACTACGATATATCTCTACCCTAAAAATAGAGAGGATAACGTAGTTAGCGTACGTGCTGATTGTTAGCTGCTCCTCGTTAACGGAACTTTATCAGCAGTAATATGTAAAAACTCAGTTTAAGCTCGTTCATTATTAAACATTAAAATCATTTACCTCTGAACTTATGCGTCCTCCGCTGTTTTATTAATGTCTGCTTCCAGTTCACAGCTTCCTCAGCAGCTACGCAATCTCCCTTAGCAGAGACTATTAAATATGAAGTCCGTTCAGCTTCAAACTTTCAGAGCTCGCTTTTGAAATGGGTGAGTTTTCTTGTAATTATGAAAAAGAAGAAACATCAATAACATCTCCTTAAACTGACTCTCTGTATTTGACCAATCCGTGGCGGTGAACACATGCACAACCGGAGCAGGGAGCTAACCACGGTGGCGCCTCGGGAACCGTTTGGGGTCAGGTTTGCTCAAGGGCACTTATGCCGTAAATGAACTTTCTCTTATTCAGTTCCGGTAAATTAACCAGCGAACCTCCGGCCTCAAACACCTCTAAACCTGAAGGCCACGGTAACCCAACATCTACACATCGATATGTTCAATATCAAATACAGACATCAGAATGTACAAAGTGATAGCCACGATATCGACAACTTAACTATAGGTTATTCTATAGTGGCACATAATCGAAGAGTCAGCACTAACTGAACACAGGTAAACAGTAATTCTAGTATATCTTGAGAGAGAGAGAGAGAGAGAGAGATTTATTCACCATCAGATAAAAAAAAAACATTAGGAATCAAGTGCAATTTTTATTTTAACACATCAGAGAACAGTAAACCACACATTCCAAAATAACAATTTTATTAAACTCAATTTTAATTCTTGATTGCAACAAATGTTTACAAGTTTGACAGACATCACAATGTACACCAGCTTTTCTTTCTGCTAAAATTCTGGAAAAATGTGAAATTTGAAAACTTGAAGGGTAAGACATTCATTAAAATCATGAAAAAGTGAAGTTAAAACTTTATTTACATTATCCTTATTAGTCTAAAAGTGTGTAACAATGAAACACTGTTCTCTCAAAGAGCTCTCACAGTGGGACACAGTGGGATTTAAGATGAACACAAAAGCAATCACAGCAACTATACTGTGTAATATTCTCCATTGCAGATGCCCAGCTGATTTGGTCAACAGTGGTTTATAGAGTGCCCTCCAGGCAGTCTTCACATCACTGGCAAGGCCAAAATGTGTCCACCTGGCTGACCAATTTAGACTAGAATTTGAACCCACACAAATTTTATATCTGACAATTAAAATGCAGACCACACAAACCTCCAGAGTCAGGAACTGTTAGAATGGATGACCCACAAACACGGGAAGTGATCCTCTACCTCCAGGCCTGTCCGATCACACGTCCATCTTCTGAGAAGTCTTTCATCCTCCTCAGTGAGAGCTTGTTGAACCCCTCTGCAGGGCGAATTTCCCGGACCTCATCCCAAGCCATTCACATAGGCATATTATGTACGGGTGACAGTGACATATGCCAATGGCATTTAATTTTTTTGTTTTTGTGATAGTGGCATACGTTGATGTCAGTGACATTGGCATATATTCCATTGTGGAAAATCTGCCAGTAAGTGTACGTTTAACAAGCACTTATGTGCACCTAGCTAAAAGTTGGCGCCAAACATCCATATGCTAGCTAAGTGTAGATGTCTTAAATGCTAGAAATCGAATATTAAAGCCAACCAAGTGGCAGGTTGCAAACATATAGCATCTCATGTTAGCACACAGCCCAATGTCACTGTGTTCACAGACCACTGAACTACAAGCTGTTCCCAGGCTAATATCACGATAAATGACTGTGTCAGCACAAAAAGCAGAGTACAAAAATTCATTTATAGGTGGTAGGTGGTACATCGCATTGGCACAATTTACAACACTGTATTTCAGGTACTTGAAAGCTGACATTTCAAACAAAACATTATGACTTTCTGAATTAGGCTCATTAACATATCACATAATCCAGATTTCCCCTAAATATTTTTTATTTGTCAGTCTTATGAAATGTTTGAACACCTCTGAATGAGTTGTTAATTGGTTTTCTAAGTGACAATAAATTAATAGCCTCTAGAGGGAACAAAAGTCTTTTCGTTTTAATTCATTTAACTTGCAGAAAAAATGTGAAATGTGGCTTGGCACATATTTCTCTCTCTCACACACAAACACACACACGTGTATATATATTATATATATTATTATTTATATACATATAAACAGGTAAACAGGTCACTAAACCTTAAAAAATGACTGTATTGAATTTTTTTTCTCTCTGTATAGGCGGTGTTGTTTTTCATAGTTCTTTAAAATTTCCCTTTTAATAATTAATTATATTTGAAATTAAAGTTACAGTAATGTGAAACATAAAGGCCCTTTATCTTAAAATAACATAAAAGAATGCTTTGGTGTTAAATGACTGACACATTCTCTCATTTTTATATGAAATTGGTGTAGCATTCCTTTTAATAAATTTGGTATAAAATCGATAGAAATGTCATCATTTAAGAGCATCTTACCCTAATGTTTAGGTATGTAAAATGTCAATGTCACTGTCACCTGAGAATAAGATGCGAATGCCTGTGCCAGCGTCACCCGAACGTAAGATGCCGATGCCTTTCCATGATATTACCGCTACTGCCTCTGTGCCAGCATCACAGCTTTATCAAAATCCACTCTTGCAGTTTCTACCAGGTACAATGTGGCCAAACCTGCCATCCTGATCCTCTCGGACAGTCCTCGGGTCCCTCCGTCTGTAAACGACAGTCAAGCCCCATAGATGATTGGCTCACGCAGAAGCTAGTAAACAGAATCAATGGAGGTTGGCTTTTCTACATTATACAAAGTTCATGCTTTAAAAAACACTCAAGTCTCTATAAAAACAGTTCATCAGGTGGCAAATGCTCTCCTCCAGGCTCAGTCCACCAGTCTTGTGTAAAACAAACGTTACCATATTCCTTCATAGGGCTTGCACAAAACCTTCTGTTAATACTGGAGCCTAAAAGGTGCTTTTCGGGTGTCAAGAGGAACAACACCCTGAACTCCCTCATCTCTTGGTAAAAATAAGACACTTCGCTGGACCCAATGAAGTTTGTCCTACATAATACAATAAGAGCCTGAATCCCCATTAAAAGGCCCTGTGGAGGCTGGAGGACAGCCAAACAATTCCAGAGGGATGACGTTATTAGAGAGAGACATTTCTAATTCCCCCACTTAAAGTGCGTTTTTTTTTTTTCAATTTCAGTTAAAATGTAATTATGCTGCTTCCTAGAGCTAAATTGGGTACAAGAGTTTTGTGCATTTGGAAAACAAAATGGATGCCATCGACAGGAAAGTGCTGGTGGGGAACTAAAGTGTAGCTATGGAACTAGTCTGACTGAGTTTGAACATCGTTTACAGTGTGAGTGTTCAGTGATATTTCTCATTGTCAACAGTGAGGAAGGTCGTTCGTTGTTATGCTGTCAGTCATTACACCACGTCCCTCTGAACTGATGTCCCGCCTCCCATGGCAGAATGGGTAGTGATGTTCAATTCCACCAATTTCCTTTCTGATATAACTATACTGAAAATGATTTACTAATGTAATTTATAAAGACTAAATGAACCAAATGAATGAAAAAATTGTAAATTGGATTGTGAATGGAAAAGTGCTCAAATGTGACATTTTGTCTAAAATTCTATTTAATCACTGGTATTTCACCCAGAAAATGCTGCAGCACAGACGGACTCCGCAAGAGTCCAAATTCACAGGGCAGAAATAACACCACAAGACTCCATTTACGCTCACTCATTGTGTCTGTCTTTAGGCTGAGTGACTGACTGCCACTGCACTTTTGCATTGCAAACTTACCGAAGCACAAGAAACGTAGTATCATTTAGACCAGATCTCAATAGTTTAGTTATTTTCCACTGTGTTCCTGTTAATGATACACATTACCTCAAATGACTTAAGTATCATTTTAGAGCAGAAAGATCTGGTATCGGAGGTATAGATTTTTCAGTATGATCCACACATCAATAAGAATAGGGCCAAAAGTCTGAAAATGACAAACAAGGATCCGGAAATGAAAATAAAGGAGGGTCACTGGTCATAAGGAGTTAAATGAAATAATGTTTACTAGATTTGTGAGACCCTACTTACCACAAATGGCGACAGTGAATCAAGTTCATTGGTTTCCAATTACAAAACTACCATAAAGCGTCCTCCCGTACTCGGGGGTATGTACTTGCCAGTCAAAGATTGAACTTGACATACTTTAGGTTGAACTTGACATACTTTATAATGAGAAACAGCCACCCTCATTGTTACTGTGATTCAATATAAGGGACAGATCTGAACTGCAGGCAGGCCAGTCAAGCACACACACCCTGTGGCTATGAAGCTACACTGTTGTAGCACATGAAGAGTGAGGACTTGCTGAAATAACCATTGACTTGCCTTGAAAAAATATCAACTTTATGGTAATATATTCATTAATTAAATCACTTTCTGTAACAGCTCCCTATTGAGTTTGGAAATGGGTTCTGAGCCTACCCAGAAACACTGGACGCAGGACAGAAACACACACTGGACAGGGCAGCAGTCCATCACAAGTTACCACACACTCACTAATTCCTATGGACACATTTGAATAGCCAATCCACCTACCAGAGTGCATTTATGGACTGTGGCAGCAAACCAGAGCACCCAGAGAAAACCCACGCAGAAGGGGGGAAAATACACCTCACAGACAGTCATCCGTAACATATAACATGTATTTGAGATGATAAGACTGTGTTTATGGTTTATGCCAAAGTATGGGTCAACATTTTTCTTTGTCCAGACTCACCATCTTGTCTTAAATATGTAATACATGAATCACTAACAAAGAATTGAATACATTTTAATATAATTTAAATACATAAAAGATGTAGATGAAAGCAACATCACACAACATGCAGTTAATTTGTCGACTTGTGCTCATCAAAAGCTGCTTGGCAATTTGACAAAGTTAATATTGCATATAAGATGTAAAATTGAGTCTTCTGGATTACTCACAATGAAAAGTGGAAAAGAAAAACCACTCGTTTAGGGATAAATGGACTGAAATTATTCACTTAATTCACAATCAACCCCTCTGAAGTTTCAGCTTTGTGAAAGTTTGATGGACCTATAAGAACTTCGTAGTGGACCTCCAAAATTCATATTTCAGTATCACTGCCCTACAGAGAACAAAATTCACAATGACATTCATTATTCATTCATTATCTGTAACCGCTTATCCAATTCAGAGTCACGGTGAGTCCAGAGCCTACCTGGAATCATTGGGCGCAAGGCGGGATTACACCCTGGAGGGGGCCACAATGACATTTTACAGCAAAATTCATACATCTCTTCTATCCAAACTGTGCCAATGATGATGTAATGTTTCCCCAATGTGTTACATTTTGTTATAGTGTATTTAAATGTGGATGAGTGCCTCACTATATATTGTAAATGACTAGATATTCAACAACACTTAATTTGTCTTCTAAGATAATTGATTCTACCAGGGATGCCCAAATGTTTACATATGGCATATGCACACTATATACTTTTCTGAAATCTTATATTATTTGATTTGAGACTGGGATCTTACAGTTCCATAATGACAGAATTATATGAAGGTGATAAGGGATTTCATCCATGTGACCTGATCCTGAAGGAAGCTGGGGTTTCTCATTTGCAGTGAAATGACAGTGAAAATCAGCAGGATGCTCCCGGCCACACTCAGCCAGTGGATGTGGCTGGAGGATCTTGGCTCTGGAATGGGCCGTGTGTTTAAAGGCTGAGTAACGCGCTCCCACTGGGTAAAGATTGCCTGGCGAGCCCCCTCCCAGCGGCCTGGACCCCTCAGCCGATACTGATACGGAGTAGCGGGACCAAACAGAACCCTCCAACCCAAACCAGGATCTGTTATAAACAGCCAGAGGAGGTTGGGATGTACACCCACTTCCTGTGCGATGCTTTCTATATACGGCACGTAGTCCACTTCTAGAGCAGCCATCGTTGGATTAGAATATCTACAAAAGATTGAGAGACAAGTTATACATAAATGTGTCTTCTCAAATGCTAAACATTAAATGAATGAGCTACAGGGCATGGTGTTTTACTAAAATCAGCAAGTTAAAAGAGAAAAAGAAAAAACCTTTTAATTTTTGCTTTCATTTCTTTCTTGATAATTCTCTGCATTGTAGCCAAAGGAGGAAGATGGTTCCGTCCTTGAGGGAAAGAGAATATATTCAGTGTTTTTTAAAATAAAAAAAACTTTACTCAGTGTACTGCACTGACAAAAGACTTTTCAGACACGTGAGAGAAACTATATGGTCTTTTTGCAGCTTTGTGTGACCTTTTGCTATACCCCTCAATCCCATCCCCCGTTCCCCCCAATCACCCCACCCCTTACATGATACCACTCCTCTCACACCTCTTTCTCCCCTTCCTTATTCTCATCAATGCTCTTACCCCTCCTCAAACTCCTCCTATTCCCTTTGCCCATTTCTCCAATGTATATAAGGCCCTTCTAAAATATTTGGTGTTAGACTGGATTGGGAACAGACTGGACTGAGAACAGACTGAATTGGGTACAGAATGAACTGGCTATAGACTGAACTGGTGACAAATTAATGACCAGGCTGTGCCTGTGCTTTTCTGCATGCACGCGAGGAAACCTTTGAACCTCCATTTTCCAAATTTCAGAGGGAACTGGACAGAGAAACCTAGAGGGAGCTAAACAGACTCAACCTAGACATAGAACTAAATAGACAAACCTGGACACAGAGAGCTAAACAGAGACCTAGACAGGAAGAGCTAAACACATACCTGGACAAAGAGAACTAAACAGACTAACCTAGACAGAGAGAACTGAAGAGAAACCTGAATAGAAAGAGCTAAAGATGCTAAGCTAAGACAGAGAACTAGACATGGAAGAGCTAAACAGACAGAGAAAGAAAGCCAAACTGAGTAACATACAAGACAGACAGACTGGAGATAGCAACCCAACAACAATGGAGCAGGGAAACGATGAGACAAAATAACAGTGGAAACAAATGTCTGACAAACATACAGCGACAAAGGGACTTGTATACACACAAGGACACCTGAGACTGATAACGAGGGGGCAGGATTACAAATGAGACACTGATGAGGAGGAGGAACAAGGCGGGACTAGGGCGGAGACATGAACAATAAGAAACAGAGCCATGTGCTAAGTGAGCACATGGCGGGGAAAACAGACATGACAGAACAAGGGCGTGACAAATATTTAGTATTGCATTTAGTTTAGAATTTCTACTATTCTTATGTTTAATTTTTCATTTGACTAGACATTCTCAAACAAAAGCACACAACAGTACAAAGAGAACAATTAAAACATTCATTCATTGTCTGTAACCTCTTATCTACAAACCGGATTCCAAAAAAGTTGGCCTTCTTTGTCGCACCTTCCTCTTTATGATGCGCCAAAGGATCTCTATAGGTGAAAGATCTGGACTGCAGGCTGCCATTTCAGTACCCGGATCCTTCTCCTACGTAGCCATGATGTTGTGATTGCTGCAAAATGTGGTCTGGCATTATCTTGTTGAAAAATGCAGGGTCTTCCCTGAAAGAGATGATGTCTAGATGGGAGCATATGTTGTTCTAGAACCTGAACATAGTTCTCTGCATTAATGGTGCCTTTCCAGACTTTCAAGCTGCTCATGCCACAAGCACTCATGCAACCCCATACCATCAGTGATGCAGGCTTCTGAACGGAGCGTTGATAACAACTTGGGTTATCCTTGTCCTCTCTGGTCCGGATGACATGGTGTCCCAGTGTCCCATAAAGAACTTCAAATCGTGACTCATCTGACCAAAGAACAGTCTTCCATTTTGCCACACTCCATTTTAAAAGACCCCTGGCCCAGTGCAAATGTCTGAGCTTGTGGAGCTTGCTTAGAAATGGCTTCCTCTTTGCACTATAGAGTTTCAGCTGGCAACGGCGAATGGCACGGTGGATTGTGTTCACTGACAATGCTTTCTGGAAGTATTCCTGAGCCCATTATGTTATTTCCTTGACAGTGGCTTTCCTGTTTGAGGTGCAGTGACGTTTAAGGGCCTGGAGATCACGAGCATTCAGTAGAGTCTTACGGACTTGACCCTTACTCACAGCAATTGTTCCAGATTCTCTGAATCTTTTGATTAATGTTATGCACGGTTGATGATGATAAAGGTTAACACCTTTCTGGTATTGCTGCACTATCTTTTTGTGCAACAATGGTGGAATTGGTGATCCTCTTACCATCTTGGCTTCAGAGAGACGCTGACACGCTGAGAAGCGCTCTTTATACCCAATCATGTCGTCAATTGACCTAATTAGTGTTAATTGGTCTTTCAGCTGTTCGTTATATGCTCAGTTTCCTTTTTCCAGCCACTTATTGCTACTTGTCCCAACTTTTTTGGGATTTGTTGACACTGTGAAATTTTGAATCAACATATTTTTCCTTTAAAATGTTACATTTGCTCAGATTAAACTTTTGATCTCTCATCTATATTCTATTACGAATAAAATATTGACATTTGCCATCTCCACATCATTGCATTCAGTTTTTATTCACAATTTGTTTAGTGTACCAACTTTTTTGGAATCCGGTTTGTAGTTCAGGGTCACGCTGGATCCGGAGCCTACCCGGAATCACTGGGCACAAGGTAAAAACACACCCTGGAGGGGGCACACACTCAAACATTTACAGACATTTTTGAGTCACCAATCACCCTACAATGTGGACCATGGGAGGAAACCAGTGCACTCAGAGGAAACCCACGCAGACACAGGGAGAACACATCAAACTCCTCACAGACAGTCACTTGGAGTGGGACTTACACCCAGGTCCATGGAGCTGTGTGACTGCTACACTACCTGCCGTGTTACTGTGCCGCCCATAATTAAATCAATTCTGGCAAATAGTAAATATCAACATATTTACAAAACACATTCAGTAATCTTGACAATATGATCCATCACAGTGTTTCTTTTACAAACCCTATTTATAAATTAGTTAGACACTGAAACAAAGAAACTAAGCAAGCCTGTGTAATGGACAGTTTCACTTCTGTTAAGAGAAATTTGAATGAGGGTGTTAAAATATTACTGAAACTCAAAACTGCATATGCAGCTACAAGTTGTATTATATCTGTATAAAACATTTTGTGAAGCTCATTATCCACTGCACCTTTACAGCATCTCTTATCACAGATTTCTGGTTCAGGCTAATTTTGAGAACAGAGTGCATAACAGGAGAAGGTGGGGGGTGAGCTAGAACGGTATAAAAGATCACTGTGAACTTTTATCAGTATCCTTGAGCTTGTAACTTTCATGTTTTCTGCTGAGGGATCCTCTGTATGCAGAGCAGTTAACCCATTCTACTCTTTACAAATTCAGCTCCTGACTCTATTTGAATTCTTCCAATTATAGTATAAAGAATTCCACCAACACAATTTGGTTTTGCCGGACCACCATTAACCATATAGCCATTGTCACAGGTGTTTCTGGTATTTCAAAAACAGGAAAGCCCAAAATACATACCTATGTCATTGAAAGGTCTGGAGAAGCTTTGGTGCTTTATATCAATGTCTTTGTTTACATGTGTTTTTATGATGTGATTGTGTTGTGGGAGGCATGGTAGTGCAGCAGGTAGTGTCACAGTCATAAAGTTCCAGGCACCTGGAGGTTGTGGGTTCCAGTCCCGCTCCAGGTAGTAATTCCAGGTAGGCTCTAGAACCATCATGACCCTGATCTGGGTAAGCGCTTACAGACAATAAATTAATGAATGATTATATGGTTCAGAAAATATGGAGGGCAGGACTAATAAATGCAGAAATGAAAAAGGAGCATATATTTTTTATATATTTTGTCCATAATATATTACCGGCATCAGTGTTTCTTGTTCATTTTATTTAAAAATACACAATAGATGATCTACCACTAAAGAACAAAGAAGACCAAGAACATTTTGTTGATTTTAAGAATTACAGTGACTTATTTATTCAATATAATAGGTTAAAGCATGTGAAGTTTAAAGGGGCCGTGTGCAGCTCTATGGAGTTTTATAAACACACTAACACCACAAAATGTCTCCTCACCACTTCCCTTTATGAAATTTCAGGCAAACACACACACACACACATTTTGCACAGTGGGAGAAAATCCACCCGGACACGTTAAGAACACACAAAACTCCTCACAGACAGTGACCTGGAGCGCGGCTTGAAACCCACAACCTCCAGGACCCTGGAGCTTTGTGACAGACACACTATCTGCAGCACCACTCTGCTGCATAATGGATTCATTTTACAAATTAAAGAAACTGTTCATGGACAGGCCTGAAGATATGAACATGACTAAAATAGTTGAAGATATGTCTATTCAACATCATTCATTCATTCATTCATTCATTATCTGTAACCGCTTACCCAGTTCAGGGTCGCAGTGGGTCCAAAGCCTACCTGGAATCACTGGGCACAAGGCAGGAACACAGGGCGACATACACATACACCAGAGGCGATTGCTCTGCAAGGCTGCAAGGGAAGCTCAGCTTCCCCTAAAATATCAAAAAAATAAGTGATCAAATATATACTGTTGTGTGTACATGTCATAAATAAATATGCACTACAACGCGCTCAACTTTTGTTCAGAATCAGCTTCTTATCACTGGCTTTCCTCTCAATCATTCCCGCAGCTTCACAGTGCTTTAAAAAGTGTGGATGCTGAGCGTCCTCAGAGTTCAATAGCGAAGCAGCAAAGTGCAGCGAAATGAGACGAGTCATTGGATAAATGCTGGGCTTTGTCCTGCCATGGGACGCTCAGAGTGTCTGGTGGTCTATGGGGCAGTGGGCTGGCCTCGGCTGGCACGGACGCTCAGCTTATACATGATGATTGGATGATCTGTCTGAGGCTGAATCCCTTTTTGATTGACAGTGAATTGAGCGAATGAGCGATCCTTTGGTGTAAAGATCCATGGGAGCATTATATTTTCATTCTGTTCTGAGTTGAACCGGAGACTTTCTTAATCCTCTTAGTGGCATTTTCTTTGTTAAAAACGACTAGCGACAAATCGAGCTTCTATTTCTAGTGGGTTTTTTTGTAGCTGCTTGTGTTTGGAGACTGACTTCTATCACTCTTTCTGACTTCTATCGCAGTTTCTGTCCAGCGGGTGCTGCTGAGCCCCTCCACCGTCACAAAGCACTCACAGGCGGACACACTTCACATGGGCCAAGGCCGTTTAAGCAGCCTAGCTCTGCTGGCCATTGAGAGGACACTAGTCAAGTCCCTGGAAAAGACGCCTTGTTGGTACGACAGGATCACAGATCATTTTCTTGAAAAGGAACACCTCTCTACTACATAAATAAATTCTGACTCAGAGAAGGTGAAAGTGTTTCTGGGTCCTGTTTATACTGGGTCTCTTCTTTGGTATGGTTAACATATTTTTGAAAGAAGCAACAACCTATGTTTACAGACAGTGAGTTTGAGAAGTGTTTCTGAGCCAATGCAGTGGACTTGCTGTTGCATATAGTTATATATAGTTGCATATATTCTCCAGATTTCCTGAATCTTTGCATTATATTATGTAATGTACATAATGAAATCAGAGAAATGTTATGATTGAATTGTAGCACTATTTGCCTTAGCCATTTATCACCAATGCAAGAACTGGAAAATACAAGATTACATGCTTCAGGAAATCAGGACTTAATGATTCATTCAATACCTGTGAAGACTCTGGTCACCCAGCGTGCCTGCATCTCTGCCAGTGGCATTACGGGACCTGTGGCATTAAGAAACCCAATGAAGGCCAGTGTTGGATGCTCCAAGGACAGAGGGAAGACCCTTCTGAAGAGAATCAGTTCTCCCTCTGGACCGTTGTTAATGGAGGGTGGCAAAAAGGGGAAGGACGCCTTGTACCCTGTACAGAAGACCACTGCATCAATCCCTTCTTCGATTGCTCCATTATCAAACACAACAGTGGAGCCACGGAACTCTCGAATGTTAGGTTTAATCTGCAGTGACCCCTGGAGGATTCGTGCTGGCAGCTCATCATTAATTAACGGGCGCCTGTCCAGTATCCTACAACAGGAAGACATCAAATAATTCAGAAACGCTTGACATATATCAATGAATAGATGCTACGACCATTATCTTTTCTCAAGAACATGGGAAAATGTTGATGATGTTTTGTCACCGGTGTTGGGCCTGTAGTCCATAAAGCCTGTGGTCATATTTCTGATTGTAGACTCTCTCTACTGCCCAGTTAACCAGTGCTCGAGGAAATAGATGTTGGAGCATGGTAAATGAACGTCTGACCATTACCACATCAAGGGGTAGACCACCAGTGCCCATTCGGCTCACCACCCACCTACCTTCACGTATGCTCAGGAAAGTCTGAGAGAGAGAGAGAGAGAGAGAGAGAGAGAAAGAAAAGGGATGGGGAAGGGTTACTGAACTGGAGCAAATCTAAAACTCATCTAATAGTTGATGAGTTTGGAAATGAAGCTGTGTCCTGCACAGACTAAACCTGCTCTTTGTAAATTCACAAAGGAGAGCTGCTATATCTGTATGTTCCAAAAGCTAGAAGACATATAAACAAGAATGTCCTGACCTGTACATGTCTTTAAAACATATTTAAAAATCTTTTAAGTAATTGTTATTATTTAAATGTATTTTTTTATAATCATACATAGGATAAGATGTATAATGTCAATCCATAAGACCTTCACATAGGGCCCACCACTCACCCTACCTATCTGCAGCCACAAAATTGGTGTTGTTTGAACCCTACACTTCAATACTAATGTTGCTGCGGCCATTAATCATCTGATCAGCAACCAGCTACGTCAACCAGCCACTACATCACAGGGGTCAACAGGCACTGAATCATTTCCTAATTACAGAGATTTATCCCTCATCTGTTGTGTCTGCTCACTTTCTCAGCGAATCTGCTGATCTCCACTGCAATGTCTCCTCCAGAATTCCCAATGCCAACAACCAGTACTCTCTTCCCACAGAATGCCTCAGGATCCTTATAATCCCAACTGTGAAGACATTTCCCCTGGAATGTATCTACTCCTGGAGAAGAAAAGAGAATCATAAGAGAATGAGATTGAAAAATGAGGGAACTGTCTGAGAGTTTAGTGTGTGTGAAGAGAAATGTGATCATACCAGGGAAAGCTGAGAGAGGAGTTACTGGACGTGTGAAATGTCCAGAACACACAAACACAGCATCAAACACGTGGGTTTCCTTACATCCGTCACTGCTCTCAGTTACCACCTCCCACTGACCAGAGTGAGAGAAATCATGTCGCTGTCGCACACTGCACACTGTAGTCTGAAACACACACACATTGCAGGTTTTAGCAGCTCAAATTAAATCACATTTTGTTGAGACACAGCACAAGCCTGATCTGGATAGCAGAAGATAAATAAATGTGTGAATCATCTGCAGGGAATAGTTTGAAACGCGAATGCAAATTTTAGTGATTGAATTCTGTTTATTATATGACTTTAAAACAATTAAATAATATTGAACCAATGATAAAAAGTGTGCTATTTCTTTTGCATTGGCCACATTTGCTAGCTCTCCAGTCTGTTTGTGTGCTTGAAACAAACAAACAAAAAGTCCCTGTTTGTTATGTTAGGCTTTCTCTCTCTCTGTTCACAGCAAGGAAAATGCATCTGGTGTTTTTTAGACAATGGAGAGATCTCCAAACGTTAAAAAGCCTGAACTAAGATTTCTGCTCCACAATTTGTGTGGCTCCTCAGTTATAATCATCAAATTAAAAGAAATACACACTTGAAATATAACAGTCTGTGTGTAATTAATGATTATAATATACAAGTTTCACTTTTTGAATGGAATTACAGCTTTTTCATGATATTCTAATTTCATGACCAGAACCGGCATACTTGCTTTAGAGCATCCCTGTCTGTTGGAAAAGCCCCCACCATTGTCCTGGAGAGAGGTGTTAACTGTTATAGCTTGGCTGGGGTACATTACCTTACTAATAATCCTGTGGCTGTATGCAATCAATTTCTCTCAAAATGTTTTTCCAACATCTAGTCTACAAGGTTCCCTAAACGTTCTAAAGGCAAACTGCCTATTAACACCCTTCATTTCCGATGGCATGCTGGATTTGCAGATGTCCACAAACTAAGGATGGGAAAAAATGTGGTTCTGCAACACAGCTTTGAAAGATTTTTTTGGACAGAAGTCCTATATCAGCTGCACAAACAAAGGAGGTACTTTCAGCTCAGAAATGTGATTCAGTACCCTGCAAAAGTTGAGCCACAAAAGTATGCAAATTATTGTTATAATAAGCTGTACATTTAAGTATGCCAGTTTTCCTGTTTTTGTAAACTATTAACAACTTCAGTTTTTTGTGTGTTTAATTTTAAAACAATACATTGCTTTCACTGGCAAAAACACATTTACTGCTGATATAAACAAAAGTTTTTAAACATTTGTTTAGGTGCCTATGGTATTTGTACACTATTTTACATACAGAAGAAAAGAGTGAAAAGGGACCTGAAATGATGTAAACACTTGTTCAAAAACACAAAGAAAGCAACCTTGAGGTGAATGTATTTGAGCAAGTCAAAGTGCTCTGCGTAGAGTCTGAAGTACTGCAGCAGCAGAGAGTTGTGCATGAAGTTTGGGAAGTGTGCTGGCATGGGGAAATCACTGAAACACATCATCTCTTTGGAAGTGTTCACCACCAGAGAGCGGTAAATACTGGAGCGCTCAGGCTCTGTGGTCTCCTGCACATGGAAGAAGCACAGAAACATGATTAAGGATGTGCAAAGTCAGAGACCACCTTCATGTAGAATTTTGTAAAATAATCTAAGTACTGGTCATTCATTTTTCAGATCATATTCTTGAGGAAATTAGATATGAACTCATTTCAAAAGGAAGAGACTTTCCAAAACTCCTAAGTACAAGACATAGAAAAACCTTGGGAGAACCAGTAAAACACCAAACCATGAGATAAACAACATGTAAAAGATTTTATTTCTGACAGTCAGGAAAAATCAAGCTACACACTTCCTCCTGATTTCAACAAATCCACAAGTAATTCTGTCAAGTATTTAAGTGTATAATGGTTTAAGCGGCAATTAACTGCCAGCTAAATTATCATAACTGATATGTTTAAGGCCTGTAATGTGTGTTTGGAATGATGAATGTTTTAATATATATTTTTTTTAGTTTATTATGAGTTATTGTTTTTAATTTTTGCTTTTCACAAGGATGGTCTAAAGTTTAGCTCCTTCACGAGTGTGCCTGGAAGGAACCTCAAAGAATGCAGAAAGGCTAGAAACACTAGCTAGGAACGTTCGATTTATCTCTCTTCAAGGACTGATTGTTATAAAATAGGTTACTGTTTAGCACAATGCCACATGGACTATGAAACAATGAAGAAACCTCAGCTATCACCAGTTTGTAGTAGCAATGACTTTATTATTAGTAGTAAAATTGAAGGTTACAGCCACAAAATCCTATAAACAAATAACCTTAATTAACCTACAAATTTATGCAACAGAGTGCAACAACTACTAATGCTATTCAGATGAATCCAGTTAAACACATTTCCACCTAGAAAACATTGCTGTGCAAATTTGCATACAAATTACTGAAGAAAATATTAATTATGCGTCGTGCAAGCCTCATAGTGCACACCTTTCCAGAAATACAGCTAACTAACTTAGGACACATTTGTCAGCCACATTTGAAGGAGCCTCTGAAATAGGACAATCTATTCACGCCGCTGTGACATAATCGGCCTACAAAAGCATCCTCTACAGGATGCAGTCCCTGAGACAGCAGCTAGAGACTGCAGATAGCAACAAATTTACCGTCAGAGATTTTCTCAGACATTGAGATGTCTGTATTTTTTTTATTCATTCTGTGACATCCAAACTAGAGTTTGCGTTGACAGAATTAGCACTGACAGAGGCTTTATTCTCCCTATTACCACTTATTGAAGCATCATAATAATATTGTACCTGTAATTTTAAGGTGAACAAATACTACATAAAGGTCCTTTAGGCTCTCCGTTTGGTCTTCATAGTTGCAAAATAGGCCTATTCTTTTAATCGGTTTCTTTTTGCCTGATACTCAGATTTGGTTTTCCGGATTTTCCTACTGGACTTTCTTTTTTTTCCCCTCACTGCACTGATTTTCAGGCTTTGGAATATTCTGGTTTGACCTTGCTTCATGTATTGTGCTAATTTACACTGTAAATTACACTGTTAAACACTTTTAAATAAACCTGAAACTGATTTTCATACTCTGATAAATGACATCTACAGGTCTGTAAACCATGTAATATGAATGAATAGTAGTGACTGTATTTGCACCAAACAGTACAAATAATTTGTTAATCTATAACGGTTCTAAGAACTAAAACAAGTGATTACTCACATTCTCAAATACAAACAACAGTTAAAATAAAAAGTTTGCCTTTCTTATTACTTGGTTTTATCCAGTGTGTCCCAAGGGGTGACACACACAAACACACACACACACACACACACACACACACACACACACACACACACACACACACACACACACATACACACACACACACACACATCCCTATGGACATGTTTGAGTCGCCAATCCACCTACCAACATGTGTTTTTGGACCGTAGGAGGAAACATTTATTGGCTACTAATCAAATCCTAAATATGTCACAAACCTATTTGTTGAATGAATTTCATATTATGAACCATCGTACCTTTTTTGTATTACGAAGTTTTAGGACCATGGTATTAAAAAAAAAAAGGTTCAGAGAATAAAGTCAGAATTCTGAGAATAATCTCGGAATATTTTGCTGCACATTTAAAGGGGCAGACACACAGTGTAATTGTGGAATGCAGTGTGTTGCTGAAGTCGTACTATTGTATAGATTTCAGGAATAAACACACACTTCTCTTCGCATTCAGGACCAGATTGTGATTAGTATTTAAACCCTGAATCGGTGATCGAACCTTTTATTCAGAAGAAGACATGTAATTTCACAGTTGAGATGTAGTTGAGATGTCGGTGCTGTCAACTCGTTGCTTGTTGATCGTGGAGCAGAGGGATGATGATATCCTTTGGAAGCCATCATGTCTATGCTACCTTTAGTTAGACTGTTCTAATGAGACCTGCCAGAGCAACAACTTACACTCTAATAATTCTTATGATGTCCAGTCACGTGGAAACTATTATCAAAATGCTGCATATATTTCTCTGCAGTGCTGAACTACCCATCATCTCTGACCTGATGCTGGAGAAAGAGTGAATAAGGGTGTCCCTATCTGCCTGATATCTTACACACTTTTACAATGAGACAGCACCTACACGTCCCTCAAAACAAGCATCAAGATTTGTGGATACCTGCTTATTTCTGCATGTGCCTGGCTTTGTTTCTGGCAGTATATTGTACACACTGCTGAGGAAACCTCCCAGTTGTATTCTATTCTAAGTTGTGTGTATGTTAATGAAGAGTTGGTGGATGGGTCACTAAAGGCAGGTTTAGTACCTCAGGCCCACGTGTCCTCAGCTTTCATGCCCTCTATAAGTCTTTCACATTATATCCCCTGCACATTTTCTCACCTTAAACCTCCAGAGTCCTCCGATGTCATCACTGCTCTCGAAGCACACTGGCTCCAGCCCCTCATCCAAGCAGCACTTGATGCAGGTCAGTCCAGCACTGCCCCCTCCAATCACTGCCACCCTTTGAGCCATTCTGACCAGACCACTCCACTGCAGCTTTGAACCTGTACTCAGGTACACAGTGTATAATTTTCATGAGTTTTGCTGTAGGAATTTGGAGTAATATAATTTCAAAATGCTGTAAAAATCATGTTTCGTTTAAAATAGTTCTTAATGGGGTTAAATTTAACTTACCAAAACCTTTGACTGCAGAAGAACATGTTCTCAAATACACAGGATATATTTTTCCATACATTTTTACTATAGGAATTTGGAGTAATATAATTTCAAATTTCATTTTTAAAAAATGACAGTTCAATTCCATAAACGGCAGAATGCTGATGGTCATAAAACTTTTAAATCAACTGTTACCAGACCACCCCACCTCGGTCTTCAGAGTAATAACAAACCAAATTTCATGAACACTTAACACACTGCATTTTTAATGCTAATAAATGGTAAATGCTAAAAGGGTTTAATCAAACTGTTAGCAGAGAACTCTACTGTAGTCTTGAAGAACATGTTCTCAAGTACTCATTTTATAGTTTTTAAAATAGGACTTGGGAGTAATAGCAATACAAACATATTAAAAATGATAATTCAGTTCTATAAATGGCCTTTTGAGGCCATAAAAGAGTTAAATCGATTGTTAGCAGATCTGTTTCATTCTTGAAAAACATGTTCGTTTACATATCACAGTGTTCAAGTTTTTGAAACTGTAGGAATATTGGGTGAATTCAATCCTGAAAATTATTAATGGAATAAATGTTATTAATCTTGAGTGCCATTAAAAACAAAAGTTTAAGGCAAATTATACCAGAGAACTCTACTGCCCCAGCTAAAAAGCTTTTGTTTTAAAAACTTTCAGAGAACATTACCTGTAATGTTACATTATTTTTTCAGCAGGAGCTAAAAAGCTCATGTGACCATGATATACAGTTGTTTACTTGCTCTACGAAATGTCTCTTCTGAATTTTAAAGTCTTTTTAAATTGATTGGTGAGGATCTGGGACAAGAGGTTTGAAAAAGACCAGATGCAACTGAAACATGAACTCCAGCTGTGTGAGACACGCCACCTGATGCCAAATTAAGTCTAAATTGAAAGTCTTGGTCAGACTGTTATTGAAACTAATTTTGCATTTAGCATAATAAACAAACCTAAATAACCAGAGTAATGACAACTCCGTGTTAAGGCGAATAGTATAATTTTATGTTAACGCGCAAATATTTATCATGTTATGCTGCAAGATATGTACATGTTAAGTAGTTTTTGAATGTTAACACATTACGTTTATGTATTTGTATTTTTTCCACTGTGGGGAATCTGGGGGTCTAGACAATCATTGGCTGCTGAAGTTAAGCACCGCCTACCCAGCTCATTATGCACACCTCACTTCGTCAGCAAGAGCGCGCCAAACTTACCCGATTGGAAAATGGCTGACCGGCCAACGCAGCTAAAACATATCAACTATTTTTAATGACTGTGTCTTGTAGTAATGCACAGTTCATTATAGAGGCTTAGGGGTCAAACTACTAACTGGTTAATCTAGGGTGTGCAGAATGGGTGGGCAGGGCTTAACTTCAGCAGCCAATGACTGTCTAGACACTACTGGTGTATAGTGTTATTGCTGAAACAACATAGCCTTAAAGCCCAATTTATATTTCTGCATCTACTCTACATGTCGATACAATCCCTATGCTGTAACCTGATGTGCACTTTTCAGAAATATAACTACGCATCATGCCGAAGCGGACCAAAACGCCTGTAATTGGTCAGAAGTCATGTGGACATTGTTCATGCAGAACATATATGAACATATGTTCTAAAGCATTTTAGCATTTTAAAGCATAATTTTGGATCAAACGAGCATCACTATTCTCCCACACTATGAGTGTGACGCACCTTGAGGCATGTGTTTAGGGTCATTTTCCACATATTGTTAATGTACAGAACCAGTTAAAAGTTTAGATAAATCTCATTCAATGTTTTTTCTTAGTTTTTTTTCCTACAGTGTAAATGAATATGGATAACATTAAAAGTATGAAGGAACACATATGGAATTATGTAGTAAACATAAATATGTTAAACAAACCAGAATATGTTTATATTTTAGACTCTTCAAAGTTGCCATCTTTTGCTTTGATGACAGCTTTGCACACTCTTTGTTTGGATTTTCATTCCAACCAAACAGAAGCACAGCCTGTAAAGCTGCTTAGATGATGCTTAACTACATTAAAAGCCTGCAGCCACATCGGCCCTTTGTGGATAAGACTGACCCAAGCTCTGTGTGTTAACATGAATCCAACATGTTCTGAGCCCAAAGGCCTTCGATAGGGGTAGTGCAGATGATCAACAGCATTACACAGGCGGAAAGTTTTCAAGAAGACTGCGTCACAGAAAAATCTGCAATTATCCTCATCTTTCTCTTCTGCCTTCTAGTTGAAGCTATGCCAATACCAATTATGTCTCTACCCTAAAATAGAGCATGTGTTTCTCTTTGATAATTGTACTTTGTCAGCAGTAATAAGTGACAGCACAAGCACGTCTGCAAGATGTAGATGCGATGCTCACAATTACATTACATTATGTGATTTACACAGTTCCATCGTTATAGCGTCTATGGCAAATCGTTTGCTCATTGACACTGCGTAGTTGAGACCTCGTTACCTGATGGTCAAGCGACATCCCACTGCTTCCTGGGCGATGTACCTGCACAGCAACCTGATGCTCCTGAGATCTCTATAGGAGGTCTGTACGCCATTTGGAGCCATTCACCATGCCTCATTTGGAAGTTTTCTCGTCGCTGATGCTGTATGTAGGTCTGCTTCAGATACATCGCCCAGTGGGACCATCATGTAACGATGTCTCTATGACGCAGTGCCAGCAAACGACTTCCATAGACGCTTAACGATGAAACTGTGAATATCGCATAAATGCCATAAAGACCTCTCAAAACAGGCGAGTTGTCTGGAAAGCAGATTGACAGCGTTTTAACATCAGGTTACGATGTCTCAGCGAGACGTACTTGAGCGTCGTTTCAGAACGACGTGATTGTGAACATTGCATTTAGCTACAGCTTGCCGACGTGCCTGTGCTGTACGTAGTCAGTTGCTCTTCAATAATTGTACTTGTCAGCACTAATAAGTAAAGCCCACTTTAAACTCGCTCATTATAAAATCTTTTACCTCTGAACTTAAGAGCGTCCTCCACTGTTTTATTAATGTCTGCTTCCAGTTGAAAGATTCCTCACGCAATCTCTTAGCAGAGACATTAAAAAAAAACAGGGTGGCCTCACCCTGTTTTCCTGTTATTGCAAGTCTTCGGAGCCCCTGAAGGGACGTGATGAGATTTTTTTCCCGTGAAAACTACTTAGTAAGTAAGTCATAAGCACGACTTCCACCGCAACAGCTCTAACGGGAACCGCATGTTTTGCAAACCGCAACAATGCCAGCAGTAAAGTTAGGCGCTGTTTACCTGTTGTGTAATCACATGTTGTTTATGATTTTTGGACTGAACATGGATCCGCACCCCATTTCTCACTGATTTCCTTGTTGCATGTTTAGCTTTCACTAGAGATTTTTGTCGGTCATCAGCTCAAACACCTCAGGTAATGGTACAAGTTACCTTCAGTGAAAATGTGAAAGTTGCTGAGTTTTTACTAGCATTGATTTTGTGTTGGAGTTCTGTATTGGGTGGTGATTGACAGGTCTCTCTGGCCAATCAGTGCCACAATTTGTACCTGCTCAGCTCCTAACTGTAAGCGAACAGGGACAAAAAAGTACCCAGTTCCAGGGACCAGATTTGGCTAATGGAAAAGCAAAAGAGCTGAGCTGAATCATGTAGGTTTCATGCAGTGAAAAAGCACTGTTAGTAAATCATGAGAACCACTTTGTATGTGGTGAGAACAGCGTTTGTTTCCTGACTGGAAAAATCTAAAAAGACAAAAACAATGAAAGCAAAGATGGGCAAAATGCAAACAAAAATCCGTATAGAATAACAGCAGAGTAAAAAGGTAGGTAAAATATACTTTTGATATATTATTTCTGTTTTGCATTCACAGTATATACTTTCTGCTCTAGGATTTGTTCTTGCAGATTTATTTTTGCGTTTGTAAATTTTTTGACACCAAATTTACTCCATAGCTTAGGACTTAATAATTGGTGCTCACGAAGTATTCAGTGGTGTTCTTGACTTATTAAACGCCTATTTCATGACTGAAATAAATGATCAACTAGTCTCTGTCTCTAGACAGTTATACAGGTTGTGCTCCTGTTTGTTTGGAACAAAAACATGCAGCCACACAGGCCCTTTGTGGATAAGCTTGGTGACCCCAGCTGTAAATGAATGAAAAAACAACTGGCTCCAAATGTGCTAGCCCTGCTCCATATGTGGGTAATATTTACTTATTTTGCTGTTTCTGATTACTTAAGATGGAAAGAAAAAACTGGCATCTATCCTGGACTCAGCTACTGAGCTAACAGACTGCACAGTACAGCGTCAGGACAGAAATAACGCCTCCGGTAAAAGGTGGGGGACTTTAAACGTGGATTTAAAAGCGGTGCTCCCCAAATTCTACTAGCAGAGCTGGAATCACTACCACACCTGGGCCAATGTGACCATTTGTCCTTGCTTTTAATTCCATCTTACATCCATCTCAGGAAAAGTGCTCATATCACAACCAGAACTGTTAAAACCTGGCCTGAGGGAGCCTCTCAGGGGCTGCAGGACTGTTTTAGCACTACATGTTGGGATGTTTTTTAAAATCAGGATCTTATCCTACATAAAGCACTACGCTGACACAGTGGACAAACACATCTGAGTTTATCACAACCAGATGAAAATATTGCACAGTCCCATGTTATATAAAATGAATTTGAAGAGACCTTATATTGAGTTACTGAGTGCCCGTACAGCAGCGGGGTAAAAGCTATTTTTCTTTCTTTCTTATTTTTGGTGCTCACTTCAACCACGTTACTGACAGAAGGTCTGTTTGTGTGTTATTCTGAATATAAATCTATGTGAATTATAGTTTTTTTAAAAATGAATTGGTTTCAACATTGTAAAGTATTGCACCTTAATGTTGTTAAATCTGGTATAATGACAGTAAAGATATTATGATTCTGAAATGGCTAGAAATTCTGGAAACTAAACAGCTCCAGTTACAAATGAGTTCCTGTGGTAATTCAAACAGTGAATAAAAACTTGCCAACAAGTTAAATTTCAGCCATGTACTAACAATCATTATTTTCCCCCAAACATAATGTTCCACCTTAAAAGACACGCTTAGAGCTGCCTTTCCCCACCTATTGTAGACATTCCTTTTACGTTGTACTATTGACTTATTAAGTGGTGCTCTTAACACACTATGTGGTGTTCACAACATACTAAGCGGTGCTCATGGCTTATTAAGTGGTGCTCACAACACAGTAAATGTTTTTTTGCCTACATTTTTGCCTAAAAAATCTCACCATATCCCTTCAGAGGCTCCATACAAATTTCATATTTGATGGCAAAAGTAAAAAATGAATTTAAAGTTTGAGAGAAAGTTAGCGGCTTAGAAAGAGAGAGATGGAGATGTGTAATGTTATAGTATATAAAGTATGCTATTAATAATATAAAACATAACTGTATTCTTTACAAAATGTTACTGGAACTGAATATAATTAATTCTGTATTCTAAATGTATTCCCAATACTTGGATTCTTATATAACGCAGATGTTAGCTCAAGAACATCCCCAAAACTTCCTGAGAATTTACTTTTGTCAAAATATTGTGTTAGAGGAACATTTTATAAAAGCATTCTATAAACATTCTATAAAAGCATTATAAAAGCATCACAGGTTCCAATAATTTCCATGATTTTTTTCCAGAACATTTCGCTGAGAATGTTCTTCTCTTATTAAGTAACATTGTGAGAATGTTATTTATAAAACAACATTCTACATAAGAACATTCTGTAACCACAGCAACATCCCCAGAACATCCTTAGAATGATGAAGGCCAAACCTTCTACCTTTGTTAACATCATGTTACAGGAGCATTTAATAAAACAAAACAAACAAAAAAAAACATTGTAGTCTCAGGTCTTAATAACATCCATATTACATTTTTCAAATGTTGCTATGAGAAAATTCTTCCTTTTCTATCAGGTAACAATCTTTGGCCCTGACATCATCTTTAAAACATTCCCTAAATGTTGCAGTTAAAATGTTATCTTGGGTAACATTCAACATTATAGGAGCATTGTTTGAAATCACAAACATCATTAACCCTATGGACCCTATATATATAGCTATTTTGCTATTCCGTTTATTTGTCAGTGCCTCTTTCAGTTGCATTTAAACAGTAATTATGTGACATATTGAATATGGCTATGTTGTTTTATTTTCTAAAGAACCTTAGCTACTCAAATATGTAATCACTTGAGGTTTTCATGCTGACCGATAAATCAATTTTTCTATAAATTTGTCATGTTTTGACCAAAAATTTTTTTGCGCCTGCTTTTTTTTTCATATTTCTCAATGTACAGCCTTGAAATAATATTCCTACAGTGGATATCTTGACACAGATTGTTAGTGTGAGGTGTATTTTAGTTGAAAACATAAGCATTTTTGATGCTAATTTATTACATGTCATATTACTGTGACAAAATAAATTTTTAGCATCAGACGGACATATTTTTCTTGATATTCTAAGCTCTGGGATGTATGACTGATAAAGTTCTGACAGTCACAGCAGGCCCAGACTTTCAGGAATTTAGTTCAGGGCAAATATGGACAATATCCCAACAAATAAAAAACATTTTGGTACTTTGGCAGTTTTTTCAGATGCTGATAATGTTTACAGTTATTATTATAATTATAATCTTTTTAAAAAATGATAAAATAATATTTGTTTATTTAGAAAACACACAATAAATAATTATTTAAGTTTTTAGTTTATATTTGTTGATCTAATGCAGTGTTATTTGATGTGAAACCTAAAAAAAACTATAAATCAATAATAGGAATATGTTTTTGCTGATGACTCATATTTTTCTGCCCAGAGACAGCGTGGGTTGACGTTATGTGAGTCAAAACGAAACTGAAAGTAAACAGCGTCTTTCTTGTCCCTTTTTCAGCGGTTTTTTTTTATGATTTTAGCGCCTATCATTAGTCTTTCATGACAAGGACATAAGACCAAAATTTTGAAGGAGCGCCTTGATTTTTAGGTGGTTTTTCACACTGGATTACTCCCAGAGGCTTCACAGCACCGCGATGAGAGCGCTATTTTTAGAAACAGTAGGATCTGCGCTTTCTAACGATATACGGAGCTCACAGAAGCATTCAGTCATTCAAGACTTACAAAGCTGATTATATAAGGTGTGTTTCTCTCGGGTTCATTAAAACATTCTGTGATTAGACTTTGCTTTAAAACTTTTTAGAACTTGTAGGTAACATCAGCCAATTTTGAGGGAGTGTTCGCTGCTAGCTGAGGCAGTATTAAAGAACATGTTCTTAGATACACATTATAGTTTGTGTTTTACAGTAATAGTAAATCAAATTTCATGAAAGTGAACATTTCATACACGGTAGAATTTGAAATGCTATTAAACGGTTACATTCATATTTTTTACCAGAAAATTCTAATATAATCTTGAACAACATACACTGGGTATGATTTTCATCTGTTTCTGCTGTAGGACTTGATTGATAGGTATTTACATTTCATGAAAAGTACAATTCATTGGAATGGATGTTGAAATTATTTAACTCCAAATGACTACAGTAAAAACAAACAAACAAACAAAAACCTTAAAAAATGATACCCTTTGTATCTGAGAACATGTTCTCAGTGGTGTGTTCTGGTCACAAATTGATTTAACACTTTACAAAATCTGCCATATATGAAACTGGAACATGATTTTTTTTAAAAAGTATTTATAGGTATTACTCCAAATTTCTACAGAGAAAAACACACAAAAACTTGTACATAAGAACATAAAACATAAGAGCTTTAAATGTTTTCAGAATTCTGTAGTAGGAGATCAGTGTTTCACACAACACCCAGGAACTTTGTCACAGTTAATATGATCATATTTAAAATCAATATAATGTGCTTACAACAGCATACATTTGCAAAAATGCTATGCAGCTCTCAGTATATAGTATACTACATTTCTTATATCACTGAGGGAACATTTCTTACCCAAAGTCAGTCAAATGCTGTGTCGTCTGCCTGAAACGTGTGAAGAGTATTGCACAATCTAAGGAAGACTTTGGCCCTTGTTAGTGTTAAATGGGAGTCCAGGTCAAGATTTAAATGCTGACACAGCTGTATACCTCCGGAAACTGTCCTTGTACATTTTGAGCATTGGATGTTCGCTTGGAAATGGGAAAATGAGGCTGGGTTGTTGTACCGAGGCGAATTAGGCACGATCACTTAGATAACTTTACTGGTAGCAAGTTTAGGACATCTACAGTTAGCATCATAAAACTGACTTTTCCACCAGTCTTGAAGGGTTTGCATTATGTTGCAAATGCCATATGTTTATATAATAATGCACATTTGTACATTACAATGATATTCCTATAACAATATTAATGAATAACCTGCCCTATATATTTAATTTCAGTATTAATTATTTTACTGCTTCTAAAATGTTTGCCATGGTCGGATATCATTCTGGAAGTAAGTCTCCATTCATAAAGAGTCATAAATAATGACAAACAAATATTAAGTACATTTATGGCAATTCTGTTTTTTTTTGTACATATTGACAGCGGAATATTAGAGACATTTGGGATACTACACTTTAATTAGGCATAACTTAGGTATCTATACAGGTGCTGTTCATAAAATCATCAAATTAAAAAAAAATTAACACTTGAAATATGTCGGTCTGTGTGTAATGAATGAGTATAATATACAAGTTTTAATTTTTGAATGAAATTACTGAAATAAATCAACTTTTTCGTGATATTCTAATTTTATGACCAGCACCTGTATATACAGTGTGTATATTAAAGGTTTTGTCTTAATATATTTAATACCATAATTTGGCGGCACCTGGTGTTGTCTTCGGGAACTGTTTTGAGTCGTCTCTCAATTTGTTGTCCCATCAACTGTTACCGTCAGCCTCATCTCTGTAAATATTGTCAAAAGAATTAACTAAAACTATTAACTATACTCAACATTCTGATAAAATCCGATTTTTATCCATTTAGCCCTATATTCATCCTCAATACCATACGCATATATCTGCCACTAATAATATATATCATACGTAGATATAAGCAAAGCAAAAAATAAATAAATAAATAAATAAAAATCACTAATCAGAAGCCTATTTATCGAGCCACACAACTCTAACCCTGTTATATCAGAACAGAAATATCAGTGTGCTGTCTTTTTAACACCTGTAGAATTGGATGCTAAATTTTTAGAAAGACAGGACACATGCTGCTGTTATAACACATTACATTGCAATATGATTGGACTTCACCAACACAGAAACACTGACAATTACAATAGTGTTTGCTCGGGGGTTGGTAAATGACTTAACTATTTAAAAACTATAGATTTATTAGAGTTACATAGAGTCTTCTTTCATTGTGGGAATATACATTAATTTTAAAACTCCTGATGCTGAGACAGACATTAACTGAGACTGAGTCAAATTTTTATTTCTTAAACGATGTGTCTTACCGTGGCCTTTATTTACAAACATAATTTCTCCGTTATTCTTTTCTTAACTTGACACCGTAGATAGAATTTTACAGAAAAATGTCCCTGTATTTTTAGTATTTTTACTATTATTTTTAATAGTTTGGCTGAGAATAATGTTTCAAATAATATTTAATAATAAATTATATTTATTAACCTAATAATAGGTTTTATATATATATATATATGTGTGTGTGTGTGTGTGTGTGTGTGTGTGTGTAATGATTCTCAGAGCGCCGTCCTCGGTCACGTGATTGTCAACCGTCATTATCTTGGACAGTATTTTCCCAGAGTGCACCGGGTGGAGGTAGTGAATGTTGAAGATGGCGGGTTGCTGTTTCTCTGGTGTGTTTGAGCTATAGAGGACTGATCTGGACGCGTTAAACCAGTGCTTTAAATAAATAAATAAATAAAGACTCCCCGAGTCCGTGGCAGTGCTGCAGTGGGGGGAGATGCCTTCTCCTAAATCCCGGAGTGGCGGCCGGTACGAGTTCATGTCTCTGAGTCGCTCCCCCGCTGCTCCCGGTTCCCCGGTGGCAGCGGCGGCGGCTTTGCAGCGGCAGGGCTCAGGCTCGGAGTCCTCTGCGACTGCACGGCTCCGGGCTGCGGACAGTCCGACCCGCCGTCGCGGCTCCGGCTCTTCCAACGCCTCAACGAGCTCCACCGGAGCGTCGCCAATGCCCGAGGAGGACTGCATGCGCCTCAACCCGTCGCTCCTCGGCATCGCGTTCAGCTCGTTGCTCGCCGTGGACCTGTGGCTGTCGAAACGGCTCGGTGTTTGCGCCTGTGAGGACTCCTCGTGGGGCAGCGTGCGCCCCATCATGAAGCTAGTGGAGGTCTCCGGACATGGGATCCCGTGGCTTCTCGGAGCCGCGTACTGTTTATACAAAAGCGACAGCGCTGCGGGCCAGGAGGTCATGCTCAACTTGCTCATGGGTAATGTAGTATTTGTTTTGTCTTTTTTTTCTACCAAAATTTTGAGTATTAATAAGGTTGTTATTAAAATTTATTTAAATAAGAAAAAAACTTCGGGACCAGTCTTATAGCTCATTCAGTCACACACGTTCCGGTTTAAGATGTGCTATGACAATGCTTTTAACCAGTTAGTAGGTCTCATCCAAGACTGGCTTACAGTGGCATCACATTTGAAAAATAAACAACTTGACGTCAGTAACTGTGAGCACCTGAGAGTAGCCCTGGTTTGGTTTTTAAATTGTAACCTGCACCCGCCAAGACACCTGTAACGAAGTCTTTTTCTCACTGCCACAGGTCTCTAAATGCTGGGCAGGAAGGGTTGTTTCCAATGGCAGAAAAAAATGAGTGTAAAACAAGAGCCCACTCTCTTACATCAAAAGGGTGGGGTTTCTACCAGCTGAGTTCCTGTGTCCCACATTTTTTCTTATGGCTTCTGCTGTCCCTCTCAGGAGTCACAATCTGTGTATTCATTACACTGGTTTCTAGCATCATTAAACCAAACTTACTATATTGCAACCTAACCTATACTTTGTATTATCCTGACCTCATTCCCTGTTTGTCCATACTGTCCTGAAGTTTCAGGAATACCACAATCCTCTTGCAGGCCTACCTTCTGATTTTGATGTCATTGTCCTAACAGCACTGCATGTTTAGTTTTATATTATATATTCTTACTTTAGCAGTGTTTTAAACCACCTGGCAATGCCTTTTGGTTAATTGCCAGCAGGTCAGCATAATCAGTTATTGCCAGGTTTTGCGGTAAAATATCATTCACTCTTCTTTTGAATATAATTGCCACCAGTAATGGAGGTAGCCTAAATGAGGATACTGCTCAAGACA
The DNA here is from genome assembly GCF_029633855.1 of Hoplias malabaricus. Classification (NCBI taxonomy): domain Eukaryota; kingdom Metazoa; phylum Chordata; class Actinopteri; order Characiformes; family Erythrinidae; genus Hoplias; species Hoplias malabaricus. The sequence continues at coordinate 22,125,595 of NC_089806.1, read as the reverse complement.
ATGCAGATTCATCAGGAGAGATTGCCAAAAAAGCAGAAACAAGAACATATATAACTTTATAATAATAACTTTATAGCCATTTGTGTAAGTTATTTCCGTTGCTGCTTTAGGGATCGCATCAGAGATATTTTTAGTGATAATTGTACCTGTTTTGCTCTTCAATAATTTTTTAGTTTTTAATGTTTTTGTCACTCTGCTTTTGACTGACTTTGTAAATAAGAATGTGTCCTTCGTGGCCTGCCTGGAAAATAAACTCTTGGCCAATACTAAATTTATTTCAGTATTGTACTTCTCTTTGTTCTGTGGATGTATATAAAATATAATCTTCCCCCTCCCATATTTGTTCACAAGTAGTTCAGACTGAATGTTTGATGTTTGGGGACATTAACAATATGAGCCTCACAGCAGTTCAGTTCAACATGCAGGCTCTTAACAGAAATGTCCTTGCACAGTGTCAGTGCTTTTCTCTAGATGAGTGTCTGCTTTTAATGTACCAGTGTTGGTTTTATCCTCAAACAGCCCAACAGAGAGACCACAGATAGCTGGTCCATCAGACAAAGCTTTTAATGAGTGCTAGAGGTAGAGCTGTGTATTAAAGACAGATGGAGGATAGCCATAAGGGAAAGAAGAGGCAGGCAAACCACCAAGGTTTTCCCTATGTGACAGTTTGTTTCTGAACAGCTTGTTTATCTGTTCAGAGAAAAAAATGCTCTCTGGGTCTGTCCTGTAGTGTTGCTGCTTCACTCTCATTTTGTTCCGTCTCTGGTCATGGAGTTTTTTAGCATACTTTTTTAAAATCTACCACAAAGTTTGCTCGGTTGGTCACTTCATGGCTGAAGGACGCTATGCCTGTGTAAAATATTATGTGTACTGGTAAAGCGGAGAGTTTGGAGTATAATGTGATTGGATAGAGGATGGAATCTCAGGTGAAACCCCAATAGAGGTATGCTTTGGATTGGGCACGTCTCAGAAAGAATACTGGCTTCAGCACTGCACTCAGGGTTGCCAGTATTTCAACTTAGCCTGTGTCCTTAAACAGTGATCACACACCATGGACGTTTGGCCCTTTAGGTTAAAAAGGTTAAGAAAACCAGCAGTTGCACTTCAAATGTGACTTCAACTTATAACTATACAATGGACCTGGGTGTTCTGTGGATGTATCCATGGACGTTGTTAGTGTTTTATGATTGTCATCAGCCTATGTTTGCTCCTTTCTATATCGATATTTGGCCAGTTTAGTAAGAATGATAATGGTAAGAAGGAATGGTAAGTATGCACTTCCATCAGCTTACCTTTTTAAATGGAACTCAGTAATGCTTCCATTATTATTTTTTATTGTTGATTAAATGTATAGGACAATATAGAATGTTTAATGTCTGATGTGATAGTTCTAAAGGTCATTAAACACTTTTTGCAAAACTGAAACAAAATTCTAATAAATTCTTCAATGCTGATGCCCTCTTTCCTTTCCCTCACAGCTTTGGTGTTGGACCTGGTGTTGGTGGGCATAGTTAAAGCCTTAGTGCGACGCCGACGTCCTGCCCATAACCGCATGGACATGTTTGCCTCATTTTCAGTGGACCGTTATTCCTTCCCATCAGGCCATGCCACTCGTGCTGCTATGTGTGCCCGCTTTCTGCTGGCCCACCTGGTGCTGGCTGCCCCACTGCGTGTGTTGGTCCTGCTCTGGGCAGCCTTCGTGGGTTTCTCCCGGGTACTCCTTGGACGGCACAATGTGACAGACGTAGCGTTTGGTTTCTTCATGGGATACTGTCAGTACAACCTGGTGGAGGCTTTGTGGTTGTCTCCTGTCATGTTGCAAAGCATGATTGGACAACTAGAGTAAAGCTTAGGTGGATTTGAGTAGAAAACTGTAAGGAGAGTCCAGTCAAGTTAACTCCTGACAGCTAGAGGACCCCTCTTGAAAATATGTAAGAACTAGACACTTAGACTAGGCCTTATGGTTGAAGAAATATCATGTCACCAGTTTCATTCTTTGTGAATGTATGTTGTGTATGTATTTAAAATATTTTAATGTAATATTCAATCATTCATTTGCAATACAGGTCTAAGGGAGGTATTTTTAAATCAAGCAATTTAAGAATTTGACAGTGGCTAGGGAAAAAAATGGAAGGTAAAGGGCATTGCTGAGAACAACTGATTAATTAAGTGGACCAGCTAGTAATTCTGCTTGACTGGAATGAAAACCTGCAGCTCCTTGTAGACATCATGGTTAAGACGGTTGAAAGATAGATCCAGAAGAATGACCTCTGATCTCTTCTAACAATAATAAGTATGTGATGACTGTTCACGTTCATTAAAAAAAAAAAAACATAATATTTAGGCTTGCAGAAAAGTGTAATGTCCATTATTCTCTGCTTGTAATACAAGCCATAAATCATTTAACTTGCTCCATTTGCAGCTAACACCTGCCAGACATTTTGCTGCATTTTAGAAAAATGGTGTTGGGAACAAAATATCTGTTGTCTTTTATTTGAATATTAAACATGCTGCAGAACGGGAGCTGTATTTTGGATATTATTATATTGTACTTTTTCCCCCATGCAGGGAGCCTCAATGCAGAGTCCTGTCTCTTTAAGCAGATGAGCCATACTATGCGCATTCAGGACCACTAAATGTTTGTTTTATTGTTTTCATTCTTTATGCAAATGAATATGTTTTTCTTTTCTTGGTGTCTAATTTGAATCTCTAATGCTACAAACATTTATTACAATTATTATTTTTTACCTTTTTACGCTCTCAGCTTCACCGTTTCATACTTTTTATTTTGTTTTAAATAAGATATTTAAATGGGTTATGGCCACAGCTGTGAGAGAATTTTTTCCAGAATAGTTGCTTCTCACTTTGACAGTGTGTGGTTTTTTTTTTGGTTTTTTTTAACAACAGCAAAATACTGTTGCACAGCATTCCATTGATTTTTTGTGCTGCTCAAATGAAGCATCATAAGCTAGTTCATAGCTGATTCTGCCGACTTGTGCAGAGTATTTATTCAGCTAAACCTGGATAGGAGTGTGAGTGGCCTGCCAGTACCATCATGTATGTTCCACAAAAAGTATTTTTTAAGGTAGCACCACATGTTTCAGCAAACCTCACTAAACATGGTGTGTACAATTTGCTAGTAAAATTGAATATTTATATATATCATTTTGCAACTACATTAATGTTATTGTAGATATAATGCCCACTCCCATACCATGTGTTTTGCCTGAAAACGAACTGAATGTGGAGCTGCTGTAGGTCTTTCTGTTGTACTTTTTCTTAATTATTTTCTGTTGCTGTGGAAGAGTACTGTGAGTACCAAATTTGTTTGATGTACTTTCTATCTTATGTTAAGATTTCTGCACTGGAAGAAAAGAAATATTAAACTGACTTGAGCAGGTGTTAAATCTGTGGCTTTATTAACTTGACAGCACTGTGTAAGGCCTTAGCTGCTGTTTGTCATAGCTCTAGAAATATTATGTTAGATGTATATGTGCAATTAAGATAAATTTAGAAACATGCACGTTTCCCCTCAGGCAGGATCCTCCTAAGAACATTCTACATTGATAATTTAGTGGAGTAGCAGTTCAGTAGTGCTCTCTGTTTCTTCCCAAAGCCATAACAATAAAGAGGTTTAATTACAACCTCTTTAAATTTTCCTTCATTGTCGTAGTGCAGATTGCATGTTTCCCTCTTTTCACTTGTCAGTTCCTTGTGTTTTATTCATCTCTGCTTCTGCATTCCTCAGTTTGAGCTGTAGCATGCATTCGTTTATGTAACACTTCAATGCTGCTACTCAAGTTAACTATTTACAGTGTGGTTGTGAGATAGTAAGCGTATATAGCTAAACACTAAAGATCATATGCTATCTAGGTTCTGTGTCTAGCAGAGTTATTACACTTTGCCTATAGTGGTGGTGCATGTCTTCAGAGCAATGAGCATTTTTTTGTTGTCTTTGTGGTGGTTTTTAATTACTTTTTGGCAATAAACGGATAATCTATTTTAGGGGTGCAATATAAAATAAAAGAAAACACAGGCTTATTGCTATCTTTGAATGGCAATACTTTGTGAAGTTTTGTGGTTGTATTTATTGTAGTCGATGGCCTGTATTCCATAAGAGTACTGTTCTACATGAGAGCATAGCAATTGAAATTTAGGGCCTGTTTTAACATACCTCAGAATACTGATTCTGGATTAGAGGTCTGCTTCCCAATCTGAGCCTGATAAGAAATGATAAAGCACTGTGTTTCAGGCTAGGTTTTCTGCCATTATTTTCTGCTCCAAAACTGTCTTGATTTCTTACAACTCTTGTAGTCTCCATCACCACCTTTTCCACTTGGAATAGGGCAGCCAAAAAGGTCCAGATATCTCCCTCCCCTGCAACTTCCACCAGCTCTTTCTGAAGATCCCCAGACATTCCCAGGCCAACCAGGAGATATAATATCTCGAGAGTCTTTGGTCTACTCCAGGGCCTCTTTCGAGTTGACTGTTACTGGCATACTTCTAGTGGGAGAAGTCCAGGAAGTATCCTTATTTGATGCTCAGACCTTAATTAGCCTTATCAAAGAGAGTAGGCCCAACCCTGTCAGAGAAAACTAATTTCAGCCACTTGCATTTGAGATTGATACTTGATACTGATACTTGTTTATGTTTTTACTAAAAGCTCATGACAGTAGGTGAATGTTGGTATACTGCACACTAGTACATTGAATGCATTACTGCAGACGCTATACCTATCCTGTCAAATTTGCAATCCCTCTTCCCATCGCTTTTGAACAAGAACCTGAGATACTTCAGCTTCTTAAGTTAGGGTAGGTTTTTGCTCCCTATCTTGAAAGGGGCATGCCACCTGTTTCCGGGAGATAACAATGGCTTTAGACTTGGAGATGTTGATCCACATATTGACCGCTTCCCACTTGGCTGCAAATCGCTCAGGTGTATGTCAGGGGCCACCTTTCCAGGAAGCCATGTCACGATCCACCCTAACAGAAACCCTCCTGTCGTAGGTTATGCTTTGCCACCCTGGCCATAAATATCAGGAACAGGATTGTAGATGAGGCACAGCCTATACCTATGCCCACACTGAACAAGCTTGACTTACTGCCGAGATTGTGAACACAACTGAAACTGAGAGTACAAGGATGATGCGTCTCATCAGAGGATGAAACTCTGAGCTTGACTAAGCTTATTGTCAGGTGTTGGAAGGAGCACTTTGAGGAACTTCTATACCTGAGACATGCCTCCTGTGCAAGAGGTTGGGCAGGAAGTCTGGGGTGTCTGATTCCATATCCCGGCTGCAGTTGCTAGGGGTGGTTAGAAAGCTCCACAGTGGCAAGTCACCTCCAATGGATGTTTTTGCCCAGAAGCTTGACTGACATGCCTCTGCAATACTGCGTGAACCTTGAGTACAGTGCCTTTGGATTGACAAACTGGGGTGGAGGTTGCCATGTTTAAAACCGGGACCAGAGAATCATACTTCTCAGCCTCCCTTGAAAAGGGTGCTCGAAAGGAGACATAGGTCTCCCTCTTTCTAAAAACCATCTATATTTTTTGTGATAGAGGAACTTTCCCCGTGTTCAGGCTTGTATTGGGTCTGAAGCATTTCTATTACAAGAAAAAAGCAGTAGAGTGCTATAGGACTAACTGTGGATCAGAGGGTTATATGCTGTACACTGTTACATGCAGTCAACCATATCACAAAAATAAACTGCCAGTAAATCTTGTTGGTATATAATAAATTGACAGAATACCAGTATATGTCAGTTTGTGTCTGGTTCAGGTTTCAAATTTAACAGTACCACTCCAACCAGGTTGTCTTGAGTTTCAATTTCATAAACCAGCAGACCTCTATTCTAGATCAGGTTTGCTATAAGACTGCTGAAACTGTGACTGGTTTTCCTCTCCTGTATGCATGGGAGGACATAGAAGGACCTCAAGTTTTGCACTTTTTAAAGTTTTCCTGCTCTGTCCACCCCCAACCCAACTCCACAAGGGCTTATTTATTAGTTCATAAGTTGGAGCAGGGGTGTTGGGACCAGTTAAAATTAAAATGTGCAAGGAAAAGATGAGATTAGTGTAGGAACCAATGGTCTGAAATTCCCATAGGGGACTTTTCACACGTTTTCTTGGTTTATGTTGGTAACATACCAAGAATCCAATAAGTGATTATTAGTTCCAGAAATCTTGTGATACTGGACAAGCTCTTTTTTAGTATGCCATCATATTCAGTGACTTCACCAGCTTTCACAGTAAATACAGTAATTATAATCTAATGTTTGACTGCTGAATAATGTAAAATAACTCATCTACATTAAAAAATGTGTCGTGTTAGTGTAAAATAAATGAATGTTTGAATGTGATGTATATTTCAAATTCTTGAGATTGTACTGAGATGTATTTTCTAAAATAAATTCAGTGTAAATTGTGGCATTGTTTGATGTTTTATTCCCACTGTGATCACCATAAACTTTAGGTTTGAATATTTGTTCAGTTCCTTGACCAGCCTAATCAACTGATGAATGCAGGGTTCAAATTTTGTCTGTGTGAGACATATAACAATTAAAGGACGATAGATGAGAAAAAAAAACATCAAGTTCTATTAACAGAAATAACCTATATAATAAATAACCAAAGTAATTACTGTACCAGCTGTATCAACTACAAAATTAAGAGGGAAATTAGCCTTGACTCATTTCTTATCAAAACAACAGTAAAGTGCAAGTCAGTTTTTTAGGAAGTACGTCTATGGAATCTGTCGCCTAAAGTATTCACTTGCCTGCTTTTGCATGCTTATGAACTTGTGTGACAACACATTCCTAATCTATAATATGATGCCTGCCCACCCTTTGCAGCTATAACAGCTTCAACTCTTCTGGGAAGGCTTTTCACAAGTTTTAGGAGTGTGTTTATGGGAATTTGGGATCATTTTTCCAGAAGCGCATTTGTGAAGTCAGACACTAATGTTGGACAAGAAGGCCTTGCTCAAAGTCTCTGCCCTATATCACCCCAAAGGTATTCCTTTGAGTGGAGGTCAGGGCTCGGCGCAGGGCAGTCAATTTCTTCCACACCAAACTCGCTCATTCATGTCTTTACAGACTGCGCTTTGTGTTTCCCACAAGTGTTCCCCTACCTGTTGTCTTAATACTGGTAGTGGTGCAGAGCAGCAAGAGAGACAAGTCTCAAGTTTAAACGCATATGCTTAACAAAAGTTTGACCATCAGAGGATTACCATAGCTTAAAGCTTGTGAAAAGTGGGAAGTGAATATTAGTGTTGAGCTCTCCAGCTTCTTTATTTTGTAAATAGTGTATGCTGTTTTTTTGTTGATAAAATTAAGGGCCTCCATATTGCCAGCACACAGATCCATTCTACCACACCCAGTCATGGTGTCTGACTTTTGAAGAAGACTGAATTTTGGTGGCATCAATTGCCACTTATGGTTCTGCACTAATAATCAGTTCTCTTGTCATAATGCTCTGGAAAGTTCCACTAACTAGGGAACTATGAACGAAGATGTCAGATTATACATATATTCATTGGGCGCAAGGTGGGAACACACCCTGGATGGGCCGCCATTCCTTCATAGGGCAACACACACACACACTCACACCTAGGGACACTTTTGAGTCGCCAATCCACCTACCAAAGTGTGTTTTTGGACCGTGGGAAGAAACCAGAGCACCCGGAGGAAATCCACGCGGACACGGGGAGAACACACCAAACTCCTCACAGTCACCTGGAGAGCCTCCAGGTCCCTGGAGCTGTGTGACTGCAACACTACCTGCTGCGCCACAGTGCCGCCCAATGTATATATATACAGTAACTTGATGTCAAGGTGAACCAATAGTGAGGGAACACATCTGTAAAAATGAAGAGAATGCACTACATCTTCCTGGCACTTAAGCAATCACCTTTATAAACAGCACTATTAAGTTATTGAAAATCTCAACATTAATATGAATAACAATGATAAGCCTTACATAACATATATTTACCCTAAAATCTGATAAACCCAAAACAGCTGTACATTGTGTGTTTCAGAATAGGGGTGTGTGAGAGTGTTTTATATTATTTATTTCTTTTATTTTCATAGCTCTTTACAACACGTTCACTGGCAAAGCTGTGATGTAGAGAAAAATTACTGTTTGTATTTACTCATGATATTTTATCTGGACCTCACCTTAGGTAAAGAGTGCTCTAAGACAAAGCAAAACTGGAGACCTTTTTTACAGTCAGTAATTACATTCTTTTACCACTGGAAAGAAAATGTGTAGACATCACTCTTGAGTTCTCCTTTAGGAAGTACAATTTAATTACATTCACATTCTTCATTGATCTCATGTTGATAAGATTAGAAAATGGCATTAGTTTTGCAGTACAGTCTGATTACATTCTGATGCATGAAAGGCTTGCACCACAGAACTAGACTAGGCCTGTCTAAATCTAGAGGCACATTAAATGTGAGAATTAGAATTGAGACATAAATCCTTCTAGCTCTGATAATTTGCTTCATTATCAACTGCTCTCCTTAATTAAAGATTGTAGATGAGTTTAACATGTATGGAATAAATGATCCCTCCAGAAAGAGTTCACCTTATTTCCAGCATTTTCTAATGCTGATTGCCAACAGATATCAGTCTGGACTGCAATTTTATCTCAAGTTCCATGCAATAAATTAAATAAAATACAAAGATTTGATGCCTAAAACACATACAGAGGCTCTAAATACACTCCACACTAAAATCACTTGGAACTATATATATATTTTCCTCACTTTGATCAGTTAAATTAAGTTTCAAAAGCATTCAGCAAATCAGATTCTTTTTATTTTTTTTTCTATTAATACCATTTCACAAATCCCAATTTACTTGGGAACAGGATTAGTAAAAACAACCAAGGCTGACTTTATTTGATAAAATAATCTTTTTTTTTATCTCGCAGTCACACTGCTCCAGGGGCCTGGAGGTTGTGTGTTCGATTCCCGCTCCGGGTGACTGTCTGTGAGGAGTTAGTGTGTTCTCCCCGTGTCCGTGTGGGTTTCTTCCGGGTGCTCCGGTTTCCTCCCACAGTCCAAAAACACACATTGGTAGGTGGATTCAAAAGTGTCCGTGAATGTGTGTGTCTGTGTTGCCCTGTGAAGGACTGGCGCCCCCTCCAGGGTGTGTTGCTGCCTTGCGCCCAATGATTCCAGGTAGGCTCTGGACCCACTGCGACCCTGAATTGGATAAGCGGTTACATGAAGACAAAGCAGCAGAACAGTTCTGGTTCAAGTATAGCAGAAAAATTGGTTCTTCTGTGGCCTAATACAGGTTAGTAAATAATTTATACAAATTATGTTAAATTGCATGCAACATATGTTTGACGATGATTGCCTTTCTTGCTGCCATTAATACTGTGCCCAATTGTATATTATAAAAAATCTGATTGGCTGAACTGTGTTCGAAGCTGTTGTAAAATACACAATATATGCACACCTATAACCGCCTCACAACATCTGAATTCCATATTAAAGAGCCACTGTTTTAAACCTTGGTAGTGGGCTAGTGTGCAGCATATTGTAATGGAAACTTTTGATATATTCGGTGGTAGTTATGTTCGATATCACCAATTTCCTCTTCAGTCTGATACTGATATTTTGTGCAAATACAAAAAGTAGTGTATTTCAAACCACCAGTCGGACTTACTGCCAGCCATATGAACCAGACTCCTGCTCTGTTTATACAGGGACTGGATGGCTCCTAGCAAAGAGCCCAGTACCCTATACTCACAGAGCACCCCCCATAGGATATCCCGAGGGACACTGGCTGAAGAGTGCAATCCCCCTATAGTTGGAACACACCCTCCGCTCCCCCTTCTTAAACAGAGGAAACACCACCCCAGTCTCCCAGTCTAGAGGCACTGCCCCCGATGTCCACGCAATGTTGTAGAGATGTGTCAGCCAGGACAGCCCCACAACATCCAGAACCTTGAGGCCAGATCTCAGTCAAGATCAACAACTCCCCTCTCCCACCATATACAGTGCTGGTGGAAAGCTGCATTCCCCTCCTGAGTCACCTGATGGTTTGCCAGAATCTTCTCGGAGCTGACCGAAAGTCGTTTTCCATGTCCTCACCGAACTCCTCCCACATCCGGGTTTTTGCCTTGGCGACAGCCGAAGCTGCAATTCACTTAGCCCTTCTGTACCTGTCAGGTGCCTCCGGAGTCCCTTGAGCCAGCAAGGTTCGAAATGACTCTTTCTTCAGCTTAACAGCCTCCCTCACCGGGGTGTCCACCACCGAGTGCGGGGATTGCCACCACAACAGGCACCAACAACCTTGCGGCCACAGCTCTGTTCAGTAACAATGGAGGTCTGTAACATGGCCCATTCGCACTCAATGTCACTGGCCTCCCCCAGGATGCAATCGAAGCTCTGCCGGATGTGGGAGCTGAAGACCTTTCCTGACAGGTTCCTCTGCCAAATGTTCCCAGCAAACCCTCAGCACACGTTTGGGCATCCCCCCTGCTATATGATCCAACTCACCACTAGGTGGTGATCAGTTGACATCTCGGCACCTCTCTTCACCCGAGTGTCCAGAACATATGGCCGCAGGTCAGATGATACGACTATAAAGTCGAACATCGAAGTGTGGCCTTAGGTATCCTGATGCCAGGTGTACTTATGAACACCCTTATGCTCAAACATGGTGTTTGTTATGGATAAACTGTGACAAGCACCAAAATCCAATAAATCAACACCACTCAGGTTCAGATCAGGGGGGCCGTTCCTCCTAATCACACCCAGGTCTCACTGTCATTGCCCATGTGAGTATTGAAGTCCCCCAGCAGAACAATAGAGTCCCCAGAATGAGTACTCTCCAGCACAACCTCTAGGGTCGCCAAGAAGGTTAGATACTCTGAACTGCTGTTCTGTGCATAAGCACAAACAAAAGTCAGCTCCCTTTCCCCAACCCAAAGGCGCAGGGAAATTACCCTCTCATCCACTGGGGTAAATCCCAATGTACAGACGCTAAGCTGGGGGGCTATGAGTAAGCCCACTTCTGCCTTATGCTTTTCAACCTGGGCAACTTCAGAGTGAAAGAGCCTCCAACCCCTCTCAAGAAGATTGGTTCCAGAGCCCATACTGTGTGTTGACGTGAGCCCAACTATATCTAGCCGGTATCTCTCAACCTCGCTCACCAGTTCAGGCTCCTTTCCCACCAGAGAGGTACCATTGCATGTTCCAAGAGCCAGTTTCAGTAACCGAAGATCAGATTCCCCGTCCTCGGCTGCCATCCGATCCACATCGCGCCGGACCCAGATTACTACCTGTCCCACAGGTGGTGGGCCCATGGGAGAGTGGACCCATGTTGCTCCTTTGGGCTGAGCCCGGCCGAACCCCATGTGTGAAAGCCCAGCCACCAGGCGCTCGCTGAGGAGCCCCTTCCCCAGGCCTGGCCCCAGTGGGGTCCCAGTAACCCTACTCTGAGCAAGGGAAGCTGCGTCTCTGCTGATCTTTTTTTCAGCTGGGTTTTTATGGTTCACTCTTTGTCTGGCACATCACCAAGGACCAATTTGCCTTGGGAGACAAAAAAAATCTAGGTTTTTTGTCCATGTGAGATTATTTCAGTGATACCTTGCTCATAGCTGAACTCATGCAGATATTTGTTAAAGCATAGATTTATTTTCTTACTTATTTATTAATTTGAACAACTCCAACAACAACAGTTTTTAGCACCACATTTCTCACTCTGTACTTGGATAGTGCCTGTCAGCAGCAATCACAGGTGTGGCATATCAAGATGGTGATTTAGTGACATTACAGAAGATTAAACCAAATGCTATAAACTTTAAAAATGAAATTTGTGTTCAGTTGTGTTGAATGCATTTTACAAATCTAGGAAAAAAAATAAGGCTGTTATCACAGCATAAGATTAACCCATAAGTTCAATTCAACTATAACCACCCACAAAATAGAATCTTCGCTCTACAATGAGTCAGTACCAGACAGAATGTTTATCACTGAAAAATAACATAAAACCAGCAAACACAGATAATCTGTTCTTATACTTGTCACATTGTGGGGCCAATATTCCAGCGGGAAATAGTTTGAACTGAGCATGAGAACAATGTGTAACTGAAGAACACTTGATTAAAAGCAAGTCTACATTTTATGAATGTCAAATATGAAATGGATGGGTAAACAGAATACTCTGTTTTCTTTCCTGCTTAACATAAATGACAGTGCTCTGATTTGCTAAGTCTGATTTCTTAATTTTATATATATATAATATAATAAAAAGTATATAAAAAATTATATAAAAAATAATGTTTTTTTTTTTTATGAGCTAACGTAATGTAAGCAATCTTTTCTGTCATGGCGCCCTCACGAGGCAAATGTTTTTGCCCGCTCTGCTCTAGAATACCAGCTTTTTCTTCTTTTTTGGGCTCTTTACACACTCTTTGCAGTGCACAAAGGCCATGCACTGCTAACATATGACAGACAAACGCTGCTGGACATTGCAGCTCATAATCACTTTAGTTTTACCAGTTTTATTCCACCGGAGCTACAATACACTGTTCACTCCCACAGCCACCACAACCACCATCGCCAGGATGGCCCGTGACATCGACCTCGAGGGAGCATTTCTGACAGCAGTAGAGAGATGTCTCATCCTGAAGACTGAGGAAAGCCATCACAGCAGCCAAGAGGCAGTACAGGGAGAAACTGCTGACTCCAGGCAGATATGGCAAGGCCTGAAGCATATCACAGACTACAGGACCACCACCCACACCATCAGCTCTGCAGACAGCCTACCAGACGACCTCAACACCTTCTACACTTGCTTCGAGACCTCCAGCAGCAGCACCAAGAGGCACACACACACACACACCCAGCCCTCACAAACACTCTCCTCGCCACCATCAGTTTCATCAGGCCAGGTATGCAGAGCTCAGAAAAGGATTAACATGGCATGACAACTTTCCGGGGTGGGCCCTCAGAGCATGTGTCAACTAGTTGGCTGATGTTCTCACCTCCATTTTCAACCAATCCCTCAGCCAGAGCATCATTCCAACCTGCTAAAAAACCATAACCATAATCCCCCTCCCCAAGAAAAGCCCCCCTACCTTAATGGCTACAGGCCAGTGGAACTCACTCCGATCATTATAAAGTGCTTTGAGAGAGTGGTGCTGACCCACATCCAGTGCAGTATATCAGATACCCTGGACCCCCTGCAGTATGCCTACCATGCCAAGAGATCAACCTTGGATTGCATCGCTGCTGCCCTCCATTATTCTCTCCCTCGCATGGAAAACAAAGACTCCTATATCTGGATGCTCTTAGTGGACTATATTTCCGCCTTTAACACGGTCATCCCCCACAAACTTACCCACAAACTGTCCACACTCTGCCTGCACCCCACCCTCTGCCACTGGCTTTTGGACTTCCTGACAGGCAGGCCTCAATCTGTCAGGATTGGCAACAGGAATTCAGCCATTCAACACCTACACTGGGAATCCACAGGGATGTGTCCTCAGCCCCATCCTCTACACCCTGTTCACCCATGACTGTGTCGCCTATCACACGGACAAAATCATCCTGAAGTTTGCAGATGACACAGCAGTGATAGGACGCATCACTGATGGAGATGAAGCGGCGTATAGGATGGAGGCTGTTGTTATGGTGTGAGGACAGCAACCTCACCCTCAACACAGACAAGACGAGGGAGCTGATAGTGGATATGAGGGAAAAGAAGAGACCTCATCAGCTACTGTTAATTTGGAAGCTTGAAGTGGAGAGGGTGAGCAGCATTAAATACCTGGGCATCCACATCAGTGAGGACTTCACATGGACATTGAACACCACACAGCTGGTCAAAAAAGCTCAACAGCGGCTGTATTTCCTGAGGAGACTGAGAAAGTTTGGGATGTCTCCTAAAGTGCACTGCAATTTTTACAGCTGTGCCATTGAGAGCCTCCTGACCAGCTGCATCACCATGTGGTACGGCTGCACAACTGTGATGGAAAGTAAATGCTTGCAGAGAGTTGTGAAGACTGCTGAGAAGATCACCAGGACTCCACTGCCCTCTGCAAAGCATCTACCACCAGAGAGTCCGCAGAAGAGCTGCCTCCATTCTTAAAGACCCTATCCACCCCCAGCATGGATTTTTCACGTTTGCCCTTAGGTTGGAGGTACAGAAGTGTCAAATGCAAGACCAATAGGTTAAAGAACTCTTCCCCACTGCCATCAGACTCCTGAACCTACCCCAAAAATAACACTGCACTTCAATGTCTATATGTTTACATGCCACTATCATTTACTGTCATACAAATGTCTCTTTCAAGTTATAGCTGCTTGTGATTGTATATATCTCACTGAACTTTGCACTTTACTCGTTATTTAGTTATTCATTGTATTTTCTTTTCAATTTGGCATTCTTGGTGAGGAACAAAGAAAGAGTTTCATTGTACATGGAAACCTGTTCCTTACTGTGCAAATGACAATAAACTCTCTTTGACTTTGAAACTGGCTTTACTTGCTGAGTTCTTGAAGATTTTTAAAAATTGCAGTCATTATCATAAAAAGGAGTACTTTGTGTTTAGACTAACTCACTCTTACTGTAGGATGTGAGATGATAATACACAAAAGAACATTCAAAAATATCCAAAAATCTCTACTAATCAGTGAATTCAGCTCTTATTGGGCTGCCATTGCTGACATGTGTGAAGAGAAGTAGAGCTGGGCGATATGGACCAAAACTTATATCTCTTTATTTTTTGCTGAGAGGCGATATCCAATATATATCTCGATATATTTCTTCTCATGAAATAATAACTAAAAGGCACCTCTGAGTCAAAGCTACATGTCCCAAATGTCACACAGAAACTTTTATTAACATTCAGCTGTATATGTACATGAGAAATTGCTTAAAAATAAAATACTGGCATATAATAAATTATAATGCTCCTTAAATAAAATTATTTTCTTTTCCTGCCTAACTAAAGACTCATCAGCAGTCACACAGCTCCAGGGACCTGGAGGTGGGTTCGATTCCCGCTCCGGGTGACTGTCTGTGAGGAGTTGGTGTGTTCTCCCCGTGTCCGCGTGGGTTTCCTCCGGGTGCTCCGGTTTCCTCCCACAGTCCAAAAACACATGTTGGTAGGTGGATTGGCGACTCAAAAGTGTGTGTGTGTGTGTGTGTGTGTTGCCCTGTGAAGGACTGGCACCCCTCCAGGGTGTATTCCTGCCTTGTGCCCAATGATTCCAGGTAGGCTCTGGACCCACCGCGACCCTGAACTGGATAAGCAGTTACAGATAATGAATGAATGATTTGTTCTTTAAAAAGTCAGTTTCCTGTGAAGCACACCTCACCAAAGTGCTTTCTCCTGTGTGTATTCCTGCCTTTCATATTTTTTAGACACTTTGAAAATAATGAGATAATATTTGCGGGAGGAAGCTAACACTAGTTTTTCCACGGTATGGAAGTTGTGTTCGTATTTCGCCATCTAGCGGCGACAGAATGCAACTAGTGCAGCATCTAAGGTGAAACAGAAAATACAATGAATCAATTGCTCATCCTTTGTATTCTACGGAGCCCTGGAGGGGACATGGGTAAAAAAAAAAAAATAATTCGAGTGAAGATTTTACAATTCGTTCACACGTTTTAGCTAATTCGAGTGAACGAATTAGTTATTCGCGCACACGATTTAGTTATTTCAAGTGAACTAATTAGTTATTCGTGCGCATGATTTAGCTACTTCGAGTGAACAAAGTAGTTATTTGTGCGCATGAATAAGGAATTAATTCTCTGGGGGCTCCGTAGAAGCCAGCTGCCTTTTGCCAAAACTCTTACAATGTGCGAGCCATGGTACTAATGACTGCAGTCACTGCACATGAAGTAAAATAACCTTATTAGTTCGTAAAAACAAAAGATATCAGTTCAGTGTTGATCACACTGTGTACATATGGATTATGAAGTGAGTGTAAGGAAGTGTTGAAGTAAACAGCGTGCATCATCTTTTTGGCTGAGCACTAGAAGCTCATAGCTGTCATTTAAACACAACGACACCAAAATAGAATAATTATTTGCACTGGATCGAATTCCAGAGCCCTACATTTCACACAGTTGTCCTGTTTATAACTTAGGAGCCATAGATATTTTACATAATTGCTGTGAAGGTTGGTTAGGCTTCTATATGTGTGTCAGCCTCCGCAGGGACATTAAGCGTTTTAAACTCGCGCATATATAAATAAATAAAGAACAATACGTAGGCTTAGTTAAAAACGAACTGAAACAACCTTCAAATAAACAACAAATTAACAAATTAATAATAAGAAACAATATATTTCGAAGTTGCTCAGATTCGGCAGAAGAAATTCAGATACCAAAATACGAGTTATAAAAAAATTCAAAGTACACATCCGGGATACAAAGGATGAGCAATCAATTCATTTATATTTTCTCTTTCACCTTAAAGGCTGCACTAGTTGCATTCTGTCGCCGCTAGATGGCGAAATACGAACACAACTTCCATACCGTGGAAGAACTACATGTTTAGCTTCGTTCTGCGGATATTATCTCTTTATTTTCAAAGTGTCTCAAAATTCTGAAAGGCTCACTAAAGACACAATATAATAGACTATTGATATTCTGAAGATGAAGAAATTTTACTGTGGAAATGTTTTGTAATGGCCCTGTGAACAGAGCGTGTGATATGACAGAATATTGCATATATGACATATATGCTTGTATGCTTAGCTGAACCCATGTGTGCTTTTGGTCATTTACACATTTATTTGTAATATTATATTACACATTTATATTCATTCATTCGAAAACTTACATTTACGTTTCGGCATAGCTGCTAGAGATGAGGGTAGGTACATGAGCTTTGCCTGACGTAAACAAGGATTACTGACGTGCAGACTGACCAATTAAATGTTTACAGAGAAGATTATCAACCAATAACGGTAGCGCTACAGTCAGACCGTCCAATCAGAAGATTTTAGGCTACTTCACCACGCCCCCTTCTCACTCAAGCGAACCAATCGGAGCAGGGGAGGGCGGGACTAGTTTGTGAACGAAACGCTTCTCGAAGTTCTAAGTAAGCTCTAGAAAAACAACATCCCGGACGTTTGTGAAATTCCGCCCGGATATTTTTTTTTAAATCTAAAAAAGAGGATATGTCCGGGTAAAAGAGGACGTCTGGTCACTCCAGTGAATAATAATAAAAAAAAACTCACAGACAAGTTAAACTTCAGCCATATACAAAGAGCAAACTTACCATTCCATACCATTCTCCTCAAACTTATCACTCCTTACCGTTCCTTTTAAGCATAATGTTGGCAAACAGGGGACTGCTTTTAACAGGTTTGCTATGGCCAATTTTTCTCTTCAGCAGCTCTGACTACTTGTGGTATGCCTCAAGGCTTTGTCTTAGGTCCTGTATTGATGTCCCAAGGCTTGATTAAAGCTTAGTTAAGTGCTCTTTCTCACTCAAGGTGCTGCAAACTACTCAAGTAAACGTTCAACACTTGGAGATTTTAAAATTTGTTAGCATTGGGTATACCAAGACTTGATTAACATCTTAGAGGTGCTCTTCCTCAATTAGGATGCTGGAAAACCACAGACATGAATAAAGTCTTTTTTAACTGTGACTGTCTGTACAAAAGCCTTTCTGAGGCGGTAGATCTCAGGAATGTTCTAATGCTTTTATTTTTCTTTATGTTTGCATAATAGAGATGTTTATTTATATCTGTTTTAATCATACAGAGTTTTTATTTATTTGCTCTTATATGTTTGAATCTTCTCATTAGAAAAGCATTTTGACTAACTGCAGTGTATGAAATGTGCTATATAAATAAATTGCCTTCCCTAAAACCTGTCACTGACACCTCTTTGCAGAACCACTTTAATTCCCTTACACAAACCACAAAGATCTTTCTTTAATTGAATGACACACAGACTGGAGTCATTGTTTTGGTAATCCTGAAATCATTAAAATGACAGCAGAACAGCCGAGACATTATCAAATAGCATGCTGGTACCTTGGGTTAAGGTCCCATCTTGGTGGAGTTTCCATGTTCTCCCCATGTCTGCGTGGGTTTCCTCTGGTTTCCTGCCACAGTCCAAAAACAAGGTTATCAAGGACTGGTATCAAGAAAAGAGAAAATATTGCTGATGTTTTTGCCTCCCAACACTGGCTGCCAATGATGTACAGAATTGAAGGTTTCATTATTTGTTCTCAAATCCCTTCATGGCATGTTTCCAAATTATATTTAAGACCTTTGCTCAATGTTCACTTCCAGACTGCAGTTGGGATTAATAATGTGCACCTTTTCTGTGGCAGCCCCCAATATTTGGAACAATGTGTCCTCTCCTCTGTGAACTGTAGATGGCGCCAACGGATCAGGGCTAAAAAAAAAAACATCGCGGAGAAATGAATATCACGTTCGAATCTCTCAGCACAACACAAGGATGAAGCGGTTAACATTCGTATTATGGTTTGGGCACGTTAATGTTGTTGTGGATGTTTCTGATTACATTATAGGAAGTTAATGCTTGTTCTGTAATATATACTGTAATATAATAAATAATGTTCTGTAATATAATAAATGTAGAATAGGCTTCAATACACTTCAAACATACTACTATACTACTTACCTGATCGGTTGGAGATATATGCTGTGTCATATATATGTATTCATTTTCGTTTTTATTTAACCAGGCAAGTCAGAACATATTCCTATTTACAAGCCTGGCAAGTAGCAGAAATTGCTTGAGGGAAAGGGAGTATAACAACAACAACAAGCATTCTCGTTCTCTTATTAATTAATTAATTCATTCATTCATTCTCTTTTTTCTCTAAAGAAGTAGTTTATGTCCAAAGTTTAGCAAACCACAGGGTGATTCATTTCAGAAAATGTCTGTGCTGTCTAATGTTTTTCACACCCGTATTAAGACAGGCCCCGTATAGTCCTGTGGTTGCTTTACCGGGGAAAGTCGAGCTGCTGTGGGAATAAGAGTGTGGATGAACTCTTAGCCGATGGACGGAACGGTAATATCCAATCACAGCGCGGGTGGGCGGGTGGGCGGGCTGGTCCGAATACGGGTGTGAAAATCTCCGCGTTTGGAGTGGAGGGTGCGAGTGTACTAGGACATTAAGCAGTATGCAGGTAACGACCGGCACGGAGCTGGAGAAAGGGGGCTGAAACTTTTGGAGCTCTCAGCACGAAGAGGAGAAGAGGAGAAGGGGAGGAGGAGGAGGAGGAGGAGACGGAGGAAGGGGACTTAAAACTCGAGCTGGAGTTCCAGCTCTTTTAAAACCCCGCTCTCGCCTCGTCCCCCCCACAAGAAGCCCTCTAACAGCCAGAGCCGAAGCGGACTCGAGCCTCCACTCACTGAAAGGACACTAAACGAGGGGCCATTGTTTTCATTTGATAGCCCAAGACGACACCCCGCGTTTACTTCACTCGTTTCAAACAACTCTTCGTGTTCATACAGACACAGAGAGTGAGAGAGGATCCACAGGACAACACGTCTACCAACTTTTAATGACTTTTCTCATCACCTAAACTGGACCTCGACTCCGCATCATCTTGACGAGTCCGTGTTGTGTAGCCGTTACTTTTCAGCGGGTTCATCTTCTCGTGTGGACTGAGGTGGTTTTTAAAAGCGAGGAGGACGGAGCTCTCACATGCCAAAGTACGTGTATGAGAAGGCAATGGCACCCGAAACAAGAAACGGTGGAACCTCGACTTTAAATAGCAGCAGCAGCAGCATCAACAAGAGCAAGAGGAAACTTTTAATAGTCCTAGACATCCTCTGCCTTATCTTAGGTAAGTGTTCAAAAGCATACGTTTAGAAAATCGTTCTTTCACGTCAGCTTCACTGAATCCTGTCCAGCGCCAGCAGCATCTTTTAAGCGGGCGGCACTTCTGCCGTTGACCTAAGTAAAGTTAAGATAAGGTCTTGATAGGATTGTGTTAGACCACTTGAACGACTGGAAGACACTAGGATCGGTCGAGCTGTTGCCAAGGCTTTTGATATTCAAATAAAACGCACGATAGGCTTGTGTAACAAAATGCAAATCCCTAAAGCCTGTATTTTGCAACCCGTGTTTAAGTGAGGCTGTTTTTGCATCGTTATCGCGTTAAACAGAAGCAAGCGTCGTTAAAATGCTCTTATCGCAGAGAAATACGGGGTGGACACAGATGGCACCACTGTTTAAATGGGACTGTCCAATCGACTTAATAAAGTGGGTGTGAAATGGGCGCCTATAAAACCCACCACACATTTCCATGCTTATCGTGGACTGGCAGTGTTTGTTGTCAGCTTTACCAAGGAGAGCCTCCCTGACTAAAATAGTCAATTTTTTTTCGAGGCAGACATTAATTAATATTATTTATCAGGAGCCTAAAACAAGTGGAGGAGGCAGTAGTTATATTCTCAGGTTTTATTGCCCCATTCAGGGACACATGATCTTGAGCACCCTGTGAAATGTCACTGCTATTTTGCCACTGATTACTCTGCTCTGTTCTTATGTGGGGGTCTTTATCATGAAGTTTTTTTTCATTTGTTTATTTTTTTCAGGGTTTCATGTCACAACAATCTTTTTTTCTTTATTATTGGGAACATTCACACCTTTTAAGTTCAGACTAATGCTTCCTAGTCTCCAAATGATCTCCCAGACTTTTGCGTGTATGTGATATATCATCTTTGCTGTCAGACACCTGTGTGCTAGTCACCTTCTGCACTGGGCTGTTTAGAACAGGCGAAAAGTGGGCAGCTGAAGATGTGTGAAGTCCCAGGGTGTTGATGGCTTGACTTCACTCATATTGTTTGAGTGTCTGGAAGCTGTCAGAGCGAGCTGTCCCAAAGCCAGTGCGCATTCAGGGACTGGGATTACCGAGCATCAGGCCAATGCTCTGCATTCTTCCAGGAGCCCCTCTCCTCAAATTCTCCTTTCACCAGCTGGCTCATCTCCTTTCAGAGCATGCCACGGCATCATATCGACTTTCTCTCGGAGCGGAGAGGCAGGTCGAGTGCCCCTCTGTCCTTTTGTTCCCGGGAATGTGGAGAATAATCGCTTAAATGTGTGGTTTTAGAGAAACAGGGCCAAGCTCTTTAGAAGAATGGGATGGGGTGGGAGAGGGGGGTTTGTCCTTAAAGGTGCTGCAGAGATTTCAACAGGCAACTGCTCTGGGAATCAGAATCTTGGCTTGGAAAGTGAGATTGGTCAGCAGGTGGTAGAGAGAATAGTTTCAGCAGTAGTATGATATCCAAACAGTTGGAGACATTTTTGGATGTTGGTATAAAAACATAAACACAAGAATTGAGCTGAGGCTTCTAAACCTTTCAAAGCTTAATGTGCTTACTGCAAAAACACCCATCACCCCCTCCTCAACCAGCTTCTTTTCTTAATGGAAAAAAAAAATGTAGGATTGTGAAAATGTAGGATTTTACAGTGCTTGTTTTACAAGCACTTTCAAACAAACCCAAACAAGGCTCGTGCTCACATGTGGTGAACGTAGGCATGGAAAGACATAAACTACATATGGAGCGAATCTCCTGCCTAAAACCGACTTCCTTTCCAATTTAGGAGATGGCGCTGCTGACGATTGTGCGCATCAAAAGCAGGGCACAAACAAACATGTTCTTTGTGATGGTAAAGAAAGGGTGGGTGCACTGCTTTATGTTGAGGGGGGTGCTGTGAAAGAGAGGAGACTCTTTTAGATGGGGATTTGGGGAGGGGGGGCCTGCAAGGTTGCAGGCCACTTGAAGAATGTCTGATTGAATGGGCTTTGTTCATGCAGACGCTATGGGAATAGTCTGCGCAAGGGCGGGATGCTTGGGGTTCCATCTGTTGTATGGATGTCCTGCTATGGTTCTCTCTCTTTCTCTGTCTCCCTCTTTCCATTCTGCCTTGAGTGCCACATTCCGTATCATCCTGTCTTTCACAATATTACCTCTTCCATATTTAAAAGCAGGGGTTTTGCTTTTAAGTAAGTTCCCTCTCTTTTCAAAGTATCTCTCCAATTGCAGTTTTGATAACTGCAAGAATGACATAGCACAGGTTACAGACTGACCTCAAATTGGGCCGAGTGAGGTCATCTCTGATAGACTAGATTTTTTTGTGTAACTTTTGTCTGAATTTTCATTGATCTCCACAAAACCATTTGCTAGCAAAACATCTCTCTTATCGTTATCACTGCTGCTGATGGCAGTTTGGTGCTGTCTTCTATCAGCAGCATGATTGTGAGCAGTTAGACAGATCGTGTCTGAAGAGCCATGCCTCCCACTGAGATCCTCCAGAGAGAGTGGAGGGCTGGCAGGCTCATTACCATACAGTAGTGCACTAAAGCAGAGGAGGCTTGTCCCTTGGATCATCCTACCCGCCCCCTCCCAAGGGGGCTATGAAGGAGGGGCAGGGTCAGTCATGACATACATTCCTGTCCATGCTACAGCATCAGCCGCAGCCACCAGACACCCCCCCCCCCACCAGGTTGTATGGTGGGCAGCTTGATATATAGTTGGAGCCTAGGTATTTGCATCAAAGTTTGGCTATCTGTTGATCAGTTAGCTGAGTGTGTTGTGGTTCATACCAGGCACACGCTATAAGACTGTGGTGGCCACCAGTGGTGAACTTATTGGGGAAGCTCCAGACAGAATTTGGTCAGGCTGCAGTTGAGTTTGGACAGAATTTTATAGGGTTGCAGACCAGTTTTATAACTTGGCTACAGTTGTGTTTGGAGTCTGAACTTGGTCGTTTTTGCCAGGCTGGGTGCAGATTGTTCTTGGGCAATCCTCAGTCCAGAATTTTAGGTTGGATTCTTGTGACGCCGTACTTTCCTTTGGGATGTTTGTTATGGAGAGACATGCTCGACGGCAGGAAACCATGTTCTAAAAACAGGCACTCACCTAAGCGGCATTGTGCTCTATGTCTTTCTTTAAGCTCACAATGCAGCTAGGCCACCATTCAAGGGTGGGCAGAGCCTGAGCATGCTCTGTGCATTTTAACGCAGTCTGTCTGAACAACATGCCTTGTGCTGGCATTAAGATGACTTTTAGCCCAGTTGGCTGCAAGGAAATGCAGAAACTCTGAATGGAAAAAGTTTGCTTGTTTATGTGTGGAAATGGAAGTGATAACTGTCTCTCTGTGGTTACTGGTGTGTTTCAGAGTGCACTGAGTTAAAACAACACCAGAACCACTTGGCACTCTTGACATTTTTTTCTCTCTCAGGGTTTACCTGGGCAAGTGCATGATCAAAGTGGAGGAAAAGGGTTTGGCCGCCTTGATTCTGGCCATTTATAACTTCTCTCTGATCTGTGGCATTCCAGGAGGGGTAGGCGGGCAGAGTTATAGTGTGGTGGGGAACCCGTGGGAGACTGGCTCGTTTAGGACCCTCAGCTCCAAACCTGGCCACGTCTATAAATATTTTCCAAAATTTTTTAAATTCTTCAACCCAGGTCAGCTTAGCCCCTGCTCTAGACATGACATCTGGTATAATTTTGGGCCGAGGCGTATGCAGAGCCAAACTCAGGAAAGGGTGGGAAGAGGAAAAGGTAATCTCTCTCTCTCTCTCTATTCTTCCACTCGCGGTCCTAGGTGTGGCCAGCTGTGCTGTGAAACGTAATCCTTCTCTTTTTCCGGACCATTTCCTCGAGCACAAAACCTGTCTCGCTCTCCTTTTTTTCTCTCTCCCTCTCCCTCATTGACTTGCAGGAGACCCTCTGAAGCTGCCATGCAGAATTTTGGAAAAGCCGCCTGCTCCGAGCTGTCATACACTCAGCCTGATGAAACCCTCCTGTGCTGTCTGTAATAGCAGCATCAATAACACTAATATTTCACTAGGCCTGCAATTGTTTAATGCCCCCGCCCCCCACCACCTCCATGGAATTGCCAGCTGCCCTTAAGATTGTGTGGATGTTTAATAGTGAATAGCTTATAAGAAACACATATAATAATTATTATAAAGTTACCATTCTGAAGGCGTTCAAACACTAACCACAATAAATGCCTGTTTATTTTGGCCACCACCAACCTCTCTCACTCAGTATAGCCTTAATATGTCCAAGACACTTTTGCCTGTTGTTACCAGGATATTTGGGTTGTATGCAGGATAAGCTGTATGTTTGTAAACAAGCCCAGCCTAATGTACACAGAGATGGCATCAGGCAGGCGCCGGGGGATGTCTTGTGCTGAACCCCAGGCCACTCTCTGTATACATCAGACCGTTTAGTCAAAGACGCTTAATTTCCACCTGGATGGGGCAAGAGGCCATGATTGTGGTCAGTGTAATGCACCCTGGAGTTAGGAGAGTCATAATTTCACAGTGGGAGAGACCGGTGGTGTTTAGAGAACACACTGCGAGTAGAGCACAGGAGCATCCTAATACATAGCTAAACTCCTGCTGGTCATGAACTCTCATTCATGCCATAGTAATTTGTAATATAAGCTGATTGTAACATTTGTTGGTATTATGGCTGTATCTAGGAAGAAGAGAAATGTTCCCTGTGTTGTACAGTGCATTATTCGGCATTGCTAGAAGTCATTGCTTGGGGTCGTCTCTGCAAGGACAGGTATAATTATTTAAATGTGTAGTTTGCTTGCATCACAGTTTTGAAATTGCAATTACAAAGCCGCTCACACGTTGTCGAAACAACAGTGGCTTAGTTAGCTTCAGCAACACCACTGCTTTTTGGTGAACACTATTTGGTGATCTAGTGTTTAGGGATGATGGTGAATAGCTGATCATCATTACTTTATTAAAATATCATAAAATGCTAACAGTGCTAAACTGGAGCAAACTAACAGTGATACTAACAGAAATAATTCCCAGCTCTGACTTATGAGGTCAGTGGAAAGCGGCATGCATCATTATCAAATATGAATGTGCATCTTTTAGGTCTGAAAATCCTGTTAATTACAGTGAAAGCAGGTGAAAAAATGATTAGTAATAAGCTGGAGAAAATGACCAGCACATTCCCACACAGTCAACTGTTAAAACATCCTCGGTTTACCTGACTTTTGTCCATTTGTGTATCACTTTGTGCCCCCTTGCGTGGGAAGAACATGTGTTTTTTTTTTTTTTTTTGTGTGTGTGTGTTCTCAGTTCAGGACTGCAAGAGTGCGTCTCACTGCGCACGTGTGGCTGGTTTCCGAGGCTGCTGGCCATGTGGTTTAATTACACAGCCCCAGGATTTATGGGACTGAGCGGCCTGCCTGAGGTAGTAATTAGATGGATGCACATGGGTGTCTTGCAGCTGTGTGTGTTTGCGTGGGGCAGTGTTATCAAACACTGCAGGAAACGTCAGTGGAGCAATGCACTGATAACATACCTCTGCCTTTTGTTAAATACCTGAAAGCTTTTCTTTTCCACTGAGGCTTCATTATCAGCCAACAAGCTAATCAAGTCCACATGCATTTTACTCCTTTATTGCCATCAAACTGTTTTGTAGTACAATAGGAAATTTGCCTAATCAATTGGAGCACGAAACGCATACTGTGCCCACCCCCCAACTCCCCCCCCCCCCCACACACATCTCCTGCTTGCTTTGTGGGCCTATTTTCCATGGAGACAGAATCCATTTAACTTATTTACACTGATCTTAATTATAGTTTATTTCCTCTTGTAGGCCCCTACTGAGTTCTATAAACCATTGTTACTGAAAAGTGATGATTATTGTGTCTTTGTGTGTGTTGGGCCTGTGTACCCATGCACAGAGAATTTTGTGGGGGGCAGCAGCTCAAAAATAAACTTAAATTTTAATTTACAGCATTTTGCACCCATTTTTGTCATGTTTTGGATTAAACCAATTTTGACCCAAATGGATCTTAAGGAAATGTCATATCAAATGCAGTTATAATACACGTTGACCAAGAAGGCACCTACAGTACCTACCTTTGTTGTGAACGCTGTGTGTGTATGCAAGGATAAAGTGTTGGTCAGTAGTAGTAGCTTATATAGTAGTATTATAGTCTCAACCCTACTTAACCTGCTTAAGACTGGACAGAACAGTCTCCCCTCAGTTTATGGAGCAGGGTTATAATTCCAGGGTGTTTTCAGGAATGTGATTTTGTGGAATCTGGTGTGTGTGTGTGCGTGCATGCACTCTGGAATGAGATTTCAGGAATCTTGTGTGGGCATCTGTTAAACAAACCGCATCTATGTCCAAAAGGCCAAGGACGATTTCAACAGGCCCCAATCTTTCTCTGTCCTTATTTTCTCTCTCTCTCTCTGTTCTCTCTTTACCAGTCTCTTTATCTCTCTCTCTCTCTCTCTCTCGCTCTCTCACACACACATCTCTCACTGGGTCATATGGATTAAGACCTGGGTGTTCTACATTCCACTGTTTGTGCCTAGCTGCTCTCCCTAAAGGCCAGTCACCTCAGGGTCACTTGCAGCCTCTAATTCACTTCCCCATAGAAAGAAACAAGAAATCATAATATGTGCTGCCATATTTGAAGTTCATCAAATATTATTCAAAAGTTTCAAACGTTGACATAGCTATTCCAAAATAGTCATGTCATCTCTTTAATCCTTTGGAAAGCTATATTTTGACAGGCAACTAAAGTTCCACTTAGTGAGGAACATAACGGCTGTTTATTTTGCTGGAAAGTGCAACACACTTCAGTATGCAAATGTGTAGCAGAAGGGAAAGAAAGAATGAATGAGTGGTGGGTGAGAGCAAAATAGAGGTGGGGGGTAATTACCTGTGGGTTGATGTTTCCTTTGTGGGAACTTTTCTTTTTTCTTTTTTTTCTTTTCTCTTATGCCACATGATGACACAGTGCCTTGATCCTGTGCACACACACACAGTTGACATTTTTTATTGTACATGTCATCTTAATTGAAAAAAAAATTGTAGTTTATATAACACACAAAGCTCTCAATACACACACACACACACACACACACACTTCACATGCAGAATTGGTCTGAGCTCTGCAAAGATGTGGTTTGTGGCATCACCACATGAAGGAAGTAGAAACTAAAAAAAGATTTCCTATTGTTTCTGTAGAAAGAAAACATGTCTCTCAATTTTTTTGTTGATTTTTGACATTGTGTGAAAATTTGATTATGAATGAACCAATGGAAATACTTCAGAATTACTTGGAGTACAATCTTTTTACATTGAGTTACACTGAATTTTGTTGATACCTGTTTTTTCTTTGGACAGTGACTTTGCATACATATACAAAATCTTCTCAGGAAGCCCCAATTGGATGTGTTATGTCTTCTATTTGGTGACCGTCCATTCTTAAATCTGCCATTTTGTATGTAATGTAATTCCATTCACCCTGCACAGTAGATGCCTGTTTGGAACGAGGCAGAAAATGTCAGAGCCAGCTGTTAAAACCATCCTGCTAATCCTGTTAGCATCTTTATTGGCCTCTCGCTACTAAATTGCAACCTGATTTTGTTAAGGCTTTGGCCAGACACTGAGCTTCACTAAATAACGGTGTGGATAAATAACTGGGGTTTAGCTATAAGGTTTGGTACGAGGCAACAAGAGAGGATGTGTTGCACAATGAAGTGTATCTAACCCTTAATCAAACGTACACACCATTTCTTAAGTCTGCACAATATCTCGGAAGTCCTTGCATTCAAATATAGAGCAAACATAAAATAATACACTACTGCTCATTCCCAATGCCACACAAACATAACTCAGTCTAACCCAGACGTGCATTAACATCTCTCCCATGCCACCCCAAAACGGGTCTAAATGTAGCTGTAGCTGTCTGGTTAACATGACTGCAGACTTCTATGTATAGGCACGGTTATAACATCATGTTCACAGCAGACAGTGATCCTGTAGCTGCAGGGCTGGGTGGGTAAAAGGGCCAAAGGCTGAGATGTAGCAGAGTAAGCAGCCTCTGAAGGTGGCTGCACAAGCCTGGATTAACCTCTTAACCTCTGGGATTATTATTCAGTTATAAATATTGAATGTTTCAGGCTGCTATGAATTATGTAGTCGTAAATGAATGGAAGTCTGTACCCATGGTCAAATTTGAGGGTTTGTGAATAAACCCGACTTCCAGTTTTGCTTTTTAATTAAAGAAAGGAATGGAAATACAAAAATGAAATCTTGCTTATGTTTTTAAACCTCATAAGTAATGGTCAGTAATAATTAAAGTATATTATTTCAATACATTTTTGGATCTCATAGAAAAAATCAGAAACCTGTGTTGATGCTGTGGTAACTTTAAATAAATGCCACATATGTGTTCACAAGCAGAAGAATTTATATTGGGATTTTAGTTTAAAGAACAAAGATATTGATATATTTGCCATGATTTGATCCTGTCAAAACAGAATGTGAAATGAATAATAACTAACACCGTCAGTGGAATATGTAAATATGTTTCAATGTAACAACAAAACAACATCAATAACCCTAAACTTCTTAATGCCAAAATCAGAAAAAGCAAATCCGCTTAAGTAAGTGAGACAAACTGCTAGTGTTCCTTTCCTCTTATTTTCTCCTGTAAGCAGAAAACACATGGGTTTGGCCTTTGACTCAGAAAAACAGCCACAAACAGTATAAGCAGTGCAGCGGAAACACATAACATGTTCAGCAGAACTGCATGTTGAGACATATTAAGGATTTTAGTGGCATGCTATAAGAGTCTCATGACTTTTACTTTGACATTCTAGGGCCCTGCACTCTTGAGACTTAAGTAAACTGTGAGCTTCTTTATTTTCTTTAAGGAAACCACAGTAAATTATATTTATGCACACCCACGTCCACTCTTAGGTAAACACATCTCCTTCTCTGCCCTGCCATAAGCTCTGTATGTAGTAGGCCGAAAAGGGATCAAAAAGGCAAAATAACAGAGCAGCGTCAATGCGTCTCAAGAAGACGCTGCACTACAATTTTCCCCCCAAGTGGGTCATTTCTGCTGCTTCGCTGGGGGATATCTTGTAAATACAGAGAGCTTGCTTGAATACAGTGGAAGTAAATAGAGATGCACATGGACTGTACAATGTCTGTAAGCATGTCAATGTAACTGTTTCCTTGAAACATGGACACTAGTTTTTCAGTTCCTGGTTTGGCTTAGTCTTTAAATAGTACTTTAAATGTTATTATATATTATATATATTATATATTATATATATAATATATAATATATGTATATTTCTGAGAGATTCATAGTTTCCTTGGATGGTGCATTTGTATAGCACACTCTGGTATGTGTCCTTTTCCATGTGGTGCAGGTGTGATAGGTCTGTGACGATGCTGTCCGATCAGAAGCCTGCATGCAAGTGAAAAGCCAGTGTCCTGGCGCTGATTTCTGTGAGTGGAAATTGCTGTGCATAAGCACATGTTTTCAGCTGGTCTGCGGCCCCACGGCCTGTCCAGTGCATTGAGGGACTGAGAAAGGAAGGATTGGCACTGAGGGTGATTACGCTGACCACAGCAGCTTGCACAGACAATGCTGAGCGGCTCTCAGTGTGTGTGGGTATGAGAGAGAGAGAGAGAGAGAGAGAGAGAGAGAGAGAGAGAGAAATAGCAACAGTGGGGCTCTCCCACTTACAGTACACACGTGCAGGCACAAATCTGCCATCTTTGATCTACTGACAATAACAGACCAGGGAAAAGACTCACATCAACAGTTCCTGTATCTGGCATCAAAATGGCATCATTAGCTTATCATGTATGAAGGGGCATTACACTCCCTTAGTAAGCTCATTTATGTTGTTCTATTCCTGTTACGCATTTTAAGGTCAGAATGTGGTACAATAATTTACCGTATGCATATATTTCTGACCACATTAGCCTTGATATTAAGCACAAAGGGTATACATCGGAAACACACTCACTAGCTCATCTTTTTCCACTCATAGTTCCTGTCAGTCATCCTTTAGCCTTCATCAGTGGTCAGTTTCTGACCACAGTGCCACTGAATTTAGCACGGGATGTGTGTATCTCATAAGCCCCTCCCCTTCTATTTTTGGTGCCCAACCCAGCAGTGACATTAAATTCCACCTGATGCATCCAAAACAGTGCAGTAGCCTGAAACCTATGCCTACAATGTAGGTGTCAATGCTGTTTTAATATTAATAATTTTAATAATAATAATAATAATAATAATATTAATATTTGTTCAGTGGTGGTTCTATGGTGGTCCCTTTCCACGGCAAAACAGATATATGATATAGTGATGATTTCTATGTTATATTAAAAGGAATAATACAGTTCAGCCTCCTATGACCATTTCTCATTTTCGTACCAGTAGAAGCCACTGTTATTCATTACTGATTATGCATCTTATCATATTTACTTGGGGTCTGGAGGGAGATGGGCTTTTACAATGAGCACACCCACGTACATACACACACAAACAAGATCTAGAAGTGGATATTTATTTAATCCTTTTTTATTCAAGTCTGTGAGTATTTTTCCTTCAGAATCTAGAATCGTGTTAAAGCTGCTAAACACAACATAAAAACAAGCAGCACAGTGTATTCACATATGTTCACTGAAGTTTCTAAAGTTTATGGCCAAACTTTGCTGCAGCTGAACATGAGTGTACACATGTTCTTGTGTGTGTGTATATGTGTTTATGTAAGGGTCAGTGCCTCTTATGCCACCAGGAAGGACCGGAAAGGGGGGATGCAGGCTTAAGAGTTCACAGTTCAGAGGACAGAGGTCAGCTGGGGCATTAATTTGAGTTTGAAGTGATGGCGCACCACACACCATGTGTGTGAGTTTTTGAAATGCCAATCCAGCTTGAAATGCACCTCTTGACTCCAGAGGAATGCCACCCAGTACTGCCTAATACCAGCAAACAAGTGCAGCGCACACACATATGTATATATAAAGTGCTTAGTAGTAATACCCCCAGCACACACACACACACACACACACACACACACACACACACACACTGACCTTAATATATAAAGTCAATAGACCAAGGCCATAGACAGCAAGATTATTTCCAGCTGATATTGATTTTCAGTATCAGTGGTATTGACAAAAACCGAAAAAAAACCAGCAATGTATATCATAAGGATGACTTTCTGGATGACTTTAAATTCAATGCACAGTAGATAACAACTATATAAATAAAGCTTATTAATAGTAAATAAACAAAATACAAAGCTCACTTCTATCTGGTTAATGTTTCCAGTGTTTATAGTATGAAAGGTGTGTAATGAATTAATTATTAGTGTAATTGTAATTAATTGGTAGGGGATCCTTTGAGTATATGGATTCAATGACAGAGAAACA
The DNA here is from genome assembly GCF_029633855.1 of Hoplias malabaricus. Taxonomy (NCBI): domain Eukaryota; kingdom Metazoa; phylum Chordata; class Actinopteri; order Characiformes; family Erythrinidae; genus Hoplias; species Hoplias malabaricus. The sequence continues at coordinate 22,094,374 of NC_089806.1, read as the reverse complement.
TGGCTATATTAACGTTTTTCATTTATACCATTCTGAAGTATTTAATTTTGTCAGGAACTTTGTGCCGGTTTCCCGCTCTTTCTCCTCTTGCTCGCTTATTTGTTCTCTCTCTCCCTCCCTGCCCCCTCCCTCAGTAATTAATGAACTCTTCCTCTAGAGTTTCCCTTGTTCCCAGCAGCAGTGTCCCTCTCTCATTGTGTGCCTCTCTGGCACTGGCTGATTAGGTCTGGCAGCGCTCCACTCATTCTCCACAGAGCCATTCCCACAGGGGACTGTATGCCCTTGTTTGTGCCCCCTGTGCCTTCCCTTTCCAGGTCTTTAGGACTGGGAGTTGGGCCCTCACCCCCAAGCCTCTCGTCTACTGAACATAAAGCCATCTCTGATAATGCAATCAGCAGAGCTGAAAACCTAATTTGACACAAACCTCTTCTCAGTGGTCTTTAACTCTTGTGTGGTGCAGTTACTGGCAACCATAACAATCATTATGTAAGTCTGTATTCATTACTTTGTCCTTGATGGTCTTTGAAACAAAAAATTATGTCAGATTTTTCAGCAAATGACACAGTGATGTTTGTAAGCAGAAGAGGGGAAGATTTAACACTGTCTTGTTTTACTTACAGAAATCACTGTAACCACTTTCTCACATGAAAATGAAAGGGAAAAGGTGAGAATTCTCAGTTAGAGTCAATATTAGTGCCTTTGTTTTGGTATAGCATTAGATTAGCAAAGTAAAGGTGATATTCCCTTTTCTGGATTATTGTGTAGTTATTATGACTATTGAAAATTTAAAGACTACTTATACACTTGCCTCTTTATTTAGTCAGTTTTATCTACTGTAAAGCTTGTATTTAAAATAAAAGGGTACATGTTATGCTTGCACCTCAAGGTTTAAATGCAACAATAAAATAACCAGACTAAATATGATGACTAATATGGACCACTAACAGAGTAAGACCACTTAAGGGTTTGACACATTTCCTTCCCTCAAACAGCGTCATGCTGGTGGTGGAGCATAGCTTGGGCCGATGGCAGCTGTAGTAGTCAGAGAAGCTGTCTGGAACAAATTCCCCCATATCAGGTTGTGTGTGAGTGAATTTCCCCCCTCAGGCAAAGTGAAGAGGTGTGTGCGAGTGAGGTGGCAGAGGCAGTTAGCCAATAACTCTTCCTTTTCTGCTAGCTCAGACTAGCATTGCTGACTTGATGTGTCACTGAAAGAAGAAGATCAAGTTGCGTTATCAGAAAAGCTACATTAATTATGGGTTACGTTGGCATACGTCAACGATGCCAAGTCTCATACTGAACAGGAAGTTAATCTCCTCTCACCTGTACATGAGTCAGCATCCTTTATTATTAATGCTGCCTCCCTAGTGAACTTGGCGACGGCAGCTCATGACTACTTTTGTACTTAGGATACTTCCCAGGAATAAACCTGGAGCTATTGGATTGATTTGGATTAAGAAAATTTGCACGAATGCAGGAGCTTAAAAAGGCACCTGCTTATCTCCCATAGACACAGCTAAGCTGTGCTCTCTGTTGCCAATTTAGCTAAATCAGATTTCTTTTGCATGTTCACTGTAAGAACATGCACATGCTGATGCATTGTTTGGATCACAATAGAGCTAGGCAGTACGTTTTCATTTACTTCTCTTACAGTGTCTTAAAAAGTGTCTTTAGACATGTAATTGAACATGGAATTGTAAATGATGATCAGAAGTAAATCAAGAACGTCATGATGAAGTTTGTTCATTTATGTGTGTGAGTTAATTATAGGAATGAGTCTTCTCTCATCATGTCTCTCCAGTGGTTTTAATGTCTGAAGGTGTTTTTTTTTTCTCACTTAGTGTCATCTTGCTTCACGTCTGGCACACGCAAATGCCAGCCTTCTCACATGAGGGCTGACCTCTGCCCCTGTCCTGATCAGTCTTAATAGTGTCAGTAATGCCTTTGTGGGTTTAGCAGAACCTCTGACCCAAATGTGTGTGTGTGTTTGTATGTGTTTTGTGTGGTTCCCTAGCATGTCAAAGCACATATAAAGGATTTCCTCAACTCGTCTTACAATGTACCCTTCCGATTCCACTCCCATGCCCATCATGCACCTTTCACCTAATAATGACCAATCTAAATTTAATGCTAATTCTGCTATTCAGGTTCGTACTCATTTGTGGTCAGTGCTAAAGAGGTGTGGAAGGGGCATCCTGAAACTGACAGTTGTATTCATCATGTCCAGCAAAATAAGAGTACATAATTCTCAGCAGCAGAAAAGTGATGAAGAGTGACCTAATTTGGACAGGCATGCAGACAGCACATGGTACTAGTAATTAGTCTAGTGATTTTTAAAGCACCCTGACATTTTTCTCAAAGACTAATGTTGCATTAGCTTGACACACAGTAAATACAGCTAAGTTCACTTGGTGTAAATTGGGCCATGGGAAATGGCACATTTTAATAAATAGATTATATGGTCTGGCCATATTTAGTTCATGTGGACCAGGAAATGTGCGATTTTAGGATAACATTTGTGGAACTTGATCGCAGCTCTTGGTGATTTTGAATGGTTGAAGGTGGTTGCGTCCTCTCACGCATGTAAGGCTGTATCATTATAGCTGCTTTAATCCAGTTAAACTCTCACACAACCAAAATTAACCCTAAAGCCAATCAAAATAATGCTGTCCATTAAGAGCACACGCACTTGCCCTCTTATTACATGTTTAGGCTGGATGTTTGGAGTTCTCACCAGAGCATCATCTCATACAAAGCAGTGCCAGCAAATCACTTAAATCTTCTCATTTTCTCATGTAAACAGTGCTTTTCACACCACCTCAAATTTCCATTATGCCTTCTTGGCATCTGGGTCATGCTCTCTGAAACTTTAAGCCGCCCATGACGACTGACCGCCTCTCGCTTGTTCCCTGTTTCCAACCAAACGGAACTGTGTACCCACATCTGATAACAACTGGAAAAATCCCCTCTCCTCACTGTGCTCCACTTTGCCACCCACTTCTGATTGTTGTTGTATATGTGTGTGGTATGTGCGTGTGTAGGCCCCTTTGGTTTTTGCTTTCAGTAGTTTTTCATTAGCCTCTAGCTGAGCAATCTGTACTGGAAGCAGCCCTCGGTTCGAAGCAAATATTTACGCCAAACAAATCCAGAGGCTCCTGGGAAATATTCACCCATACTCTTCTCCAACCCATTCTCTCATGACGGTCATTCTGTGACTCTGCCTGATGGCTCCAAGTCTAGCACACTGGCATAAACACCCTGTGTGAAGATGTTTGTTTAACAATTGATCCGTTTGTTTAACTTTTAAGTTACGCTATATTGTGATAGAATTGGAGTTCCATAATAAGTGCTGTGTACCTAAAATAAATAATCAGTAGGATTCACCAGTGTAGGAATTGTAAACAAATCTCTCCCAGTACAGATAGACAAAGATTTACAATGTATAAATATATGAACTATGTGAATCAGAGAAAAATTTTATGTAGCAGTCACATCTAAACATCAGCCTATTTGCAATATTTTTATAAATAATCAGCAGACACCAGTAGTACCCCATTATTATTGTACATCTTATTGTAGCAGGTTTTAGTGTATAATTCCTTTAATTTTTAAATATATGAAAAATTTTCATATTCTGCAAGACAATTTGTGCACACATCAGTCATTTTTAATCAATTTCATTTTCTGAGAGAGAGAGAGAGAGAGAGAGAGCGAGAGAAAGAGAGAGAGAGAGTCTGTTGGTGAACAGGTCAACAGTGCCAGTATGAGGCTCTGATAGGGACAGAGCTGTTTTGGATGAAGTTGTTCTTTGGCTTGCTTTCCGTGATGCAAAAAAAGAGGACTTGGGAGAGAGAGAAATAGAAGATATGGCGAGAATCTCCACATACCACATTGCTCTCATGGTGATGGCATGACCAGCAGAACAATGCCAGACTGGCATAGCAAAGCGGGCACACATAGAGGGCCTTTCATCAACCACTCACACTCTTACACACTCTATTCAGGACTGTTTAGTTTCTGTGGCTGGTCACTTCTCTATGCTCTCCCATTCTGCTCTTGTGCTTGTTTGTAAGACTCTGTGAGGGGTCAGTCCTCTTCCACTGGAGTTCCCACATACACTAAAGATCTGACTCTCTCTCTCTCTCTCTCTCTCTCTCTCTCTCTCTCTCCTTTCTGTCTTATTCTCTTACTTATTCAGCATGTCTCTTTTCTAACTTGCATTTTTGTGCTCTCTCTCTCTCTCTCTTTCTCTCTTTCTCTCTCTCTCTCTCTCTCTCTCTCTCTCTCTCTCTTTCTCTCTTTCTCTCTCTCTCTCTCTCTCTCTCTCTCTCTCTCTCTCTCTCTCTCTCTCTCTCTCTCTCTCTCTCTCTCTGTCTCACCAACTCACTTGCCTTCTTGATTTTCCTCGTTCATTTGCATTATAATTTATCTTTGTGTATGTCCATTGTGCTGTGAGGGGAAATTTCTGAAGGCTTGATTCACACTGGAATTTCCCTGCCCACCAAGCAGACCAAGTTTTTCTGTTAGTGTTGGTGGAGGATGGAAACATGCACCACAGAAACATACACAAGCGTTGGTGAATCCGTGTATGTTATTCAGGTTTGTGAGTGTGTGCACAGATATGTACAAGTTCTGTGTATCTTTGTGTTGCAGCCTGAGAAGGAACAAAAGCCCAAATATGATTCTAGGTCTCAGGTTGCTTCTCTTTATCATCACTGTGACTGTATTTGACACGGCTGGGGGAAGCAGCCAGACTTCTGTATGTGTGCACCCATGTGTGGGTGCATGTGTTTCCACAGCTCATTTCCATGGACTCCTTCCCAGTATCGCAGTCCAATCTGAACCGGTTAACCCTCACCCCTGCCTCACCTTGCATGTGAATGTGCTTCATCATTCCAGTTGGTCTTCGGTGCCCACTAGTCGCTTGTACAGAGCGTAAAACCTCAAAGACTGACAGGCTTTGTTTATGCAGGTGGATAAAAAGTCTAATGCAGCAGTAGTAAGCTGCAGTGCTAACATTCACTAAAACAATATTTTCCAGAAACTAAGTGGCATTAAATGAGGTTATTAATATTAATGATCAGACTTGCCAATGATTGTCGGTACTACGCATATGCAGCATAGCAGTTTCTTTCTTGAAATTTGTAATGCTCAAAATGGTGAAGCAAAAGTAACATAAAAGTGCTGTGATGTCTAGGTTATCTAAAGAGAGTGGAAAATTATGAACAAGCACAAAATATGTTGTGGAATACATGGTTTGGCATACATCCAGCAGAGCATACTGCAGCGTTAAAAGTCACATTTGGGAATGGTGCTGTGTGTGTTTTACAATAGACCTAGATGGTTCTGTCATGAGGAATGCAAAAAAGCTCACTTGGAGTTCAACGACATGTCCCTTCCAAATGAAACTTAGGTTATACTCCTTGAAGTGTGTGTGTGTGCATTTTCATGTGTGTGTGGTGTCGCCCTTCTCTTTAACCACAAGAACCCAGAACACTCCCACAGCCCTGCCTTCCTCGCCCAAAACTTTGGGTGGCCAGAGAAAGCGTAGCTTTGTTTTTCTTGCTATTCACACATTTTACAACTCTTTAGGGCAGGCTTTCCAAAAGCTCCCGCCACAGTTTTGAGCCATTTTGTATAGGCTTTGCTTTGATTTGGAAATATAAATTTATTTTCCCCACTGGCGGCTGGCTGGTGACAGCTGACGTGTGTTTTGCTGTAGGTGTGACATTTTAATGAGTCGGCCATTTTGGGCTCAGCTCCCAGACTGGCATCTCTCTTTTTTTTTTTGAGAGAGAGCGCTCTGAGCCATTTGTGGAAAACCACTTCTCTGGATTGAGGTTAGTCATTAGGCTGCTATAGTAAATCATCATGCTGTATGCATGTCTTTGCCACATTGTTGGCTGCCTTTGTATTTATCTGTTTAAGTATGCCCCGGCTTTTATTTTCTTTCCATTCAGAAGAGTCTTCCCATCTTTCACAGGAGACACAGCTTCAGGCTGTGAGTCAATAGACCTTGTTTAGCAAAGATTGAATCTCAAATATCTCTGTACTGCATAGGTAGTGTCTTTGGTAGGTCATCAAATAACAACTCCTGCACCCATGTGTGGTATTTGTCAATTTGGGATTCAGCTATTCAGCATGTGTAACATTAATTGCAACTGGGTGTAGAACCAACAGTTTCATAACAAGTCATGTGAGTTTAAACTAGCTTTGTGTAATCATAATAATTAAGAGGAAATGGCCTTTGTGCAAAAATCCATGTCTCATTTATAAAATCTTGAAACCAATATTAGCGTTAATATGAAGTGATGCCATCTGTGCCTACGTTAGCCCCATCAAAGCTCAACAAGTGTATAACCAGAACCCCAACTGCTGATAAAAACTTTAGATTAGAGCCACAACAAACTTGCTCCATATTACACCATTGTGAAGCTATAACAAGACTTAACTTGAATCAGATGGTATTAAGCAGGTAAGAAGTTCAGTGAAGTTCTTTGAATCCCTCTCTCAATTTCAGTTTACCTAAAGGCTTTCATCTAATGCCATTAGTCTGCATTGTCTTAAGCTTTAGACTGCTTTGGCGCTGACAATAGGCTTTGACAGTCTGAGCCTTTTGAAAGGGAAGCTGCTGCTTCTATTGTGCTGCTCTGAGTCAGGCTCTTTTTTTTTGTACCCACTTTACAGCTTACAGTGAAGTTCTGTATTGTTTGAATGTGCTAGGCATACAGTACATGTGTTTAGTTAATGGATAAAATGGTTTAAAAATTGGATAAAAAATCACAAGCAAACCTAGTTCATATTTAACTTCACTGTTAAAAGGTGAGAATCTCTACTCACTGTTCACTTTTGAGAAAGAAGGGAAGTCTTTACAGTTCGATTGATGCAATAAAAGAAATGTGCTCAGACATTTTTTACATTTAATTGCATCAGATGTGCACAGCTTTTGAGCACTGCAACCCTCCAGGTAAGTGCATGTGTGTAAGTGTGTGTATGTGTGTCCTGTACAGTCATGCTGCCCTCCATGGTGCTGCACAAGTCTACAATACAGCCATACCAGCGTGGCTTCTACTGCTCTGACGACAGCATCCGCTACACCTATAAGAACAGCACTGTGCCATCGTCCGCGCTGATGGCCGTGGGCCTGCTCCTGCCCCTCTCCAGCGTAAGTGCCCCAGCCTGGGGCATCTGGCTGGTGGCATGGGGCCAGAGGAGCTGGGAATGGCATGGGAGGTCCAATAATCTAAAAGAATGACAAGCACCCAATAGGGAATATATATATGTATGTATGTATGTGTGTATATATATATATAAATAAAATATAGGCCAAAAATTTGGAAGCAATCCTTTATTTAAAAATTTGCTGTTTTTAATGATGTCATAGAACTTATTTACATATGTTCAACTAAGCCAACATCATTCTAGCTCTGGTCCTACATTTTTATTATAACAGATTGCTTCTATATTTTAACTTGTATTATTATTTATACCACAGATAAAAATATCACTAATGTCGAAATGCTGAATTTACAGGATGATATCATAGGATTTTAGCTGGTGTAGTGTATAGTGGCTCAGTCTTTTAGATTTCAGCCTCCCACGCCAGGTGCCACCCAGTATCCCTGGTGTATCCCATGATCCTCAGCTGCTGTGTGCTGTGCTGTGCTGTGCTGTGCCACGCCACCCTGCCCCTGCGCGTGTGTCTCTCTGTTTGTCTCTGACTGACCTGGAGCCTCTCTCTTTCTCTCTCTCTCCCTCTCTTTCTCTCTCTCTCTTTCTGTCTCTCCCTCTCTCTCTGTCTGTCTCGCTATAGCTGCCCTACCTTTCCTGTTAATTGAAACTAGCATGATCGAGCCATACCACCGCGGGTTTTACTGCAGTGACCAGTCCATCCAGTACCCGTATAAAAACGGAGACACCATAAGCGATGCCGTGCTCTGTCTCGCTGGCATTCTTATTGCCATCTTCTCTGTAAGTCCTTCTTATATCAAATATATCATCTTTAACACCCCTCCCCCTCCCCCATACATAAACATTTTCATCCCCGTAATAAACCAGTTAAAAATCTAAAATTTAGGAATTATAGAAAGTCCCTCACCTAGTCTAGAAATCCATCCATGAACCACACATTTCCATCCTCTAAAGAGAACCAGAGGTGATAATATATGAGAGTTCATCATGGTCAGTAGTCAGTGGTGCTGTTGGGCTTCTTGTTCTATCTGCATGCAATCCTCTTCCACCTCACTGTCTTATTTGTGCTGTTGTTTTTTTGTGTGTTTGTTTGATTTGTGTTGCACCAACAGTTTTTGTGAAGGATATTGATGCTGGAATAATATCAATGAAACTTAAATTGAAGCAGACACGATGTTAATTATAAATGAATGAGTAGGGTTAATCAGCCAATATACTCTTGGTCTATAAAATCTGCTTCTTCTGATGAACTGATGATATAACCACTAAATGGCATCATGCAAACTGCATTCCTATTTTACCTAATCTAAACACATACACAAGTACATTCGGCAGCTGAAAACAATAAAAACAATCATTTTGAATCATATAGTTTGAGAAACCTCAAAATCCAGGTCTATCTGAGAATACTCAACGACTTGATTTGGTCTTAGTCAAATTGTACGCAGCTAGATAACAAGCAAACATCCGATACCAAACTTGCTGGGCTTCATATTGCTTCAATTTAAATATTTATGACTCAAACTGAATCTCACCTAAAAATATTGAGGCTAATATTAGTTTATCTACAGTCTCTATAATATAATAATATGAGGCAAGTATTTAATTGTATTATTTTTGACTAGTAGTGTGACTTCAATAAGAATTGATACTGTTTTCCATAAATAAAAGTCCAGGATTGTTTTCTGGCCAATAAGACTTTTAAGATCAACCTAGGTCAGACTCTGCTGATAAACATATCCCGGCAGCTGCTGGTGGCGGACTGCTGTCTATTAGAACACACAGGACTTTAATAGCATCAGCAACAGCCGGCGACAGCTTCCTGAAATACAGTGAAGTCCATGCCAGCACAATTCTGGCACACACAGAGGAAACAAAACTAGTCAAACAGGACACAGGCTTTCAGGGATTCTTTAGAGAGTGTGAGGTGAGGAAGTTGGAAGGGCTGTGTGAGAGAGAGAGAGAGATGGCGAGAGAACGAAAGGGAAGCTGAAATAGCAAAATGTTAGGATAAAGATATTCTCTCTCAGAAATATTGCATGTGAAAGCTGTGGTATATATTGGAAAATTAGTCACATCTGTGCCAGGAACAGTACTTGGCAAAGCACCTAACCAGAGACATGCCTACCTAGTGTTTAGGGCAGAATAGGTCTTAAATGCAGGGATTAAGATATGTGTGCATGTGCCTGTGTGTGTGTTTGCACTATACACACAGCTGTACATAATTAGCAGTGTCTCCAGTCCCAGTTTGGTTAAGGCCTCTGGGAGACCATGTCTTCACTGCCACCACAACAGCTTTCCACTAGAGTGTGAAAAAGACTCAATAACAGAGAGAGACAGACAGAGAGAGAGTACGCATTAAAGAACATTTAATCCTTTCGTGATGGTTGTTCCTCTCATAACTTTAAATGTTTCAATATGTATACAACGTAAAATCATCAATGTTGAAACATATAAATAAATAAGATAAAAGTGTTACTTGACTGGGGGCCGTCACTGTCACACAGCTCCATGATCCTCCATGAAGTTGTGTGACTGTCTATGAAGAGTTTGTCAAGTTCTTTTGGTGTCTGTATGGGAGTCCTCCCACAGTTAAAAAAAATGCACATTTGTAGGTGGATTGGCTGTTTAAAAGTAACCGTAGATGTGTGAGTGTGTGGTGCTTTGTGATGGACTGGTGCTCTGTGCAGGGTGTGTTTCTGCTTTGCTCCCAGTGGTTTGGCGGGGGCACCGGACACACCATGACCCTGAACAGGATGAAGAGATTACAGAAAGTGAACCATAGAGTATACCATTGAGAATAACCATAGTAAAACCACTGAAACCTTTGCAAAGTATTCACAAAATATGGTGAAATTCACTATTGAATCTGTAAGTAATTTAAATATATTAATAAATTAACTATTTTAGCTATAGATTTATCATTCCTAACAAGCACAAAAGAATTGATAGTCACCCAACTATCTTCCACATGAACGTAACACTACACTCTACCCAGGTACTCATCAAGGTCTCACAGACTGGTGTGTGCTTTAGGCACATTCAGCTACATAGTGAAATTCTGTTAATTTTTATTGTTCACTGCCATTTGTACTATGTACCGAAGCACACCAACAAGCCTGTGCAATTTTCCTGAAGACTTTCACTGTGGATAAAAAGATAGTTTGAGTCTATACTGCATGAAGCATTTGCCCTGTAGCTTCAGCCCTAAAGGAAAGAATTAAAAATAAGTTTTGTGCCAAGCCATTATATTTATTCATAAGTTAAACCACTTCAACTGAAGGCATTGATTCAACTCTCATGTTTTATGAACCTTCTCTTTAGGCCCCCTGAACACTCACTCATTCATTCAGTCAAACCCATCCTCAAATGTATAAAACACAGCTGTTTACTTTTATTAGAACCTGTATATATATATATATATATATATATATTCCACCCCATATATATACATATGCCATCCCTATAGTCACCATTGACTGGAGAAGCAGGCCATGCTCAGTCTCATAAACCTGTTCTCCCTTTCCTCTCGCTCATCTATCTCTCTCTCTCTCTCTCTCTCTCTCTCTCTAAGTGTGCTTTCAACTAATTTCACCTGCATGTACACCTAACATTCATTTTTCATGTCTGAGACCTGACCATTATGAATTATTTTGTTGTGTTGTTTTAACATGGTAATACCTACTGGCTACATTTTATGTGTTCTGAGATGGTCTAACCTGGTGTTACATTGTATGATAGTATAAAAGTTTGGAATCATTTGTCATATTAATAGTGTTTGGAATTTAATATGTGGACTGCAGCGTTGATTACATTATGAATGTTTCTGCAAAATTATATACAAATTAATATTGTACTGTTGAAAATTTTGATTCCAAACTTTTATACAGTGTAAAAGATGTATAAAAACATGGCTGATTTTTTTATATGTTCTTCCAGATTGTGATCGTTGAGTGCTATACGGTCCATTACCTGAAGCAGGGCACTCAGTCTTTTGTCGGAAACCCTTATGTCTCGGCCCTGTACAAACAGGTGGGTGTCTTCATCTTCGGCTGTGCGGTCAGCCAGTCCTTCACAGACATCGCTAAGGTGTCAGTGGGTCGCTTGAGGCCACACTTCCTGGACGTGTGTAAGCCAAGCTCTGTCAACTGCTCTCTGGGCTACATCACAGAATACAGTTGTACGGGGAACAAAAGCATTGTGCAGGAGGCCAGGTGAGTCTCACACACACACGTTGTGCTCTCATGCTTGCATGATGTTATTTTACATAGCAGCTTACAACATTCTGTAAATTTGATATATATATATTTTATATAAATATATATATTTTTTCTGTCTTTGTTAGGAAATCCTTCTTTTCTGGACATGCATCATTTTCAATGTTCACCATGCTGTACCTAGCAGTAAGTACCTGTTACTTGTCAGTGAGTGTGAACACACACACACACACACACACACACACACACACACACACACACACACACACACACACATCATGCCTGTAAGTGTAAAGGGTGTTTATTGTGTTTTGCATTTCTGTTTCATCTGTGCGAACTTTCTGGCTACTTAGTGTGAAATGTGATTCACTCTCATTTTCCTTATTCATGTCCTGGTTGGATACAGAGCAGCTGTTTTTTATTTGTGCAGCTGCAGAGACTTCCTCTCCTACTCTGTCCTCCTTCTGCCCCTCTCTCTCACTGATTATTTTCCCCTCACTAAGGTCCAGTCCTCTTTCTTTGTCACCTGTTGGAGGCCATGTTCAGGCTGTTCACTTTGCTTAAGAGTTTCTCGGCTCAAACATCCATTAATTAGACACCCTGCCAGTCCACAACCCACTTCACACACAAGGATAAACATTCAAACATGCAAGCACGCATAGTCTCTCACACAAATGCTATTACCTCAGGTGTTTCCACTCTCTAGATCAAAGATACTCCCCTTAGGTCTCCCTTTTCTTCTATTTCCTTTTCTTTTAACTCACACATGTTCACTTTTTTTCCTCTTAGTCATAGTCTTTTTAATATTAATGCCAGATATTGGCTATATTACTTTAATGGCAAGCACATGCAATTCCACATGAACAGTTACACACCCTTAAACTTTCTTTAAGGGTTCTTTACAGATGGAAAACTTATTTAAAACTCTGAACCATCAAATAATAATTTGACTACATAAATATTACTCAAACTGGGTTAAGTAATGCATTGCTGTCAGCTTATTACTTAATAATTTATGCCTACATCACAGTTCTTAATATTACCCCTGCTACCACCAAGATATCAGTATTCCACTATGCGTACAACATATCATCCAGCCATAGCAGTCATAGCTGTAAAGAGAGCTGTAAAGTAGGGTGACTAGCTAAGGGTCCAGGTTGGTAATAGATGTGGCCAGCTGTGCATTCCTGCTGCTTTTAGAGATTAAGTAGTAGTGTGAGAGAGGGCAGAGAGGAGTAGGAGAATTGCCAACAAAGTGTGTGACCCAGCGTGTGTGTGTGTGTGTGTGTGCGCGCCCGTGCGTGTATGTGGCCGCAGAGGGACAATAGGGAGTAAGCTGTTTTACCTCAGCCTATGTTCCCCCTAATACACACTGAACAGCCATTAAATTAATGTGTGACTTTGACAGCTTTCAGAGCCTTGAAGCCCCAGCTGCATCTCCGGCTGCACTTCACTTAGACCAGAAGTGTGGAGAAGCACAGCTCATGTTAAAGTTACAAAGAGCTCAGTGACAAAAGAGATTTTTTTTTTTTTAATTATTTTTTTAATTTTTAATAATTAAAAATTTTTTTAATTATTATCTTACTCCAATGTAACCACTGTGTTTAAACACACACATCAGGCTAAGTGCTTAGATGGTGTACCCTGGCTTTACACTGCTAAAAGGAATGAAGGCCTTTAATTGGACTGGTACCTCTGCTGCACTGAACCCAAGCCTTTTCTTTCTTCACTTCAGTGTCTATAGAGTGTGCTGAAGCTTCTCTGTCTGGATGTCTGACTCAACAGGCTGTGATACTATTGTCTGATCCACTAATGCAGACAGAGTTCCCCTGTCTGACTTATCTTAGTGTTTTCCCTGTTCTAACATGCCCAGTACAATAAATCAGCACATTAACCCTGCAGGACCTTTAAGCTAAATGTGATTAATCATACATTTTAATTCTTCAAACTTCAATTTACTCCTCAGTAAATACTATGAAAGAAAATTGTAGTTTCCACAGTTATATGATCTGGAGCCTTTAAGGTAATCCACTTGAGTAAGTTCTTAAAGAAAGAAAAATTAACAGAAAAAATGCAAGTGAAATAGTATAAACATGTGCAAAGATGGAGAAACATAATGATGACAAACAGTAACAGGGTTCTGAATACTCTTGGCATGTGTTCTGACAACACAAAAAAAAGCTCTATATTTTTTTTCTCCGTCTCTTTCTTCAGTCTATGCTCCTGTTTTTATCTGTGTCGTGGGAAAGACAGTGATGTCATGATGAGGGTAGACTTCTGCTCTAGCTGTCACTCTTTCCTTTCTGTGTACTGTAGCCTCAGTTCAGCCACAATACAGACAGAGGTTTGACAGCCCCCATCTATTAATGTCTGGCTTCATTAAATCAGGGATTTCCATTAATTTATGGATGGTATATTTTCTTTACATTGTGAGACATCTTGTCTGCCCAAAAGCCACTTACTGCCATGTTTCTGTCTCTGTTGATTGTATTTTTTAACCCGAGATAGAATAGAGGAAGATTAAAAGGCTATCTTGAATGGAGGGACTACAATGTATTGAAGCCAAAGAATACCTTGGGGTTGGACATCATGATTTCCCCCTGGGTTTTACTTTGCCTTGTTTATAAATTTATACCATTATTTAGCCTAGGTACCATGTTACTTGCATCTTATTCTGATTGGGGTGGTTTCAGTTCTGTTGTGAGATTGCTCTGACTGCTGACAGAACAATTGCATGTGATTCAGCCCCTCATTATAGTACATTGTGTTAGATTTTATCTCTTTTTATCGGACCGCCTACCGGGCCAGCCTAGAAGAGGTATTTTAACAGAATACTAATGTTGAAATGTGCAGGCATGAACAGGAACTGTTAGTTCAGCTATTTTTCACATTCCAGTTCATGAACTAAATTGGGAATTGGTCGGCAGTGACCAAACGTCGTCTTTTCCACAGACAAGGGGATATCACCAAAATGTCTAGGATTTGGCTGTCTGCAGACTTTCCCCCATCTCATTATTTCCCCACCCCTAAATCCTTCATTGAAGTGTTCACTTTGATGACATTGTTGAAAGGTGAGCAGAAGGTGCGAGGGTTCAAGTGTTCAAGGGATCAGAGAGTTGAGAGCTGAATTGCGACTCACCTGCACCGCTTCAGCGTTGTAGGTCCACCATTCACTGCTGTGAGCAGCTCAGTGTTTTACTGGAGCCTTGAACAGAACTGTGTTGAACGTTGTTGAGGTAATATTTATCTTTATGTTTGGAGAATGTTTCTGTGACTCTTTTGTTTTCTACTATATATTTAACAAACAAAGTCATCTTATCTGTCCCTGTAATGACACAAATACATGGACACATGTCACCATTACTGACTTTCTGATGAGTAAATTTCGTCTGCACAGCTTCTCATAGCTCCAGAAGCAAAATCTGGATACCAAACTGATCTTGGCAGATGGACTGTACCTTTAAGAAAACACCCATGCAAGTTCCCAGCATGCTGCTTCTTTCTTTTATGGGGCTAGTGTTTGGTGAGAGATTGGAACAGCCAAGTTCTCTAAGGAGACATCCCATGGCACTTTACTGGGAACTTTAACCTCTAAGTGACATTAAATAGCGTGCTGATTGATGGCTGACTTGGGGCACTATATATATGTGTGTGTGTGTGTGTGTGTGTGTTGCTGTGGCTGTGGCTGCGGGGATTTTAGTGGGTTTGGGATTTGGGTATTTTCTAGCCTCTCTCTAACCTCCAGCCTCTCAGCCCATGTGTTCTGGTTTGGCCTGAGGCACTAGGAGGCGTCTCCTTTGCACCCAAACCACACTGCGACACACGAGCATGGCAACTGTCCAGCATCTAGCCGGCCGAGAGAGGAAATGACAGGCCACCGCAAAGGAGCACTGAACAACGGCCTTAGAGAAGAACCATGTCTGAGGTAGTCTGTGACAGTGGTTGATTTTACTTGGAGAACTCACAATGTTGTGGATTACGCTCATCATTTCCAGTATTGCGGTCACACTGAAAGAAAGCCCAGGTTCACAGTGTTGGCCACTTCATGCCTGACTTGAGGTCAGGGTGTGGAAAGCCCCAGCGGAAAAGCGAAATCTGGCAAGAACCTCTGTTTTGGAGCAGCAAATTGGGGAAGGACAAGCTCTGACAAGGCTTATGTTCAGCACAACAATGCTGCATAACATCAAAACAGCCTTGTCTGGTCAAAGCCCTACAGAGAAAGCACAATTCCAGGCCCTTCTATCATTCTCTCTTTCTATTCTGAACTCTGTCCTTTGGCCAAAAGGATGTGGTCTTCTTATTGTTTCCTTTTATTTTGCTTATCACACCTCTAGTAAGTTTGGAAAGAAAACTCATTATTATTAAGGCAAAACCTATACAAAGGTAGACTCTTTATTCCTGAGGAGTAACAGTAAATATCAGACATTATTTTGTAATTTTAAAAGTTTAGTGTTTTGACACTTGAATGGTTTCTTTACCTTTTTTCTGCTCTCTTCATCCTCCTGTCTCTTTTCCTTATTTTTCCACATCACTCCTTAATTTACTCTGGCACTGTCCCCCAAACTTGGAAATCCTAACAGTCGCTCCAAATATTTACTGCATGCTGCTTCAGTTCTTGTCCATGGCCATGCATGGAGGCTGTGGAGTTACCAGACCAAAAACAGCCATGGGGTTAAAAATACACCCTTCAGGAGCTTTTCCATTGTCTCAGCCAGGGTACTAATCCCCCCACCCCACACTGTGTATCAGATGCTAACATCCACTTGCCTTCAGGGAAGGCTTGGAAGAGAATTTCAATAGCACTACACATGTTATCTGCTGTACAGGGTGCTGTGTTTGTGTGTGTGTTTGTCTGTTACACTACGCTAAGGGATTAGGGTATCAGGGACACTTCATCGGACATCAACGCATCTCTGGGTTGCAGAGGATCAAGGCATCTGAGCATGTGTGTGTGCATGTGCTTGTTTGTGAAGTGTCCATGGCACGTTGAGCTAATCTAAACTCTGATAGCTGAGGACTATCTCTGATTCTAGAAGAGTGTCTTCAGGACATTTCTATTATCAGTTTTTTGTGGAGAGAATGTGTGTGTGTGTGTGTGTGTGTGTGTGTGTGTGTGTGTGTGTGTGTTTTCTGCTGACTTTTTCTTAGTAGCATGTCAAAGCACATATAACAGACTTCCTTAGCACATTACCTTATAACTTTCTCTTCCAATTCTAGTACCCTTCCCAATTTTCCCTTTTGACCTTACCTGTGTTTAATGCTAATTCTGCTATTCAGCTTCAGGTCACACAAGGTCAAACACAGTAGCAGAACTTTTAGCTTGTAGTTAACGCTAATTTTGTAAATTGCTTAAGTGTAATTACACAGTGGACAACATAATTATGTGAATGATTAATATTTTGTAATATTTGTATCATTGTTCTTCAAACTCATTCACACCTACTATTTTATAGAAACAAAATTCTTATGTTTCTTATTTGTTTTATATAATTTTAATAATTTTTTATTCACTGTGATTATATATATATATATATATATATATATATATATATATATATATATATATGTTTATACAAGCACCACACTTACTGAGAAAGCAGTTTAAATACATATAATTATCTTAGGTGCCTAAGACATCTGCACACTACTATATATGGAAACTAATATATGTATTATTATTATATATTATATATTAGAAGGTATACAGCAGTTCACACTGAAGGTATGAATGTTTTAGCCTGAAATGTTTTTTGAATGGGACACAGTAGAGGACAGCCATTCAAGGAATGGGTCATTTACATAAGTAAGCCTTAGAGGCATGGCCTCTTTAAAGTGAAAGAAAGTCCACCATATAGTAAAGTAAAATTATTATTTTTGTTACAAAACCTGAACAAATGGAATAAGGCCCAGTTTGTATTCAGTTACAGCAGACTTCTCTTTTCTGACAGTAACAGTGGCTGTAAATTCTTGAAATACATCACCTTACTTTGCCGAAACTGAAGTCATCTGCTGAATAGTTATGTATTTTGCACAAGTCCCATTCTGTGGTGAGGTTATTTACATTAATTGCCAGCCTTTGATCTTTTAGCAGATAGTCCAGTTTTAGCATGAGCAGTGGTTTAGGGGTAATTGAACGTGCTGCATTCCTCTGGTGTGTGTATGTGTGTGTATGTGTCTGTGTGTTAATGAGTGCTTGATGTACACTCTCCTGAGGCTCTCGTTGACTTGTTTGTTTTGTGGTCAGTTGTTTATGTTAACAGTGAAAGGCAACAACATTCCAGGCATTGCGCACAGCATTGTGTAACAAAAGCCAGCAGGGAAGAGAGAGAGAGACAGAAGAGTTATTAACTTTCTCTCAATTTTCCATTTAATTTCACTTCACTGGCATGTCTGCAGTGGTTTATCACTGCGACAGATTTTCAGAAGATTAAGTTGACTAGAGTCAAGTCCCCGTGTTTACATCTGTGGTTTCTGGAACAGTTATTATCACGGTTTGTGTATGAGAAGAATCTAAAACTCTACTTCATAAATACTGTGTTTTCTATCAATAGAGCAATTACATTTTCTTTCAGTTAATTTGTTAAAAAAGTATTTAAAAGGCTGTTGTTGCTATTTTATTTTAATTAAAACCATATTTGTGATTTACAGTTGCCAAATGTACCAAAATCACATGGTACATATGAATAGATTATGGATGAATAGTTTTTTTTTTCAGTTTATGTGTCAAAATGTAAAATTATCATTATTTTTTGAGGAGCATTATACATATACAATACTTTGTCATTGAACAATAAATATCATGATTGCTTTCAATCCAAATGTACTTAATATTAGCACTTCACAAACAGCAAATGTCAGTTTTCATTTTATTTATCTATTTATTCATTTTTTTTGACCTGCAAGAATGAGAAGCTGTAATAAAAAGCCAATGACAAACAAAAGTCATTCTTAGTCATTTGAATCAACCACAAATAATGCTTTCTCTGCTAGCCAGAATGAATCATAATCTGGATATACTTGTAAAGAGGTTTTTAGGCTTTTTTCTTGTTATTGTCTTTGTTGTCACTATTTTACAACTGGAATTTTGAAAAAAAAAATTGATTAAACATTTCTTTGGTCTGAGAGCATCCCAAGTTTCTGTGGGAAAAATTCCACATTCAAATACTGTATTTGCACATTTGTTTTTAATTCCTCAGTGGATATTGGTCTGTTTTTCAGAGAGAGAAACATGTATCCACAAGACAGCAGTTAAAATAAGTCTGCATTCTGGGTTAGAAATCCTTTTTCCTTTGCTGCCAGTAATGAGTCTGGATTGGCACAGGGCTGTCAGAAGGTGCCAAATCTAAGCAAAGACATTTAGTTTCAGTTCAAAATTGTGGATTTCTAAGCTAGTGATATTAACTGTTTACAAGAGATTGTCGGTGAGTTTTTAAGGCATGAGTGGCAAAGCCAGCATTGCGGTGATTGAAACTAATAAAATGTGTTCATATAAAAGTTGAAACAAGATTCAGGCTTACTTGCACATGTTGCTTTCAGAAAATGTGTTGTTAGTTTGGCCTTTGACTGCAGTTAAGTCACCAAAATATATCTATTTTTTTCTTTCAGTTCAGTTATTTAATCTGTTGGTAGTCCTACATGAAGAGACTTTGTGCCCTTGAACTTATTAAAATCTGCCACTAATGAAGATAAAAACACATACACATGGTGGGCATTCTAAAATGTATCAGCAGGTGGAATTTCTTTAAGCTTTCTTTAATGAAAATCTCATATTTTAAACAGCATTCCCTATTGCTACAGCATCTATTTTTAGCAAACTAATGAGTCTAGAAGAGAGAGAGAAGTAGAGAGAATTGAGTAGAGGTGTGTTTTCAGGTTGCTGAGTCAGGGTTCAACAGTTTTTTTTTTCCCAATCTTGTGTTGGCTCATACTGCATGCTGCAACATGACTAGGTAATGAGTGGTTTAGTCTGCCTGAGACACACAGTGTACGGGCTAATGTCTGCAACCTGCATATTCTTTCACAGATATCTTTGCATCATCTTCCTGCCTTGAGATATTGGTGTGCAGATCAGCAGATAAGATTAGCAGAGTGACAATAGATGAGGATATGCAGGCAGTTATCATGATTCATATCTCAAAATACTTTTGCAGTTTTAACCATGTATTTAGTAATAGTAGAAGAAGTAGAAGAAGATTAAAATACTCAAAGGAAGAAACTGAAAACTGAACTTTGTGGTGAAACTGTAGAAATGTTAAAGTATGTTTATGTCAGTTGTCCTGAAAGTTTTATGTTAGTTTATTGCAGCCATAAGAATGAAGACCTAGAGTGAAACATTACAGAAGATTTGAATCAAAACACAACAATCTTTATTTTTGAGATTGGACTGTAGAGTTTGAGCTGCACCTACCTTAACATTACCTGAGAAGCAGCGAGGAAACGCCAACTCCCAAACATCCTTTGGGAGGGATTCCTTCCTCCTGGCACACACAATGGCTGTGATGTGAGTGACGTACAGTCCAGGAAGACAGAGCTGACCTCGTCCACACCTCAGCCGGCAGTCTGCACGATCTAGTTGATGGCAGTCTTGTAGGCTATTGTATGCTTGGTGTAACACTTTGGTCTTCAGTTACTTTGGTCTTTGTCTGGTCCTGTGAATTTGATTAAAGGTTGTTAACGGCCCGTCTCCTTGTGGTGCGTAAGGGAAGTTGTCTGTATGTTGCAGGCTGATGCTCAGGGTCAGGATGGGAACGCAGGAAATGAATGGCTTTTACATTGACCTGTCTGAGAGGCCCTCTTTTGCCTCATTGCGTCATAGAGCCACCGACCCCCACTTACCCTCTGCATCCATGACTCCTCCCCACCCCTTCCTAACCATCTTTCTCTCACGCTGATTCTGTTTTCTTACCCTGATAAGCCTTCCTGTTTCCAGACAGATTATGCGTTTTATGATTTAAATCTTTGTTTTTGGGTCCAAAACGTTAGAAATTATGAGGTGCGTCTGCAAGAGATAACCTATACTGTTGTGTTAATTTGAACCTGTCATGTAGTGTAACTTAAACAGCATTCTTTAGTGTTGCTTTGACCCTTCTAATGTAGTGTAATTTAAAATTTTCCCTTAATGTAACTCGTAAGCTTGGCCCTGTCCCGTAGTGCAGTCTTAGCCCTGTCCTGTAGTGCAGTTTTGGCCCTGTCCTGTAGTGTAGTCTTGACCCTGTCCTGTACTGTGTTTTCAAACACATCTGGTGTCATATGTTATCTGAAATGGAGTCCAGTTTCCTTCTATTTTGTACAGCTGAATTTGAGCTGTGTATGAAAGACAGCCAGGCGGCTTTGTCCTTTGCCTTTGCACTTTTGTGTCTGGTGTATGTGCATGTTTATCAGAATGCATGCTTGAGATTAACATTTGTATGTCAATGTGTTCCATGTAAGTAAACTTGTCATGAAATATCGGCTATTTTTAGTGATAACTATTTTTTTGTTAAATTTTTCCTTTTTTTCCATTTCACCCACAACACATTTCCATATGACAGTTCTCTCCTGTTGTCTATCTATAATTTACCTCTCTCAGTGTTCTCCATACTCCATATGTTGATACAGTGATACAGACCACATGTTTTACAAAACATATTTTCCTAACTTAAAGAATTCTCTCTTTCTCTCTCCCTCAAGTTCTACCTGCAGTCTCGGTTCACGTGGCGTGGAGCTCGCCTCCTGAGGCCTCTCCTCCAGTTCACTCTGTTAATGATGGCCTTCTACACTGGTCTGTCCCGTGTGTCTGATCACAAACACCACCCCACAGACGTGCTGGCTGGCTTTGTACAAGGGGCTATTGTGGCTTACTGCATAGTGAGTATCTCTCCCCATTTCTATCTCTCTCTCTCTTCCTTCCCCCCTCTCTCTCTCTCTCTCTCTCTCTCTCTCTCTCTCTCTCTTTCTCTCTCTCTTTCTCGCACCTTTCTTTACCTTTCTCCTCATTTCCTCAGCCTTGTGTAAAATTTTAAAACCTCAAAGCTCTACTTCCATTGGCCTCTCCATTATTGTTGGAACTGGGGTACAAGCTTTAAAAAGCTTTGTAAAAAAATAATTTTGTAACTACTTACAGTTGCTACAGAAGAACACATTTCTGGACAAAGCCTGTATAGGTTTCTCATATTAAGATGTACAATTTCATAGAAGTTACTAAATAAATCTTAACATGATAAAGCTGCATTTAGACCAGGGACAGATCACACATACCTCTGCACAATATTTGCACCAGCAGCTTCAAACAGCACACAGGCATGTGCTAAGTGTTGTAGCTTCCCCTTTCTATTACTGCCTTCTATAGCCAGGAGTTTATGAGCTGGCACATTCACCCCACCACAAATGTATCATTCCCTGTGTCTCCTGATAGGCCGGAAGCACTTTGCTGTGAGCTTTTGGCCAGATAAACTTGTCACACTTTAAGAGGCAATAGAAATTTGAGTTATCAGGGGCTTTTTATTTTTTCACTTACGTCAAAGTGAAGACAGAAGACCATTTGGATTCTGATCTTGGAAACGAACCACGGAATTTACTGGAAATGGACCAGGACGTTTCCCAGACCCCACCCTCTCCTGCTTTGAATCTTTCACTCTCTTTCTCACTCTCTCACTCTTTCTCTATTTTGTTCCCACCCCTAGCCCCCCAGCCCCTCCCCATCCAGCCATTACAAGGGCAGCAAATCTCACTAATGAGGAGCACATTGCCTCCCTGGAGCCTCTGGGCAACATAACAGTAGTCAGGAGGCACAAAAGAGAAACAGAAGAAGCCAAAGAGACTGAAAGAGTAGTTCAGGAGGAGAAATCTACAGTTCCTACTTACAGTCCACACAGCTGGTGCTAGACACTTCACTAAGCTGGAAGGTGCTGAGGAAAATTAACTCTGGGCAAAGCAATGGGGTGGGGCGGGGACTGTGAGTGAGGTGGAGAAGAAAGTGGAGAAGGGTATAAATTCATGAAATTTCTTCACTACTACTTTTTTGAAACCTCTGTCCTCTACTTTAAGCATAGTTTGCCTAATTGAACTGGGGTGTGACATTCAGAGACTTACTTTAGCTTTGTCCCTGTTTGACTCATTAAAATCTGTTTCTAGAGTAGATGCAACATATCTATGCTCATGATAGTCATAATAAAATGGATCAGCATGTGGAATCGGAACTTCCAGGATGCTCACATCTTTTCTAGCATTATGTAAAAGAAGCATGATGGAGCTTTAACTGTTGAATGAGCTGTAGTAGTTATTCAGATCACAAAGGCTTATTATTCATATAATCAAAATAACAGTAGTCACAGTTACAGTAGTTATGTATAGGCAGATTTATGCTGAAAAAATATATATGAATTGTCAGCCTTAGAAAATCGTGTAATTTATATTTTAGTAGAAGAACAGAATAGATTTAAATAAAATATATAATAACTAATTTTGCTTGTTTGCTTGACCATTTTAGGGTTAACTACCCTGTAGCGAATCTTATTAGCGGCAGAGAGCAGACCCGCAGACAAACGTGGAAACTGTTAGCTGTGCTAAAATGCAAAGAAAAGTGCTTTTACAGAGGCTCTCTAAGCGACTGCCAAACACTGGCAAAGCCTCAGTTGCTCCGCTTCTACCAGGTTGATTGCTGAGTAGAGACTGGCACAGTGTGGGGCATTTCAGATGGAAATTTAACAGGGTGGAGAATTCGACACTTGTTTTTCCTCATTCTGATTGGCTGCAAAGTGGTGCCACCTCTGATACTACAAAAATGATGGTCATAGATCTGTCCAGCTGCCCTAATGGATTGTGCAATATGAGTTCTGATGATACCTCGGATCTAGAATTTAGAACAGCTCAATTCCCAGTGGATTCATTCACCAGTTCTATTTCATAAGAGTAAAACAAACTGAATCATGGTCATTCCTGATTTTCTTTTCTTTCATTCTTCGCCTCAGATATTCACAGTATTCTGTCCACAGTTGTTGCACAAATAGACTCCAGTAGAACATAACCAAAGGGAGAGTGGGGTAATGTAAAACAGCAACAAGAAGCTTAGCTGTGCAGATTGAGGTTGAAGCTCTTGCACACCCCACTCATCTCCTCCCTCCACCTAACTCCCAGTCTTCTAACACGCACACATCTGTGAACACTTTAGAATCCCAATTAGACTATCTCTAATAACCTGAGTTCAGAGGGAGCCTATGGGGAGAACATACAGTGCACATGACTGCAGATGAAATAAAAACACAGCAAGGGTCTAAAGTTATATTTCCATACTTTTCACATGCTGAGCTGCATCAAAACACATTGAGGGATATCCAAGGACACAGGAAGTCAATTCTGGTCACTACAGGCTTTGTATAACACTGTTGTCATTGTGAGTGTGAATGCAGTTTTAACCTGTAATGTTGCATACTTCAAACATTATTCACTGAAATGACCTTGCTTGATACGGCTTCATACATTTATGGTTTGGTGACAGTACATTTTGATCAGTAAACTTTGATTTTTATTGGATCTAGCAATATCTATAACTCTGACTTAATAACATTGTTGCCATAGTAAAATAAGTAATAACATTGTTGCCATAATAAAAATGTTATTGATGTAGTTTAGAGCTTTATGGTTATTGCACACTATAGCACACCGAGCAAACTAAATGAACAGCTTGTATGATAAAAAATACTGTTTCTGTATAATGTGTTGATGGTATGGTGCCATGTAGTTTACAGTTTCACTTCAATATTCAGACATCAGGCTAAGACATGGTTAGGCTCCTTTACTCCCTGCCATGTAATGGTAATTCTGATAATGGTAAAGTTCTCTTATTCCGCCCCTACTCTACCCCCACCCCAGCCTGGTTCAATGGACAAGTTCTGTGCCGAGAACTCATAAATCTGGATATTGTAAAAGAAGGGAATCTAGGGCTGGTGGAATTGATTCTTCCCTCTGGAGCACTTCTTTCCTTGCATGATCACCGCTCTTCAAGAGTGGTCTCTGCACACTGAATGCTGCCTGAAGGTCCATTTCAGAATGGCAGGCTTTGAAGTGAACCGTAGGTCCTGGTGAGTTTTGGCAGTTGGAGCAGAGCTGCTGACAGGCTCGAGGTCTGTCCCTCATTAGAGCGAATCAGCTCGAGCAGCGCCACAGGACGGAGCAGCCCCAGAGAGAGCAAAGCTCTCAGACCAACCTTAAATGTCAACCTGCTGGCTAGCGTCTGATGAAAAGAAACTCCAGGCCTGCAGCTCCTTGAGCTTAACAGTGCCTCTGTGAAGAAGGAGCTCCTAAAGCCTCTGTTGTGCAGGCCTGAGATGGAAGCCTGGGCTATGTCAGTACAACCAGAGTCATGGTTGTAGTCTCTGGTGGGATCACTGGCTTGTGTTTTTTCTGACAGAGAACCTAAAGAAAGTTTCGATTTTTATTTACTCGGCCTGCTAGGACTTCTGCCACATCCTCCCGCTCTTCCTCCCAGCATTTTTCAGCCAATTCGTCAAAGCCGGCCGGGTTTCGGGAAGGCTAATGAGGAGAGAGCGCGAGATGTTATGGCCAAGTCAGGCCTCTGTTTCAGAGATATTTCCTGCAAAATGATGGGGGTTGATGTAGAGGGGAAACAGCTGGAGGGAATGCTCCAACTGCCTTTTCCTCCGTCTCCCTCTCCATGTCCCTCTCTCAGTCCCCGTACTCTCTCTCTCTCTGCATTTCCTGACCTCCAGTGTCCCAGCATTCCTCCAGAGCATGTAGGGTCATGGTCAGTGTGCCTCCGATAAGTCTCTAAGACTGAGTGCTTCTTTTCAGATAGAGATTCCAATATGCTATCACCCACTCACATGTGTTCACACATTAGACTTGCCTCCTATCTTTTATTTTTTTTTCATGCAGCTTTCTGGAGCCATGGCAATGATGGAGGCAGCGCGGAGCCAAAAATAGTCACATAGCTATTTGTTTCCAAACCAAGGAAGTTTTAAAAGTGTTATTAAAGTCTACCCATGTTACGCGGCAGAGTTGTGAGCCAAATGTAGACGCCATTATGCACATAAGCCTTAATGCAGTGGCGCCTTAAAACAACAAGTTATGCCATGCACCAAACACACACACACACACAAACACTCCATACGTCCTCAATTAGGACAGACCCACACCCATGGAGGACCACACACACACCCAGACATGCCTACCATTAACGTGTTAACAGTGTAGCTTAGTACATACGTCTTTCCTTAAAAACCTTTTCTGTATATCTGCTATAATAAAAAATTCCCTTCTGTGTATTAACAGAACCACTGACAATAATTTGTAATTTGCAATAATTTCTAGCATCCTTTCACTTTGTGCATTGTGGCCTCTTATATATAGATGTGTCACAGAATGATATCATTTTCTGGTCTGCTTATGTGTGTATGAGTCAGATAATGCAGAGTCCTGGCACTTAAACGGTTTTGTATAACAGCCATAAAGTTTCACCAGCATGAAGTTCGGTTGTTCTGCCTCAGATTACTGATTGCCAAAGTCATGGAGGTTCTTTTGTTCTAAGAAATTCTCCATTTTCTTAAATAAATTCCACAATGAGGAAAACAAACAGACCACAGCTCAGGAGATAAATACTTAGGGCTTGCATTTAGAGTACACCTAGTGGTTTAGCTAGGGTTCTTTTAGCTTTATCACTGTTGGGTGCCTCCTCTGAGTAACTGAATGAACACACATTCACATTGCTGAATATTCCAGCAAGAGAACAGTTCCATCCTGCTGCTCTATGTGGTTATTTTGCACAACCAAACAATTGGCAGTAAGGAACACCAATAACCTGCTAGGCTAAATTATTGTGGATGTGACAGGGACAGGGAATTATGCAAGAATCTATGGTGCGCTTTAAAGGAACAGTAGATAAGGGTATTTTTGCTTCTGGGCTCCTGAGGGAAAGGGCTGTGTTTTTACCTACCCTTCTCCAAAAGTTTCATGCTTTTGCCTTAAGGTGCATTTTAGCTTTCTCTCGCAATGTTTCCTGTGGACTGTAATAAAGCAACACATGACAACTCATGTGCACATACACATAGGCACATATCAGGTTCCTGTTGCTGACTAAGCATTTTTAGCACAATAGCCTGAGCGTATGGAGGAAGAGCACTTTCACATGCAGGGTCCCTCCACAGGAAGCTCTCCCGCCACGATAAGACTTCATTAGCCGCCTGGGGTCAAATGAAGGAGGTCGCAGTGTTAAGCAGCCCATTGTGGAAAGGGCTGGGTCATCTGCCTCAGAGCTGTGATAGACACAAGAGCCCCTCACTGACCAGTGAACAAAAGACGAATGATGGCATACATGCATTCATAGTTTTAGACTTCCGTGAAGAACCAGTGAAGTCTTGTAAGTTGTGATGTCATTAGTACTCTTGTATGAAGGTTGCACTGAAAATGGCTAATGATCTAATCATGCGAAAGCTTACACCCAAGCTACAAGCATTCACTGCACTGGCTGAGAGTGATTATATATGGTTACAATAAGCCATTCATTCTCTGCACTTTTCAATTTTATTAGTTATTAGTCAGATATTTATCTATATTATCATACCATAGGGAAAGAATTGTTCTAAAGGTCTAAAATGTCTAGCAAAATCTGTTTGCTAACTCATATACCATCTATAATACAGTGTTTTACTTGGAAATATGTTACTGTAGGTAAATAATATGCATTTTGATTTTTGATGCACATTTGATTCAAACTCGACATAGGTCCTAGCACGAGATACTTGACAAAAGAAATCTCCCATGACCAAGTCTCTTTCTGGCTAAACCTGTTACATTTCCTTTATATAAGACCAGCAAGACCGCTAGTAGTTACAGAGTTCCCGATCAGTCATGAGCCCGAAGAGGAAATCTCCTTTTCTTTTTTTTTTTTCTTTTAATTTTTTTTTTTTTTTTAGCCATGACTGTATTTCTTCCTTTGGAATCACCCTTGGGCATTACCCAGTTATGGTGTGGAAATGCAGATAGCATGGCAGGAAGTTCCATATCAGGACACTGTAGCAGCCTGCTCCACCACTAAACTGTCAGTCGTTCCCATCACACTATAGCCCTGCGTGTTTGTGAGTTGGCAGGCCTGCTGGAATCTGTTATTCAATGCTAAGAACATCCAGCTCAGCTTTTGTCCAGGCTTCAGCAACTCCAGTGGGGTGTGGAAAACGGAACAGGCCAAAAAAAGACTGCTTCATCTGTACATCAGCTCTTGCAGGCCCACTAACTGTCCACTCTCTCTGCAAGTAAACTTCAGATGTCATTATTCCATTTGGCATCCCTCATAAATTGGTCCAGGTGGAGGGTTAAGTCACCAGTAAGGCTCTCCAGAAATCCTTGAGTATCCTTCGGGTGGGATCTTGGCCCTGTGCTGCTGGCACATTTCCTCCCCACCCGTCCTTGTTTTCCTGTTTTTTTCAGTGATGTCATCAGGACGTAAAACCATGGCTGCCAGGCAGTACCTTTTCCTCCTTCAGTACCTCCCACGCCAAGCAGCCACATGCATTCTGACCTCCCTCTCTTAGAAGCTTGTCTTTCTCACTGACTCAGTGAGCTTGAAGGAATCCAGTAATGTGGTGGGGTGCTTCTTATCAGTAAATGACCTCAGAGACGGATGCAGTAAACTAGAGCTGATGAGGTCAGGTTCACATACTGTACCTTCTGACTGCATTACACACCGACAGCTGCAGTAAATGAGGCAGTGGGGAATTTTATGGTTCTGATGCTTCAGAGCAATTTCCTTTGAGATGCTAATATTGTTTAGGGACTATCTACTTAGGGTTAGAGAGAGAAAGAGGGAGAGAGTTTGTGTGTGTTTTGTGTAGTTTGACAAATGTTAAAGTGAACTGAATTACAAAGAATAAAAATGTGATTCTACAAAGCAGAAATTTACAGGAGAAGGAGAAAACCTTACATTTTAATGGAAGTCAGTGTAAAAATACTTACTTTATTCCAAGTAATTTTGCAGCATTTCTGTTGGTATGTTCTTCATGAGGGGCAGCACGGTGGCGCAGCAGGTAGTGTTGCGGTCACACAGCTCCAGAGACATGGAGATAGTGGGTTCACGTGTCCGCGTGGGTTTCCTCCCACGGTCCAAAAACACACGTTAGTAGGTGGATATGGACTCTAAAGTGTCTATAGATGTGTTAAAATGTGTGTGAGTGTAAATTTTAAAATGTTGTTTGTATTTTGTGTAACATATAATTGTAATTCAAAATTCCCACATTCTCCTGAAAATGAGCTGCGAATACATATGCATTAAATTGCTCTGTTCTTGGGGATCATATTGTATCCAAAAGTGTATGGTAGGTTTGGTTAAGACAATTTAAAGATAGTGATTTCTATGTTAGTGATCGTTTAATACTTAAATTTGTAGGTAAATTTTTTTTTTATAAAATGGCAATTGTCATTTTTAATCCTAAATAAGTTACCATAAAATGAAAAAAGAGAGTTTGAATTTCGAATTACAATTATATTTTACACACAAAATGCTTTACATTTTAAATTTGAAATGTGAATTTCATTACACCCTGAAATTCATAAACCAGAGATGACATTCCTTTGCTTACAAGTTTTGAATTTTGAGAGCTGATTGATATGTTTGTGGTAAGACAGTTGACAGATCTCTAATGGTCTCTTATTGTCTCTTGTCTTCTCCCTAGGTCTTTTACGTGTCCGACCTCTTCAAGCCCAAAGTGAAGTCTGCCACTCCTCCGCCCTCGCCAATCAAGAAAGAGCTCCTCCCTTCGGCCGATATCATAGACAGGAACAATCACCACAACATGGTGTGAGATGAGGGCCATGGGAGGAACCACCTTTAACCCCCTTCCCACCCGCCTCCTCTGAAGAAACCTGAACAGCCACCTGTGACTGAGGAGCAGCAGCACTTTAGCTGTTTCTCTCTCTCTCTCTCATCTGACAGTAGAATGTAGAGGCAGGAGACAGAGACCTTTTACTATTGAGACTCTTTATTTTTGTACTGATTACCCTCCTTGCGCTAGTCTTTATTTTGAGCCCTATTCACTTAAAAAAAAAAAAATCTAAACAAAATATACAAAAATGAACTTACTACTTGGGAATTTCTCCCCCAAAACCGTGTGGACTAAAGTGGACCTGCAGCTTAATTAGCAGGACACTGAGTGGGGTTATAAGGGCTAAGCAAAGGAATGGGGCAAAAAGAGAGTTATACGTACTAATGAATGAATGGATGAATGGATGGATGCATGCTTGAATGACAGAAAACAAAAGGAAAAAGAGGTCATGAGACTAGTTTCTCTCTCTCTCTCTCTCTCTCTCTCTCTCTCTCTCTCTCTCTCTCTCTCTTTCGCTCTCTCTCTCCCTCTCCCCTCTTAGTCTCTCTCTCGCTCGTCTCTGTGGCCTTTCACCAGTATAGGACAACAAATTCCTTAGTTATAGGAATGATATTTTAACCTGCAATGTTACTAGCACAGATATATTTACAGTATAAAGAACAGTAACTTATAGCACTATATCCAAGTCCATCGTAAATCGTTACCACTTGCTGTCTGAGGGGTGTAGCCTTGAACAAGCTTAATGCAGTTTGAAGTGCCTGGTAGACTGAAAAGATCTCTGATGAACTTTCCTACACTGTGGTGTATAGCAAACACACACCATTATGATACCTAGACACTCCTGTGCACAAAACACATTGATGCTGTTCTTAGCTACCTACTCAGTGGCCTAGCTCCAAGGGATGTTGCATTTAACTTGTTTTTTTTAAGGGGTGGGCTGGGGAGGGGGAGCACTGTGGGGAAAAATAACAGTGATGTCTCTAAATTGTAAAATTCAAGATGGCTGCCCATCTACAGCAGTGTTGTGAGCATGGCTGAGCCGTGCTTCTGGATTGTGACCTGGGGCACCAAGGAGGATGGTGGAAGGGACATGGGGAGGGCTTTACTATCTCCATTTTGTCACCAGAGTATTTTGGGGGTAGACTCCCATTGACTACACAGGCTTTGGCATATTTAATTAGGAAGGGAAGTGTGAGCCTCTTCTGCTGGCTAGTATGGACTCCTCTCCCTTCTAAACAATAATCACTCAACAGATGCAGTGCCATTCATGCCGTTGCCTGAGGTGGCACTATTTGAAGTGTCCTCCAACATCTGTCCTAATGAAGTGTGGTGTCCCACCACAGTCACTGAATGCCACGTGTTGTGTATGCATGGATGTATGTGTGTATGTATGTGTGTTTGGGTATTTGTTTGTGTGAATATGTTTCTGCACTTGGTCCTTGACTCTGTGCAGAGGACTATTACCATGTGAAGAAAAAAAATGAAAGAAAACTGTGGATTTTTTTCTTATTCTCTTTTTCTAACGGCCTCTCCTTGGATTTATCTCTTCTCTAAATAATGTCTACTGTCTTCACTAACAGCTGTACAGTTTTACCAGAATATTTTACAGTGCACTCCATTATCGAGCGTCTTTACCACATCAACACAACCCAACACCACACAGCCTCCAACATGTTGCACATCCCCGCACATTGTATAGTCCGTCCTATCATTTCAGCAAGCTGTTTTATTTTATTTTTTCTTTTAAATATATAAATAATGTATAGATCACTAAAATTAACTATGTAAAATATTATTTCTGAACATTTTTAGATATATCCACTATGAATAAAAAAGCAATGTGTCAAGACCTGTGTTATTTACAAGTTGCTGCTTCATCAAGCATTGATTGACAGATTTTTGTATTTAGGTAACTAAAATATTGTAGATTTGTGATAGTAAGTTTTTAATAAGCATTGAAAAAACACAACTACAAATGTATCAAAATGTTACTATTAGTATTTTTGTATTGTCTCATTTTGTACAAAAGAAATAATAGCAAATGTTTTTTCTGCTAAATGTACCTAGCTCTAATACATGTGCTTTTAAATAAAAAAAAAAGCTCATTATGAACAGAAAGTGTAGTATTTATTTATTTATTTGTTTGTTTGTTTATTTATTTATTTATTTAATATGAGATTTGTTTTGTATGGTTATGTTTTCATCATAATGAAGCTTTCACACTAAGGGAAGACTGCGTTCCAAAGGCTGCAGAAGAACTGCATTTCTCGGCTGCTAAGTCATAGAAAGGCTGTTCTGATGTAAAGGACCCTTCGTATACAACCTACAAATTCAGCCTAGAAATGCAGCTTATGTTCGAGTGATTTTGATGGCACAACTGATATATCCTTCATGGCCCTCACAATTTTTTGCATACATACAGCACAAAGGTGAAAATAAACAAAACATGGCGAAAATAAAACAGAGACAGAGTTTGTTTACCTTGTAAAATTTAAAATAATTGATTAATTTAAATATTTGTCTCTTTACCATATTTAATCAATAAGCGTATTGACATACTGCAATTCCATCCATCCATCCGTCCATGCATCCATCCATCCATTATCCACTGCTTATCCGTGTCCGGGTCGCGGGGGAAGCAGTCGGAGCAAAGAAACCCAGACCTTCCTCTCCCCAGCCACCGCCTCCAGCTCCTCTGGGGGTATTCCATAGATGGCATATATTTTATTTAGTTGTATTTAGAAGTAGTTATAGTTTGATGAAGATTGAAGTATGAGTTTTAATAACATTATTTTGTAGGATAATATTAATAAGCAAATACAATCTATTTTAACTTACTAGGCGTCTTCATAGGACAGTCCTACCCAGGAAACGTCGTACCTCGGCCGCAGCCTAGGCTTTAGAACGCAGCTGGAGGTTGGCGAAAAGCAAGGGCATAATATTAGTTTTCTGGTGGGTCCCCCTTGTGGAGAACGTTCAGGCTGCTAAGCATGAGTAAATGAGTTATAAGCCAGGACCATGAGGTACTATGTGTCTAAAAATAAAAGAGCTATAAGACTCTCTTAGGGCAGTGTGATAATCATCGGTGACTGTTGCCTTGTGCTTGAGGTTTTTTACCACTAGCATTTGGTGCCCATGAAACTTTTTTCTTGCAAAATATATCATGTAATTCCTTAGATGAGAACATATAAATGGCATCATTCATGCAGCAGTACATGACACTAAAGTCTTAGTTAGAAGCAAAGGAGAGCAAGATTGGGTGATTAAGTCATGAGGTTGTTGATGTGCACTGTAATCTATAATAAGACTTTCTGAATGAGTGGGAGGCTTCACCTTTCTGGCAGTGGGCTGCAGTGCCAAGAGCTTTCCTGCCAGTGTTATGGTAGAAAAGCCAGTATGTCATACTCTCCAGTGTAAACTTGGGTTCAGATCCATAAAAGCACTCAATGCCGCCACTTGGACTCTGCTGGTTTCTGGCTTTCTGTTTACATCTTTACAAATGATTGCCCAAGCCTGGAACCTACGGATCAAACTTAAGAGCTCAGTGACAGCAAACTCAGAATCGCGGTGAGTAGTAAACGTGTGTTAAGACAGCTGCCAAGTCAGCAAATGAGTCAGAGTAGAGTTAGAGCTTTTTGGCTTGGAGAAGCACATCGATAGATCATAGCCGTGGCATCTGGAGGAGTTCTGAGGGAGCCGGCAGTCCTGCGGTCATGTTTGGCTGTGGAAAGAGGGAGAGAGAGTGAAAAAAGAGAGAAAGAGCTGGCATTGGCCTACATTCAGGACCAAGGCCAGGAATGAATGGGTACTAGTAAGAGCAAGGAGTGTTTGTTATGGAGACCATGAAGAGGCTCCAGCAAGGGAGTTCCAGATGTTTAAGTCTCCTCCTCTTACACCAGACAGACATGTAGAGCTGAATGTTTGCTGTATTGTAATTTTAGTGCCAGATAATGCCACATGCCTGCCTTCACCCTCCACACTGAACTGTGCACCCTGATGAGCTCAGTTCAGTTTACTGTGAATGCATTCATTCGTTGCAAATCTTAAAAAAATATGCAAGCTTTCATGCTTTAACCAGTAAAGCAAAATATTGTTGTTTTACATTCAAAATGGTAGCTTTTTAAGACCTTTCTTAAAAAGGTCTTTTAAGCAATGGGAATGCAATAACAGCTGTTTCTATGTAAATATTAATTATTTATAATTCCACCTTTAAAAGACCTTCCACAGTGTCAGTGACAGCTGATACCTCTGTCAGGTAGTGTCACTGACACACAGCTCCAGGGTCCTGGGGTTGCGGTTTCGAGCTCCACTTTGAGTTATTCAGATAATGAATGAATGATTCATATGTAATTGTTTCTCAAAATTGTGAAATCTAATTTTGGTCATTGAAAATTCCAGCCAACTAGGTCTCCCCCAAACACAGTAAATATCACGCTTTCTCTGAGACAAGTGAAACAAGTCACTACTCTTTTCCAACCTGTTACCAACATATAATTAAATAGCTAAACACATTTGTAAATATTTGTATGAGAAATCTAACTGCCCAACTCTGTAAAGCTAAATGATGCCTGCATTGTTTGGCATCGCAGTGAGTGATAGGGAAAGAATTGGGGCCATCCTACCCCTCCTGATAATAGTGCTGACACTTCCACAATTGCCCCACTCAGGAACCACAGGTTTTCAATGGTGCCACATTGCTGGACACATGAAAACATAGTTATTAATTAGAATATTTACATTTTTCATTTCACAGCCCCTCAAAAATACTAATGCACTGGCTCAACCACAAATAAATATAGCCACAATATCCAGAGCCATAGCCTTGTCAATATATGAAGAAGACTAATAATGGCTTGAGGATTACCACAGTGAAATTCAACCCAGTGGACTGCGAGGTGTTATTTGTTTTATAGGTGCTGGAGAGGAGCACCACCCACATGGCAGCGGCCCGTCCTGAACAGAAGCTTATTTAGTCTTATGATGACTGCAGAGCACATGGGTGAGGAGTGTAAATGGATTTGTGGATGGGTGAAGGAAAAAATAAACAAGGCAGTTGAATCCAGGGCTCTTCGAGGCCTCTGGGACCAGCACTCTGGTTTGAGCTGCGGTGGAGAACTGATAGTGATTAAAATTACTGAAGAAAAACTAAATATTTCAGGCTTTTTTAGTAATATTTGATATGAACAGAATGTTAGTGTACTACAGAAAAGGAAATATTGTAGCATTAATATATGATTTGCCTATGTGTGGATAAACAGAGAATGCAGCTATCTCATTTTCCCCCAGTTTTCACAAAAGCCTTCTCTGTATTAACCTTTACCAATTCTACCAAACAAAACAGCTAACACATATTTCATATGAGGCACATAGTGCCTGCTACTGTTTCATTTTTGTGCTGTTAACATAACACCGTTAAACAGCTCAACACACTTTGAAGAGATTGTTAACTGCCCAGTGTATGTAGCCCAGTCTTGGCTAGTGTGCTGAGAGATGGGGCAGAGGCGGGGCTATACAAACCCAGAGAGTCTCTTAGATGCCTGGCCACAGATGGCAGTGGCATCACCAGGGAATGAACTTGTGATTTCCCACTGATAAGACCAACCCTTAAACAAAGACAACATTCAAGATCCCCCAAAAGCAGTGGTCTTCTTGAACACCTCTGCACTAGTTTAAACTTTAGAATTTATTACAGTTTGATCCCATGGGTATAACTGACAAATATCAATATCTCTGGACACATTTTCCAGGTTCTCTTTCACACACACACACACACACACACACACACACACACACACACACACACACACACACACACACACACACACACACAAACATTCTCTTCTCCATCTTCATTCACTCCATGCAGCCATCATGTGTGTATGTGTGTAACCTCAGAAAATATACAACACCTAATAGTCCAGGTGCCTGCTGAAGCTATGCAGACGATACTCTGTTTGCTGTCTCACAATAAACTTCTGCCAGAATCAGTTACACTGACCCTCAAGATCACATCTCATTCGCTGGCCTTGACTTGGCTTGGTATTCCATTACAAACATTATAATGTGAAGGGCTTAATTTGTAGATTGCACAGTGTGAAGCTGTGAGAAACATCTGGCTAATCCCATTATATTAGTCTTTTAGCTTTTGTAACTCCTAAAAAACTGAAAACAGTAAGTTTATGGGTTTTTTAAACTTTAAAAGGTTATTCACCATTAATAAACATGCTTTTTTTATGGAACCAAAAGTTTTTTTCTATGGCATCATTTAAACCTAATTATCCAATCCAGTCAACTTGTGACATGGGCCTTTCAAGCTGCAGAGTAGCTGCGCAGCGGTGTGTGGTGATAGAGATGGGGAATTTTTGCATATGTATATATCCTCACATGCTTAATGAAAGCGAAGGTGTACAGTTACAGCTAAGCTCCTTTAAAGTCTTTAAGAAATGTATTTTAGAGCTTTTAAGTATGTATGTTTAATAAACAGGAATAGTTTTTTAGGGGTTAATTGAATACCAGAGGGTGATTTAATTTGTTTTAATCAGTACTTTTCTTTTCATTTGTACTAATTGCCTGTATAATGTCCATAATAAAATATAATTAAAAATAATAATATACAATATGCTAAGATATTCTTATTTTCATTATATTAAACCAAGGGCAGCATGGTGATGCAGCAGGAAGTGTCGCAGTCACACAGCTCCAGGGACCTGGAGGTTGTGGGTTCGAGTCCTGCTCCGGGTGACTCTCCGTGAGGAATTTGGTGTGTTCTCCCCGTGTCTGCGTGGGTTTCCTACCATGGTCCAAAAATACACGTTGGTAGGTGTATTGGTGAGTCAAAAGTGTCCGAATGTATGAGAGTGTGTGTTGCCCTGTGAAGGACTAGCGCCTTGCACCCAATAGTCTCTGGACCCACCGCAACCCTGAATTGGATAATTAGTTACAGATATTGAATGACTGAATGAATTAAATTAGATATGTTGACTTTTCAAAATGCTTTTCCTTAGATTAGTATTAACAGAAACAGGGAAGATTACACTTTAATGGTATATATATATATATATATTTAAAGTTATATATAAAGTTTCTTTAGTTATCTCATGAAAGTTATGAACAAACCTGCATCTGTACATTAATGAAACAACACGTCACAGTTCACAATACATCACTCTTTATGACTTGGTATGGTACCAATTACAAATAGGTGCAATTTCCATTGAATTTATCATAAGGCAAGCTGGTTTTAGACAGTGTAACACGCTGTTATCTGTAATAATGTTGCACATCACACTCTGAAGTCTGAAGCAAAACACACCTGCAGCTGCTCAAAAGTGTTTTTGTTTCATGTTTTTCTGTGTGGATAATATTAGCCAGCATAGCAGATTGTTTGGGTAAAAAATGGGTGTACCTTAATGTAAATTAATTTATAAAGGCTGTTTCTACAGACTTATGGATAAGTATCTTGGCTATGGGGGAGACTGCATATGTTTGCTTTTTCATATGTGGACAAAATGAAGGCTTGTAATCATCTGAATCTGCCGGAAGTGAGTATGTGTACTGGAGGGTACATAAATGGCATATGGAGGGAAATGGCAACATACAGTGGCATACAGTAAGACTACATATACTTTACTGTATACTAAAAAATGCTGCCAGGGACAATGGGGGCACTGTGGTGGGGGTGGAACTGTCCAGCTGTGGTGGGGACGGGAACTGGGCTGAAGTGAGGGTGGGACCCCAGCAGGAAGAGGGTCTAGGACTTAGAAAGCTGCCCTTGAGTCCCACATTGACCCACAGACAGGAGGACAGACCTGGGCAGGGCTCTGCTTCTTACTTCCTTTAGGGAAATGGAGCACATTCCTCAGCCCTGGAAAAGAGAGAAAGAGAGAGAGAGAGAGAGAGAGAGAGAGAGAGAGAGAGAGAGAGAGAGAGAGAGAAGTTAAGCCTATATAATCAAAAAGAATACAGGATGAAAAGATAATGAAAGCAAATCCATTTTTCATCCCAACACCATTTTGAGACAGTAATCCATTCATAACTGCTTGGATATTTCTGCAACCTCTCATAAATTTGCTCTTACTGGAATTAATCAAAGTTCCTATTTTCATGGGATTATTCTGTGGTTTGACGGCTGTATCAAAATAATATCATTTCCTGTTCGCTTTATATATAATAAGGATGTAATCCAAGAACATCCTTTTAATTGTGAAAGGCAGGATTGCCCCAGTTTTCCATGCTCCAGTTGATTTTTTTGGGGCCTGTGTCATGCTGGGTCTTCCCTGACATTCAGTGATGAAATTAAAGCACTAAATATAAATTACCTCATTAGTATAAATTACCTCATCCCTTAAGCCTCTTGCACACCCATATATCAAAACAGCAATTATGCAATATGGAAGAAATTTATTAAAGGGCTCATGTTCTAAATATTTTAAGATGTTTTTTTCCCACACCAAGATCCACGTATGATGTCTGTATAGTTTTAATAAAATTGTACATGATCATGCTTCAACCTCTCTTTTTGCCTTAGTATTAAACAGGTGGTTTTATTACTGTGATTGTGTTTTGCTTCACAAAGCAGTACTGGTAAAATCACAATTCTGTTAGAATTGGAAAGTTGAATAAACCTTTTCCTCTGACAGTACAAAAGAATGAATATGAATTATATATATTAAAAAAAAAAACTAATTTTCACATATTGACTGGGGTACGCACACCTTAACAAACTTCATATAAAACAAATTCTATTTTTTATAATGATATAAACAAGGAGAGGAAAGAAAAACCCTAAATATAAAATAGTGAGTTGTGTTGAGCACCATGTCACAATGGAATAATATTTTTTATTATATCTAGGAAATGAATAAGTCCATTAAATTTTAAATAAATGAAAAAAACCTGTCACATTTTCACTCAGAATTTCACTTTATTTCCTTATTTCGCCCCTCACCTCTAAGCCCTGGGTTAGTCTAGTCAAGATGGCCACCGTTGTGCTATGATATGTATGAAGACAATAATTATGAAGAGGTCTAAAAACCTTTGGACATATACTGCTGAAAATCAAATGTACTGATTCCCTACAGCAGTCCATGAATAACAAAGCACATATGAGTATGCAGGCCTATTTTTTTTGTTTTATTTTTTAAGTTATTTTAACTTCACAATTGGTGACATTTTAAAAACAAACAATGTAATTTATTTTATTTCACTGGTTTATTTGATTTATATAGACAATGTGGTTTGCTTGTGCTAAATCTTAAAGTGTTTTATTGTGTTTACTGTACAGTGTGTT
Source organism: Hoplias malabaricus (assembly GCF_029633855.1). Taxonomy (NCBI): domain Eukaryota; kingdom Metazoa; phylum Chordata; class Actinopteri; order Characiformes; family Erythrinidae; genus Hoplias; species Hoplias malabaricus. The sequence continues at coordinate 22,055,867 of NC_089806.1, read as the reverse complement.
CCTGGTCCTGATGATTGAGCATTCATTCTTATTCATGAGTGCATATAAAATAATATTAGGACATCCTCAAGGAAGAGGCCGTTCCAGGAAATGTTTGACTAAATACACATTTACAGCACTAGTTTAAAAGAAAGAGAGTGGTGGGCTTAAAAAGAACTTCATTTCAAATATATAAAAATCAATGACATTAACAGTTAGCTTCCAAAAATGTTTGATTGACTAGATTACTGCACATAGCTCTGCATAGAATTGAATCTGCATAGAATTCTGCAAAGAATGCAATTACTTTCTTTATGCAGTGACATCTGAGGGCTCGAAGGTCATGCTAATGCAACATTGATGTTCAGCCTTTCCCTGCGTGTACTGGTATTTCTCCAGATTTCCTAAACATGTCCTGATTGATTTAGTACAGTTGGAGTAAGTAAATTTGAATTTTTGTGGAGCTATGTCTTTAAGTTGTAAAGTGTATCTAGTTTCAATGCTTTCTCAATAAGTTATGGTGAGCTTAAAGCTACTACAGGGCCTTTGGCAGATTGTTGTTTCTGTTTAGCAGTGCTTTAGGAGACATTTGGGAGTCCAGACTTTTAAAATTTCCAGATGTTAGTAGTGTAGATCATTGTCATGTGCAGGTAAATAGTAGCCTACAGTCTCCTACAGTTTCTCTCTGGACCCGGTTCATTGCCCAGTTCCTGCCAACCAGCCACTCTCACTGCCCTGGATACACACTCTGCAAGCCAGTGCTCTGTGGAGAAACAGCCTCCCTCTCTACTTCTCTCACTCACTCTCTTGTTCTCTCTCTCTCATATCTGCAATGGTCATTACTAAACTAGAGTCCAGGGGACTTCATGTGTCGAAGTCCATTATCCGGTTTGCAATCTTTTGTTACTGATCACATGATAAGGGGATAGCAGAAGTTAAACAGAAAAAAATGTAAATATTAGGCTCTTTGCACTCAGGATTTCATTAGTAAATTTGGAGGGGAACAACACCAGAGTAAATATTTGTGAGTTTTCACAATGCGGATGGCTTCGCTTGATTGGTTCTGGCTGTTGGACTCAATGTTTTATTATACACAGTACAAGTGAACTCACGTGCACTATGTTCTGGGGTAATGTACTGTCTTACATCAGCAAAATGTGAGAAAACATCACAAATCTGGTTTGACCACTAGCTGAAGGAAAAACACTTCGTTTCTGGAGCTGTCTTTCCAAGCCTGAGAGAAGCCAAGTGGTCATGCCTGCTGAAAGCATCCGCTCTCTGGGAGGGTAAACAGACGGCCTGCTCATGGGAAGCTGAAATGTTGATATTTGATGGAAATCGCTCCAAAGTGTTTGATTAACAAAAGGCGTACTTTCCTTTTCCCAAAAGCTTCCTGTGATACAGTTCCAGTTTATTCAAATTAGGGCCAAACATGGATGTTTTTTCTCTTCATGTGCAATCTGCTTTTCGCAGCTGAGGAATTGCTGTGAATGTGTTTTGTTTTTGTTTTGTTTTGTTTTATGTTGCTGTAAATGTGTTTTGTTAAGCCCTGCCCAGGAAAATATAGCAAATTGAATGTTGGCACTTAGTGAATGGAAAGCTAGCACTGAAATGATCTGAAGATCATTTAGAGCTAAATTACCATGCTTTGTTTTAAAATGTGTAATTGTAAGTGTCCTCAAACAGTATTTTTTTGATAAATAAACAACAAGCTTAGTCTGGTATTTTAATAATAATAATAATAATAATAATAATAAAACAAAGCGAGTGGTAATATGTACATTTTGTAAGGAGTCACTTTTTGAATGATTAGTTCTGGATAGCTTTGCTGCTCCATGTTCCAGTATTAAATCTTCAGTTTGTATTGCGAAGTTAGTATCTATTAAGTAATTTTGGTTCGTCACCACTCACCTCATCAGCATCAAATTAATGTTTTGTGAATTAGATGAATAAGGCAAGGAGGACATGTCTTTTTTTTGGCTAAATGCTTTAATAGAAACAAACTCAGGCCACACAAACTCAAGTTTACTGGAGACTGGACTTTCTGGAACCTGAACATTCCTGAGAGCCTGAGGTCATAGCCCTGCTTTTTTAACTCCACATCAACAGCGTTGATTCGAACTACTCAATTCGTGAGTAGTTCCTCACACTCACCTGGATGTGTTGCCCTTTGAGGCCACTCTTCCCCCATTGACTGATTTCAGCTGTCTGCTGATTGGCTTCCACTCCTCTGGCATGCCTACAGCCATATCAGGAAGCATTCTTGGCTTTTGTAGTCAGATAGAGTAGAGCTGATATCCACCATGGCAGTAAATTGAATGCCCCGATTGCACAGGTGATGACGTACTTATTGACTACTCCACCTGGCATTGGATAGTCTTGTGCTGTGCAGCAGAGGAAGCATGGTGCCTAACATGCTTTTTATCCTACTGCTTCATCCATCATGCAGAATAAAGCCATATTCTGCAGTGGTCTCATGTTCAGCTTGAGTATGACACACTCAGAAAAAACTGTCACTGTGGTGGTACCCTCAAGGCAGAGATGGGGATTCGGGTAGGACACTCAGACTAAAAAAAAGGCCAATGTTCAAGATTGTAATAAAAAAAAAATGTGAAGAATCATCAGAAGATAATTCCTCACCATTTGCTGCTCTCTGTTTTGTGTGTGCACTTGAAATCGGTCTAATGTGTTTACAAACCCGGGTGTTGGTAAATGAGTAGAGAAAAAAAAAGCTCGCAGACATTCTAGGCTTCCTCTCTCTGTGCTCATGGCAGAAAAATGGCAAAGAGCCCTCCAAACATTGCAAATCAGGAAAAGATGAGGATATTTGTTTATACCTGTTACATAGGTGGGTAATATTGACTTATTTTGGCTGTTTCAGATTATTTAAGTAGGAAGCCACACTGAATTTGTGAGACTGCTAACTTCATGTTACAAAACTAACCAGATTGTTTTCTGTGGAAATTCAAACAGTGAATAAAAACTTACAGACATGTTACACTTGTCAGCCACGTGCAAACAAGTCATTTTTTCTCCTCAAACATGTCATTCCACCTTTAAAAAGACACAGAACTTCTGAACATAAACAAACCAGAGAGAACTGCAATTCCCCACAATCTTCGATGTTCCCTTTAAATCGCTTTTAAACTGTGACTTAGTATTTGAGTTCATATGATATTGATGAAACCCTTTAAATATGGCTTATCCTGGGCATGGCCTTCAGAGCCAGGGTTGACTTGTTTTGATTGTTCTTAGCACAGTGGTTTATGCCACTAGCAGTTCCTGTAGCTGTTGTTAGGACCTGTAGCAGTCTGCACTGTCAGCCCGGACCAACTTTAAAGTTTGTTGCTGGCTAGTTCCATCAGGCCCAATGCTCCCCATTCTCATATAATATAATCAGGCTGTTGCAGGGTTCTCTCAACATCTGTTAAATTCCAGGTTGTGACACCAATGTAACAGATTTGTCAAATAAGATGAGGACAATATGGCTCTGTTTGGTAAAATGCTGTATTAGAATCAAGTGCACACACTCAGCTCGTGCCCTTACAAAACACTACACTTTGAGCAGTATTTCTTAAGCTCAAAACCCTCCATGTCTGTGCATTGAGCTCCTTTTTAATATTAGGTATTCTGTAAAACAGTACAGTAATATAACCAATTTTTTTTTGTCTCTTTTCTATTTTTTATTTTAACATATTTTGTTGTTTTACAGCTTTCAACACTATGTAAATGAAAGAGCTGTGATTCTAGAGTCTACAGTCTTTAAACATCTGAGGTTGCTTTTCCTCTTAAAATATATATTCGGAGATCTGAGCTTATCTGATGTACAGAGCACTTTGAGGCCCACATACCTGAGCCAAGCAGTCGAATAGAGTTTATATTAACAGCTAATGCACTGTTGATGCTCTTCAGGTAATGCGTTTGATCTTCAGCCACAGCTCCAGGTCCAGACTCTTTTGAAGTATGTTGGTGTTTCTGGATATATGCCTGTTACTCCCTGTGTAACAGCTACACCAGCTTTGATCCAACCAGAGCTTGTTTTATTATGTCCCTCTCTGACATATCCAGCAATAATTGGAGATTAGCTGATGTTTACTATTGGGTGAAATATGAAATTCAGAAATAAATTTGCCTGAGGTTTTTGTGTTTTAGAACAGTGGTTCTCAAACTACTTAGACCACGTACCACCCATTATCAAAGCAAAACTTCCAAGTATCACCTATGAGACTTTCTGTGATAAGAAAGAATTTCTGTGATCATATTCTTCCTCCATCTGGGCTGGGGGAAATTGGCATGCTTTTTTATTATTATTATTATTATCGTGTAAAGTAATACAATTATTACCAATTATAGAATAAAAATACTAGGCCTAAACTGAACACACTTATGTATTTATGAGAACATGTAAAATTGATGGGAAATATGAATTTTCATATATATAAATATGAGAATTGAGATCAATTAAATATTAGTTATACGTTTTAATAGGCTATAGGTGAAAACAGTGTGGTGCTTGGAGCAGGTGCTTACATTGGCTCTCTGCTTTTGTATCAGTAGGTGAAAGAGGCGTGCCGTTTGAGTTAAATGGTGTTTTAGGACTCCAGTGATATGAAGATCGACCATTTGGTTTTTCTTCAGCTGAGTGTTTTCTTCTATATTGTCTTCATGCGTAAAGAATTCTTGCCCTGTTTCTCTCTATTTTTGCCTCTGGATTTAGTCCTTCTGAACTCCAGAGTGTTCTTGGACTTGGTCTTGGCTTGTTTTTCTCTTTTCCAAGTAATAAAGTCCAAAATGCTCACATCCACCTCTAGCCTTTGCTCACGTCCAGTAAGTAGCTGAAACTCTGGGCTTTCATTACAGGGATTTTGCAAAATACTGAGGAATGACATTCTGTCCCTGGGAAAAAAAAAAAAACAGGGAACACTACCCTACATCTTCTCTTAGAGACAGTTTATGCATAGCTCATTGTAATTACTTATTCATTTTTAAAAATAAAAACAAATTTTATTAAAGCATAATTAGGAAAACTCTAAAACATTATGTAAGTTTTGTACGTTTTTTTTTTTTTATAAATAACAGTGCAGTATGTCATATAATGCCTGATTAGCAAGTCTGCTTAAGAATGCATTTGCAGTCTGCAGTGTAGTTGCAACTGCCAGGTAAATGTAGAGAAGCATGACAGCTGAGTCTTGGCAGATCAATCCCTTTTGGAATTAAACATGAAAAAATTATCTGACAGGATTTTGGACTTTCACTAAACTTTCCCTGCAGAATCAGGTCAATGGTTGATTAGACTGTGATCTTACGGTTAGTATGTCATTATTATTTTTATGTTATTATTATTTTTTGCAGTCCTCAGCTGAACTGTAATTACTCATGAATGAGCAGGATTGCACCTTCCACTGGTCTTTAGTGATCACTTCTCCAGTAAACTCAGGGGGTCCAAATCCCACTGCGTCATGCCTGTTTTATTCGCTGTACAGTACTCGTCTGTTTTGCCGTAACGAGGGGGAGAATGTTTGGAATCTGTAACTAATGTGGGGCGGAGGGAGATGTGGATAAATGCACTGCTTGGACACCTGTCTTCTCTGTCATGCACTTGGAATTACATGAGGATGATCTGGAAAACATCAGCTGTGCTGTGTTACAGGCATCTTCTCTTGCTTTCTCTCATGCACTCTCTCCCTCATCACATGTTCTGTTATAGCACTGCATTTTACATATAACTAAGATGAATGGAGTGATTATAACATTATGTATGCTTTCTGAAGTTTTTGAAGTTTTGTGAACTAGATTTATGGACAGGTTTATGGATAAATGCATGTGTAACTAATCAAACATTTGCTTTGTTAGGTTCATGGTTATTCAACAACTGGCTGAATTTCTTATACATTTTAATCTTTTTTAAGTATAAGGAAAAGGGTGTGACTAATTTTTTAGACATGTTTCATGTTCAAATGTGTTTACTTGTACCTTATTCTTAAAATGTCTTAATTTCTTATTTGTCTTACTGCTTAAATTTGGTCGAAATTTTATTCTTTTATTTTTCACTTGTGTAATGTGCCTTGAAATGACACCACCATTAAATTGAAGAGGCATTTCCACTGACTGACTCCTAATGTTGAAACTAGGACTGTTTCAACCGAGGTATTCAGTGAATATTTGAATACTCTGAGAGTGGGGTGGTGTATATTCTTGTCATTGACAAAATCTGCTTCAAATCCCCTGCTTTAATATCGCTCCCTCCCGGCTGCACCGTGCCTCAAAGTGCTCACTACCTACGCTCGCTAACCTGCTAACTAGCTCACTAACTAAGAGCATAGACTATACACAATTTAAACTGTCTGAGCGGAGGTGCTCTAATTTCAGGCAGAAATCTGACAAAATGAAGTGTGGTGTCGCATCGTATTGTTGTAAGTGTGTTGTTGCAGCATGTTAGGCTGTTTTATGTGACTGAGATTTAGGCTTCATTTGCACTAAGACTTTTATGTTGATGAGCCTGAATACAGGTGAAGTGGGGAGAGCACTGTTTTTACTGCTGGAGCCTGAATGTGGTGGAGTGTTGCCTTCACCGATAAACACATTTGTCCAAAAATATAGAATCTCAAAATTAGAAACTGAATACACACACAACGAACACATATCTGAATACTCAAATATTTGGGGCCAGCTACTGTTCAGAAAATCAGCTGTCAGTGCCTGCTGTAAAATTGAAGCTGCACTTTGGCTCCCATCATGGCTACACTTGCTGAGTCATTCTCTACCTTGTGCGCTACACAGTGCCACTAAAGCCACAGAGTGTACACAAATAAACCAGAGCTTCTTGGAGGTGCTCTAATTGGAGGTGCAAAGCTGACAAAATGAACTGTAGCTTTTCCATGCTTTGTTGTAAGTAGGTTGCTGTAGTGTGTTAGGCTCTTTTAGACTTCGTTCAAGACTTTAATTTTGACAAGGCTGTATACATGTAGAGTGGAGGGTTGCCTTTATCGCCATATTTGAATCTCAAAATTATAAACCGAATACCTACCCAACGAATGTATGTACTAATATTCAGGGCCAGCCCTAGTTGAAACAGTTAGGAACTGTTATTTCAACCATATTTTACAGAGAGAACCTAAGGTGGCACTACTACACAGTCTGTTGTTAGTTCAGCCACATTTCACATTCCAGTTTGTGAACTAAATTTGGAACTGTTTGGTTTATGTTTCACTGACATAAACTAGTTTGCAAATCATAAAAAATTGTTACCAGCTGGAACCAAAGAACAGTAGGTTCTTTAGTGGTTGAATAATAGGAAATAAAACAAACGCTCGGTTTGGGTCTGTTTCTGGGGCTCTGTTTGACCATGTAGGACTGTAAAGGTCGCACATCCGACCTAATTTGTCAATGATGTGACCAAAATCCGTTCGAGGGAAAAAGAAAAAGTCTCCGCGACTCAGTCACCCTGCGGTTCAACAACACATTAGGCCCATCGTGGTCTAAACCAATCAGAGATAGTGAACGGTGGGACACCCACTCTGATTGGCGACGGGACCCCCCGCTCTGATTGGCATTAGTCCAGATATTCCTGTACGTGTGTGTACATTTGAAAATGCATGTGCAGCAGTCAGACAGAACTGAGAGGTGAGAAGCCTAGGCCCAGTGCCGTACCGCCCTATACACTCACTACATACATTGCGTAGGGCCCCGTGAGGGTCCCCTCGTCTCAAGTTAGGGAGAGGTTGTGTATCAGGAGATGAAGAGAAACTATCCTTCAGAAAATGAAAAGAGGGGACAAAAAGACTCCGCGAGACTTAGTTGCGGGAATAGCAGTGAAGTAAACCAGTGACGGTTCTTCTCGAGGTCGGATTGTTAATAAATAATAGTCTACACACTTAGACGCAGGAATATATTTAGAGGTGGCGTGCACTGCGCAACTGCTCTCCACAACTTTATAAGCCTTGCCGCGTTAATTACAGTACCAACACAGAACCAAACTTTGAAGCAGAAAAGTGAAAAGTTAACATATACAGATGTTTAAACTTTCCAGTACACAACAGTACAGTCTAAAAGTTGCTTACCATTACATTCCATCTTATAAAATGACGTAGTTTTGTTTATAAACAGCTGCATATGTTTCTTTTTCTTCTATTCCACCTTAAGGACTTCAACGGTTAAAGAATCAGACATATGCTGACTTGGGTGCTGAAGGGATGATCACAAAGTTAATTATGTTAAAACTGTTTATTTATATATTGTTTTTTTTTTATATAAATATTGTTTACACCTCATTTCGTTCAGTATATAGCTAGCTGTTTACTCTTAGGCCAAAAAAGGAGAGAGTACTTGTGGATAGTCATATGCAACTTAATCCAGAAATACCTCTGTGACAATTGCTATAGTCCGGCAAAAGTAGCTTTGTCTTTGCTCGTTCTCTCTAAATAATATTCATTCTGTCTTATACATATATTTATTTTTCTTTGTTTGGTATATTCCACTTACGTAAGGTTTACTCAGAACAGTCCAGTGTCTAACATGGCTAAGCCCTCTCTGAGTCTTAACAGCTTTGTGCTGGAGATGGCAGTAATTCTGAGCCTCACACGAGACTGACCCTAAGTTAAAGCAGTGCTTACTCTGCTGCTCACAGGAGGCTCCCATTGACTAAAACCAGTGCTTGATTTGTTGCCTGTGCTGGCTCCAGAGCTCATAACAAGGCTTGCACTCAGTGAGTTATCTTCTCATTTGTACGTTCATGCATGTATGACTGTATAATCCAAATGCTCCCTACATACTAAATTATATTGTGTATCAATAAATGGGATGGTACCTCGGTCAGAGAGATCAAAACTTTAGTGATCCCTAAAGATATGAAAATCACAACAGCAATTCAGTTCTGACCCTCACACTGACTAAACCTTGGCGCTCATTCTGAGCCTCACAAAGACTAAACCCAGCGTTCGTTCTGAGACTCACATAGACTAAACCCGGCGCTGTTTCTGAGCCTCACTAACTAAACTCGGCATTCGTTCTGAGCCTCACACTGACTAAACCCGGTGTACAATCAGATTCTAACTGTATGTACCCTTATGTTGTGTATCTATAAATGGATTGCTAGCTCAAGTACAGAGATCAAAGCTTTTGTGAACTCTACGGATCTGTGAAGTCACAACTGCAATTCAAAGTAAAAAGCTAACAAAAAACAATACAGATACTCTCTTAAGGCTGTGTGCATTGCCACAGAAACATAAGCAAAACTTTGTGTGTTAGTCATAATTGTTGGCCCATATTAGTAATAAGCTACAATAGTGTTTTTGCTAGATGATGAGCAGAAGACAACATGTTAGGATTTTGTGTTTGTTTTTAATTTTGCTGCTTGTTTTGCCAGATTGTCCAGAAAATTCAGCAGCCACCACTTACAAAAATGTTTAGTAAGAAAATAATTTTGATATGTGGTTGTCGATTTTTGAGTGGTGTCACTTTACTGCTCTAAAAAATTATTCTTATTGTATTTTTAATCTGTGTACTGTAGAGTATTTCACACATTTTATATCTGATAGTTTTATGTATTGCTGCTGCCATTGTTAAGTATGTACATATTAAATATATTAATTGGCCCATTGTTCCCATTATGGTGATTTTTGATGTTCACTAATAATGGCTGGTATAGTGTAGTACGTTTCACCACAGGCTTCCATGAAAGTGTTGAGTTCCCAGCTTGGGAAGGAATATAAATCTGTTTCACTAACAGTCCTTGGATAAGATTTTTAACCATACATTAGCATTCTTCTGTAACATGATTAAATCTGTAAATTGCTCTGGATAAAAAAATCTGTCAGACGCTGAAAGTGTAAATGCTTTTGAGGTTATCAGCGTACAGTTTCATGATTTGTATGCTAAAAGAAATATGGCATACTTGATGAATAAAAAGCACTTTAGATTCTGTTCACATTTGATGTTGTCTGCTCACATTTTAATCATTTTAACTGAAGTATGTTTATGTATCAGGTTGGTGTCATGCTCAAAATTGGAGTGGAAACCAAGTGTAAATAGCTAGTTGTAAGAGTATTTCAAACACCAGGCAGTTTCCAACCTGTGTAAGTGTGATCTGTTCACACTCAAGCCTCCATTCCTCATCTGAAACAACCTCCTTTAATCCCACTTTTCCTCACACTACCACCCTATCTATTCTCACCCCACCATTATGTGACTATCTGTCCATCCCTCTGCCCATTTGTCTTTCTCTGGATCTTTCAGTCACACTCACAAGTTCTTCTTTACCTGTAATTTCAAAGACTGTATATCACTCATCCATCAGTCTGCTCCCTCCCACCCTTTAAGTCTAGTGTAAACACAGATAGCCTGGAGATGTTGCTGCATTCCACACTACGTCTGCTTCTTGTCTCGCTTGTGCTCCAGTGTCTGTGCTTCGAATCCAGAGCACAATGAATTGTCCAGTTTAATCAACAATCACAACATCTCTGACTAATAGCTAACAAAAGGAAATTACAAGCTATGTATGTTTAAAACATGTGTTTTACATATTTGATTAAATATTAACATATCACAAAATATTCATGTTTTATAATCAGTTCAGAAATTTGTACTTGATGTAAAAGCAAAAGATAAGAACTTATTTTAAAGAACAAATTAAGAAAATTTCTTGAAATTCAAGAAAATAAAATTCTGTATTTGCAGCCCCTTGAATTAAAATAAGAGGTCAAATTTTCACTTACCCCCAACTGTATACTCATTCATCAGGTTTACAAGATTTACACTGGTCCTACAAGCTTTGTTTAGATTACAAGCAAACTACAATCCGAAATCTCCTCAAAACTGCTTCTGATTTTACATTTCAAATAGATTTGCTTTTGTAGTTTGCTTGGCACAACCTAGATTAAAGAAAAAACAATAGCCATTATGAAACCTGAATTTTTCATTATAATTTAAGAAACCACATTAGCAAATATATTAAAGTTTACTTTAGGAACTGATGACACTTTTCACATGACATTGATAGTATGTTTGTTGCTGATGTTGGTCATTTTTAAAAAAAATTGCAGAGTGATTTTTGCATCTTGCCACAGAGCCAACGAAAACCATGTGGACTGAATGACTTGACCAGCAAAGAGTTCCTCAATCTGATGTGGAAATGTATGGCGGATGGGTGCAGGGTGCTGATGGTTATTGACATGGCTTCATAGATGCAGGTATTTGGAATGCTGACTACAAAATATATGAATACATATATATTAATAATTCATTCTCTTAAATCAACCTGATTAGATTTTTTGAACAGCACTGATTTTACTTGCAAAACAACCAGCGGCTATTTTATAAAGCTGAAATCTAGTCACAGCTTCCCCATCCCTGTAGTAGAGCATAAGCTTCCATTTAGTTTCACAGCTCCAACAAGAAAATTTGGGATAAATGTGAGTGGTAAAGTAACACTAATGTACCTCTTGCCAGCCTTATCTCATACAAATGGAAAACATTTGGCTATAAATCTAATTTTGCTAGCAAACCTGTTTTGCCTGTTTAGCCTGCTTTGTTTGTGGTATTGATTACTCTATACAGACTACAGTATTTGAGGGCTTGTTTTTTGTGTGGTGGACTTTTCCATAAATGTATTCTACCACTGACGTTTAACACATAGCCAGTACACACATGATGATAAAGCCATTGTTTGCTCTTGCAGCTGCAAGCTTACTGTTGGTTTATCGATAGTTTAATAACTGTGCTCTCTGACAGGTTAAAATTCTGCTTCACATTCGTATCACATTTCGTCCATAGCTTCTCATACATTCATAACCAAAAAGGTCATGAGAATTCATGCATGATTCATAACTTGCTGATGATGTAAGAGCCTCTGACTTTCCCCGACTAAAGGATTATGCCAAAAAAGTTGGCTGTGGACACAATATTTCTGGCACATTTTCCCCTCTTTTCTGCTATGTCCGTAGACTTGTGGCTCAAGATTCATGTCAGTATTAGGCCCCCCAGCTGTGCATCTCATACAACGATCTGCTGGAGCTTTAAAAGGTGAATGAGTCATGATACTTCACTGATCCATGTTGAGCTTTTGCTTACTTGGTCTTTTCATAGAGTATAGTTTGCTCTCTCTCTCTCTCTCTCTCTCTCTCTCTCTCTCTCTCTCTCTCTCTCTCTCTCTCTCTCTCTCTCTCTCTCTCTCTCTCTCTCTCTCTGGACAGAAGTAGAGAAGGCCAAACCTGAAGTCAGTGTTTTGGCTGCATTATCTGTACACATGCTTTTTTCATGTCATAAAATAAGCTGTAGTGGAAGAAATATAACAAGATGACAAGATGAGTAAGTGGGGAAAAACTCACCAATGTGAACTCTTCCATATGGACTGTATACAGCAGTTCAAGTTAATAGGTGTTGGTCCTTTTATTCTATTTATTATATTATAAAATTTTCTTTGAACTTTTCATTTCTAGAATTTGAAATGGTATTACTTAATTTATTATATTTAATGTATAATTTCAGTAAACGTTTAACACTGATATTTAACAAAATCATAGATAATGCAAAAGTATGGTTTATTTAGTCATATTAACATTCAGGTGGTTTATTGTAGTGTTCATGTAAAGTACTCGTTGCTGTCAGACCAAAACATATCAAACTTGTAAATTTACAAAAGAAGAAAAAGCATAATGGTTAGAACTTTCCTTCAAAATCAAAGTGTTTCTATTATAGCAGAAATATCATAGTTATTCCAACCAGAACCAGTTATGTGACTTTTTACTGTTTTGGATTAGTTAGGAGTTAGGAGCAGTCCTTGATTAATGGATTCATCTCTATAGCTTGAGTTTACAAAGAAATGATGAATGCTGTCTCATCCCTCTCTCTCTCTCTCTCTCTCTCTCTCTCTCTCTCTCTCTCTCTCTCTCTCTCTCTCTCTCTCTCTCTCTCTCTCTCTCTGTATGTGTGTGTGTGTGTGTGTGTTTGTGTTTAAGAGAGCAAGCTATGCAGAAGTAGAGTGTGGCGAATGCTGGTTTCCATGGCAGTTTAGTACCAGGCCCCAGAGCTGTGTATAAAATGCTGAATCATTTTTCATCTGTTTTTGAGGGTCACGCGCTGCCACGGAAATAATCCAGATTCACAGCAGCTGCAGGAGGCAGGGGGTGGGGGGGGGTAAACTTTGTTACTGTGCACTAGTCATGTAGAGTGAATAATATACTATGGTATGAATAACTCAGGGCTGAATCAGCTGCGGCTGTGCTCAAGTCAGTTAGTCCGAACCACATTGTGACCATGCAGTGTTTCAGAGTCCAGGGGCCCCAAATCAAAACTGTTCTATGCCTATGAAAGTTTCCCAGAACTGTGTGCTCCAGCTCATTCCTTCAGAACCAGGTTGAAGAGACACTCACTCACTGTTCTCTCTCTCTCTCTCTCTCTCTCTCTCTCTCTCTCTCTCTCTCTCTCTCTCTCTCTCTCTCTCTCTCACTTCTCATTTAGGCATTTTTTTAAATAATTCAGGCCTTCAGAGATAAATCTTTATTCTCAATTCTTGTCTGTCTGTAACATACTTTCGTCAAAATATCACAAGGATTAAAAACACAGCTCTATTCTTACCCTGTCTAGACAGCCATATTTCTCTTTTTTGCTCTTTACTCATATTTCAACCTGAGCTGCACCTGAATGTGTGGACACATTATTGTTTGTATTATTATTATTACTATTTTTTTATACGATCTGTTTCTAGTGTTCTGCATTTCAGTACAGACCAAGATGACGTGAAAAGCAAAATGCTGTAACGGAATCCTCTTAATTCCGTTATTTGTTAAAGTAGTGTCCAGCTTGTTCTTTTTTTGTACAAGGCCCACTGTTGTTTGCAGCCCTTAGGTGATGCATTCTGTCTGTGTTTGACCTTCATGGTGTGCCTGTGTTTCTGGTGTTCCATTCTACCAGTTCATGCTAAACTAAGATAAGCGTAGTCACGTGATGTGAGATGACCCAGGCACATGGGTGGGTTAAGAATGCATCACTGGGAATAAGACCTTGTTATAACAGGGGATGCCACTACTGTAATAGACAGCATCTGATCTGCTGAAGTAAACCTTACTTTAAACGAAAGGCTGAAATCTGATTATTGCTGATTACTGCACCATGCTTTGGAAGATTTGTGCATGCTCAGTTACTTCTCCTAAGTAAAAGAGGCCAAGGACCTCACATACATCTCCTCCAAGTGCTTAGTGGAGATCTCAGTAGTGTCTCATGCTGTGTTCATATTTGGTGAGAAAATAAATCCCAGGTTTATATACAAGTGAATTAAAATGAGGGTCCCAACCCTTTCGCATCGAACACTAAGAACTTTCTCAATTTTTAAGCTCTGAATATTTTTCTTTTACTACTCAGTTCCAAATAAGTTGTGACAGTGTGTAAAATGTACATAAATGTAAATAAAAACAGAATGCAGTGATTTGGAAGCATGGGTTTTTCTTCATTTTTCCAATTTTATAATTTTTCATTTCTGTTCCTCAAAATCAGAATTTCAGAAAAATTATAAAAATTACTCTTTTTCCATTTTCTCAAATTCTTGTAATGAAAATGATAGGACTGTATCATCAGGGGAGACATGCTCTCTGAACATAAACCACACCACTAGCTTTCAACTAAAAAGCAGATAACATCTTCATACTTGTTAAGGGCAAATTTTATACAGCGACACGGAGCAGCAGTGTCAGCTTTTACTGACACTGTGTTCAAACCATCTGCACTTCACGTAAACAGTCATACCATCTATACTAGGTTCCTCTGTGCGCGTCAATAGCGGTGTTTCTTGTGGAAAAGCACAGAAAACTGGACTCTAAACTTTAATTACACACTATTTACTGGGTTTTAATCACAAAATCAAACCTTACTGGTCAAAAAAGTTCCATAACCCTTAAACGAGAGCAAACTTCATAACCTCAATGAAATTCAGTGTTCCAGCTATTAAAACATCCAGTTGTCACGATGTGTGTACCTTATTTATGTGTATATGCTGACACTGCTGCTCTGTGTCAGTGTTTAATGTCGGCCATTGACTACATTATTCGCTGTTTGGTGGGCAGTCTGTGGTTAACATGCAGAGAGGCACAGCAGAGGTACAGTCATATCATTTTCATTACAAAATGCAGTAAAGGGGAAAATGAGAAAATGGAATAAAGCGTTTTTTTTTTTTGTTTTTTTTTTTGAAATTCTGATTTTGAGGAACAGAAATTTAAAAAATGTAAATTGTAATAATGAAGGACAACACATTATTTTCTAAATATACCAAATGAAAAAAATTAAACCCAGTTTCTTACATTTGTATTTAGCCTCAAACTATTAGGAAATTGAACTGATAAATGTTATACGGACCGTTCAGGTCCTAAAATCTGATTGGCTGAGCCGCGTTCAAAGCCAATGTAAAATACATGATATATGCACACCTATGACCACCTCACAACATCTGAATTCCATATTAATGCACCTCTGTCTTAAACCTGGTAAAGAGCAGCTTATAAAAATGGAAATTTTTGATATATTGGGTGGGTTAACAGTGGATGAATGGATTGAAGAGATTGTCCAGATTAATATAATATTAATTAAATTCCAGATTAATTCCAGTGTGTGTCACCCTGTGTGTTCCCACCTTGCGCCCAGTGAGTCCAGGTAGGCTCCGGTCCCACCATGACCCTGGACTTGATAAGCGGTTTCAGACAATGAATGAATGAATAAAATGAATTAATATAAATGGCAGTCCAATTATTAAGTGGGCTTTCCTTTACTGTCTAACTTTTCATGTTAGACTGCTTAGTCTAAAAGAAGTATAAATTAGGCTTAAGGGTCCCTTCAGAAAGAGGACAGAAATGTTTGTATTTATACTCAACTAAAAAAACCTGAATATATGTGAGCATATTTAGTTCAATGAAGTAGCTATGTATCGCCCTTATGTTGCTTGGCAACAGTGTTCACCGTTAACAGACTATACTGTGTGGCAGAAGAATATTTTACTGTGAATGTTTGTTAATGAATAAATCCGCCTATTAATTAAACATTTGTGTATTTTATTGTATTTTATGTTGCCGTTTTATAACTGCTTTACGTTGTGCCAAAACCTACCTTACCTGTGATGAAATCGCAGTAACGCAAAGCCTCTCATGATTTATTGCTTTATTTTACAATTTCATGAACTCCTTTAGAACTTGATGGCAGCAAAACATCAAAAAAAAAAAAAAAAGTTGGTACAGGGACAAGTAAAGGCCGGAAATGTAAGAAGTATTATTTAAAAAAAACCCAGCGCAAATCACATGGCTGGGTATAAAAAACGTTTTAGAGAGAGGCTCTCAGAATCAAAGATGGGTGGAAGTTCACCAGTTTACAGTAAATGATATCATCAAAAGACAAGAAATTTCAGAAGAATGATCATTACGTCTCTTGGGCCATCAACAAGTAGCTCTGAGCATTAATGTTTTCCTCTGTGGTGTCTGGATCCTTTTGGACACAGTGATAATATGCCCACACACTCATCCAGTGACTCGTGACATTCTGAGTGGGAGCAGGAAATGCCAGCTTTAAGCTCTCATCAATTTCTCTCTCTCTCTTTTCTCTCTCTCTCTCTCTCTCTCTCTCTCTCTCTCTCTCTCTCTGTCTGTGAGAAAGAGAAAGATATGCCAGTCCCCACAATTCAGATGTTGGTGTGTAACCCCTAGAGGTCAAGGGTCATAGGACAGGTCAGTATGTCACCAGGTTGCGGAAGATTGTTATGGAAGATGAAAGACAGACTGTGCTAACTTTTGTCTCCAAGACTGTTACGTGTTATGTGTACAAAAGCAGGAATGTCTCTCTCTCTCTCCTACTATCTCTTTTTACTTTTTACCTTTGGGTTTGCCCTTTCTCCCCCGTTACCCCTCTTTTTCTTTTTCTCTCTTTTGCCCTCACTCTCTTATACCTTCTATGGTGCGCAGTCTTAGTTTCCCCCTGCCTTTTCTTTCTCACCTTTTTGCTCTTTCGCTCTCTCTCTCTTGTTCTTTGTTGTTTTGTCTTCTTATAATTATCCATTTATTTTATTTTCACTATGACTCGTTCTCTCTTTTTTCTGTGTGTGTGTGTGTGTGTGTGTGTGTGTGTGTGTGTGTGTATGTGTGTGTTTTTCACTTTTCTGACAAGTGTGTAGCAGATGTGTGCTAGTAGCTGTGTGTTGAGAAATGCAGTAATGCACTGGGGAGTTCTAGGTTATGAATCATATTGTCAATAAATCTGAGTGTTTGCGTCTCTGCTGTTCCCTTGACGTTGCTTCTGTCTGAATGTGCCATGGAGTCTTTTTAAGCTTTGGTTTTTCTAAATGTTGCATAAGTGTTGGTTTCATTTTATTGAGAAACATAAAATAGGCATGTTCATTTTCAAACCTTGGGCAATTTGAGATGTGTGTTCCTGAGATTGTGTTGACTGATGATGATGATGTTGCCAGTAGGTCTGCATATTGTCCCCTTCCTTTTAGCATCATTTAGTTAAAAAATCTTCCTGGTAATTCTACCTCTGGCTTCAGGGAGTCTCAGTAAAATTTTACGTAGATTTGTTATTTAACTAACAGTATAGATAGATAGATTGTTTGATACTGAGTTTAAGTGTGTACAGTTATCTCAATAGGACAACACAATGCAGGTATTTTCCTATGTTAACATGAGATTTTTGATGATAAATCAACAGAGTTCTCAGACATGTAAAGATTCAAGTAGAATTCTGTATCAATGTATCATTGCCCCAACTGCTTATTAATATAAGTTTATTGCTTATTAAGTTGGACTCTTAATGGAACTGGCTTGAAACTCACTCATTCACCCACTAACCTTAAGAAACTGTTCCACAAGGGAATGTTATTCAGTGCTTTGCATTAAACCCACTCTGTCCTTGTTTTAAGAATCTTCAAGCCCAAAGTTATGAAGTAACTCTAAATGTGTTAAAATTTGGTAAAATATGAAGAAAAAGAAGAAACAACACCTTTATTGACTCCCTTCTCTGCATTTAACCCATCCATGTCAGTAACACACATTAGTGAGCAATTCTTCACACACACCAAGAGCAGTGAACACACACACAACCGGAACAGGGGGCTGCCAACTACCTCGGTGAACGATGAGCAGTTTGGGTGTTAGGTGTCTTGTTCAAGGGCACTACAGACATGAATTAATTTTCTTTTGCCGCTCCCAGGAATTGAACCGATGACCCTCCTGTCTCAAGCTCGCTTCTCTAGACTCTTATCAAGGCCATGGCTGCCCCATAACTTTTATTTTTATTCAAATGGGGGCGGCACGGTGGTGCAGCAGGTAGTGTTGCAGTCACACAGCTCCAGGGACCTGGAGGTTGCGGGTTTGATTCCCGTTCTGGGTGACTGTCTGTAAGGAGTTGGTGTGTTCTCCCCGTGTCCGCATGGGTTTCCTCCGGGTGCTCTGGTTTTCTCCCACAGTCCAAAACACACATTGGTAGGTGGATTGGCGACTCAAAAGTGTCCGTAGGTGTGAGTGAATGTGTGTGTGTGTGTCTGTGTTGCCCTGTGAAGGACTGGCGCCCCATCCAGGATGTATACCCGCCTTGCGCCCAATGATTCCAGGTAGGCTCTGGATGCACTGCGACCCTGAACTGCATAAGCAGTTACAGATAATGAATGAATTAACTATTCAAATGGCTCTTAATTAGTTGTCCTCTTGGTCATTGTCTTGTGTATTTTACTTGATGCTAGTCATTTTCACCTGCTTCCTGTATTTTCAGAAGGGGTGATTTTGTCCAACAAAAGCCAGCCAGTAGATCTGTAACCAGCTCAGCCAGAGCTAGTATAGAGGAAGGTTTATTCCCAATGTTTTTTTTCTTTTTGCTGTTTTAGTGTTTGCGACACTACCTGTTGCGCCACCGTGCCACCCCTGGTCTCTCCAGTACTGTAGAAATCATTTCTCCTTCCATCCAAAAATTTTCCTGTACAAGTTTTTCTTTGACAATCGACAGACTTCTAGACTTGCTTGGTTTAACTTTCAGCCTAGCCAACCTTAGATTATTATTTAACCTCCCCAGCAACTGCTGCATGCAAGGCACTGTAGTCATCATGTCGTCCATGTAAGCCCTGATTGGGGGAGGCCGAGTACTATTATGCAACCTCTGCCAGGCTACAACCCACTTAGAGGCCCATATTACTACCTCCATCGCCATAGTAAATATTGATGGTGAAATCGTACATTCAGCCATTATACCTATTTCTAACCACTGCCATGATGTAACAAATTCCCCAGTAAGAAGGCAAAACTGAATGTCTTCAAAATATGCATTAACAAGCCTGGTAACCTTATCTGGCACCTGGAAAAATTCAAAGACTTTCCACATAAGTTTATATGGCATTGAGCCAAATGCATTTGCTAAATCTTGGAAACGACATGAAAATCTCTACCCTCTTTCTTTGCTGTCTGAATCTGATGCCAGATCATGCTGCAAATAGAATGTGAAATTAATCGCTTCATATGTTAAAGTATACCACATTATCTTTAGTGTCTAAAGGAGAAATTCTGTTAGTGGTTAATTAATTAAATTAATGAGATTCATTAAATAAATTCATTCATTAAATACAATTATTAACAGATGTGTTGTAGCTGACTGGCTTAATGTTGACAGATGGAGCAGACAAAATAAAGTAAGTATCTGATAAGATCTGAGGTTTATCTCTATATATGTATGTAGTGACACTATTTGGCAAACAATACGTCACTTTCCAATTCAGTATATGTGTTAAAATGTATTATTCATGATATTTAAAATATGTACACTCTAATTAATAGCCACTAATAAACAGATTTTAAACAACTGATAAACCCTTTGAAAGGGTCGTCTTATTCTAAAATGGTACAAGCTTGCCCAGTAATATATGTATCAGTATATAATTGTTTTTTGGTAAATGTCTGAAAATGTCAAAGTTCAGGTCTGATCAATGTTTCTAATAAACTAATAATTTGTCATGTATTTACTGGATATGTGATGACCATGTTAAGGTTACACTGGGCTACTTGTGCTAAAATGTCTGTATTTTACATATTTACACATTTGTAAGCCTGTAGAAATAGTTGTGATAGTTTACTGTTCCTACATTTTTTAGATGTCCCAGTAGATACCAGAGAAAATACTGCATATCTCTATTGACCCATAATTCACAAACTGATGTGTCTCGGTGGTTACTTGTGGTTCTTCTTGTGAGTATTTCAATATTTGAGGAGTTTGAGAGCGATAAAAGGAGTCAATTTTAAAGCTCAGCAATTTTTGAACAAATAAAATTGTATTGCGTTGGCCCACATTTGGGGAGATAATATCGGAAAGTGGGGGGTGGATCATTCATTTTCCACACTTGTGTAAATGGATCTTCTAATCATTTGTGTATTCAGAGATTAAAAAAAAAACAAACTCTGAATCTTATTTAATTCATTAGAATTAGACTGAAAAATGTGGCCAGATGTTTGTAATGCACTTAAACATTTCCTAAACAATCATAATCAAATAAAAGTGCGGTCAGATGTTATGAAATGTGATCACACTGCAAATATTTCCGTATCATTTATATGTATCTTCTCTACTGACCTTACTGTTATGTAATCTATTGATTTGAGCTGCATAATTCTTTCGTTTGCAGAGAGGGGCCTTTAACGCTGAGTGTGAACTGTCCCCCTCTTTGGGAAAATAACCCACTGTTTACAAGCCAAATATTTTGGCCCCCACAAACAAAAACACAAAATGCCTGGGTTTGGAGTTGGGCTTTGTTAATTGGCTTTAGTAATTCCTGTGTGAGAGAGCTCTTTGCATGGAGTCATGTGAGGGTACATTCCACTGTCCCTTTTCTGTGTTGTCTGAGTGTGTGCGGTTTTAAGTGTGTGAGGCTGAGGGCTTAGCAGTCAGTTTGTCTTTTACTCAGAGTCCATTTACTCTACTCTTTCTGCTCAGCACGCCATACCTCTTTTTTTTTTTTTTTAAAGATCTTCTTTACATTAGCCCCAATACCACTGAGCTACCATGTACACTCATTTGCTCTCATTTATTCTTACGCAAACCAGGTCCACCAGCCACATATCTCTGGCTCACCAATATTTTGACATAGAACAACTACATATAAAACATAATCAGAGTGGAGCCACTAGAATTAAAGCTACTTCATCCTGATTAATTTAGTCTACTACAGATACACTCATATAGGATCTGTGTGTAAAAACCGAAAATATGCATTTAAATCAAGTGCATCAATAGGACATTTGTCACACGTTGTCTGAGGTATAACTTCAGATCTTCTGGGAGGGCTTTATGTTGACATTGAATTGACATTGGAAGATTACTGTGAGGCTATGATTGTATTCAGCCACATAAACATCATTGAGGTCAGGAATGGATGTTGTGTAATTTGTTTATTTCAACTCATCTTAGAGGTATTGGATGTTGCGCAATCAGACAAATTCTGATTGACATCAACTGAAGCTTCTACCACCAGTTTAAAGATAAAAATATTTAATTTTGAATGACAGACTGAGTGATGAAAGGGGATAAAGAAGAAAGGAATGTTGGATAAGCATGGGTCTGGACTTTGGCTTTTGGTCTATCTTAATTTGCCTCTTATATTAAGCTTGGGGAAAACCACAACAATGTTTTTAAAACTGCCACTCACGTTCCTGCAAACCTCACTCCCCTTCTCTTCCGTGATCGAGGTTTGTTCTGTTTTCTCACACCAAATTAAAGGCGACATGTCCATGCCTTGCAAATACTGCCGGCTCAGTCACTTCACAGGCCTTTGTTTCCTTCATGTGGTAATGGAGCAGGAGAAACAGTGTTTTCTGCACTGGTTTTCTTCTTGCCCTAATTTCCTGCTTATAAAAGGAGGCATGAGAGAGAGCTTCCATTTAAAAACATTTTCTCTGCACCAGTGTTGTATGTCAATGTGTGTGTCTCTGTGTGCGTGTTTCTGACACATGTTTTTGATTGCATTGAATGTCTGAAGACAACTGAACTGATAGCTCTGGCTAAAGCTGTCATACGGTTTGAATACTGCATGGTAGTTTATCAGTTTTAAAAAGCTGACTTACGTTTTTGGCCACTCCATGAATTTTCAGTGAAAACCTGTAGCCAATGAGTTATGGAATGTTTCATGACAGGCCTTCAGCAGCCTCACTGTGAGTCTCTCCTGAATTACACAGCGAATATGTGAGAGAGATATCTGTGCTTAACTCATAGCTAATCTCGTACATAATGATAATATTAAAGTAACAAATCTTTCTGCCTAGACGTATATAGAGTTTAGAGAGCTTTTAAACAGAAGACATAATATTCTGAGGTCCGTTTATTAAATTTAAGACACCCCTATCTACCATTTAATGTCTTGACAAAGTACTCTTAACAGTAGGGCATGGTGTCCTTGCCCCAGCTGGGAATTGCCTTGTACTCTCTAATGTGGGAGGGGGCAGTGTCACTCACGTGGTCCTTTCAGTTTTTGCCATTTTTTTTTTGCCAGTTTTTAACATGTGAAATTTGCTGTGTGAGTGAGTTAGTTACTTTAAAGAAGGGTATCTGGCTAGTAGGGGTATTTGCACAAGCACAGATCATTTTCTCTCTAGAGTTCATAAAGTAGCTTAAATGGTGGGCATAGTGAGGTTAAGCTTCTTACCAAGGTGGTCATAATGAATTTGAATTGCTAAGCAATTAATGAATGTGTAGTTATTTTGAATTAATTCTTTGAATTCCCTCGGTCGAATATCAGCTTTACAGTGATGTTTATATGGATGCTATCACAGTTCTGTTTAATATTAACATTAATTCAGCATATTAATGATGTTCTCATGCTCAAAACATTGAGAAGAATGGCCAAATTTAGCAGTTTTCAACCTAATCTCTTTCACCCTGATCGGCACTCTTAAAAATGAAGGTGCTCCAAAGGGTCCTTTGAACCATGCCATTGAAAAAACACTTTTACTTCCATAAAGAACCATTTTTGCTAATAACTTTTAAACCGGAAAAGAATCTTCACATTAAGTGAAGTTCCATTTAAACCTTTACATTTTTCTTTACTCTCATACATCCCTTCAAACAACATGGTTTTTTATGGGACCAAAATTGCTTCTGCATTTGGCAGGTGCTGTATTCCATGAATAATCAAGAGAAAATAAGTGACTACTATATATGAATTAAATTTGAAACTTCAGCAGTTATAATCTATCAGCAACAGAGGAAATTCTTCAATTTTTCTGTTTCTAATCTTTATACATATTTTCAGATTTTTTGTAAAGCTCACAACTAAGAGACATGCTACTCGACTGTAGCAATAATTTTTATTTTATTTTATTTTTTAAATAAAAGAAAAACTAATTAGTGAGTGTGTGTTGCCCTTTGAAGGACTGGCGCCCCCTCCAGGGTGTATTCCTGCCTTGCACCCAATGATTCCATGTAGGCTCTGGACCCACCACGACCCTGAACTGGATAAGTGCTTACAGATAATGAATGAATGAATGAATAAAGAAACTTCCCAATGACCTCTGTTGTATATAAGCTGAAGGTCAATATGTTTTCTGTGTTCTAAAAATGGAGATGAGCAATGGTACAATAATGAAGGATTTGATGGTGATTTTGGCTGAATTGCTTTAAATCTTTTATATCTGTGGGCTGATGTTGTAATGTAGTGTTTCTTAATTCTACTCTATGATGTTGGGGGCACTGAAGCAGCTGCACATGAATTTACATTTACAATGCCCAATGCCAGACGAGGCATATAAAGCATCCAGGCTTTGGTCTCTAGAGCAGTGGAACTGTGTTCTCTGAAGTGATGAAACTCCGTCATTTTAACAAATTATTACAGAGTTGGGTCAGGTGTGTGGAAGTGGGGAATGACTGAATCTGTGAAGGGCAGCTGTTCAATAGAAGGAGGATTAAAAAAAGGTCCAGTAAAACGTTGCTCATGTTTTCAGACCTCGTGAGGAATGTGGACATGCCACGCGGGGCTTTTGCCCTTCCATTTCCTGTATCCAATTCACTCTTAATAGCAATCATCTGCTGCTAAGTCTTCACTGTTGGGTTCAGCTTGTCTGCTCTTGTTGGAGAATCCTGGATTTGCCTGTGAATCATCACAGGCTTAGTTTATTAGGCAGAGAGTCAAGTGGTTGTGTTTTAATTTCCCGTAAGCAACTGAACAGGCTTCCCAGTATTTGGCTTGTGCTAATGAGTTCTTGTAGGGCTGAGCGATACTGAAAAACCGATTACGGTTTTGATTCTTTTAGTTTTTACATTATACAACAACAAAATCTCCATTTTGTTCAACTTTTTATTAGAAGGGATTGTAGAGGTGCAAAATAGTAACAGCATCTATAACAAATAATGGTTAATTTGATATTTTCTTTAAAAGGACTGAAACTAATTTGTAAAAAAATGTATGATAGTTTAAAATAACTATTTCCATTTAACAATAGTAAACAGTATGATCATTTTTTTGTATTTTTATTAAATACAAAGATTAAATCATTATATTCAGGAAAACTGAATTAGTTTTGTGTCATGCGGGCAACACTGCTGATTCCAAAGGTCTAAAAAATACTCCTCTGGGAAACGCTGCCTGTCTTCCTTTAGTGCAGATGGAGTTTTTGGCTCATTTTAGAGCAGGTTGTACTACTCCACTTTCTTATAAATTCTACAAATAGTAGAACAATCAGTCAAGGTGTAAACCAATGTAGAAACTTGGGCCAAGGCATTCTTTCACCTTCAGGCTTTTGATTTCATCATTTAAGTTCAAAATGAGAACCTTTAAAAACAGAAAAAAGGCTAAAAACAAAATTGTTTCTTATTTTAGCGGTAAACAATGTGTTACCGGGTTCTGAGGATAACAAACTAGTCATTTCTTTACATTTTCTGATTCATTAGTGTCTTGGAAGACAACTTACAAAATGTAAAACATTTTCTGAAAGTAGACAATATGTACCTCAAAGTGCCCAAAAGTTTAAAATAGTCTGTCACAAAGGTTTTATTAGGCTGTTCTGTGATGAAGCAGGTAAATTTAACTTTATTTTCATATATTTTGGCCCGGAAGCCATTCCATAGTGCTCTTTCAGCCACAGGCGCTACTTTACTGTGCATCTCTGGAGCACTCCTCTTGCTCCCAGGTGCTCCCTCCCTCTCCCAGGCCCAGAGAGTGAATGGTCTCTGCACATCTCCTCTGTTTGTTTTTGTCGGACTCCCTGCTACTGGTTTACAGAGGTCTCAATCCCTTCTGACCTACCTACTGAGAGCTGTGAGCAAATCCTTGTGGAGAGTGGCGTCCAGCAGCGCACACCCCCCTGGTTAATAGGACCCCGCTCACAGCCGGCAGCCACTCACTGGTCCACGGCTACACTGAATCTAAGAAGGAACGTCCTCAACTTTGAATTCATGAAGACTTACATAAAACCTTCCCATTGCCTGGGTGCCAGGAGCTAAAGAATAGTACGGTACTGTTAGTGTGCATGCACACCAAAAGCGATTTACTCTCTCAGTGTCAAATTAATGACTTCCGGTCTTGCTTTTAACAGCCACATACAGAACCAAATGAGGTGTAAACAAAAACTATTATTCAAAAAAAGCAATATATAAATAAACATTTTTAACATAACTTTGTGATCAGCCCTCCAGCATCAGCATTTGTCTGATTCTGTAACAACTGTATGTCAAATTTGCTGGTGTTTGTGTGATTGTGTGAATATCGCAGCAGTATTTAAGGTACAACTGAAACTTTGAAGAACTCAACTTAGCACTTGGAAATAAATAAGTTATTTTTTCTGAAATAGTTAGCAACTTTTAGACTATACTGGTGTGTTTGGGGAGGTTTAAATGAGTATTAGACAGTAGAAAAACTTCGATATAAGTCAACTTTTCACTTTTCTGCTTCAAGTTTGGTTCGTGGTACTGTGCCACTGCAAGGCTTTAAAGGTTGTGGAGAGCAGCGGCACAGTGTGCAGCACCTCTAAATATATTCCTGCAGCTGTGTTTGTAGACTATTATTTATTAACAATCCAACCTCAAGAAGAACAATCGCTAGTTTTCATGACTGCTGTTCTTGCAGCTTAGTCACGTGGAGGCTTTTTTCCTCTTTTCAAATCATGAAGGATTGTTTCTCTTCATCTTCTGATGATACCCAAACTGTCCCTAATTTGAGACGAGGGGGCCTTTGTTAATTTGCAGGGCACTAGGCAATGTGTGTAGTGAGCGTATATGGCGGTCCGGCTCTGACTGCAACTATTGTGAGTGCATTGCTAGCCATGTTTTGGTCACTCACTCTGTTCCCCAATAAATACACTTTGGTGTATGCTTAAAATCCTCTCTCTCTCCCTCTCTCTCTCTTTCTCTTTCTGTCAAACACACAATCACACACCTGTAATTTAAGTTCACCTCTGTCCTGACCCTTGGCTTCCTAGTAAACCAGATGTCAGGGAGCTTTGATATGACATATTAAACATGGCCTGTGACTTTGAGGGGAGGCTGTGTCTGAGAATGTGTATGTGTATGTGGAGGTCATTCTAGAATAGCAGGTGTGCTAATTGCAGACTGTGCTGAATTCCGTCACACCCTTAACCCATTTATCTTTATGTGTGAACTGGTGTGTGTGTGTGTGGGAGAGAGATCAGTGAATGGATTTTTTTTCTTTTAATTTTTTCTTTGCAGTCCTATGCATTTAGTTAAACTGTCTTTAATTCCAAATCTCAAATATAAAATATTTATATTAGCATACATTTTGGAAAATAATCTCCTGATTATTTTGACAATGTATTTAACTAGTATAGTAACTATAGTATAGTACTATTTAGCTAAATAGTAACATTAATAACGTAACAACAGCAAACATAAATATTGACAGAGGCATGTTTACTCCTATTTTACATATATATATATATATATTTTTTTTTTTAATTACACATTTGTATCATTTGGGAACTGAGGATACCAATTGTTGTGGTTTTGCAAGTGTCAAATTTTGCCCATTCTTGCTTGAAATAGGATTGGTTCTGTAGTCTGATTCTTCTCTTTATGATGTGCCATACATTTTCAGGAACATACAAATCTAGATAGCAGTCTGTGAAGTCACGCTGCTATGGCTTATGCAGAATAAGGCCAGAAATGGTTAAAGTAACCATTCATTTCCAGAGAAAAGACATCAACTTGATGACAGCATTAGTTAGTGTTTTAGCTAAAACATGTCCCTGGTACCTTCACACATACACAAGTCACCCACGAGTCACTGATGCCCACTGTACTATGACATATGTTGGCCTTTACACCTTTCTCTGGTGACATGGCTGATGATTCCTTTCGTCTTTAGTCCATAGAACTCTTTAAAAACATACACACCAAAAAAAAAAATAAATAATAAAACTTGATACATGGATACCATAGCAAGCATTTCTACTGTCGTTTGGATATTAAATATTGCATACTATAGTGATATTTATTTTAAAGTGAGATTTATTTTAAATAGAGCAAAGTGTGTGAGATGAGAAAGCGAGAGTGCAGGGCCGCAAGCAAAAACTTTAGGTTTTGGGGCATTCCTCTGTCATGAGCGAGGTGTTTGTGACAGCCAGGGGAACACACACACACACACACACACACACACACACACACACACACATTAAACCCTATTCACTATCCAAATAAAACCAACTTATATTTACAGCAGGAAATTGCTGACAGGGAGAAGTAAGGTGGCATGAAGCACTCTGGGAATGAAGGAAGAGACGTAATTTTCTCTGTCTTTCTATCTCTCTGCCTGTTTTCTCCTTTTCTGCTTTATCCTTATGCTCCATTCTTCTGCTTTAACTCACATTCCATTTTAAACTTACTTCTCCTTTCAGTTTGTCTTCTTTCACTTTCTCTCTTTTTTTCTCTGTCTTACAGGCTGACTCCCTGACCCGGAGACTGGTCAGTAATTATGGTATACTTTTAAGGGAAGTGGTTAAATTCTGCCTGCACTGTCACCACAGCCATATAACTCAGGACACTCAGTCATAATGGGAGGTCATATTTCATATTTCTCTCAGTGGCAGCTGGAAAATCTGTGTATATTCAGTGTTATTATGTATGATACAGTAGTATTGGGGCAATATGGCATATATATATATATATATATATATATATATATATATATATATATATAATGTAAATGTACACTGTGGTTTGGATGCACATTTTTCCAGAGTGACTTAGTTTGTTCAAGAACTAGGTATGTGTAACATTAGTAAGTCTGACTACTGCAACATGGCTTACAATATCTGCTCATGATAAATCAACTTAGGCAATCTAATATGTCTGATGTAATCATGTCACCAGTCAGAAACATGCAAAATTCTAGCTCCCAAATGGCAAACCACCTAAGCGTGTACATCTCTGCTGGGAGAATGAGGACATTGGTGTTCTGCTCCATTGTTTTATTGTTGATTGATATTGTACTAAAAGCTGTTCAGAAAAATTGCGTGGCTAATAAATTATATCATATTATATATATATATATATATTATATCATATATATATATATATATAAATTTATAGCAAAAATTGGACAATTGCACTAAATTAAATGAGTTAAAATATACATTTACTTAATGTAATCCTGCAATCTTCCTGTAACAGTCAGCCTCACAATGCGAAATATTAGACATATGACCTAGATTTAAGATGGTTTAACTTGCATTCTCAGTAACTAGTTTGCAGACTTCCAAGAGTGTTGAAACAGGACTTTCCCTGGCTGATAAGTGGGACAGTCCAAATGGAGGAGTTTCACTTTGTCTCAATGTCCTACAACCCCTGCTTTACAGGAAACATTCCTAGAAGTTTAATCGACTGGAAAATGGCAACTTTGTGGTGTATTGTGCTCACACGGATATAGGCTATGATTTTAGTTTCAGACAAACCACTATGAAGCAAGCTCTCATTCACAAACTCTTGGGACATTGTCAGACTGAGAAGCATGCATATTTTCTGCACGCTTTCCCTCCCTCTCTCTCTTTCTCTTTCTCTCTCTAACTCAATGTACCAACTTCATATCATTGCTTAAGAAACGTTCTTGTACCAAATCATACATTTCTCTCTGACCGGGTGAGTAATCTTCCACAAATAGGCTTTACCACAATCTTTTATGTATTTAACATATGACAATATATTTTTTCCCATAAATCCTAAGGCAAGAAACTCTTAGGCCTTCTCACAAGCTTTAAATGGCTTAAGACAAAAAAATAATAATAATAAAAAATCCCCACAGGTTTAATGTTGTATGTAAACATTGTTACACGTTTGAAATGTACTCCCTACAGTCCACACACAGAAACTGAGCTGCAGAATCAACTGTTTTAAGCTGTGTTTATATGGTGTTCAAAACAAGAAAAAACAAACAAAAAAATACTGCTCTTTCAAAGATTTGTGTCTTTTGTTTAGTTAATAAAAAATCATACACTGTATAAAGGATTTGCATAACTACATAATCATAAAATGTTATTAATCAAAAGCCACAATTGATAAAGCATCCGTTTTGCTTTTAGAAGAAAAAGTCAGGTTGAAAATGTTAATATGAAATATGACTGCTATTACTGCATAAAACTACCAAGATATCATAAGGAGAACTCTGGGGAAGAAAAGCTTTTGCTGATATTACAATAATGAATAACTTCGTGCATTTGTTGTGCTGGCGCACACGCACTGACACCGTCTGGACGTTTTTCACAGTTTTTGCAGAGAAGAGTTTCTGGGATTAAATATCTCTGTGGTGAAAACTAATTTAAAATATGACTAACGCTCAGTACACGCACACACAGAACACACACACAGCAGGTTAAATGACAGAAAGATACTCTCAAACACCATAGTGCAGGAGCCCCTTTTATATAAAACACATGAAAATATAGAGTCATTCAGCGTCTTGAGTATTTTACTGAAACACAATGATAAATGATTACAAACACTCGCACAAACACTCTTTCTCCCTCTGTAACGCCCTCGTCTCGTCATGTCTGTTTTCCCCGGTCATGTGCTTTTAGCACATGGCTATGTTTTGTTTATGTCCTTGTCTCCGCCCTTGTCCCACCTTTGTTCCGCCTCCTCGTCCGTGTCATGTGTTAACCCGTCCTCCTCGTTATCTGTCCAGGTGTGTCTCATTTGTGTCAGCATTTAAGCCCTCTTGTTTCACGTCCTGTTTGTCATTCATTTCACTTCGTATTGTACTGTTGGTTCCCTAGTCATGTCGTGTCTTTTGCTATGTATCGAGTCTTGTTGTTTTCCTCTGTCCAAGTTAAAGTCTAGTCGAGTCATGTCGTTTTGTTTAGTTTCCCAGTCGTATTGTTTCACCTTTGTTTGTTCCTGTTCATGTCCTGTTGTTTCTCTCCAGTCCAAGTCCTGTCGTTTAGTTTAAATTTCTAGTATTGTTGTTTCCTCTGTTGTCTGTCTTGGTTTTGGTATATCGTTTGTTAAATTAAATGTCAGTGTTTTAGCAAATGCGTCCGCCTCTGTCAGTCCGCCCCGTGATCCGTGACACCCTCACTTGCTTGGAGATGCTTTATGCTGCTCTCTCCCTTGCTCTCCAAAACAAACCTGGTGCTGCATTAATTAGCACGCCTCTAGAAACCATTCATGCGGAACCAGAAGTAAACCTATATTATAAAATATATTATATAATATAAATATTAGATATAACTGAACGACAACTAATAAAATTAAAAAGTACAGAAATGTACAAATACTGAAGAAAAAGCATGTCCTATGACAACCTGTGATAAAAAGAATTTGTTTTGCTTTAATCCAAAGTGAATTTGCTTTAATTACAAAAAGATTAAATTATTGGTTATTAATGTCGGTATTGGCTATCGCATTGGCCCAAAGATTCAAAATCGATGCATCCCTACTATGACAAAGCAAATTCTTTGTGTCACTGGACAGAATTACAGACAGCATTTTAAACCACACATTTTTCCTTCCTCAGTGTTATAAATTCCTTTAGCAGTGGTAGCATTTCTGCAGTAGGACTCTGGGCTAAGTGCAGTGTTGTGGTAATGATCAAGGCTAATAGGTAACAGGAGAAGGCCTGATAGATGTAGCTGGCTGTATCCTGAAGAGTTTTGAGAAACATTAAAGTTCTCCCTGCCACTGGCTTCTCTACCCTCCACTTCATAGCTGTTGTGACTGTTTGTGTAACCTCCTGTTCCTCCATCTTGAATTTCTTTCTTTGTCAGTTTTCCCAGAAATGTTGACAGCTTTCATGAGAGTGGATATAATTTGGGATGGGCAACGTCTTTCTGCATCATTCTAGCTGGTGTTGAATCTATACACAGAAGCTGACTGATGCATTTTGTGGTTAAAGCATTTCTGAGGTGAATAAATATAATATTAGAGGAACTGTTTGTGGAGAAAGCATAGATTACTTTATCCCAGCAGTGAAATATAAATGGCTTCTTAGCTTCTGTTATTTTAGTCTTTTCAATGGAATCACACCTGCGAAACATATGAACACTATTCCCTCATGTGTTCTTTATGAAACTCAGTGGTTAGCTTCAGCATGTCAGTGGTCTGACTGACTAAAGAATATCAGAAAGTAATATATATGCTTTGCCAGCTTAGGGACCATTGTAAACAATCACGTCAACATCACTGTGAAATATATGTTTTTCTTAATTTTACTTCTGTCATGCTTGTTCAAATAGCAAGTTCATAGGTCTTTTTTATATTGTTGCTATCATATTCTTGCTTGTATATCCAGTTATGTTGTTTGTGATTATCCATCCATCCATCCATCTATCCATTATCTGTAACCGCTTATCCAATTTAGGGTCGCGGGGGGTCCAGAGCCTACCTGGAATCATCGGGCGCAAGGCGGGAATACACCCTGGAGGGGACGCCAGTCCTTCACAGGGCAACACAGACACACACACATTCACTCACACACTCACACCTACGGACACTTTCGAGTCGCCAATCCACCTGCAACGTGTGCTTTTGGACTGTGGGAGGAAACCGGAGCACCCGGAGGAAACCCACGGGGAGAACACACCAACTCCTCACAGACAGTCACCCGGAGCAGGAATCGCACCTGTTTGTGATTATATTATCAATTATTTATTTGTTTAAATTATATCTAAATTTCATAAGGTTCTGACCAATTGATTCTGACCAATTGATTCTCGACATACTGTGAATATGATGCAGTGCACTGAAAATGATAGATTATCTTTGTTGATGCTGTGCAAGTACAGTGAGATAAAGTTAGCAGCTTGCATAGCAGATGCTGTGAGGATAATAAATACGAAATAGCACCTTCTTTTGGAGTAACTCCTAAATGTGCTGGAGTGTGAGTGAGTTAAATGCCTGTTAACCAATGGTTGTCAACGGTAGAAGAGTATGTACTGGTTTACCTGTTGCGTAGGAGAAAAAAAGAAAAGACTCAGTAGACAGTGGGGTGTGTGGCCTCTAAATGTTTTTACGTGAAACATGATTTTAGCTCTTTCTATTTGAGAGCTTTATATGGTGAGATATAATTTAATAGGCCTTGTTTATCTGCGGTATCAGCCCATGCCTTTCTAAAATCAGAATAGCTTTGAGCTTTAGACCTGGTGGATTTACAGTGAGTTATTCTCTTCACATGCTCTCATGTGTTTTTATCATTAAGGCAACAAAGCCCATTTTCCAGAGATCTTTTCTCTTTGGGTCATGTCTGGGACAGTATATGATGACACATTTCCTGGCCCTCTACTCCAGTTCCTTAGTGCTGTGTCATATTTGTGACATAAAAGAGGGGAAATCACCTGCTCATACTTAAACTCACTTGTCGGGGGAGCTATAGGAGTGTCCACTGCTTACTCAGGGGTCACTGCTTACTGGAACTGACAAATGGGAACTGGCTTTGGTCCAGCCAGTGATAGTTTTAATGGTAGTCTTTACATCTTAATGTGTTGACTCTAGCACACTTATAAAACCAGTAGGAACCCTTTCATGTCTATTCTGTGAAGGTTTCTGAAGTTTAGTCACACAATTACAAAACTGCAAAGATTCATGAATTTAAAGCTTCTTTTGGGAATGAAAAGTGCATTATTTTTGGCATCTCTCCAGGAATTCCCTTTTATTTTTGGAGAGCCTTTAGTAATTTCTTGTTTGATTCACAAGTGTACTTTCAGGTATGTCAAATTTAACCATATAAAAGTCTGGACATGCCTTTTGAAAGAGGACTTTTTCCTCTTTTAGAACAAGAGTAAAGACATGCAAACAATCAAATAGCACAAAGAATTATGTAGAAACATCCCACCATTTCCAGTAAAGTTTTTGTATTATTTCTACCTCGCTTGGCTTGATATTTATTTTGACTTTTCTTGGTTTTTCTTAAGTTGTTTGATGACGAAACACCTCAGATTTTCTCTGTGCATAAGCCTGTGTCTAAGCCTTTGACAGGTTTTGCATATTCCATGAAGGAATTGTTTACTGGGTTATGAAAGATTGATTTTCTGCACACACATGAATTTGATCTTGGGTTAGAAATGGATTTTCACTGGAGATTCTCCACCGAGAGTACAATGTGGGCACAATTCCATCAGTGCGTATATTGAGTTGATCTGGAAAGCTGCTGTAGAAAGGGTGACAGTGGGAGAAATTCAGCAGTTCGCTCACCACCTGCCATTCTGACACATTGTTAGAGTATTTAGAGCCCCCTTCTCTTTTCCTTCCCCTGGACATCAAGGCCCGTCTGGTACACGTGTGCTGGTCTATTCTGCGCCCCTTTTCTTGCTTCCTCTTCTCCTCAGGGCTCCGGCCCCTCTCCAAGCAGTTGTTTTCATAGGGAGAAGAAAAGAGGATGGAAGTGGGGAACGGGAAGAGGGGGCCATCTTTAACCTTGTGCCAAGATGTTATGCAACCAGTCCCAGTAAGCCTGCAACATGGGCTTTAGAGAAAGTGAAATGTGTGTGTGTGTGTGTGTGTGTATGTGTGTGTGTGTGTGTGTGTGGGGGGGGGGGGGTTGAACAGAGTGAATATGAGAACTGAAAGGCAAGATATGTGTCTCTCTGAAAACCAGATGGAAATCCCTTAGAGTGCACTGACTACCGGTCAGTGGAGGCTACAGCTGTGGCTGTTGATGCAGAGGGATGTGCAGAACCATGAGTGGTCATTGAAATTTTGTAACCTGCCAAGAGCTTTCACTTTTTTTATGGAGGAGGATTACTGCTGAATCATTCCCATCTTTGTTGTGTGTTAGAATGCGTCACTCCTTCTGGAAGGAGAAAGTTTGGCTAAGAAAAGGAACGGAAACAAGAGCGCTTTAACAGAATCTCAGTTCTGTCATCTGAAGACTCCCTAGTGCAGAATAAGACTTGTGAGCAGGTGGTGTTTATTAGCAGATGTCATTCTGTTGTGCTTTGTTTGTTTGCTCTGGGAATCCAGCAAGTCAAGCTTTTTCCCCATTGTTAAGGAATAAACTTTTGATAGAGACGTAGTTAGGATATAATGTTAAGAAATGAAAAACTGTGCTTTAAAATGCTTTTTAAAATAGAGCATCACTGTCCAGGGAAAGGGAAAAAAGATATGGAAGTCAATGGAAGAAGTAATTTATGCAAAAAAAATTGGTAAAAACTGCAATGACAGCTGCTACAAAAACAGAGATATATGTTTTTTTTGGACAGCAACGGTATCCATAATATTTACAATTAGCATATTCCTCATTATTCATTCATTCATTCATTCATTGTAATTGTGTATCCAATTGAGGTTCGTGGTGGGTCCAAAACCTACTTGGAATCACTGGGTGCAAGGTGGGAACACACTCTGGAGGGGATGCTAGTCCTTCAGCGTGACACACTCACACCTATGGACGCATTTGAGTTGCCAATTCACCTACCAACGTGTGTTTTTGGACCGTGGAAGGAAACCGGAGCACCCAGAAAAAACCCACAGGGACACTGGGAGAACACATGAAATTAATCTAATAATTAATCTAGTAATTAAGATAGAGTTGGTATCGGTATCGGAAGGGAACAAGCAGTATTGGTGCATCCCTAATTTTCAGTATTGATTTCCAACTTGATTACACACCCAGCAGTATTCTTCTGTAAAGATGCATTAGCACACCATAGTGAGTGTTTATCTGCTGGAGATCTGCTGCAGATCAGAATGTGGTATATATAAAATGATTTCAAGTGAGATTGGAGGCAGGTGTGAGGGTGTACAGTTAACTGGGTTACACCTAATGACTGCGGCAGGTGGGGGATCTAAGCTGCATCTAACAGAATGAGAGGTTTTTCTCTCTTTACTCGCCTGTCTGGGTTTTACTTTTGAGCTCAGCAGGAACGTTTCAGGCCGTCTGCTAATCCACATTTCACACATTCCAATAGGGGGCCTCTAAGAAAGACAGAGGAGAAAAAGAGAGTGAGCTTAGGAGCAGGAAGAAGAAGAAGAAGAAGAAGAAGAAGAAGAAGAAGAAATAAGTAAGGTGAACATGGAACGGAGCCATGAGAGGTCACAAGGAAAGAGGTTTTCTGTGTGTTGGTAAATCTGAAGCTCATCAATAAAGTGTTGAGTTTATGTTGGCATGATGATGTAGTGAAGATGCCAAGGCTCCAGGACTTTGCAAGCCAAGATGGCAGAATTTGGCATCATTTCATATTATTCAGTCAAGCATTGATGTCTTCAAGCTGTGGGGTTTTTCCAGCCAAACAGGCCCCTTAGT
The DNA here is from genome assembly GCF_029633855.1 of Hoplias malabaricus. Taxonomy (NCBI): domain Eukaryota; kingdom Metazoa; phylum Chordata; class Actinopteri; order Characiformes; family Erythrinidae; genus Hoplias; species Hoplias malabaricus. The sequence goes on along the minus strand of NC_089806.1, from coordinate 22,020,217 downwards.
GCACCTTTAGGTATACAGTAAAATTGAATAATCTTGGAATGCCTTTGACATTAAACAAATTTGAACATAATTAAAAAAAACAAACAAACACACACACACACACAAATACTGAGCCAGAGTTCTTTGAATGATTGGCTCAAATGTATGTCTTAATTCATGAAACACCCACAGAACACTGGTCTGGTACGTCTGAAAGTTGTTCTGGATTTTTCACGGCAAAAAAATATCTGTCATATTTTTTACAGGCCTCATTTGCGTATTGTAGACTTCTGTTATTTGATTGTTGCAAAGGACATAGCTGCAAAAATAATGAATAAATTAAGGACACTGTGTTGAACTGGTCTGAGTGTAGAAATTTTTGTGGGGTATTTCAGAAATGTGTCCTGCATATAAGGCTTACAAATGCACTGTGGTGTTCTGATTGATGAATTACAAGCGCTCTGCTGATTCTCTTTCTCTCTCTTTCCTCTCTTTCTCTCTGAGATATACGACCACTTTATTGCATCCAGACGCCTCAGCCAAATAAGAATACTTTGGCTGGAAGAACTGTGGCCGCGAGGGATTCGCGTGCTGTCCAGGGGCTGTAAATACCACCAGAGCAAGGGTGGTTTATTTACTCTGGCCAGATCCATCTCAGCTCACTATGTCTCTGAGAGTGGGGGGCAGTGGCCAGTGGGACATTTTTACTGATTTTGGTCCTAAATGCTTAGATTTAGCTTTAGTTTGAGCCATATCTGCAGATCCACCATTCTTTATTCTTAGTTCATATCTACATAAGAATCATATATATGAAAAATTCCAATCTGGATTCAGGCAACATCATAGTACAGAGACAGCTATAGTCAAGATAACAAATGATCTTCTTCTTGCCTCTGATCAAGGCCACGTATCCCTGTTGGTGCTTCTTGACCTAAGCGCAGCCTTCGATACAATAGACCACAATATTCTCATAGAAAGGTTAGAAAACATGGTTGGAATCACAGGGACAGCTAATGCTCCCCCATAGATAAAGGCGGCAGATCTGGGGGGTCCATGGACACAGGGAATTATAGTAAACTGATACGCTGGTGCTGTCGTCCCGCCGCTTCTCGCGATCACTCAGGTTTGTTGACGGTGGAGCGGAGGGATGCCAGTGTTTCAGGATGCTCCCGTGTCTGTGTGTCCTACTGGTTCTCTCCTTTTAGTTAAAGCTGTCATAGTCAGATCTGCCGGAGTCATTAGCCACACTCTGGAAATTTTCATATTTTCTACTTTACAAACACAAAACAGTTCAAAACTAATTCCATCCCTTTACATCTTTCCGAGTAAACGACTGCCCACCTGTCTGTCTGGACACTGATGGATGACTGTCGAGACCCTCCTCCACGCTTCAGACCAGCTGCCCACGCTCCAGCAACCACCAAGTGCCTTGAAGCTGTCCCTACACTGAAGTTCTCATGGACTACTAACTATCATCACCAGTAGATTGACCAGAGGAGGATGGGTCACCCCTTGTGAGCCTTGGTTCCTCCCAAGGTTTCTTCCTCAGCTGGGGGAGTTTTTCCTTGCCACTGTCGCCCCTGGCTTGCTTACTTGAGGGTTTACATTTGTTTTTACATTTCATGTCAAATCTTGTCTTACTGGAATTCTGTGAAGCTGCTTTGTGACAACATCAGTTGTGAAAAGCGCTATATAAATACATTTGATTTGATTTGATTAATAAATGTGTGATGGCCAAATCACAGTGCACTGGAATTTTCCATTGGCTTCACATGCTTTGGAGAGTCCAGTGAGAGAGAGGAAGTGATGTCGTTATATGAAGATGCACAACTTTCGTGTGTCAGTGCACTTCCTTGGCCATGTTGTGTAAAAAGGGTTCAGAAGTGTGGGTTGAGTAACTAAGTGCATTTAAGGGACAGTGTGTTGAATAGGAAAAGCATGCAAAGACTCATATTCTCTTCATAGATTTGTTTCAAAAACAAATTTCAGGTTTTTTTTTTAGAAAGTGTCCCAGTGTATCTAGGGCCCTATAAAATTCATTTTTTTGCCAAGTTCTGTTTTCTTTTTTCAATCAATTTTTTGTTTCTCCTACACATTTTTTTAAAGATAATAAATGGAATTAAACAAACAATAGCAACTGGCAACTTTGTATTTATTGAAACTGCTGCACTACTATAGCAAAAAACAAATGAAAGTTGTTAAAATAATTTCAGGGCACATAAATTAAAACTATATAATTATAACTATATATAATTTTTTCAAGAGGTATGTTGAATTAGGCAAAAAAAGCAATAAAATCTTCCACAAACTCATGCCTTGCATCTGGCAACTTTTCTATTTCCTCTATAGTTACTTGGATGGGCATATTTGCTGAGTTTGATTTCGCCTTCTTTGTGAGGTGTGTTTTGGACTTGAGGTGATCATTGCAGGTATCTTTTTGTGTCCAGTCTATTGTAATCTGACTAAACTTGTAGAAAACTGCCTTGCCCTGAATTTTGCCGTTAAGGCTGTGTCTTTTAGTTTTTTTTTATGCTTTTGTTTTAAAGTTTGTTTCTAAGCTTGTCTTTTGGGCATTCCCACACCAGCTAGCCAGTTATATGCGCACACACAGTGATGTATGTGCACAAAAACAGAAGCATTTCGGCATTTATATTAATTACAGATACTAAAAGAACAAATTCGCTGTTTCCAGATTGCATTATTATTTATTTATTTATTTATTTATTTATATTTTGATTATCTTTCATGTTCATATGTGAATTCCACTTTTATTTCTCAGTTCCATGACTCCGTCCATGTTCTCCATATTGCAGAAATCATTGGGCCCTATTTATGTGGAAATTTATTTCATAAATGTATAGCCAGAGACTAGGCATTATAGACAACGTAAACAATTTTGGAAAACTAAGCTTCTCACAGCTGTTTGTTTTTGTCCAGTAACTCTGCATATTTTAAGGTGTATTTGTAGGTTTGAGTAAGGAATTGACTTATGTATATGTGGCTGAAGTTTAACTTGAGCTGTTTAGTTTTGTTGCACATTTGGCCTGTGTTCACTTTCATGTACTTATTGGTCTCCTGATATTGGAGTCAGTTCCACCTTATGTAATCTGTAACAGCAAAAATAAATCAGAATTACCCACAACAGACTTTTCTATTTTTAACTTTTCAATGTTCTGATTTATCTACACAATCCAATTATCATCAGGTGTCATTTTTCAGCCGTGTCACAGCCAGCGAAGCACAGAGAGAAAGCTTGCACCATTTTTGACACATACACATCATTTGCAGGGCCAGGGACTTTTTCCAGCATGAAAACTAACTGGACAGCTAGCTTACGCTGAGGAAACATCATCTAAATGTTATAAAAAGTGCTTGTAGATTAAAATCATGAACATCACCTTTAATAATGGAAATGGACTTTAATAGATTGTTATGGTGCAACTTCCTGATTTCTCTGTCGAAACTATTCATTGGCTCAGTTCAAACGTTCTCTTTTTATTTTTTATTCTTTTGCTCGTGCACAGTCACTATCTGCGGAAAATTCCACTCTAATTACGGGAACACTCTGATCTATGGTCACTCTTGTCCTCTGGAAAAATTAGGGTATGTTTGTGGAATCTGGATATTTTTCCTAGGAAAATACTTCATTGAAATGAAGAGGGAGAAGAGTGCCAGCACACACCCAAAGCTAATCGTCTATTATTTTAGAAGAAATAAATATCTAATTTAAAAGGGAGTGTCGTGCTGGTATTTGTAGATGCTAGATATGTTCATCCCATAAAAGTGCCATAGCTATATAATGGTGAGTGTTAAAGAGATATATGTAGGGAGCAGAGGTGTTGAATGACCCCTGCCAAGTATATTTAGAGGCAGAGAGCAACAGAGGCCAAATTGTGCGTCATCTTCTGCCCTCGTTCGTGCTCACACACTTCCTGTAGTGCCCCCATTTTAATCTGCTCTACTTCCATACTGCCTTCTTGTTTCTGCTGAAGGGAAAAACTACTGAAATAGAATGCATTGCAGAGAATATCTAGTTTCACAGGAGGTTGTGTGATAAATACATGTCGAAGTTCATGCAATATTTGTCCAACAGTTATAGTCCTTGTAGCTTATCGTCTCGTAGTGAATCAAGCTGCTTCATTTATTGCTGACATACAGTACCTTATGTCATACAGTATGTTATTTTACCTACTGTACAGTACAGTACCTACTCTATGCTGACATACAGTACCTTATTTTAGACACCTGAGGAAATGAGATTTAAAAAGCTGTTTATCTGAGCAGTGTTTTTTTTTTTTTTTTGCTCCAAACAAATACATTTTTTATAGTTATAGATATTCTGTATGTGAATGTGTTGGATTAACCCCTTCCATATCTTTCTTTGTGGCATTTCAGTATTAGATGAGATTATAAGAGATATAAACCTACCTGCATTTGCATTCTCTGGAATGTCAGATATTCCTCCAGTACCTGATGAATAGGAGTGGCATTTCAGATACAGATCTAATTATGCAGTTTTAGAATATGACTTCACTAATGCTCCCATTGTAGAATGATATTAAATGCTGACAGCAATGTTGGCATTTAGTGTAAAGAATTTGCAGAGACAGAGGCTGTAGCTGCAGCAAAGTGGAGACAAACTTTTGATTTCAGAACAAATGTTGGACGACCGGGTGTCTACAAACCTTGTTCATATTGTGTATTTTATACAGTTTTATATAGTGCCCTTAATCCATGCCAAACATTTTTCCGCTGGCTCAGTTCAAGCTTTTCCAGACATGAGGCTTAGGTAACTAGGGAAATCGTTTGTCGCAGCTCATTGATTTTTAATCTCTTCCACCCACCTAGATAACAGTTGGTACTGGTTTAATCCGGTGAAAACTAATGGTTTTTATTGTCAGTGAATCTGAGTGGTGTTTTTCATTTTGGGAAATGGTGTGACTCAATATAGATTGCGGTATCTGTGTTTGTGTGCCTGACCTTGTAGTGGTGTGAATGTGGGGCAGATAAAACATACATCAATCAACTGTAACATTAAAGTGACCTCATTATTTCTACACTCATTTACATTTTTTCAGCTCCAATTAGCAAAGAGGTGCTTTCCATTGTTCTAGATTTAAAGACATTTTCACCATTTTTATTAATGGTCAGGACCCCTACAGGACCAACAGTGAGCAGGTAAAATATGTCACTGTAAATTAACAGTAAATTACTGGAAGCAGATATGCCAGCGTTTTACTGTTGTTTAATAGTGCAGCAACTGAAATTCATTTTGACAGAATTTTACTGTATATTGAATTACAGTATATACCAGTTGAAAGATTTTTTTGGTAATTTTACAGTAAATGCCAGCAAGTTACTACTATTTTAAAGTGCATCTGATGTAATTTAACAGTATATTAATGTATATAGGATTACAGTTTGACATTAGAATATATTGTTTTACAGACAGTTTACAGTTGCTCATTATACTTTGCCCAAATATTTTATTTTGCTTGGCAAATGTAAAAAAAATAAAAATAAAATGCATTCTCACTTCTGCTACATGGTGATTTTAAATTTTAAAGAACTTCAAAGTAATATAAAATTAGCAGGGGCAATAAATGTTTTTTTTTTTTTTTTTTTTTTGAAAGTGCATAAATGATCCATTCCTGAGAACATTCGTAACAGACCTTTATATAGTTGAAATCAGTGAAAAAGGTTTCTGACTCCCAGATACATGATTTGGAATTTTCATATGCCAAGACCATAGTTCACTTTAGTGCTTGGTAAAGCCTTATTTGTTCTCAAAAGATGTGGACATGTGTCCTTATCTACATGCTTGCTTAACGGTGTACTGTATTTCCTGTATTACTTGTTTGCTGTATTTCCACGGTTACATCAATAACGTAATAAGGCATCTTTTTGCAAGGCTGCAGACAGTTAGTTCACAGGTCACAACACATTTCACCTCTTCACACCTGACCTTCAACTAAACTTGAACTGCATCTTGGAAAGTTTTCACAAACATGAACCCTATTTTTACATTGCTTGTACATTTCCTGATGAATAAAACAGATTCATGTTTATTTGAATTTATTTAAATTTTTCTGCCAGTTAAATGTTACAGTAAATGAAGGACAGCCTTCTCTAAACACCCTCAAATGCGTTTTAAGTAGGGGTGTGATGAGATCTCGTGACACAAGGTCTCACGAGATTAAAACATGACGATATTTCTCGTCAAGCTTAAACCCGTTTCGCAGGAAAAAAAAAACAAAACAGTTCGTTAGTGTGAACATTTTAAGAGAGATCTATCACACAGTAGCAATGCGGATGAGTGCAACAGCTCAGCAGTCAGCAGCTCTCACCAGAAGAGGTATAGCATGTAATGCATTATCTTGTCAGTTACAGAGGACCTTTCCTAGTAGCAGCCAGTGTAATGTCGGAGTTGTAGGAAATTTGCATAGAAGATGCTCCCGCTATTTTTAAGTTGAATGTCTGGCTGCATTTTGGGTTCCCAGTTAAAAAAAATAAAAGAGCGATTTTCCACCAACGAGTAACTGGAAAAAAAAATCAATTTTGAACCAGTATAAAATTTTCCTGTACAAACTGGTAACTGTCAGTGTCTTGAATGCTTCTTGTTCTTGTTGATTTAACACCTCAGCACAATATTTATAATGTGCTGCTGAACTGGGTAGCTATTATGATTAGTAATTATGAAGTTATTAATACAGTGCTCATTTCCTGTGTGAAAATTTTCTCTGGCTGCAATTCAGAGAAGTGAGATGTCAGTTAATGTGAAATGTGTTTAGATTCATATAAGTTAGTTTTAAATATAGCCTTGGAAGTGTGTTCTAATGAGTGATATAACACTCATAACATGATTATGATAAAATGCGGTATGCGAGTATTAATATTTAATGACTCAAAAATGTCTGATAAAAATGAACGTATATATGCATTTTTCTAAACAAAATATTTACATCCTTTAGAAAATATTTAGATATCCTTGCTATAATTCTTAAATACATTTATTTAACAGATTAAAATACTGCAAAAATAATATTATAAGCATTGTGCCTGCCTAAGATTTTGCACAAAACTTTTGTACATCAGCACATCATCATACATTTTATTTCTGAATTGAAATCTTTATAGAAGATGAAAATAAAATAAAAAAAACAAAAGCTAAATATGGTGTTTGCTGGAATCTGTAGTGTTCACTGACAAAACACAGTTATTGTAATCACATATGCTCTTATTGCTAAATGCTATTTAATCATTTTAGAAATTTCTAACAAATATATATACACGTGTGTGTGTGTGTGTGTGTGTGTGTGTGTGTGTGTGTGTGTGTGTGTGTGTGTATTCACTAGTTATAAACTAGTTATAATAAGTGGTGACCTCCAGGATTAATAATTTTTTTTTTTTTAATTAGCTTTTAATAATATAAGTGGATTTTATATTGGCCAAAAAGAATGAATCTTTATAAATACATAAGCTTCTTAAAACATGTCAGTAATATGTTGGATTCAGTCAGCCATTTACTTTTAATCTGAATTATATTTATATTTAGGAATTTTGGCTGACACATTATCCACAGTGACTTTTAAATTGAATCATGATGCTAGAGTTACTGATGCTAGTGAATGCAGCATTAGGATTCTTTCCAAAAGATATAGTGTGATGTTCATGCCCAAACTGAAAACTAAGATGTTTTCAGCTGTGTGGAGAGCATTGGGTTTTACCCACCAAGCTAGCAAATCACTGAATAACATCAAGGGCTTGCAAATGACGCTCCCACACACTGGCATCTGCCCTCAGTTTAGCGGCAGAACTGAGAACATGTCACAGCTGAGTGCTGAAGTTACTGAGGCAGAGTGAGTATTATTTTTTTCTCCCCTGATTAGCTAAATGCAGTGTGGTCCAACTCTGCTGAACCTTTGCACCAAGTTAACACAGTTTGCAGTGTCTTAGTAAAATATCAGTGCTTTGGTCAAAATTCCACAAGGACCAAGCACTACAGCATCATTCTAACATTTAGAAATAGTCTTGTTCAAAGTAACCTGTTTGATCGCCTGTTCACTCCAACACTAGCACACAGCAGTTAGGAGTAGTGAGGAGAAGAAGCTCTTGATTTTAGACATTTTAGCTTGGATCCCTTTTTTTCAATCAATTCAATCAATTACACTTGATTACACCATGATTTCTTATCCAGTATGAATCCACCATAAACGTGACTGCTGTAGTGTAGTAAAATGGCACTACACCAGCTTCCCATGTAAAACTAATTCCATCTGAACAGGGTTTTCAAATGTGGTCAAGCGCGATGAAAAATCAGTTATAAATATGAAAGATCATAAAGTCTCCTTTAAACTTAATAACTCCAGACTAAATTTGCCACAACAATGTCAAAGCAACCCAATATAAACCCATCTACACATTCTTTTTTTACATTTGAATATCTCTTCTCCCACAGTGAAATATACATGCAAATAAATTAAGGTCAGGCTCTAAAATACAGTTCAATGTTAAGAATATAAAAATTTTGAATTTTTAAAACATATAACAACAGAAAACTTTTCATGTTAAAATGTGACAGAAAAGTTTGACTTTCAGCTGGATTTTGAAAGGATCCAACTGATTTGCTGAAAAGAGCTGGTTCATAAGGATGGTTTGTTCTTCAGATCTGGATTCATGGATAGGCTCGCCAAGTTTTCCTAAGACTTAAAGCCTCTGGGAACCTAAATCTGAAGTTTTCTTTAATTAAGTTAAACTGATTCCTCAGGGCCCACAACTTAAATGTAAAAATGATTTCTTATGATTATCTTTCCAAAGTCTAATAAATATCTGCTGTTTTTCACCAGTATTGCTCTTCACTCTGTGTAAAACAGGTGGTCATAAAATGTGTTAAACTTACATAACCTTTCCCCTGGTCTCAGCCACAGACGCCTCCGCCCAGACAGAGAGTCTGATACCTTCAGTGTATTAATCTTGCCTCACTGACAGGATTCTGCTAGCTGCACATCCAGGTTTGATCTGTACATCCATGTTTACGCACTTGTGTATCACTTTGTCCTGGTTCTGGTACTGGTCCGACATGAATCAAAGCTTCCTTTTACACGTCTTTCCAAAATAGCAGACTTGTAATTGGTCCTTTTGCATGTGAGTCAAATTTATTTTTCTTTCAGAAGTAGGCAATTTTTGATCACAGGGCAAACTGTACCAAACTCTTCCTAGAGTCTAGTAATGCAAGACTACCTATAGCCGGACCATCCACACGCCTAACATGGCTCCATCTTCTGTTTGTGTCTTAGCAATCTTGTTGGAGCTGGCAGTAATTCTTGGCCTTACATGAGACTCGCCCTTCGTAAAGCTTGTTTTGAGACTCACATTGAGGAAAATCAGTACTCGTCCCGAGGCTCACACTGAGTAAAATGAGCACCTACTCCACTGCTCTCATGATGCTCAAACCAGCACCTACCCTGCTGCTCACAATGAGTAAAACCAACTCTCGTTTCACTTCCCGCACTGGCTCCAGAGCTCAGTTATTCCGAGCCTCACACTGAGTAAGCCCAACTTCTGAATTATCTTTCACGGCCTGTGCTGTCATGTTGTGTATCTAGTAATGGAGTGGTAACCTGATTACAGAGATCCAAACCTCAGCAACCCCTAAACATCTGTGGAAAAATACAGCTGCAATTCAAAGTAAAAATCTGAAAAACATAAGCTGTCTCGAGGCTGAATGTGTTGCCATAGAAATAGAGTTTGGTTTGCCAGTAATAGAAGGCTGTCAGTCTCACAGGTTCATTAGAATATTAATACCACGCCCCCACCAATTTGGAGAAGTCTGAGAAAAGCATTTTGGTGATAACTGAGGAGTGATTTATATATTTCTTCTTTTTGTTTTCTGTTTGAGCTTTGCTGAAATATAATACAAAAAATAGCAATATGTCCGAATGTGTTCCCAAAGGCTTTACAAGCTGGTTTGCAGAGTACCTTGAAGTGCATCAAAGTAATTTGACATGCTAATCAAAGCCATATGGAGAATTTTTGGATTAGTATTACTGTTGCTTGGTGGATTGTCTTAACAAAATCTGTTTTGATGGTTGTGTGTGTGTAAGAGGGAGAGCAGGGTTAAAGCAATTTCTCTGTGGTTTTCTCTCAAATAAATGTCAGTGTATGTTATTATGCAATTTCTGCTGTCCACAGCTGATTATGTGTAGGCAACAAGCTGTACAAAACACAAATATTCAAATTCTCATGGTTTTATAGTATACACGCCCAGATACATACACACATTCACATGGACACAAGAACTTTCACAAAGGACACATAAAGTTCCACAGCTGAGTGCTTGCCAGCATTCTCCCAGATTTCGTTCTGAAGCACTGCATGTTGCCAAAGACATGCTGAAACTCTTAAGTTAAAAGGGTATTAGGCACAATTAAGACTCTTGTATTTTTCTACTCTAACTCAGCTCTGTTCCAGCATTGGAACAAAACAACAATAGCTTGTCAAACACAACCGTTTTACAGTGAGGCCTGTGGCTTTCTCTGGTTTCCTATAAATGTGGACCTCATTTACTGTCTCTCTGATGGTACACACAGGCAGTAAATGTCAGGATGCCTCTGTACTCGTCCCGAATGCACACTCCATTCATTGCTCACTTTGTGGCCGGAGCTTGACTGTTTCAGTCTCAGAAAATGAACAGAAAGAGTCAAGTGGGTTATAGAAGCTCTCTCAATCACTGTACAGCACTTCACTCCTGCATTTTCAATGGCAAGTGCCCTCATGTGGCAACTGGGAGTACTGCACTTAGAGTTCTGCACATTTTCTCCTTTTTTTTTAATTTATTTATTTATTTATTTATTTTTTTATTATTTTGTGGTCAGCCTTGAGCTATTAATATTTGATGTCCAAACAGTTTTCTTTTTTTAATCTTTGCTTTACAGTAGTAGAGCAGACACAGTATACTCGGTCTGCAAGTCTTGTAGTAGGCAGTAATGACAAGTTAGCTTGCAGTGTATGCAGAAGTTTTTAATGGTTGTTTAGCTGGAGCTTAATAGTATAGTATTTACGATTTACAGTCAGCAGCAAAATGAAGAAAGCAAGCCAACATCTCTCAAATTCTTTTCTAAAACCTTTGCTTGCTTTGTTTTTTTATTTTTATTTTTATTTTAATTTTTTATTATAAATATGGACACAATAATTAACTATTGTTCAGAAGTTTCTTCTTTTTTGTAGCTTGCTCTTATGAGTGAGTGAATGTATGAGAACTTGAGTCAGTTGCGAGCTGGTTCCATCTTAAATTTGGCTAATTTGGAGTTTCTAAAATATTATTGATTAATTGCACCAGAATAATTGCCCGAATCAACAGTTAAAATTTGATTGGTTAACATTAATTCGCTTGCTACAGTAAGTTGGTACTTAGTTACATTACATTGCACTTAGTTACATATGATTAGATTGCTTATTGTTTATGTAGGTTTGAGGAGCATTCTGAAGAGTATAAATTTACTTCACAAACCTGTCAACTGACAATAATTAACAGACTAGATCAATCTAGGTCGAATGATATGGTCAAAATGTATATCACAATATGTTTCTTAATTTCGGTCAATACGATATGTCTGATTTCGATATGAACATAAAAGCCCCACAATATAAAAGCCACAGAAACAACTGCGAAGAAACAACAAGAAACATGACATCGTCAACCAACATAAACCTCTTGGCTTTTTCAATATTCAATTTAAAGTTAGTTTAAAAAATATTGAACTGAAGGCAGCGCCCTGATGATGTAACTAAGGTATATATGTTACTAATGTAATCATATTGTTGTAATTGAAACCCTGCTGTTCCACCTTCACATATAACCCCATGCCTTTTTATACCATGAGTGTGTCACCTGGAACCATGAGAAAGTCTTTCATTACAGCCTTCTGGCAGTTGACTGTAAAGATGAATTGAATATTGCTTAATCATTTTTTTCTGGAGATCCACTTTAGTGATAATTTCCTGCTGATGTCACATGACTCTCCCGTATGCTAGACCCTTTGTTTTACTACATGAATAAGGCAGTGGGTTCATTGAGTTCCATTAACATGGAAACAAGGCACTTCCTGACACATCAGCATTAATGCGCAAACAGCCTTAGCTTTCTAGTCTGGTTCTAAAAGTATCACAAGTCGGATGACTGTGAAGTTTAAAGAACTTGAGTGCTTGAGGAGTGCCTGCTTTTTGTGCATTTTTGTCTCTCACAGAAAAGCTTCATCTCCGTCATCTCCTTATCCTGCTTACTACCATAAACAGAACAGCGAGCAAGGGAAAGGCACTCAGTAACAATAGATCCAGCCACAAAGTTAAATTTAGCAGGAGGAATGTATGTGCACATCCGTATGTGTCTGTGTATGTGTGTAAATATGAATAGCAATACGCGTCTGGGAAATAAGATGACAAATAAAGAGTCCCTTTCTTGGCTTATAGGTTGCTCTTTCAGTGGTGGAAACCACAGGAGGTGTCCGGCATCCTCTTCCTCGCTCCTCTTCCTCGACATTTTGGCACAATACGCTTCCTGGCGTCTCAGCATTCCCGAATCCTTCCACAAATGAGAAATGTCACGTTGTCTCTTTTCCATCTTGGCACTGAACACTTAGGTAAAAACATTCCAGGTATTGTAATTGAATGTGTAAAGTTTGGGTAAAGTTAGCTAAACTAATACACCACTAACAAGCATTGTTACAGACATAACCCATTTAAAGTATATTGACCATCAGTCTGAGGAGTGTTCTATGAGTGTTCATAGTTTTATCTAGATCCACTGTCACTACTGAAATACCCTTGCAGAATGATCTTTTTAAAAGAAATACATAATGAAATCAGTGATGATCTCTGTTAAAGGCTGTTATACTAGACAGTGATGGCCCACACAATTGCTCAGTATGGACAGACCTTTGATAATGCTTGATGATCCTTTGTGGTCATCTGTTAGCAGATATAACAGAACAGAGCAGTTAGAGTTCCCCTGAATACATTCAAGGGTTTAACATGGCATTAATGACATTGTGCTCAGTGGTGTTGCTTAAATGCTGCCCTTCATCTTCCCAACAGAACTCAGTATTCTGGAACTGGACTGCCTTCACAAAGAACTGGACTGGAATGCCTTCACAGAAATGAAGGCTGGTGTCAGTGACTCTGACTGACTGACAGATTCACGTCAGAACTAAGGTGACAATTCAACCTGAGGAAGTGCGAAATATGAGTTCTATAAGCCAAGGGTTAGACACATAGGCAATTAGCTAATCTAAGAAAAAGCATACTTGTTTTTAAAAAGGGAGGCACGGTGGCGCAGCAGGTAGTGTCACAGTCACACTGCTCCAGGGGCCTGGAGGTTGTGGGTTCGATTTGTGGGTTTCCTCCGGGTCCTCCGGTTTCCTCCCACAGTCCAAAAACATACGTTGTAGGTGGATTGGCGACTCAAAAAGTGTCCGTAGTTGTGAGTGAATGTGTGTGTGTCTGTGTTGCCCTGTGAAGGACTGGCGCCCCCTCTAGGGTGTATTCCTGCCTTGCGCCCAATGATTCCAGGTAGGCTCTGGACCTACCGCGACCCTGAATTGGATAAGTGGTTACAGATAATGAATGAATGAATGTTTTTAAAAAGTTATAGATCGACAAACATTAATTTTTTTATACTGATGTGTAGAACAGTAAATTATATGAAGTTTAATGGAAAATTAGGTAAGATATTTGTTTGTTGCTCCTGGTGTTCGTAACGTGGTTTTAGAGCACTGTACTGAAATCAATGGGAAGGGGGAGGGAGTGTGTTTTCCTATCCTTCTCCAAAAGTTGCATAGTGCATTTTCTGCAGTTCTGAGACCAAAGTAACAATGCCAGGGTCCCTATTCTCCCTATTACAGGTCAATGAAGCATCACAATGATTTTGAAGCTGTAATTTTAAAAGTAGAAATACTGCGTAGTGTCAGTTTAATATAAATGTAACAGTGCCAGGGTCACATATACCAGCATACAACCAGGGCCAACTCAGAGAAGCATTATATCCATAACCATAAATCAATAGATATTTTGTTATTCACTGTATGAGATTTTGACTTGCATACTGTGAAGTGAAAGTCTTCAGGAGATTTTCAATTATAATAAATACTCTTATACTTGAAAGAAATGTGAAGTTATGCAAATACATTGACTAAGTAGTAATATTAGTGGTTCACACAGTTATTAATCAGGCCTGTGTGTGAGTTTTGTGTATGTGTGAAAATGAATAATAGGAAGAATAAAAGTGATCCAGGTAAATGACAAGATTACTAGTCCAAAAGGGTCAGAGTACATCGTTCTTTGGGGCAGTACAGTAATACTTGGTAGATTTGCATCCACTCTTTGACCCTACTTTTGGCACTCTGGTCTCTCCATGTCCTCACAGGCACTTTCACACACTTCATCATCGCTCTGGCTCAGGGATTCCCAGTTTCTTCACACAGCAGCTGCCAGACAGCTGGTAGACGTGCCATGAGCTGAGCCCTGTCTTTGTGTTCAGAGCGATTTGGAGGCGGTATTGACGTAAGTGCGCGTGTGTGGGAGCCAGAGTGAGTATGAAGTAAATGTTCATTGCATGCTTTGCTTTGGAAAGACCGATGTTTCTAAAGCTCATGGTCTGTGATCAGTTGTAAAGAACTGAGTGTTAATGATAAGATTTTGACGCTGAACGTATGTGTGTCGTGTAAGTAATAGTGGAAGTATTCCTAATATACAAATGAATGGTGGGTATCTGCTCTGAAATGAACAAAAAGAAAATGGCCTGTAAAAAAGATAGAGGGAGAAAATAATTTTTGAATGTGAAGCACTTAATGAAACGTTCGTAGCTTGCTCAGTCAGTCAGTCACTTTCTAGAGAATGCTCAATAAGTGATGCCGTTTGTTAATGACAGTGTGTTCTAGTTTTCAAAGGAGACAAAACAATTCACTTCTTCAGCAATGGATCTGTGAATTAACTCAGTCAGTGATAAAACAAGTCATTCTGATGTGGCCCTATGTCTTTAGACTTTAGAAATATCCTTTGTCTGAATATTTCTGATCACAGCACTGAAACTGCCTTAATGTGAGAGTGCAAACTCAATGCTAACAGAAGAAAACAAACACAATGGGTGCTCAAAAATATGTTCTAAATGACAAAAATCTAGATAAAAAAGATAAAATCCAGAGATTCTGCCCCTCGCTCCTGGGCTCTCACACTGAACTGAGCTGTGGCTCATTCACATTTAAAAGAACAGTTGCTGAAACCAGTCATTCTGAACAAAACTGGTTAGATAGTTTGAACAGTGCTGTGGTGTTTTATCCTTGTGTTATTCAGATCAAAGCAACTCACCGCACTGTTTTAAGTTGTGGAGAAGAGTTACAGAGTGTCTTCTGTAGACGGTGTGTATTTTTTTCACACAGAAATCCAACAAAGCATGCCGTTTCACCAGGGTACCCAGACTTTTGGATACAACTGTGCACACACTATTTACTGCACAATTACAGCATGCAAAAACAGGGCAGTGGTCAGCTAACTGGACATAAGACGGTGACACAATGTCCCCAGGGTGTGAGAGTTCACTCGCTGAAATGTCAGCAGAGTGGAATGGTCAGATGTCCTCATGTTTACTCCTCCACCCATTCACATATTCAGACTACACAAAACAATGTACCATTATCTGTACATAGGGCTGGACAATAATACAATATCAATATATATCGTAATATAAATCATTTCAATATCAACAATATGATCTTTAAACACATTTTCAATATTTTAATATACATTATTTACAGTATTGGTCACTGACTGAGGTTCATTACAGGGCAGTTCTTTGCATTCGATTTTAAATTTAGTTTAAAAATATTAATATTAACAAAGTCATGAGGTTTCGTTTTGTAGGTGATGTCATGTATCTTGTTTCGTCCTGGCAATTTTTCTGTGTCTTTTTTATTGTTCATATCAATATCGGAATTATATTGTACGGATAGAAATGAATTAATATATCGTGATGTAAATTTTGGCCATATCATCCAGCCCTATCTGTTCATACATTATATTAACATATATACAAAACTGCATATGTCAGAGTTCAGATAACTTACAGCTAGATATTGAGACATGGAACCACCTGTCTGTCATATTTCTAACCCTAGGATGCTCCTGGTATATAAATATGGATATGTATTATGATAATATAGATCTTATGGCTCCTAGTGCCCTGTAATCTTTAAAATGTTTTGCATCATTTTTTAGATTTCATTGCTGGCTGTTGAGAAGTTGTGCACATATATGTATAAAATCATTTTGTCACACCTTTCCATTAGGGCTATCTTGTCAGAACTGCCTGACCACACTCCACTCCACTGTTGGGTGAAGGATGTCTGCTTTATAACAACCTTTTACCTTGACCATGAACACAACTCTCAGCCCATGGTCTGTCAGTATTTTAGTGATGACACACTATAATCTGTTGTCAAACATTGCTAATGCAGTGAAACCATTCCAGCCACTCTTTCAGTCATCATGCCTGCCAAGCAGAACTCTGAGTGTTTGGGAAGTTGTCCAAACTCTAGCCATTAACTGATGAGGATTTAAATCAGTGGTCACTAGCCTTTTTACATATAAGATCACCTTTTGAAATCTTAACAAATGAAAGATCTACCAGCAGAAATGCCAGGCTTAGGCTACTTAAAATAACAAATCTGTATATGTTCCATGTATATGCTCCAATTACATAAAATGAAACCACATATTTCATTAATGTACAGCTGAGTGTTGGCTGTTGGCTGGGTGGTACTCGGTAAAATGCCTGAGGCTGCACATTGTCTGCAAGTGCTTTTTAAACTGGTGTTCTGACAAGTTATGCTACCTATCGATACCTGCCCTACCTAACTGTAGCTCTGTGCATGCTCAGACCCATAATTTTAAATGTTTTCATGTATTTAAAGGTAAATCTTTCCCTTTAGACTGTTCACATCTTCTGATTTACTTCTGTTGGTAGCGTTTTCTGATATACTTCTTGTAGTTTATCGAAATATCGTACCTGTTGTTTTATTTAGGCGACTGTACTTATAAAAGTACGCTATGGTAGCACATTTCGACAAGGTAGCACAACTTGACAGAACACCTGGCTATCGTGTAGCAATCGCTTGTGTTGTAATTTGTAATCAGCATGAAATCGTGGTATAATATCTCACATTTTAAAACCGAAACGTAGACAGGGCAGAAACAGTACAGATCAGCAGTTGTATTGGTCAGCAACGCAAATTCCAGTGTCAGAATTTGCTCACACAAACACAGTGTGACAACAGCTTTATATGTCCCTGCTAAACTAACTAGTGAACCTCTCCACTATAACTTAAATGTGAAAACTGAAGCAGCCATATAATTTTTTGTGATTATCTGGTTGGCAACAACTGATGTACATATTTTGAATGGTGATTAGTACGTGTCCTTGAGCTGAGAAATCTCCCTTCTGTTTCTCATCCTCTCTCTCTTTTATGCAGGTTTATTCACCCATGACCTTCTCTCATTCTCTTATGCTTTGGTTAAATTGAATAAGAGATTGGCCATTTCCTTAACCCTCCACTTTCTCCTAGTGTCTCTATCATGTTGTCTCATTAATCATAGTCTTATATTGAGGGTTGTTTACAAAATTTGTGATATTTATTAATTCTGGTTTCTGTACATGTAGCCACTCATCTTTAGCTTTACTTATCTACCTATCCAGCCATCTTTATAAATGTTCATGCATCTTTTCATCTGTCATTTTCTTTTAAAGATAACTCTACCTTGTAAAGTCTGCTGCAGTGCATTATTCCAGATGTTGGGTTGTTTACCCTGCCCCTAGGAGCTATGTTAGTGTGTGCGTGTCTGTCTGTGTGTCTGGATGGTGGTTCCTCTCCCACTTTACCCAACCTCCCGACCCCCTGGACCCTCTGAGGCGGCCAAGGCTTTGCTGCAAAGATTTGTGATTTAGCACCGGCCAACATAGAGGCTCCCCATGGATTACATCACTGGGGCTTTAATCGTTATAGTAACCACTGCCAAACTGGCTGAGGTCCAAAAGCAAGGGAGAGTGGAGGGGAAAACACCCACTATCTGCTCTAATAACTAATGTTCACTGGCCTCGGTTGGGAAAAACGTTCAGACTCCTCTGTTCCCCTTCTCTACTGTTATTAGTGAATGTGCTTATGGGCCCCCCATTAAACTCCCCCAATCACAGGGTCACACGAAGCAAGTGCGAGAGAGATGATCGGATCATGAGATCGTAATTAGTGGAAAACTAAATGTGAAAAAGAACTATAAAAACTGACAGCTTTGGCGTAAATGTGCATTCCACAGACTAAAAAATGCCTAATCCTCCATTAAAAACAGCACAATAATAAGTCAAGCCAGAACACAAAGAGGGAGCGTGATTAAAAAAGACAGCTGGACCTGCACTGCTGTCTTTATCACTGGCTCACATCAGGATTCAGCATTTTTAGCATGCCTAACTTTTTCAGGATATGTCGTTTCTTTACAACACTAAAATAGTTTAAAGATTGCAGACACTTTTTTCACTTTTTAAATTTTTTCTTAAATATTCTTTGAATAATGCTCACGTGCAGACTCACAGTCAAGAAGTATGTTTAATTCTCACTTTTTAAAACTAAATAAATTATATCTGATTTAGCTAGATAAGCTATTATCATCAACTACATCATAAACCAGAGTGCAGAAAAGCTCAGAGTACTGCTTTACTTGTTAACATTGAAGTTAAAAGAACTTGAGATGTTTCAATGTATTTGAGAAATCATTGGTGTGAGGGCCCTTAAATCTATGAGCCCTCAATTTGTCAATGAGAGACAAATTCTCAGTCAAAAGTCTGTGATACACATTATTTTATGAGATTAATATCATGCAAAAAAGAAGAAAAAAAACACTAGCTAAGTGTGTGTTCCTACCCTCCTCCAGAAGTTACATTGTGTAGTTTCTGCCATGCTGAGCTCAGAGTAGCAAGGACAGAGCTTCTATTCTTCACTTTACAGGTCAGTGGAGCATCACAACTATTTTGAAGCTGTAATTTTAAGGCAGATTAATACTTATTGTTCCTTTAATCTGCGAATCATTATGTCTGAGCATTTGTAACCGGCCAAAAATTTGGGACAGGCCCTAGCTTGAAGCATTTTGAAACTCTTGACCCTAAGGCTGCTTTATGTTTTTTATTCCTTTTTATTCCTATTTATGTCCTATTTATTTCTTATATAGTTCCCCACTTTCCTTTGCTTTTTTATACTTTTTATTTATTTATTTATTTATTTATTTACTTACTTACTTACTTACTTACTTACTTACTGATTGCAGAACTAAATGCCCATAGATTTTGACCACCCATTTTTTACTGGAATTTATTAAAATGTCACGCTATTGTTTTGAGTACTTACCAACATTGTGGTAGGCTGGAATGTGTACCTTATGCACTGCTATATAGCATGTGGTCGAGTTTCTGTGTTTATCTTCATGTTTTACGAGACTTATGTTGGCTCCCCAGCCAGTGACCCATGCCTTTCAAGGTAAAATAACTTTGTTTGCATGAGAAACCCATCCAGGCAACTCTGGGCTATAAAGATGTTGAGTGAGGCAGGCCCGCTTCCCTCGTATTTTGATGAGATACAATATATATATTTTTATGGTTCAGAATGGCAGATGTGTCTACAGTGTGCTGTGTACATGATAGTGATGTGTTCATGTATCTTCTCCTTCTGAAAGTGTTTTTTGTGTTTGCTGTTTCTTTTGGAATGTTCATTAATGTGTCTTAGTATGTGTGTTTTTGTATGAAATTTGTCCTGACCTTTCAAATTCAGTTTAGTAAGCATGTCTTTTTAAACGTGTGTGGTCGCGTTATGTCTCATTTCTTGTCTTAACCCCTTGGTCACCTCATATCATTCCTCATTTTATCTTGTCTCAATCCTCATCTTGTCTCATGTCTTCCTCCATTTCTTTCTCATCTCCTTTGTTCTTGTTTTGTTGTTCATCTTATCTGAGTTAGTCACATGAAATCTTGCCTCATTTCTCATCTTGAATACTGTTGAATTTAGTCTCATCTAATTTTTGCCCTGTCATTTTTCTCTTCTCAGTTTTATTCTCAGCTGCTGTAGCTTCACAGATTGGTCGCTCATTATAACTTATACGTTGCCCTGTGAAGGACTGGCGCCCCCTCCAGGGTATATTCCCGCCTTGCGCCCAATGATTCCAGGTAGGCTCTGGACCCCCCGCAACCCTGAACTGGATAAGAGGTTACAGATAACGAATGAATGAATGAATTATAACTTATACAACACATTTCCAAAATATTGAGAAAAGTGTCTTTCTTTGTCAGAGCAATTTTCCTGAAGTGGCAGTAGATACTGAAAACCTTCAACACAAGTGAGCATCACCACTCTCCACAGAAATGCAACATGTTTAGCGGGATGGGAGAAATAGAATCTAGTTGATTATGCAGGTTTGTTAATGGGGACATGCATTTTTTTGGAGTGCATTAGCACAGTAATTTGAGCATCTGGCACTCCATTGAAATAAAACATCCCAGTCAGTTTTTTTGTGATCTGCCTAAGTCTGAGGACATGGGATAAAACAGGCTGTACCCTTTGAGTCTCTCCAATTTAAATGGAGCAAAACAAACACAAGTGCAGAGAAATTACAACACTGATTAAATGTGGAGAATAGGAGAACTGCGAAGAATGAGAAAAACATGATAATGACACCCCCCACACCCCATTCCTGGGCACCAAACATTTGAAAGTAAACATATTCTTGTTTTGACCAGGGGATGGGAAGAACAGAGCTGTGGTGTTTGATCCTTGCGGGATGTTGACCAATGCATGTCATAGATGCTTTATTAATTTGTGGAAAAATGAGCATATGTGCCCTCTAAAGCCTTTTAATGAAATCTTTCGAAATCACAGTTTCATTCATTTGTGCATTAATTCGTTTAGTTTTCTGAAACGACTTCATCCTGTTCAGGGTTGCTCTGTGTCTGCAGGCTACCTGGAATCATTGGGCACAAGGCCAGGAACACACCTTGGACTGGGCGCCAGTCCATTACAGGGCAACACACTTACATCTATGGACAATATTGAATATCCAATCCACAGGAAACTTGGAGCTGTGTGGAGAACACAGCAAACTCCTCACTGTGACCTGAAGTGGGGATTGACGACCCAACCCCAGAACCGTGGTGATGTGTGATAGCAACATTACTGTGCTGCAAATCAGAATTATTAAATATATAAAAAACACATTATAGTTGAAAATGATAGAAGTAGGATTGACATAAGGGAAAAAATAAACAAACTATATTGTGTCTGTGCTCTTGTGAGCCACCTGTAAAGACTGAAGTATTCAGAATCACATCACTCTTGTCTCATTTCAGAAGTGTGCTTTTTATGAGCTGTTTGCATTTCTTGTCTCTTATCATGTCCTGTTTTGTCTCATTTCATTTCTATTTCTTATCTCACCCCTCATTACATGTCTCATCTCATTCCTTGTCTTTTCAAATTGTCCCTATTTGTCATTCCATCTCATTCTTCTCATCTTGGCTTCTTCCTCTTGTTGTGTCAGTGTTGACTTTATAACAGTTATGACAAAAGTGATTTTTGATTTTTTGAGTTATAGTTATAATTTAATCCAGTGGTTTATGTTTCATAATTTTTGCCTCTCCGCAGTGACACACTTTTTTTTTGTCGTTTTGTTTTGTTTTTTATTCGCAGGGACTAATATGCTGAAATTGTTCATTTTATTGTGTCCCAAAACACAATACACTCCATCAGTCTGAGAGTCTACTTAATGTCTATGAGAATCAATGCATTTGTTAAATCAATGCTGTGTTTACAAGGCAGTAAGGAAAATGACAACCCAGCTGTTCTTCTTACTGAGTCCAGTGTGGAGCTGTTGATACTTGGGGAATGTTTTAATGAGGGATATTTATTCACAGACCTTCACTCCACTCCTTGAAACGGCCAAATTCATAGTTTAATATACACATAATGAATAACTGGACACATCAGTTTTATCTGCTGGAGCCAAGAGATTAAACATCTTGTTCATTGGCTTGGTTTATAATTTATATTATTTGAACCAAAGCTGAGTGACAAAACACTGATTCACATACTTGGACCAGACAAAGTTCAAGATTAAGAAGTCAAAATGGCCATATTGTTCTGTATTCGCTGTATTTTGCAAGTTTGTTATTTATGGGGAGTATTGATATCCTTTAGTGTTTAAGCAAATTAAAGAATTTTGTAATACTCATACCTTGCCAAATTTGGCACAAGTTTATGGTTGTTTGAGACCACTTCTAGACTTTAAAATGCATGTAATACATATAAAATTAACACTTTATTATAGTTAATCATTTGTAAGGCTGCATCATTCCTGCATAATCATTTCATGACAACTGACATAAATCTACATGATTGTCTATAAAATTAAATCCAGCAAGCACCAGTTGTCATAATGATTTCTAGAATCATATTTTATCACAGCTAACATTGGGGAAATGTATAAAAATTAATAGCCCAAATCTGCTTTAATATAAGACATTACTATATAAATACTATTTTCTGACAGTCCTCTGTCAGGCCAAAACATGAAGGACCAATTTCCCAAACCCAGAATAAACCTCAGCTTAGAAACAGACACCAAATCTTATTAAAGTCCACATATGTTTGAGTGTTTGGTGGGATATTGATCACAGCTGTATTTCACTGCTCTGTTCTGACTAAAGCAGAATGAGGGTCCAGCTTATTTTTATTGTTTTATTGAGTGGAATATTAATATCTGTGATTTAGACTAAACCTTGCTTATCATCTGCTCTCTCTTTATTAGTCTTTAACCAGCTTTTTAAAGTAAGTACTGTTTATTTCTCTAGCACATTCCAAACCGCTGACATTACACCATAAGAGCCCAAAAAGAATAGAACTCAGGGCCAGTGACAATCAACAAGTAAAATAAGTAGACAAGAGTAATATCAGTGAATGAATGAATGAAAAAGTGAAGTAAGAAAAGAAGAAGTGTGATAGGCAATGAAATATTTTGGCCAAAAAATGAAAAACCACATTATTAGTAACAGTTCTTTATATGTCAGGTACTCATCAGCTACAGTTTGAGGATTATGACAAAGCATGTGTGATATTTATTGCTCGAAGGTTGCCCTGTAATGGGCATGTAATGTAAAATTAGAATTGGACAACCTGGAAACGTGAGACACAGGAGAGATAAAGGAGAGGTGAGTTTTTAGTACATCTCGGCAAAGACTTTATGAAGATCTCTACTCTGTTTTTCAGGAGGAAAATATAAGCAGCATAAGACTTTAGCATTCTCTCTGACCTCAATTTTGTCTAGGAGCAACTACCAAGAGATAAATATCTAATTTTTCTTTCTATAGGCCTTCCACTATTGGTACCGTCTTTGAGAAAGCCCAAGCTCCTTTCATACTACAGTGTTCACCATTATACATGCACACACCGCCATATTCAACACACAGGCACACACACAAACACACAGACACGCTCTCCTTTACTAATTGCCCCATCATTATACCATTTGTTGTTTACTGTTTACAAAAGTCGTCCTCCACTAAACAAGCTCACCAGTGTGGAATCAATAAGCAATGGAAAATTTAATAACCAGCTTTCCCCCCACAGTGTAACACACAAATTAGGGTAAGCCATAAAATTCATCCGGCTGACAGATGCAGAGCAGCTTTTACTGAGGTTGTGTCTTTCCTCTGTCTCCAGCAGCCTGTCCCGCCCTGCTTCTGCATGCACAATAATCCACATATATTCTAATTGTTTCAACATTTAGCTCAACATCTTGCAGAAAGCACGGAGCTGCCGAGCAGGAGATGGAGAAAAGGCCCGTACAGGAGAGAGGAAATTGGAAACATGTTTATGAGCTGGCTCTCTTAAAGAACAAAGGCAAAATAGGCCCGTTTGTAAAAAGAGGGTGCTTGGGGTGTGAGTGTATGCACAAATCCAAGAGTTAGTGTTGGTAAGTGTTTAAAGAGACTGCTTTTTTTTTTGTTCTGGATTGTACTTGGTACCGAAGCCAGTTGGTGTAGTGACCCTTAAGAGCCTACAGATTACACCATGTCCGTTACCTCTTTGTAAATCCCCAGTCCATTATTATTATGCTTGGTTTGCAAATATGCTGTATGTCCAAAAGTGTATAGACATCAGCCTATGCAAGGTGCACCTATTGTGGACTATTTGTAAAATATATGTAGAAAAGCATGAAACACAATGATCCTCACATGATCCTGATCAGCATTCCCAATGCCAAGTGTCAGCTAAAAGGCTCTAATCCTAACCTGAGATTTGGCTGCAGTGCAATGGTGTTCTTAAGCATAATGCAGCACCATCCAGCACCTGTAAGATGAGTTGGAATGGTGATTGTGACCTACTATCAGATTTTCACAGCAATGTCTCAACAAAGCCTTCTCAGGGATTTAGAATCTGTTACTGCTGTAAAAGAGGGGAAGCTACCTATTAACACCCTTGGTTTCATAAGCTTTTGGATAACAGTGTATGTACACTTCGAGGGACTTGTCTGTAAACGTTTTAACCCCCACACAAGCTCAGCCAAACCATATACGCTACACAGTGCGGTAAACAGGGCTTGAATTATTCGCAGGGCCAACTGGAGTGAGATGGTGATTAGGAGAAGTTTCCCCAGTCTGAGCTGCAGTTAAGCTCTCCCTCTGTTTTATGGGAACTGCACTCCCTTTGATTGCGGCAAACACATTAGCGGAAACTGGAAACCCAATCGCTTCCATGCAGTAATCTTGTTTTGCAGGAACATGCCTTAGAGTGGGCAGGTCTAGAGTCTTCAGACTTGTTTTGTGGGCTTTTTTGTCTACTCCATCATTACAAGTGTCTTCAGCAATGTTGTGTAGAAGGTACAGTGGTGACATCAGGACTGTTTTAGCCAGAATAATTGTTAACGGTGGGGGGTCAGGTTTGAACATGCTGTTTAATTCATAAACTGAGAGTAGCATTCATCATCTTTCTGAAGGACGTGCTACCTCACAATGCAGCACTGGTTTTATGCAGTACTGTGCAAAGCACAGACCTTTTTTTTGAAGATTTATTTTATTTTAACAAAATGACCACTGAATTCAAGTTTTGGAAAGAGGAATAAAACAAACATGCCTATCATTGTCAGGTCAAACTTTATATAAATAATGATAATAATCATTTTATATATTAATTGGGGCCAATAGATCATGATTTTTCCCAAGTTGTTATGTTTTTTTCTTTGCATCATTTTGATGTAATTACTTTATTATTGAGGTAATTATTTATTTACTTATTACTTACTATTTAAATGAGGAAATGACAACATAAGACCTATGGAGAAAAACATGCTATTTTATTGAACATTTTGAACAGTAAAAGCTTATTTACAGCTACATATAGCTGTATTAAATTGTCACCTCTAAAGCTGCTTTAACATGTGAACTAGGATTAGATTTTCTAAGTGAGATGCGTTCTCACACCAGGAAGTGTTCCTCATGATTTAGGCACGGTGTGGTGCCTATGCAGTGTGTGCAGGAGGCATGGCTTGATTCTCTGGAAAATTACAGGCTCTAGCTCTTCTGGGTGAATTCCGGCCTATTGTGTATACAGAAAGGGGTCAAGTGGAAGGATGGACAGAAACACTGTGAATTTTCTCAGGCCCCATCCAAACGACTTTGAACATATTTGGATTTTAGCTTGTGCTGGTGGTGTCCTGTCCATGTTTTTGGTTTTTTAAATTGTGGTCATGTGGATGGAGAGAATGCAACCTTTTGAAAATGGCAACCTCAATCATCCTCTTGTGCATGCCTTGTTCTGTCTTTTGTTTTGCTTGGATTTGAAATTAATTTTTGAGAACCTGAACACACATGGATCATCATATTTGATGGACTATAATTGAAGTCTTATGTCTGTTTTTGCTTTATTTCACATTAGCCCATGGCACAGTCTGAAAGTCTTAAAACTGTCACTCCTCCCCAGGTTGGGCAATGCCTTATCACATAAAGCCTGAGATATAAATTGGGGGATATAATAGGTAACATATGTGCTTCTAAAGCCAAACCTCCATGTGCGAGAGAAGTCAGTCAAAGGTAGTGCTTTAATGGCTTTGGTATAATTTACTTTTTTTTTAAATGTTGTCCCCTCTCTGCGCTCACTGTCTGAAGCATATTTGAGATACTTATGCTTAAATCCTGAGTGTGGTTGGAGCCTGGGGGCAGCGCTGTCAGCAAAACGAAGCCCATACGCTTTTTTATTTTAGATAAATGCATTTCCATAACACATGTTTCAGGTTTGAGGTGAGCCCATTTGCAGGAATCAGTAGACACTAAGAGCTATGTAGTTTTGGCACACTGAAAAGTCTGTCTTAAATGAGATAATTATTGTAAATGTAGCTGATTGTCAGGACATAACAGAAAGCTGACAGTCGCGGAACACAGTTAACAGTCTGTTTAATGTCGTTATCCAAAAGGGTAATCACAAGGCAGGCAAAGATCAAAAACAGGAGCAAACAGTACCTCGGAGGATGGACAAAAATCGTAGTCAAAAACAGGCAGAGTTCAAAAACCAGAGAATGCAGACAATACCAATAGGGACAAGACAGGAGACGTAAATCGGGTACACAGGCAGGAAGTAGGCAACAGGAGACCGTCAGACAAAGTACAAGGAAACGCGTTGTATGCATGGGAGAACCAAAACAATACTCGGCAGGGAACAGTTCTCAGAGTGAGGTATATATAGGGAGACAGACAGGTGTGAGTAATTAGAACTCTGGTGAGGGAGACCGGTAGGTAGTCATGTGACTGGCAGGTGCATTCTGGGAATTTGAGTCCTGAGATGTAGGCGTGACAGTACCCCCCCCCGAAGACACCGGAGGAGGCCTGGAACGAGGACGACCACGACGACGACCACCCAGCGGAACAGAGTCACCAGAACTATGGACTTCTGCACGTGCGGAGGACTGAGATTGACGTGGGTCTCTGGATCGAGACCTGGGAAGGGACGGAGCGGGATTAGATACCGATCCTCTCGGGCGACCTCTGGGACGGGGAGCCGGCTTCTCAGGATGACGAGAGTGAAACGCCAACACGAGACCCGGATCATAGATGTCCTTTGCTGGTACCCATGAACGCTCCTCAGGACCGTACCCCTCCCAATCAATAAGATATTGGAGAGTTCCTCCACATCTACGAGAATCTAATACCTCTCGCACGGCATATGTGGAAGAGTCCCCAACGTCCAATGCCGGGGGCGGAACGTCGTCAGGCTGCAACTCATTCAAAGGGCCAGAGATCACAGGCTTGAGGAGAGACACATGAAAGGAGTTAGCAATACGGTATTGTGCAGGTAATTCTAACTTGTAAGTAACCTCATTAATTTTATCAGAAATACGAAAAGGACCAATATACTTAGGAAGGAGCTTTCTGCACCTCCCCTCAAACCTGATATCCTTTGTAGCCAACCATACTCTTTCTCCAATCTGGAATAACGGGGAATTTGATCTGTTTCTATCAGCTTGTTCCTTATACCGTGAAAGGACTTCCGTGATGTGAAGATTAGTTTTCTCCCACACCTCCTCACTGCGTTTCATCCACTCGTCGACTGATGGAATTCCAGATGTAGCTGCAGTCCAGGGTGCCAACGGAGGTTGATAACATAATATACACTGAAATGGGGTGAGACCAGTAGTCGAGTTAACCAAGGAGTTTTGGGCTATCTCTGCCCATACCAAATACTGGGACCAGTCTTGTGGATTCTCATGACAATAAATTCGTAAAAACTTTCCCAGCTCCTGATTAACCCGTTCACACTGGCCATTACTCTGGGGATGATATCCAGAGGTGAGGCTAACATTTACCCCTAAATGTTCAAAGAAAGCTTTCCATACATGTGACGTAAACTGAGGACCTCTATCAGATAAAATGTCTTCTGGGATTCCATAATGACGGAATATATATGTATATAAAGCTTTAGCAGTATCCAGGGCCGTGGGTAATGAAGGAAATGGGATGAACTTAACTCCTCTAGAGAACCGATCAATGACTGTGAGAACTGTAGTAAATCCCTCCGACAGAGGTAGGTCAGTGACAAAATCCAGCGCCAAATGCGACCAGGGACGTTCGGGAACGGGTAGAGGCATTAATTTACCTGCCGGAAGGGTTTTAGGTGTTTTTGCCTGAGCACAAACTGAACAAGATGCTACAAATTCATGTACATCCGCTCTTACTGACCCCCACCAATAACGTGCTAGAATGAGCTGTGTAGTGCGTCTCTCTCCGGGATGACCAGATGACAGTGACGAATGGGCCCAGGTAATCAGCCTATTACGGAATTCTGGCGGTACATAAGTTTTGCCTTCCGGACAAGATTCAGATACTCCTTTTGACCGATTTTCCTGTGCAATCAGTTCATCTAACTCCCATCTGATAGCTGCCACCGAAACGGAGGAAGGTAGTATAAACTTATTTGATTCTTCACCTTTCTCTTCTGATTCATTCTGATTAAAACGAGAGAGCGCATCTGCTTTAAGGTTACGATTACCTGGCTGAAACGTGATGGTAAACCGGAACCGGGAGAAAAACAGCGACCACCTAGCTTGTCGAGAGTTCATACGTTTTGCAGAACGAATATATTCCAGATTCTTGTGGTCAGTTAAGACTGTGAAAGGATGTAGAGAACCTTCTAGCCAGTGTCTCCATTCCTCTAAAGCCAACTTTACCGCTAAAAGTTCTCTATCCCCGATGCCATAATTTCGTTCAGCAGGTGATAATTTATGCGAAAAAAAAGCAATGGGGTGTAACTTAGGAAGTTCCCCACTACGTTGAGATAATACCGCCCCTACACCCGTCTCTGATGCGTCTACCTCCACCACAAAGGGGAGTTCAGGGTTAGGATGTTTTAATATGGGAGCGGTAGTGAAGGCTGTCTTGAGACGTTCAAAAGCACCTTGGGCCTGAGCAGACCAACACAAACGATGAGGACTACCCTTTAGTAAAGCAGTAAGTGGGGCTGCAATAGAACTAAAGTTTCTGATAAACCGTCTGTAAAAATTCGCAAACCCTAAAAAGCGTTGAAGCTCCTTCACGTTAGTTGGGACTGGCCAGTTTACGACCGCCTCTACCTTCTGGTCGTCCATGACTATACCCGACACACTGATAACATATCCCAAGAATGAAATGGTTTGTTGATGGAATTCACATTTCTCTCCTTTGACAAAAAGGTTATTCTCCTTTAACCGCTGAAGCACTTGACTGACCTGTTTTACATGAGTTTTAACATCTGGAGAGTAAATCAAAATGTCATCAATGTATGCAATTACAAATTTTCCCAACATGTCCCTAAAAATGTCATTGATAAACTCCTGGAACACAGATGGAGCGTTTGCCAACCCATAGCTCATTACCAAATACTCATAATGTCCCTTGGTAGTACTAAAAGCAGTTTTCCACTCGTCACCCTCCTTAATTCGCACTAGATTGTATGCACTACGAAGGTCCAACTTGGAGAAGATGGTAGCACCTCTAAGTTGCTCTAATGCAACTGGAATAAGGGGTAGAGGATATACAAATTTCTTGGTGATATCGTTCAGAGCACGATAGTCTATACATGGTCTTAATCCACCGTCCTTCTTTTTGACAAAGAAGAAACCCGAAGATATAGGAGACTTTGATGGACGTATGAACCCCTGTGTTAAAGCTTCTTTGACGTACTCTTCCATGACTCTTTCTTCTTCTAAATTCAAAGGATAAATACGTGATTTAGGTAAGGTAGCACCCTCAACAAGTTCTATCGCACAGTCATATGGCCTATGCGGGGGTAGTTTAGTAGCTTTTGTTTTACTGAAAACTTCTAAATATTGGGAATAAACGAGAGGAATTTCTACTGACATGGTTGAATCTGGACTCTCCACTGAAGTGGAATGGATAGAAATGTTTTTAAGGGCTAAACAGTTTGTGTGGCATAAGGATGACCAGGATGTGATTTCGCGTTGGCTCCATGAGATAGCTGGGTTATGAATTTCTAACCACGGTAGTCCTAAGATAATCTGAAAATCCGCCTTGGGTAATACCAAGAACGAAAGCCATTCGTGATGCAAGAAACTTGTCTGGAACCAAACAGGAACTGTCTCTTGTGAGATGAAATCTCCTCCAACGGGACAGCCATCAAAAGCTCGGACTTGGATCCGTTTGCACAACTGTTTTGTCTTAATTCCCAGCCGGGTAACGAGGGATTGTTGAATGAAGTTTCCTTCAGCTCCAGAATCTATTAGCGCTGAAACGACAAAAGAAGTTCCTTGGCAGTACACTTTGACAGGTATGAGAAAGGATTTTGATATTAACCCTTTTGTGGGTACACTCACCAAATTAGCACGAAAATTCCTCTCCAGGTTTTGAGTCCGGACTCGTGGAGGTAAGCGTGTACAATCACGACGAATATGATCGGATCCTCCACAGTATAAGCATAGTCCACCGTGGAGACGACGTAGGCGTTCTTCATGAGAAAGTCGCATATTATCACATTGCATAGGATCCGAAGGAGGATTAGGACAGGGAGCTTGACCTTGTACCGGGCGAAATAGAAAACCAGGAGCGGATTGACGCTTGACAACTTCTTGTCTCTTACACGGTGGTCGAGGACGTTTTTGTAGGAGTTGGTCCAGGCGGATGGATAAAGAAATTAACTGATCTAAAGTCAATCCGTCATCTCGACAAGCCAGTTCCGTGAGTATTTCTGGATTTAGACCATTACGAAAAACATTAATGAGCGCAGGTTCATTCCAGCCACTACCAGCAGCAATAGTCCGAAACTCTAACGCATAATCGGCAGCTGTTCGGGCTCCTTGCTTAAGAGTGAGAAGGATCTCACCACAAGAACGTCCCTCATTAGCATGGTCAAACACTTCCCGGAAAGTATTGACAAATTCGGGATACGTGTTACTGACTATACTGTTCCAAATAGCGGTGGCCCACTCAAGTGCTTTACCAGACAGACGGGAGACCAAAAAGGCGATTTTTGCCTGGTCATTACTGGGAGGGGAATTCTCAAAAAATATAGAACATTGCAATAAAAACCCGCTACATTTGGCCGGATCGCCTTCAAACATCTCCGGTTTACTGACAGGATAACGAGAGTTCAAACTGACAGACGCTACAGGAGGACTGGGATTAGGGCTGGGAGCAGGAATACGCGCTACAAGGGCGTTAACACTCTCCAACACTTGTTTCAGCTGGAGCTGTTGACTCTGTTGTTGTTGAGCGAGAGAATTAACTGATTGAGTCACGCTATCCAACATTTGCTGGTGTTGACCTAGCATCTGGCCCTGACTAGTGATAGCCGTTCTGACGGCATCTGTGTCCGCTGTCTGCATGTAGGCCGAGTATTCTGTCAGGACATAACAGAAAGCTGACAGTCGCGGAACACAGTTAACAGTCTGTTTAATGTCGTTATCCAAAAGGGTAATCACAAGGCAGGCAAAGATCAAAAACAGGAGCAAACAGTACCTCGGAGGATGGACAAAAATCGTAGTCAAAAACAGGCAGAGTTCAAAAACCAGAGAATGCAGACAATACCAATAGGGACAAGACAGGAGACGTAAATCGGGTACACAGGCAGGAAGTAGGCAACAGGAGACCGTCAGACAAAGTACAAGGAAACGCGTTGTATGCATGGGAGAACCAAAACAATACTCGGCAGGGAACAGTTCTCAGAGTGAGGTATATATAGGGAGACAGACAGGTGTGAGTAATTAGAACTCTGGTGAGGGAGACCGGTAGGTAGTCATGTGACTGGCAGGTGCATTCTGGGAATTTGAGTCCTGAGATGTAGGCGTGACACTGATATTGATATATACATATATTTTAAAATGGCTAATCATGTTTCTAGAGTTTTTGCTTGCTTTAAATCATTTTCTTTATCTTGTCCCATTGATGAATAAATTGCCCTTATTCAAGAAATATAGTTTGAAGAAAGCACTTGTTTTGTGATAGTGGAATAAGAGCAACTAGATTTGTTGCAAGATTTTATGCACATTTGTGCCTTTTTGCATAAAACCCATTGGAGAAGTTGAGTCTTTAAATTTAACCTGTCTGTAGTACTGAACACACACACACACACACACACACACACACACTAGTGAGCAATTTTTAGCACACCCAGCAGGCTGCCCGGTAGGTGTGTGTAGTGCCCTGGGAACTGTTGGGGGTTCATGGTTAGGTTCCTTCCTCAATTTCAGCCATGGATAAGCACAGATCGTTTACTCCCCTCATCCCAATTTATGCTGCCAGTCCAGAGGATGAAACTGGTGACCTTTTGGTCCCAAGACTACTTCTATAACCTTAAGGCTACAGCTGCCCTAAGATACATACTGTAAGGGGCGCAGGGTGAGGACTGACGGAGGGCGGACGCAAACGCTAAGAACACAGACTTTATTTAACAAAACTCAATGAAACAAACACAACAGGACTGGGGCATGAAACGAGCGTGAAACGAGCAAGAGGAACGAGCATGAGAAACGAAACAAACAATACGAAGAACAGGGCAAACGAAACAAGGCTTGAACACGCGAACGGAACACCTAACAAGGTACAACGACCGCGAAACAAGGAACAAGGTACAAGAAACTAGGAACAATGAACCACACCAGGAAGTGAGGGAAGGGGACTTAAATACGATAACAAACAAGAAACACCTGAAACGGATCACAAGGGAAAAGACGAGGAGGCGGAACAAAGGCGGGGCATGAACATAAACAAAACAAAGCCATGTGCTGAGAAAGGAAAACAGACTAAACGGGACGTGAGTGTGACAGATGCCCCCTCCTGAACGCGCAACTCCCAGGGCGCGTAACCTAGACCCCCCAGAAGCTGGCGCAGGAGGGAGCACGGAAAACAAGACAGGCTAGAAAAACAAGAAACTGTAGGAGACAGGACTCAGGACAGGCCGGGAAATGGAGCTGTGAACCAGGGACTAGACAGTAACGGATGCTGGACAGAACTAGAAACAGGAGACGGGAATCGCGAGAAGACAGGAGACAAGGCAGGAGCAGACACACGTGACTGAACAGGGTGCTGGACATGACTAACAGGGGACTGAACATGAGACAGGACAGAAGGTTGAAACGGGGACTGATGCAGGACAGGGGCAGAGACAGGGGACTGAAACTTGGATTGGACAGGAGATGGGACTTGTGACAGGAAAGGACTAGACTGAAAGGGAGTGATCACATGAGACTGGACAGGAGTGGACAAATGTGACTGGACGGGGTGCTTAACATAGGAAGGGAACGAGGACTGGACATGAGACAGGGCAGAGGGTTGCAAAGGGGACTGGACAGGAGACGGGACAGGTAACTGGGACTGGACTATACTGGAAACAGGGGACTGGGCATGAGACCGGACAGAGGGTTTACATGGTGACTGGACAGGGCTAACAGGGGACTGGACAGAACTAGGCAGGGGAACAGGTACTAAGACGTTTACAAACATCGTGACAGGGACAGGAATCAAAACCGACGCAGACAAGGGTACAGGGACAAGCACAGAGACAGGAACTAGGACAGGGACAGACAGGGGAATCAAAATAACATGGGGATGCCCAGGACTGGCAAATGTCTGTGGGGCAGTCAGCGGAACCAGCCTGGGCACAGTTCTGGGGATCGGCCCCGAAGTCCTTGGGGCCGTCTTACGGGTACGACCGGAAGTGGCCGTATCTACAGTCACCGGGGCAGACACGGCCGTAGCCACAGTCTCGGGGGCAGACACGGCCGTTGAAGCTGCCTTCTCGAGCAGAGGAGCGGCTGGCTGCGCCGCTTTCACGAGCAGAGGAGCGGCTGATGGAGCCGCACTCATGGAGACTGGAGACCCTGCGACGACGTCCATGGAGACAGGGGAACCTGCAGCGACGACGTCCACGGAGGCAGGGGAACCTGCAGCGACGACGTCCACGGAGGCAGGGGAACCTGCAGCGACGACGTCCACGGAGGCAGGGGAACCTGCAGCGACGACGTCCACGGAGGCAAGGGGAACCTGCAGCGACGTCGTCCACGGAGGCAGGGGAACCTGCAGCGACGTCGTCCACGGAGGCAGGGGAACCTGCGACGTCGTCCACGGAGACAGGAAAAACTGCGACGACGTCCACGGAGGCAGAGGAATCTGCGACGTCGTCCACGGAGACAGGAAAAACTGCGACGACGTCCACGGAGACAGGAGAAACGGCGACGACGTCCACGGAGGCAGAGGAATCTGCGACGTCGTCCACGGAGGCAGGAGAGGCGGGCGCCGCGCTCACGAAGAGAGGAGTTTGTGCTGCTCGCCGGGCTCGCGCTGGAGCTGTACAGGGTTTAGGGGGTTTAACGGGCGCACTCATGGGATCCCCTAGAGGTGCGCCCCTGTTAGCCTCACCTCCGTCGTCCTGAGGCTGAAGGCTAACAGCCCCTACCCTTAACCCCCCCCCAAAAATTTCCCCGGACCTGAGGGGGTAGTCCTCGGGAGTCGATCGGGAGAATCTGGCTCTCAATAGTTCGCTAAATGTCTCCACTGTGATATGCTGGGCTCTCTCTCCCAGCACTCGATCAGCCCACTCCAATGCTCTCCCCTTGAGTCGGGATCTCAAACATCACTTGGATAAATTCATGTGGCGCTGGAACAGTCAGGTAGTTAAGGTACAGTTGGCACTGCAGCAGGAAACCCTCAACGTTTGAAGTTCCCTCAAACTCGGGGGGAACTCCCATATGGGATTGCAGGGCAGCAGGTTGATCGCCCACCTTTGCCGCTAGAAACTCCTGTACTCTCCTGAACGCCTCGTTGAGAAAATAGTCCGTGCTAGCTGCGTCCATGTGTGGGTCGTTCATTCTGTAAGGGGCACGGGGTGAGGACTGACGGAGGGCGGATGCAAACGCTAAGAACACAGACTATATTTAACAAAACTCAATGAAACAAACACAACAGGACTGGGGCATGAAACGAGCGTGAAACGAGCAAGAGGAACGAGCACGAGAAACGAAACAAACAATACGAAGAACAGGGCAAACGAAACAAAGAACAACAAGGCTTGAACACGCGAACGGAACACGTAACAAGGTACAACGACCGCGAAACAAGGTACAAGGTACAAGAAACTAGGAACAATGAACCACACCAGGAAGTGAGGGAAGGGGACTTAAATACGATAACAAACGAGAAACACCTGAAACGGATCACAAGAGAAAAGATGAGGAGGCGGAACAAAGGCGGGGCATGAACATAAACAAAACAAATCCATGTGCTGAGAAAGGAAAACAGACTAAACGGGACGTGAGTGTGACACATACTCTACATAAAACTACTTTTTAAAAAGCATTGTTTTTTGGAGTCAACAGATAAATATAATAATGCTGTGCCCCTTTTCTGACCATCCTTAGTAATTCATTTTCACTAACTAGATTCTGACCAATACTGAATTCATTTGGAAGAACAGTTGAGATGAGTGGCTGCAGTGGAAAATAACTCCTGTTGTTGAAAAATGAGGGTGTGCATTGCTGAGGCGGAATTCAGCCAGCACCGGAGATAAACGTATGGAGTCAGGACTAGTTGTGCACGGTATACAGATAGTAAAATATCT
The DNA here is from genome assembly GCF_029633855.1 of Hoplias malabaricus. NCBI lineage: Eukaryota > Metazoa > Chordata > Actinopteri > Characiformes > Erythrinidae > Hoplias > Hoplias malabaricus. The sequence continues at coordinate 21,984,572 of NC_089806.1, read as the reverse complement.
CAATACTTTGTCATTAAAAAAGTACAATACCCCATATAATGAGTACTGGTACTTTAAGAAGGAGTGTTTTAAAATAAGAGCGGTATTTCCAATGAGTGTGCACCCGTAGCGCTTTGCCTCCTCTCACTCCCTTAATGATTTTGCTGCTAGATTTAGCGACTTTTCAGACCTTCTAGCAAGTTATTTAAAAAAACAAATAACCTGACTAGCACCAGGGACTCTCTGTACAAACACAGTACAACTCATTAGAATACCAGGACGGACTGTGAGCGGGAGACATGGCTTCCTTGATGCGGTTTGTTAACTCCAGAGATGGAGCAACTCAGTTGGTCCGCACGGCAGCTCTTACAGATCAGAGTGAGCTACGAATGTGCAAAAAGTACTGCCAAAGGCATGTTTGCTTCCTTTTATGATGAAGTACCTTTTTCTGAACTCCTGAACTGAGATCACATCTCTTATGAATGTATCCCAGTAAACAAGGAACGTCCCTGGACGTTCAAAATAGGTCTAAAAGTAGTCTGTCCGTCAAGGACATATTTTAAAGTCAATGGACGTCCAAAATCCATCTTAATAAGTTAGTTAAGTGCTGACCAATCGATAACGTCAGTGGACATCCAAAACGCGTTTTATACAAGTAATTTATTTCGGGACCAATTAATAACGTCAATGGACATGCAAAATAATTGTCTAATAATTGTCTTTTCAATGTCTGTGTTTTGACGTCTTTTCAACTTTCATTTTCAACCTTAAGAGAACGTTGATTAGACGGCAGTCATTACATTATTTCAACGTTGAATCAACGGCTAATTGTTTACTGGAATGACATCGGGTGGAAGGAATGATTGTACCCAGAAATGGCGAAATGTTACGTGTGGCATCACACTTTACAAGTAGATACAAGCGATTTTGCTGACCGCCATCAGCTTGTAGAGAAAGTGCATTTTATTTCCTGATGCTTTAGGTTTTGCCATGGTATCATTTCAGTATTGGTATCGAAATAGTTAGGCAGGTATCGTATCAAAAGTCATAATTTTGGTATCGTGACAACAATAGTCATGCTTTATTCTGTTAAAGTTTGAGTATTTCGGAGTAAAGTCCTGCTGAGCTTGTGAACAGTGGTATAAAGCAGCCAATGCATCTCTTGTCACACAGATGGATCATATTCCTGGTTTTATTTCCCAAAATGACAATTTATAGTCTCAACTGGTTCACTGTTCTTTCAGCCAATGCACCATTGAGGACAATATAGCGCACTGCAAATGTAGTCTCATTCTGGATGTGCTCATTCTGGAGCTTCTTTTGATGCCCATGGATGCCATCACGGTACCGTCAAATAACCTACAATTCTTTGGCTTTAACTGGAAACTAACTTAGTTTAATATGGAGAATTATTAGATAAATTGACTAGATTTAAAGTGTTTTTGTTTTAGATATTATTTCTGCTTTATACAACAGACAGCTTCTCCTTGTAGTAATAAATGAATAATGGAAACTCCTGTCGAAAAATGCCCACTTATGGGTGCTTGTGATGGCAGGAGGGGACCCAGTGTGTGTTTTGATGTGGAATCTTGGTCTTGATATTGTGAACAGGTGGGCTGTGCTGATAGGAGTTGTGACTGCTTTGAAGTCGGTTTTCTCTGTAGTGGAAATTCCCCAATATGCTTTCAGTTTGAGCAGCACATACACTGGTTTTCAGACTAAGTCTGGTATTACTCAGACTGCTTTCAAGACTCACATCCTGCACCTTCTGTGTAAACACAAGTCAGTGTTTTTGGGAAAAGGCTTAGAAAGCTGCTTAGAATTTCAGTTTTTCAAAGCATTATTTTTACTGTGCGTCACTCTAACTGGGAAACCAACTGGGGACTCAAACACACACTCAGCGCAGGTGAAATTGCAAAACTGAAATATCTTTCCCTAATAAGAATCCATTAAAGGACCTGTTTGTAGTGGGCAAATAAAGCCGCTAGTCATTGGACCGGGAAGAGCAGCAAAACTGCTTTCTCTGGAGTGATGGTGCAGTCAAATAAATTTTGGAGCGGATTTGGTGATCTGGAACTAATCATTCAGTATCAGTACATGACCTCAGTAATGTTCTCACAGAAATGTTCTCAGTATGTTCTCATTTTCTCAGTATATGTTTATGTGTATTCTTATGTTCTTGCTTGACGTCATCTTCTACTGTATGTGTTCCTGTGTGTTCTTACGTTGTTGTGTTCTTGCTTGACGTCATTTTCCACTCAAGAACACAAACAACGCCAACAACGGTTAAAATACACAAATGTTGTTCTCTGCACAAAACAATGAGGATGCATTGGTTAGTGACTTGTCAAAGAGAATGATCTAAAAATCCCACCATCCACTGTGGCACCACGAGTTTGCTCTTATGAGGTCACTTCTCAAGAACGTTATTCTAAAGAATGTTCTCTTAGAGAACACAAGTCCATTCTTTGTGTTCTTGGTGTAGGGGCTTCCCAGAAGAATACAAGCTGTTATTGCAGCAAAGAGGGACAAACTCTATCAATAGCAATAATTTAATAGGAAATGATGAACGAACACAGTCCCACGACTCTACAGCTGGGGGGCTTTTTATCTCACCAACCAACACTTAACATAAGCAGAGTTCTAAGCAATGCATTTCTATGTAGATAAATGTGTTATCTCCTCCCACAACATCCACAGCTGAGTTGGCCTTAAGCATGCTGCCTAAACCCAAACAGTTCCAGGGGTGCCCACTGTTTCAGGTGTGTGTGTGTTCATTGCTATAGAAGAGCTGAATGTGGAGGAACAGTTTTTAAAAATGTATATTCATAATCATAATATTTTCAATAACATTTAAGAAAAACCATGTTTAGATTTTGGCATATATTTATGTCCCAATTAGTAAATAATTTCCAAATCTTTATCATTTGGAAATGATTAATTAATTAATTAATTTATTATTATTATTTGCAACTTGTACTTTGTGATTTCCTGAAGCTTTACATTCTTTTGTACCACTTGTTTTCACCTTGCCTTTGTGTGTCCTCCACTGCCCTCCATTGATACACAATGCAGGAGCTCTGGTCAGAGCTTTATTTTCCCTCCAGCTCTAGTGATCTTCCCACATGGCCAGCATCAGTGTAACTCAACTATCACTTATCCGCTCTATAATGAGGAAATCACACTTCCCAATTTGGAACTTTCCCCTGGAGGGATGCTGGCATGCGCATGCTCAGCGGAGCCTCACCAAACCTCTCACAACTCATGAAACGATGCAATATCAAGATAACTGGGCCACGACACCACACACTAAGGTCATACTGACCCCCTCAGACTATGAGGTTTCTGGGAAACTAGATCACCAGCATGGAGGTTCCTTCCTGCCAGGCAGTTTCTTCTTCAATTTTTTATTTTTTTTGCTTCCTCGTGTTTTTGGTCATTGAGTGAATCAACAAACATTGCGTTGCTCCCCAGTGAGTGGGTGGACTGAGATGAACCTTTTGAACTGTGTTTCTATTCAAAATGGGCCTCAGTCCTAGGCTTTCTGGGTCACTGCATCTGGCAGGAGGAAATTGAAGCCTTGAGTAGAAAATACTTTGAGGGACACAGAACTGTAGATGAACCCCAAGCCTCCCCATTATTTTTCATTATTAGTTAGTTGAGGTGCACTGTTATCTGCTCTGTTCAAGTCTTAGCATATAATTACTTTGTATATATGCTATAAGTTTTCTTCAATTCAGCCTTGCAGTCAAATTAAAGACACACGTTTAATTAAACAATAAAGTTCTTCAGAACCAAATTAGACAAGACTAAATATTGTACATTTCCCCCTGAATTTCTTTAGTGAAACTTGGAAGTCCTGTAATTGAACTGATTATATCTGTTTACAGCTAACTGGAACATTTCTCCCTTGGACAAACTTACATCACTTTGCAAGATCAAGAAGTATATCTTTTCCTGGAAGCTGTTATTCCCAAGCACTGTTATAACACTTATTTAAATGTGGCCATTTTTGGAAATATGCAAAAATAAATAAATAAATAAAAAAGTAAAATTTATGGTAAAAAAACGGCAGCTGTTGTTGCCAAAATTTCATCATACAATAAACTGTTTTGCTTACATTACTTTTCTTTAAAAAAAAAACAAATATACACTGTAAAAAAAACCATAGTGTTTACATAAAAAAACAAAGAAACATTGTTCTGCCATAAAATTAACATGTAAATAGTGTGACAAATGAGAGAACGGAAAATAACATACTGCATATGTAGCCATACTTAGATATAGCTATAACACATCCTATACTCAGCCCTTAAAAAATGGTATTGCCAAAAAAGGAGCAAAGAAATGTGCATTATCTGGGTGCCACACTCCAGCACTTGAAACACAGACTGATGATTAACTTTTTTGATCAACACACATCTCGTCACAACATGCACAGAAACACAAACACACACACACACAAGATAATCACCCCAATGCAACCCAAAATAAAAAAGAAGAAACTCAAAGAAAAACAAAGATACTCTGAAAATATGGAGCAGCAAAGCATGATGGGAGCTCCCTAATGAGTCTCAGATCCTCCCAGCCCTTGGACACTTGTACTGCCCATAAAAGTTTTTATTATTAACAGTGAAATAATGTTGTTGTTGTTGTTTTTTGCAGTAAAGACATGTAAAAATTTGTGTTTTGGCTGATGAGTATTTATGGTATTTCCCTGTTACAGAAAATGTTTTCAACCTTTTTGGAGTTTACAGTCTGTAATTTACTGTTACAGTTTTACAGTTTTTAACCGTAAAATTTACACATTTTTTACAGTGTGTTTACTGCCGTGTTCCCTCACATTCAGTTTTAACAATACTTCAGTCATATAGTATATATATAATATATAATATCACATTTTCCAGTTTTGAAAGCTGATTAGGACTTTCCCCAAAGCTCCTTTTATTCCTGAAAAAACATTATATTGCCTATTTAAGATGTTGGGAAAATTTCACAATGTTTCTTGTCTAAAATTGACACGGTCCCATCGTTTCTGGAAATAACACTAAATTTACTATAGTTCGTATAAAAACTTCAATGTAGTCTTTGCTTGTTTATATACAGGTCAAAGTTGATTTACAAATCATTGTTGTTTTTTAATATATATATATATATTTTTTTTATTATTATTTGACACACTTTTCTGACTTTTTTATTATTAGTATTATCACTTGCATTCTGTGGAACTGTCTTGAGGCTGGGTTCCACCGAAAAACAAGACCTGTTTTTGATAAGAAAGTTTATTTCCACATGTTGCATTGAAAACATATGCACTTGCAAAATCTGTTTTATTTTCCTCACATAACCCCCCTTTCTAACCTAATCTCCATGTCCCAAAGGCAAAACCATATTCGGTCATGGGAGTCATCACACTCACTTTGTATCATAGTTGTTAGCAGTTGTTGTATATTGAAACTTGTGACGACTGATGCTATTGATCCCAAAATGATTGACACCGCACCATCATTGTCATACCATGTCATATGATGTACCATGAAGCCATCACTGGATTAAATGAATCCAGAAAAATCTGATAAAATTGTGTATGTTTTTGAGGAGGCAGGTGAATTAAACTGGAGAGAATGTATTTTATTGTGGCCTTATTGAAATTTTCATTGTTCGACCAGTAACACTAGCTCATAAATTACAACCAGATAAAATGTCATGGAAAATCTTAGTTTTGGTTGAGGCTGGTTTTAGGATGGTATAAAACGTGCACTGCTATCTTTTTTTTTTTTTTTTTTAATGCTAAAGCCAACTGTAATAGAGCTTTAATGTAATGAGCTCTCGCCCCTCGCTTCCGTTGTATGCTTAGCTGAACTTATGTGTGCTTTTAGGTCCTTTACACCTTTATTACACATGGGAAAACATGGGAATTTCTTTTTTAATTCATCCGAGAACTTTTACATTTACGTTTCGACATAGCTGCTCGTGATGAGGGTAGGTACATGAGCTTTGCCTGACGTAAACAACGACTACTGAAGTGCAGACTAACCAATTAAATGTTTACAGAGAAGGTTATCGACCAATAACGGTAGCTCTACAGTCAGGCCGTGCAATCCGAAGATTTTAGGCTACTTCACCACTCCCCCTTCTCACTCAAGAACGGAGTAGGGGAGGGCGGGACTAGTTTGTGAACGAAACGCTTCTCGAAATTCTATGTAAACTCTAGAAAAACAAAATCCTGGACGTTTTTGAAATTAAGTCTAAAAAAGAGGTCATGTCCGGGTAAAAGAGGACGTCTAGTCACTGTACCCTTGCATGTGTCCAGTGTTTACTTACCTCAATGGCTAGCTTTGCCTTAGCGTTACAGTGCAATGGATTCTGCTCTTCCTGTTTTCAATACTACTTTAATCTTTTTTGTGCAGAATGAAGAGAGAAATAGATGGGAGTCCGGGTAATCTTAAGACTGTCCATTAATACTGTTAGAAAAACAGCCATTAGGATAACACATCGTGACACAATGGATATATCAGATATTCTGTCTTCTGATCCTATTTTAAATATGGCCACATTTATGTGAGGGACCTGAGGTGTGGATCATTAACTTTGGAAAATTTATTTTTTCAACTTTTGTAAAATTACAGCTTAAATAATTGTGATGCTTCACTGGCCTGTAATAGGGAGAATATAGCCCCTACTTTGGGCTCAGCACTGCAGAAACTGCACTATGTAATTATATAATATGAAATTATGACTTATTTAATTATGACCAGGAGCAAAATTAACACTTCTTACCAAGTGTTCTTGTAAGTGTGGTGAATCCATCATTTCAAAACTCTTGGAAGTTAGTCATGCCCAAGGTAGATGGTAAGCAAGGCACAGCTGCTTGTAGTTACTATGAAGCTCTGAAATATAAACATTTGGTAGAGAGCATTAGAAGACCCCTAACAAAATATACTTTTAAATCATAACTAAAGACATTTATCATGCCTTCAGCTCTGTTTAACGCTAGCTCTACCCGTTCTGTTTTATTCTGTAAAAACATTTTATTAATTTTTTTATTTAATATTACTATAATTTAGCATCTAATCAGTATGTTTATTTTGTCTAAGTGTATTACTTTGTGTGTGTGTGTTTTTTTTAATACTTTAAATGACCTTTGTGCATGAAAGGTTCTGTATAAATAGCCATGCCTTGCCTTGAAGCTTTTATAATCTGACCTCTACATATTAAAGCAGGTGTGTCATGTTCCACATCCAAGAGTCGTCTTCCTAACAGCCCAAAGAGAGGATGGGTAACAAGACAGATCCATGTCATAGAGAGCCTCCCGCAGCTTTACAATGTGCACTCATACACTACATCTTAAGGTTTGTTGACACTTTTTTGATGTACCCCAGTGGTAGAAACAGGTTTTCAATTCTGTGTGCACAATTTATAATCTCAAGAAAACCAAATGGAATGCTCTGTAGCACCATGCCCAATGCAAAAGCTGGGCTAGGGGATGTTTAACACACCAAGCCATGCAGCAGTAGTTCTGTGGAGTGATAGAGCGGCATTTAGTGCTTTAAAGATGAGCTGGTGATGTTTGAGGTCTGGAACTAATCAACCTTTATTTCAGAAGAAATGATGGCTGAGCAAGCATCAATGGCGGAGAACATTTTGCAATATGTTGTACATTACCAGTGAGGTGATTAAATTTATAGACATGTTTTCAGGGGTTTTATTCCCTGCTTGGGTAAGCACACCACATTGCACCTTGGGCAAGATGCCAAACACTATATTCTGCCTTATGTGTAACATTAGAATTGTAAGTGACTCTGGAAAAGAGCATATTCTAAATGTTATAAATGTAATCAGTCCGGTCTAAGTGCCTTGCTTTAAATATTCTCAGGTTTCTGCTGTCTCCTTGCCTTCCTACTAGACTCTGCGGTTCTGCTATGATGGATGGCTCCTGTCTGCTTGAGCTTAGCCTGAGAGAGAGTCAGTCTATTTCTTCCTTTCTCTCACTCTCTGTGGCATCATCGCCCTCCGGAGAGATTTTGACAGGTGCAGATTCGTACACCTCTATCTTGTCATTTCTTGAATTTTTTTTTTGGTCTACTCTTTTAGCTTCGCTCTTCTCCAGCATCAGAGCACTCCCCTGCAAAGCTAGGGTGGAGTTGAAGAGCAAAGTAATGTGATAATGTGGCAGTATCTTCATATCTTCAGATATAGTATATAGGGCTGGGCTATGTTCCAGGCTCAGGATAGTGTGTGCAATACTCCACTGAAGATCAAAGCCCTTCAACATATCTATAAAACTACCACCCCTACTTCTTTCCTGTTCTGTAACCTGACATCTGTCATGCGTTCTCCAAATTACGCCTGGAAGGCAGCAACTATGTCACAAAACCCATGTCCAGAAAAGCTGGCACAGTGTCCAAAATGTAAATAAAAGGAAGGGGTGGTTTCCTACCCTCCTCCAAATGTTACATAGTGCAGTTTCTGCAGTGCTAAGCCCAGAGTAGCAATGACAGAGGCTATATTCTCCCTATTACAGGTCAATGAAGCATCACAATGATTTTGAAGCTGTAATTTTAGGGTAAAAATATTAGAGTGTTCTACAAAGTTGCAGAGCATAGTTTTAGCAATTTCTGCAATTGTGAATTACCTGTTTTTTTTTAAACAGGCTGCGGTTTTATTTTCCTGACTTTTTGTCTGATACTCGTTTTGGTCTTTTGGACTTGTTTATTTATTTCTCTGTACTGATTTTTGGGTTTTGGAATATTTCTTCTGGTTTTGACCTCGCTTTCACATATTGTGTTTAATAAACCTCCAACTGACTCTCCCTCTTGGTGAGTGATTTGTGACATCTACAGATCTATAAACCATGTATGTGTAAATGAATAGTAGTTACTGATGACTCAAATACAGCCAAATACTAAACCGGTACAAATCATTTTGTTAATTCATAACGGATCTAAGAACAGAAAGTGATTACATACAGTCTCAAATTCGCTCAACACTTAGTAAAAACAAAGTCTGCCTTTGGTATTATTGGTTTTAGTAAGTATTTTCACTTGTTTTAGCACAGCAATGGTTTGTTTGACAGATATTTGACTTTGAAATGTAGTGGAGTAAAAGTAGAAATGGAAATACTTAAGTACTTTACAGAGACACACAAAAAAAGTTACTTAAGTACATTAACAAATGACTTTTACTTTGTTTCTGTCCACCACTGCCAGCAAAACCTTCCCAAAATGTTGGTACAGGGCCATGTTTACCACTGCGTTGTGTCACTTCTAATTTTAAGACCATTATGTAAATGTTTTGGGGCTGAGAACTCAGAAGACCCATTGCTGTAGTTTTGAAAATGATATGTTTTCCCATTCTTGCTTGATAATGGGATTTCAGCTGCTCAATAATTCAGGTCTCCGTTATAGTATTTTCAGTTTTGTTTTGCTCCAGTTATAAATGAGTCGTTTTAATTCATACAGGATGTGAATTGTCACTGTCTTGCTAGAATAACCACGATCATGTCCATTAGATGTTCTGAATGTCGATTAATTTTCAATGAATTGCCTAGCCCTACAATATACTATTGTAAATATGAAAAGGTCCCGTTTCATTCAGAATTAGAGCACCAAAAAAAACTCCGCTTCTTATTCTAAGCTGTCCTGCATCCTAATCCTCAGGATATAGACACAGATGGTGAGAACTCAGGGTGCTTTCCCTCTCAACAGCGTATGCTGATACACCTCTGTCCCTTCTCATGTGTCATGCTTGTGCGTGTTTTTGTGTCTCCAGGAGCCATGCACTGAGGTATTACTCAGCCTTGTGGCTAGTGGAGTAATTAGCTAGGCATTTGTACTGAGGTAATCCTTAAGGTCTCAAGATTGGTGGAGGTGTTTGTAGCTTGCTTGCAGCTGTTGATGTCTATTTGAAGATGGAAACATGAGAGAGGGGTAGGGTGGTCTTAGAAATTGTTTGCTGATGATTCACAAGTGTGCAGTGGACTACTGTCTCATTATAGTGGTCTTACAGGATCATTATGAATGGGCACTTCCAACTTTACACCCACATTTCCCAGAAGCCCTTCACTAGTCCCATGCAGCAGACTTGACTGATTACATTCACGTCATTCTTTCCATACAAGGGACCAAACATTGCTTTGACAATCCCACAGTTGTACTAGTAGTGCATTTAGCACTGGTCTAAGTTGTCTGGTGGTTTGTAATATGATGTCAGACAGTAAAAATTGATGATGAGAAAAAGTGGGTGTTTGGTGTTATTGATGATGGATGGGTACAGTAGGTTTTGTGTTATTTCTAGTAGAGATACACCGATTTGGAATATTTTTGGGCTGATACGATAACTGATAATTAGCACCTTGGAGTAGCCGATAACAATACTAATAACCAATAATTTTATCTTTTTGTAATTAAAGCAAATTCACATTGAATTAAAGCAAAACAAATTCTTTTTATCACAGTTTGTCATAGGCAAGCATTTTCTTTAGTATTTGTGCATTTCTGTACTTTGTAATTTTACCTTTAAGTTTATAAGTTGTAGTTCAGTTATATTTCTGTCAGCAATTTACTGCTGGTTCCACATGAATGGTTTCTAGAGGGGCGCTAATTAGTGCAGCACTTGGTTTGTTTTGAAGAGCGAGGGAGAGCTGTGCCATATTAAATATTAAAATTCCAGTATTGGTAACAATACTGATAACAATGACTAAAAAATATACATATTGGCAATATATCTGCAATATATAGTACATCGGCCACCGATATGTTATGCATCAATAATTTCTAGGTGTTTGTTTTCAAGTTAACTTTGAAAACCACAAACTGAGATGAGGATATTGCTCTATTCTTGCTCCATATACTCTCAGAAAAGTGTACTGTAGAGGTACATTACTGTCACTAAGATAGAAATAGTGTAAATGTACCTTTAATTGTTAAATCATGGTGTTTATGTCCAGTTGTGTTCCCAAAAGGTGCATTACATTTTCTTCTCCAGGAAGAGAGGTAAATAAATATTGATTTATTTATTAAAATTTAATTATAGGACTGTGTAAAATAAAAGAACACTCTCTAAGTCCTGGAAATGAAATTGGGCATATGAAATCAACACTTTAAAATCTACAATTATTATAGAATATGATATAATTATGTTCAATAACTAAAGATATAGAAAATATATCCTTGAGGGTACCACCACAGTGATATTTTACAGAGTAATATTAACATATTTTTGCTGTTACTTAAGGTGGAAATGCTTCCAAATTTGGGAGATGGCTAACTGCATTACCCAAAGTGCTACAAAAGTAAACAACTGTAGTTACAAATGAGTTTCTGTGGTAAAGTGGGGAAAAAAGGTTTGCATAAAAGTTAAATTTCAGCCACATACAAACAATAGAATTTTTTTCCCCTCAAACGTACCCTTAAAAAGACACATCGCTTATGAACATAAACAAACCGAAGAGAACAGTGTTTGTGTACAATCCTAAACATCCCTTTTAAGTTAATTTACATCCAGTGTTCTACAACAAGTTCACACGGATATATTTTTAAAATACAGTAAATTATTTCATTTTGATGGAATATTGTGAAGTGGATTTCCAAGAAAAGAGGGTATCCAAACCCCTTTTTCAATAGCGTTATGCAAGTCAGTTTCTAATTTCCTTTCCGCCATGAAATTCTGTAGAATGTCCTGAGGACTTTGGTCTGTTTTTGGACATCTGTGACCGATTTGATTTGTACACTGATGATTTAAAATTGAGCAGGCTTAAGAAGACTGAGCAGCCCAGTGGGACTTTAGATGTAAATGTTTGTTTGCTTTATTTTTCTAGACTTTGCTGATTAGGATATATATTTTGTCCACTAAATGGTATCGGTTTCCTAACGTGCGCTTTCAAAATTCCCTATGTGCTACAAAAGCATTTCAAACTCTTTGTTTTTTGTCAAGACAAATCTATCATTTCTCATGGTTTTGAGGCCCCTTCGCAAAAACAGCAATGTGAAGGCACAATTAACCGACCTCAGCATTATGCATAATTTATATTTTCGTTTTCCTCAATGACATTTGACGTTAGGCCATTGTTTTGCTATGTGAGTCACCCCGTGAAACCAAAACAGAGTAGCTTAACCGCCTATTTCTAAGCATAACCAAGACAAGCTGCAACAGCGTAATTGATGTTTTTGGGAACCTTTGTGAAGATAGAAAGGATCTGTCTCAGTTTTGGATCTGGAAGCATAGCTGATTGATTCTTGGTGCATGCTTTTTACCATGAGTCATTAGTTCATCTCAGCCAATCTTCTGATTGGTTATAGCTCCAGCTGTTTACCCCAAACGTCAACACGGCCTAGAAACATCCGGACGTGTCTCATCTGAGGTGGCCAGTGTTGATCAAATGAGACGTCGGGTAAGCAGGAGGGTCCTGTCAACCCAGCTGTCTTGACCATGTTCCCTTTGACGAAATTCTATACTAATAATTAATAAAATATTGTACTTTCAAATCACTGTATTTATGTGAAAGCCCCAGAGCCATGTGATCAGCAATTTTCTGCATGTTATAGTCAACGAAACATATTATATTCATATTGATCATAAGATATTGAAATAATAAACATGGCACAACTGATATTTCATGGACATATATTATTTTTTTAATCAAATCAATAGAAACTGCAAATAAATAAATATTTGCTTGTATGCTTCTGAAGAAAAACCAGCAAATAAAACCTTTTGTGAACCTCTTCCTTTAGTCCCAGCGCTGATTTCTCTTCAGTTAATATACATGCTTAAGGAGGAATGTGAATTTGAGGAGCAGCAGAATTGAAGGCGGCACCTGGTCTTTATTCATGTTCCCAGGACTCTTCAAAGAACAGTTATGCCCATGCTCACGTAAACAGATGCCTGTTTGAATTGACATTACATGAAGTGATAGAGTGAGTGGAAGGGTCCTCCTGCCCATCCACAGAACATGAGGCTTGTTATGGCCTAGCCACAGATTGCTGTGGCATCTGGTTTTAAAATAATAAAAGGGCCAATGCTTAGACTGTTGCATCACTTTTCCATCAGTAGTTAGAGCAGTGTAATGATAGGTTATTTATTTGTTGGGGTATATATCTTGATGACCTTCTGTGTCCAGTCCTTTGGCACATAAAATTAATCTACAGTCTATAATGTGTTTTCAGGACCGTATTTCTATCATTCAGCTGTCATGTGTGTGATGTGAACTTTGCTTGCCCATTAATCATCTACCTCATAGTATGGGGAGGTGTAGTAGGTGTGTGTGATGAGCCCTGAGCAGATTCCTTCAGCAGGCAGTGACAGTGCAAGGCTGAAGTGATGTTGTATAAGTGGTGTTACAGAACCTGATGGTGCCTCTCTCTGCTGTTTGGGGGCACATGGAAGCATTTAGAGGCTGAAGCACTGAGAGAAGAAGCCACCTGTGAGAAATTAGGGGCGAGAGTACAGTCGACACTGCTGTAGGGGTCGTGCTGCTGGGAGATGGTGTTGGATTGCAGTAGAATTTAGTTATTTGGATTCAGCTAATCTAATAGCCACAGGTGGCGCACATTGTAATGTTTACTATGAGTCCAGCCTTTCCCCATGTACTCAAAGCAGACACTGCTTGGTTTCCAGGGCAACTGACCTATTCATGCTGCTCCCAGAAAAGTGTACTTTCATAACAGCTAGTGCAATTTAATCAAAGTATGTAAAACAATGCCTCATTAAGTCCATTGAAAGCGTGTACAATTTTACACTATATGGCTGAAAGTAGAGTTGGGTGATATGGCCACAATATATTATGATATATTTAGCAATTTCTATATATATCACTGTATAAAGTGATGTAAATGTTACAGTTCTTAAAGGTCATCTTTCTAAAGAAAAATGCAAACAGACTACACCATATGTTCATTACAGTTCAATATTTACATTTTTGTTATCACAACATAATATACATACATATAGAATGCATATTACTCAAATCCACAAGGAAAGGTTTCTCTGGAAATATTTAAATAGTTTTGTTTACCCTCTTCATAGAATAAACAAATTGCTTCTAACATAATTTTATTATTGTAAAAACATTATAAAATCATTATTTGTGTCTTGTGATGTAAAAATTCTTAGGGCATTACCACCTCAAGAGTTTAACAAAATATAAAGACTGTCAAGATAAATTTAAGAAAATTACAAAAGCATGTACATGTCAGCTTTACCAGATTCTTTACAAGGAATAGTATTGCAATTGAATAATCCTGATAGGCTAAGGGTCTGAGTGAAGTTTCTGAATGAATGTTTCAGAGTTGCCTCAATGAGTGGATGTCTTTATGTTCCTCTCTGCACTGGACTCCATGTCACACATCAGGTTTGCACCTGTGATAAATTATTTCACTGAATTGCTCTGCAGGAGTGGAACACACAAGAAATGCACACAGAGCAGGCCAAGATTACCCTCAATTAAGGGGAAAAAATGCTAAATACCTCAAATACAGTGTTTTCCTTTCCCTGTCTGGGACAGCACTGAAGAGGAGTTTGCCTTGGCCTTGTACAGAGTAAATAAATGCTGTCTCTGTGTATGCACTCATTTCAGCTTGTGTCCGCTTTAACGTGTGACACGTTTGCCTGTCTTAATTGCAGGTTGAGTTTCTATAAGAAGACATGTAATTTCTGTAGGTCAAACATGCTTTCTCACCTTCCACAATGGTATAATTGCTGTCTTCCCTAAAGTGCAGGAAGGGACGCAACCTTCTTGCGTTCACAGATTTCAGACAAAACATGGAAACGACCGTTCCTGCCATGCTAAAGGATGTATCGAAATGCACCAGCGATTCAGGAATGAGGATGTGTCTTCAAAACTAATCAGCATCAGGCCCTCAGTGGAGCGGCATGTTTTGTACATTCCCCCTGGTTGGTGTTGAGCCTGATAGTTATTAAAAAACTCTTGGTTAAAATATATAGGCTATGTTTAGTATCACATATTCCAAGATTATTATATATTTTTTTTTTTTTTACAAATAGTAAATTATTTTCCATTGTATCAACATTTAATCATGTATTCATTCAAATGTTTCTAGCAGTGATCCTGGTCCTGTATAGAATCATTGCATTGTATATTATTTAGAATCCTTTAAACATTTTGTATATATGTATATAAAACAGCGGAAATAGAGGTTTGTTAAAGCGCTCTCTGAGGTGGATGTTTTTGAAAACACTGTTGTCACTGTTCTTGTGTGGGTGAGGAAAACTGATATTTTTGAAATATCTGATGTCACACAGCATGTGACCTGTCTCCCTATATAGTGAATTACATAATTAATTAAACTACAGTGTATACATGCAGATGGCACTAGATTTTGGATTCCCACATATGAATAAATGTAAATGATGCTGTATTAGTAATATATAATGCACTATTAACATCTAAATTTCATAATTTAATGGCTTGAATATTGCACTACATAGGAAGTATTGAATGATTTGGGATTAAACCTATGTGTTTCTCGCATGCTTTTGTGGCGATTTGAAGTCTCTATATATTTCACTTACTCAACACAAAACGAAGCCGTTCCTCCTCAGGCAGCCGTAATGTGTGACTGAGCCATCTTGGAGCTCCACGCTCAGTGCGAAAACACACCATGTGCATTTGCTGATATGACTAAAATAAGCATTTTCACATGTTGTAGTCCTCCAATAAGTGCAGCTGGATTATCATGCAATTATCATATGAATATGAATGAGTGGGCCATCAAGGGTCTCAGCGAGATACGTGCCTCTTGTTACTTATCGTTCTATAACAACCAGGTAAAAATGCATTTCTTTTCAACCTCCATATGTATGAAAAGAAGACTCGTTAAGGTTTCTGGTGGCATATTTATTATGTTTCTAGGACAAAAACTCACGGAGTTGTGTGAGTGTTCTGGTTAAGTTCTGATTTATCCCGCCAGCAGGAGTGACCCTGGAGGGTTAAGAGGTACTATAGCACCCTACTGGACTGGCATGATAATGCAGCTGTTTTCATCTGGACTGAGTTTTATATGCAAAGACTGGTGACTCCTGGTGTGGAGATTTAGAGCTTATACGGTTATTTACAAAAGTACCATTATTTTTCTGTTTCAGTGTGTATTTAAAATGTAAGATGTAACCCATAGGAAACTGGAGCAGTGACACTGGAGTGATGGTCAGTTCAGCTGGGTCACTGTGCAGCAGGAAGACCTGCTGATTGATCACAGTCTGGGGAGTTTGGAGGCCCATGTGTAACAAGATATTGTAGTGTTTGGGTTGAATAGTAGAACACTTTTCTCTTTTTGAGAATAAATTTCTCTTTATTGGACCACCAAGCTCACTCTTTAAAAAGTGCACCCAGTGCATACCTAAACACCCAAAACGCTTGTTGGCTAACTGCCATGGAAGATGAAGTATGAGTAGATTACCACACTAAACCACCATCCTCATAAACAGAACAACTCGGCTAAACTAAACCCACTACATCCTGTAATAAAACAACACCAACAATAACAACAACATCCCAAACAATGTAATGTTTCTTTCACACACAAAGTCCACTATGGACTATGGACTATGGCGCCTGGGTTGCCTCCACAGTATGTTGAAATTGTTCTACATGGGTAGCACTGACATAGCTCCAAATATTTCTTAACACATTAGCCAGCCCTTTGTAGAACATTAGGTTTGGATTCATTTCCAACTTGAATAAAGTTTGAAAAGTATTTAAAAAAATAAAGTGAGTCCACAGACATTCTTTTATTTTTTTGGCCTATTTAAATAAACTTCTCCTGTGAGGACACTCATATTAATAGTATTGTTGTAAATAATAATTGTGGAATAATCAAAGTGCCTAAATGCAGCTACCATTATCTTTGTACTACAGACACAGACAGACCTCCAGAGCGTTTTTCTTCTAGTCTGGGGTTTCGCTGTAAGACTAAACCATCGCACTCAGCAGGCTCTGTTTTGGTTTGACGCAAACAGACCTTAACATAAACAGGAAGAATCTTTGCCAATGTTGTAAACGTGAGCGTTGCCATGGCAACTGGGTCATTAGCCCCTTGACCCAGAGACAACATAGGTCATACGGGAGCTTTGAGTTGAAAGATGAGAAAGTTGCTCAGTCTGGGAGCCAGTTTAGCCTTTACTTTACATTCGCAAAACATGGCTGTGGCATTGCCAACATCAGAGCCATAGAGTGATTTACAGAAACACTGTAATGGAAAAACCATGACATGACGTGAATAAATTAACAGTAACAGGTTGCTGTGTGTTACACACTTTTGTCTCACTGGTTATCGTTGGTAGTGATACTGGTTTTTATTTTTTTCTCCTACAGCAGTATTTTCAAAATTACCCATATTAACCAAACCTGGCAACTATGATTGTAGGTGTATAGATCAACTGTATGTACATATTACATATGAATGGAAGGGAGAATAGGCAAGCAACATGAAGTGATAAACTCATTTAAAAGGACTAGAAAATGTGTGTGTGTGTGGGGTGTCCCCTGACACCCCCTTCAAACAGAGCCCTTTTAAAAAAGAACACCAGTTTCTACTGATTACTAAGGGTGTTTTATACAACTTGGTGAACTCAAATAACTTACACCATGCCAATGTTCATCGTTTTGCTATTTTTCGTGAATGAAGAAATGTGCAAGGCCAGCTTTGAGGTAGTGATTAACAACTTTGGCTGATGGGTATTCTGGGAAACTGATGGTTGAGAGTGTTTAACCACACTTGACCCTATTATAGTGTGCACTGCATAGTGAGATTTACAGTGCTTGAATCTCTAGATAGTATAGAAAGTATACTGTGGATTACTCATTACATCTTACAATAAGCCACTGGGGCACTACACTTTTCACATATGGCTTAAAATAAGTGTGTTAAAAAAAACTGCTGCAGTAATATGTCTCCCCTCTAATAGTTCAGCATTCCACTCTGACTCAGTCACTAAGAGTTATGTTCCAGCTTGGCCCCTTTTCTGAACATATTGGACATTTGTTCGTCAGTGCCTTGGAATTTCCATGTAAATTATGAGCAATAGGACATAGTGATTGAGTGATTCATTTGGGCGCATAATGTTGATGTACAGTATCTCACTTTCAGCTCTCTACACACATACAGTCTCTGTCTAATATTTTTATAATGGTAGTTATTCAGACATTAGTCACTGTAGGTATATGTGTGTAGTAAGATCTGATGGTGACGTAAATATGCAGTTTTTTTCATAGCATTAATAGGGATTAAACTACTGCAAAAGCAGATTTAAAGATGGAGACATTAATGTGTGGTATACCATGAATAGCTGTTAGCAAGGCTAGCCTTGCCAGTGTGCATTAGCCTATCAGCTATGTAGGCTATGTTCACACAGCAGGTAAAAGTGGCCCAAATTCGATCTGCGGGCCACTTTCATATGTGGTATTGAATCATTATTTTTTTTTTATGTACAATTATTTCTCATTGTAGAATCCATCTGCGTTTAACCCATCTGTGGCGGTGAACACACACACTAGTGCACTAGGGGCTGTGAACACACACCCAGAGCAACGTGGATTGAGGTAGGAGGACAGTGCTGTTCCTTCACTCCCACGTCCGCAATTTTAGTGCCGCTTGTGGGAATTGAATCAACGACTTTTCAGTCCTAAGCCTTCTTCTAACCATTAGGCCACGGCTGAAATCTGATCCATATCCGGCAACTCATCTCTGTCTGAACAGTCAGATCACAATACATGTGACTTCATGTAACTCCATGGCTGTTGAGAATGATCCTGGACTCTGGTTCAAAGCATTAAAACATAAATGTGAGGTGTTAAGGCTATGGAAACAACTGGATCAAAGAGTTTTTTTTGTTGTTTTTTTTTTTCATAAAACATATTGGGAAACAAAAAAACTTGTGAAATGTGGATCAGGAAAATATTAAACTCATTTTGTCGCTCATCTCCCTGTGTTTGGAAGAGACTTGGCAAATGTGCTTTTTGAGTGAAGGAAATAACAGTTCATGTTTTAATATTCTTTAAAGTCTATTGTTTTTCACATAGAAATCATTTGGAATAAAGGAAAGGCTGGTTGTGTGATACAGCGCTGCAGTATAAGACCAGTCTGGTTCCATTCCTTCAGTTAAAAAATTTAAATGCTTTGGATGGAGCCAGCAGACTTTTTTTCTGCTCAGAGCCTGAAGCATTGTGCTTTGCATGTGCGGGTCAGTTTAGGAGCATGATCTGTTCAGATGTCAGATATAGGTCACGCTGAATGTATAGTGTAAGTAGCAGAACAGATTTGGTCATGAAATCACACTTGGGCCACTTGTACCTGTTATGTGCATGTAGCCTTAACCTTAGCCTTAGCCAAGGTTAAGTGTGTATTATATCACATTCACATATATATTTAAAAATGTTTACTTAATACAAACTGGATTTAAAAATAAATGCTTGGTCAATTTTCTTCCCGTATTTTATTCAGTATTCAGGGCATCCTTGTGTTCCAGTGTTTATGTGAATTCTTTGAAACATATATATTTTTTTCTTTCTTTTTTTTCATGTCCACACCACATTGGTTTCATTTAGCTGACACCACAGGCTCTCAACTTTTGAACAGCAGTTTCACGGTTTTAGAGTTACCATTTATCCTGTCCATTCTGTATTTGGGGCCTCCATTGGACCACATCAATCACCTTTTTAATGTGGTCTGAATTCTATCATTCATTCATTATCTGTAACCGCTTATCCAGTTCAGGGTCGTGGTGGGTCCAGAGCCTACCTGGAATCATTGGGCGCAAGGCAGGAATACACCCTGGAGGGGGCGCCAGTCCTTCAAAGGGCAACACAGACACACACAAACACACATTCACACCTACGGACACTTTTTTTGAGTCGCCAATTCACCTACCAACGTGTGTTTTTGGACTGTGGGAGGAAAACGGAGCACCCTGAGGAAACCCGGAGGAAACCCACGCAGACACGGGGAGAACACACCAACTCCTCACAGACAGTCACCTGGAGCAGGAATCGAACCCACCACCTCCAGGCCCCTGGAGCTGTGTGACTGCAACACTACCTGCTACGCCACCGTGCCGCCCTGTGGTCTGAATATTATTTTATTATTATTATTATACTTACAAAGAACCTATCACAGTACATCTAGCAATAAACATGCTACTTTTACATAGTAAGTGAGTGCATGTTTGCAAATGCACAACTCCTAATCTACATGCTGATATATTTTACTGTGGCTATATTCAGACATGTGTTCTCACCGTATCAGTGTGGGTTTCCTCAGGGTGCTCCGGTTTCCTCCCATGGTCCAAAAACAGACATGGGTAGGTGGATTAGCGACTTAAATGTGTCCATAGGTGTGAGAGTGTGAGTCAAATGTGTGAGTGTGCGTTGCCCTGTGAAGGACTGGTGCCCCCTCCAGGGTGTGTTCCTGCCTTGCGCCCAATGATTCCACGTAGGCTCCAGACCCACTGTGACCCTGAACTGGATAAGCGGTTACAGATAATGAATGAATGAATACTGTCCAAAGAAAAAGAAAAAAGGAACTTTACAGAAGAAGGAAAAACCTTTTTCACTTTCAATGTAAGTCAATTGAGCATTTCTGCTTGTCCATTCATCATGAAATTTTCACATAATGTGAAGGACAGATTTGTTTAAATGATGTAGTAATCTACAAATAATCAAATGGAAAGGATTTTTTTTGTGATGCAACATATTTAGAAGAACAGATTTAAATGATTGAAATGGGACAGAACCAATGTCTGTGAAGATGTTATGTAGGGCAAAGTGGATTCATATGAGATGTAGTAGTGTTTAATCTCTGGAGTTCAGACTAGAGGTGAGTTGATGGTGTGTTTGCAGGATGGGACTCATTCTAGTCGGCCTGGGGCAGGATTGAGACAAGCAACTATAAATTGGGTTTTAATTGAAGGCAGCTTTTGTTTGTCTCACAAAGCATCCTTTATCCATCCACACTCATCCCATACATTCACTTCCTCTCCTCCTCTGCTCTCAGTGCACCATGTGTAGCCATAGGGCCAAAAAGCCAAAGGTCAGCATTTAAGGACTAAATAATGTGAGGTTTGTTATGATGAGGGGTATCGGCCTCTCTCTCTCTCTCTCTCGCCCTTTTTCATTCTCTCTCTCTGGGTTTGGTGATTTTTCAGTTTAAATATGTTTAATATGGCATTAAAAATAGCTTGTAAAAACTTCTGCTACAACAATAATTCAGAATAGACATGTGCATTACAATGTATTGGAATTGTTACTTTTGAGTGAAAGACGTAAGACTTTTGTAGTCTAAAAATGAGAATAGACGAGACATTCCAGTCTGTGCTGTTCCCTTTTAGTTCTTATTTAGACAGCTGTTTGTTTGTCTGATTTTGTATATGTGCTTAAGCCTGTCCCTTTGTGTGAATGGGTTTATCTCACGGGTTGTTTGGGTGTATAACTGTGTATGTGTGTGTTTATATTTGACCTGATCCTCCTGACCCTGACGTCACCGGTTCAGTAGGTTGTTTTGACAAATGTCTGCATTGTCCAGCAACAGTGGCTGGTGATGTTATATATGAGCTTTTTTTAACAAAATTTGTAAAGAGAACTGCATGAGGGATTACGACTGTGCTTTTGTGACTTCTAACAATGATCGCTTAACAGCATCATTTATCAACGTTTGTGATCATTATGATCTTATTCATTCTCAATTTTAAAGTTATAATGCATATAATAATGTCATGCAGTGGTATAACAAAAAAAAAAAAAAAATTTTTCTTCCATTTTACCCTCAACCAATCAATGAGATTCCCACAGCTCTCACAGAACTCTGCTCTCCATTGACACACCAGAGTGATGTTGCTGCAAATGTGTGGCCGAGCTGAAGGTGTGGTCTTCTGGCTCTCATGAACTTCCTCAATTTACATATACTCACTACTATTTACTGGGTAACAATACACTGTATTTTGGTTCCATCCCTGTTTTAACATCAAGTCCATTCTTCGTTGGGCGGTTTTACGATAATGCCGTATACTGCGGTATTTAAAAATGTAGGTGACATCTCAAAATGAGACCAGCATTTATGACGTGTGGTGTGCCATTAAGTGCAAGACCAAAGAGTTAATTTATGTGCATTTAAGACAGAGCCACAGGGAGGGGGTGCTGTTGGAGCTCACTGACTGGTGATGTCACATTCTGAAAACGGGTGAGGGAAAAACACACAAGCCCAGTTGCTGACTAAAGTTGTGAGTTTAGCACTGAGTTTGGGTTAAAAGAGGAACGAAGATGCAAAACATGCAAAATACTCAGAAAACCCTTCTTTTGACTTTATGCTCACAGGTATGAGGCATTATCCTCTAAATATATGTGTTTTAAGCCACAATTCACTGGAAAATCATCTGCTGTGGTGTGCTAAATGACAAGTGCATCTTAGCTGATCAACTATGCTCCTAAACAGTGTAGAACCTTTTTTTTATTTTTTGTCCCTCCAGAATCAGTCGCTGAAATTTGCTCTCTCAATTCATATTCATATTCATATTCATATTCATATTTATTGTATTTTTATCTGCACTTAATAAACTGTATAGTTTGTACTCATGTCTTGTATTGCTTCCTTCTCCTGGAAGAATGTTGTTTCATTTTACTGTGTTCTTGTACTTGAACCTTTTCAACCAGACTCTGTGACTTACTCATTACACACAAATGTACTCTGATCTAATAAACTACAGAAGTCACTTGACCACCGTGGCCTGTTGGCTAGGGAACTGGGCTTGTAACCGGAAGGTTGCCTGCTCGATCCCCAGAGCTGGCAGGTCATGACTGAAGTGCTCTTAAGTAAGGCATCTAACCCCCAACTGCTCCCAAGGCGCCGTAGCTAGGGCAACCCACTGTGTGTTCACTGCCCCCTAGTGTTCACTAGTGTGTGTGTGTGTGTGTGTGTGTGTGTAAATGTGTGTTTCGCTGGATGGATTGGGTTAAATGCAGAGAACTCTGTGTGCAAGCACGGTAGCCCATAAAGTATTTCTAATTCATTGCCAAAAACCTATAGGAATAACACATTGTAAATTCAATATCTGTAACCGCTTATCCAGTTCAGGGACGTGGTGGGTCCAGAGCCTACCTGGAATCATCGGCACAAGGCGGGAATACATTCACTCACACACTTACATTTACGGACACTTTAGAGTCGCCAATCCACCTACCAATGTGTGCTTTTGGACTGTGGGAGGAAACCGGAGCACCCAGAGGAAACCCACGCGGACACGGGGAGAACACACCAAACTCCTCACAGACAGTCACCCGGAGCAGGAATCGAATCCACAACCTCCAGGCCCCTGGAGCTGTGTGACTGCGACACTACTAGTGATGGGAATTTTGCGGAGCTCGGCTCTGTTTGCGGAGCCGGCTCTTTTGGCTCGGCTCTTCATAAAGAGCCGGCTGTTTCGGCTCCTAAATGGCTCTTTGTTTTACCACTTATTTCCACTGGTACAGAACAATATTACCTACATTTTACATGACTATATGGACAAAATATTATTGTTCAATATTAAAAATAATAAATAGTGTTGCAATGGCCAATTGTTTTTATGGCTGTCTTGTAATAACTCACTGACTGCACTCACACATTCAATTGTATAAATAACTGGATTTTTATTTAAACACCTTAATAAAAAATCACTTGTAAACTCTGAAATATAGCCAATGGAATCCAAAGGGTAGGTATTACAAAATAGCTTATTAAATTAAATAATCATCCATTTCTGGGTAATAAAATAAACAAATACTCTGCAAAGTGCAAAACAGCAGCATTCTACGGTAGTGATTAAAACAATCACAACTGTCAACAAACATTTAACTGATTTAACATTTTCTTCAACTATTTTTTGGAAGGCAGATTGGCATTCAGGAAAACCAAGTGTCTCAGCTTGGAGGGGTTGATCAGGTTTCTTCTCTTTGTTAATATCTGTCCAGTTTTTGAAAAGATCCTTTCAGAGGGTACTAATGTCACTACAATACCCAGTCGCCCTGCCATCACCTTGACTAGCCGTGGGTAAACTGAGGCCTTTGAATGCCACCAGCTCAGTGGGTCTTCTTTTGCTTGTTCTCTGATTGGTTGAATGACAAGCCTTAGAAAAAAATGGCTCGGTCTTAGATGGGAACCAGCTCTCACTGTTCACTTACAAGAGTCGGCTCTTTGAACCGGTTCGTTCGCGACAGACACATCACTAGACACTACCTGCTGCGCCACCGTGCCGCCCTAAGATGTAAATGTATGTGCTTATTTAGTTGCATATTTCATAAATGCATGGAAAATATATAATCACAAATCATGACGAATAAACTAACCTCATTCTGAATAAACCATTGAAAAGAGTAACAAAGACATAAATTAATCCCCAATATGTGTTTCTTACTGATATTCTACCACCAGCACTCGTAGTAGTACAGTTTGTGTCCAGTTTATCAGAGGGCTGAATTTCCAGTTTGGGATATTACAGCATCTCTGCATGTCGGAACATTACTGTAGCAGAGCTTTGGTGAAAAGGCAAGCCAGGGAGGAGTTCACAAGCCTATTTTCTTGGAAGCGTATGAGATGCTGTCAGCGAAATTGGAAATAAATCCATTTCAGATATGAGTTGACCACTGTGAGATTTTCTAATCCTGGCACAGATTTGAGAAACAATAAAACACAGGGGAGGATAAAAGATTAGATAAAGAACACAGTGGGAATTCTTTAATTATCTGCAAATTTCTACATATTGGAGTCCAAGGCCCAACACAATTCTTGCCCTAGGGCCTCCTTTAAAGTGCACACTTAACTGACCCTGTAGAAGAGGTGAACAGTGCTTCAGTATTCGTTCAATACATGACTCACAAAACTGTTTCAGCTTTTATTTCTTAGTTTTATGAGATTTTTGTGTGAAATGCCTCAGGATCCCAGTGGATTGTGGGTCATAGCCAAATAAAAGGGTAGTCTGATGCACTGTGATAGGGGCACATATCAAGTACTCATAGTAGCTATTAGATGCACCCAGTCTTGGGAAAAACAAAGAAAACTGGACACCCTCCAGCACTGCGCACCTAAAGTGACAAAAGTAACCATAGGGTGCAAGTGTGCGTAAAGGCAGGGCGTTCTGAACCCTAGCTAGAACAATGCTCACTCTGTGTGGATGTGCTAAAGTCCTTAATTAGATGAGTCTTTCCAGTTATTTAAGCTGCTGATTCAGAAGAGCCAGTAAGTAGAAGGCCACACACCCTGGATTTTCTGTCCCATGAACCTCATTTAACAATTAACCTAATCTTGTTTACACAGGTATGCACTAAATCACTAGTGGTAAATAAGCTACTGTCTAGCATCTGGACAGTCTGTAATTTAGAAAATTACCTTTAAATACAGTTTTGTCCACAAATTGAATTAATGTGTCATAAGATATGTGGCTTAGTCAGAGGCTCAGGCACACTCAGCAATAAAGGTGCCAAAAGGTTCTTCGGAGAAATGGCATAACCTGCTTTTCTTCCCTGAAACACTTCTTTGGCTCCTGAAAGCAGTGCTTCTAACACTGCTCTGTATTTTTATTGCTTGAGCCCAAAGTGATAAATGGGATATATTGTGACAAAATAACTTTCTGAGTGCATTATATTATTTTCTTTTTGGGATTTGGTCTTACTAATCTATAAATGATTTACAGGAAGAAAAATATAATTCTCTAAGATTTCAATCACAGCACTGTACCCTGTTTTATGTGAGCACAAAGTTACACCAAAAAACAAACACAATGAGTGTGGAGATATGAGTAGTGATAAAATTGGGAGATTACCATGACTGAGAAGAATTAAAATGACTTGTTTTCTTCTTGAGCATCACTCTTGGGCACCTCTTGCTCTCAGCAGGTGTTGAATCTAGTCATTCTGAACTTTAGACAGGGTAAGAAAACTCATGCTGCTTGATATTTATGGCTTTTTATTTTGCCCAAAAAATATGACAGACATTTCATTAAGAACAAAGGAAGACTCACTGGGAATCACTGCCCTAAAGAATCTTTTTCTTTTAAAGCAGGGTTGCACAACTACAGGTCTGGAGGGTTTCTGTCCAGCATGGTGTGGTGATTTTATTATTTTTTTTCCTCTGCCCTGCTCAGGTGCTCAGCAACTGTTTTGGTTGGGCCATTAGTCATACATTGATTTAAAAGGGAAAAACAAACTGACATACTGACATAATTGCAAATTACACAGTAATGTGGTCAAATGATTATTTAACACAGACAGTATCTGTGATATTCTTTGTAATTGGAATACAATGCAAACCACTTTGTTTAAAATGCAAGCTGTAAAAGCCAGTGGACACTTGTTCAGTGCAGGTCTTCTGTTAAAAAGTGCAGGCAAATATGCCCATGGTAAACATCAACAGAAACATTTAGGCATCGTTTTATAGTGATGCTCTCCAGATGCATGGCCTGCTTACAATCTACAGGCATCATTTAATAAACTCCTTAGTTTTAACTTGATACCTATTGCTTTTGTTGTTTATATACATACTCTGTTCTGGTCAAGATTTCACCTTTGGCAATAGTTCATGCTCCATTGCATTTTTTAAATAGTGTTGCCCAGTGGTCTCATTTCAAGCAAACATTGTATGAGCCTATGCACAAATCTATCTGCCCTAAAGTACATTTCAGCTTGTGACACTTGAGATTAGTGGAATCGGGGCTACATCAACAAGCGCAGCACTCCAGAGTACACCAATTATGTCTAAAAATAATGAGTGAAATGTAGACTGGGGCAGCTTTTGAGGTTTGTAATCTTTTATTTGATTATTCAAAGTCTTTTCGTAGGAATGAAATTGACCATCAAACAGACAGTAAAAAATTATTTATATGGGATGGATTAGAACAGAGGCCAAATATGCCCCAGTTTTTCTGTGGCTTGCAGAAGTGGTGATTTAAAATGTATCAGTGTGAGTTTTGGCTGCAGGCATTTTGGGTTAACACAAGCCAGATCTGTAGCCCTTACAACAGCCCAAGTCCCCTGCTTCTCTGATCATTTGTCCAGAGGTGACATAAGGATTGGATGGAGGCCAGGCAGGCTGATGTAAGTGCAGTAGGGGGCCGAGTGTGTGTGTCTGTTAAATAGTGGGGGAATAGGGGGTGATCATAAAAGAGAGCTTGCCCTCAGGACTGGGTCCATTTCTTATTCTGTCGTTTCTGTCAGGGGTGAAAGGGGAGAGAGTGGAAGGAAGACTTAAAGGTGTCGTTTTACGCATTAGACTCTCTAAGGGTTGGTATAGTCTCTCATCGATGGGATCTATGGGGGGTCCTGACTCCACCACAAAAATAAACATGTGCACACACGTGCACTCAGTCGCTCAGGTCTATGAGGTGTCCCTCATCACACGCTCTCAGCACGAGTCCGTCAGTGAGGGGATTCCTTTTACACTTATTTACAGGCACAAGGATCCTATATATTGGGTAAGAGTGCTGTAACCAGAATAAATTTTTTTTTGGAGGGAGGCCTGGTTAAATATTTAGAGGACCAGTCAGGGATCATTTTGTCCCAGAGACATGGCTCTAGTCAAGATGATAACTACCAGTGAATTCAGTTGATAGAAATATACTCCCATTTGCTATAAACAGAGAAATAAAATACACCATATGACTGATGTGTCCTAACTTTTATGTCATTGTAGTTAATATGATAGCTTACAGCAATCCACAGCAGGTAAAGGCCAACCAGTGTCCTTTCTTTAACAGTGTATTTTTTTTTTTCATCAAGTATTCAGCTCTGTATTTTTCCACCACTTTTTAGCTTCAATAGCTAACCCAAAGGAAGGTTTGGACTTTGCAGTACTCATCACATTAATGCTGTCCCAGACGCAAACTCTAAATAATACTAGCATTCACTGAATTCTTCTTAATTGTGAGATAAATACAGTAGTTTATGAATGTGTTCTATGATGTGGTGGTAGACATTTTAGTCTCGAATGACACTGCTTTGACATGTCTAAATGAGCAGCGACTTGGAATGACACAAACAGTAATTTGTTGTTGTATCATCAAAGCTTTTTTAGCATTTCCATTAACCTTGTTTGAACAGTCAGAAATCTGAGGAGCTTTCCAAAATATAGTTGCTTATCCTGCCAGGCCTTACCAAAATCTTTGTTGGTTTGTCTCCATTATGTTTGACTTGAAACCACTAATATAAGGTTAAAGTTCAACACGTCAGGTTTAATTTGACTATAAGTATGACCTTTTGAGGCATATTGAAAGAGTTTGCCTTTTATATATAGTTTCAGAGGTTTTAAATTGACTTTATGATTTGCTTTTTTTCTTGGCTGTGTGTTATTAAGCACATGGGAGCTAAAAAAAAACAGTAAGCATAAAAACAGAAATATCAGATAACAGATTGCTTTAAAAAAAAAAAAAAAAAAAGAACATAAAATAAGTGTGTGGCAGGGGAGGGTCTCAGAGATATTACCTCCCCACGCAGTATACATACAGTAATATATTTCAGCCTAGAGGCCTGTACCTCTGGATATATGAGCCATGTGAACTAGTCTACTCAGTTAAAAGTTGCCTCTACAGTCTACAAGACCAGACAGTGAGGCGAGCTGGAAATAAGTGTTTGTATCTTTGATAATTAAGCTTCAGTGTACAGCTCAGTGAGAGTAAAATGTTTGGATGCTATGTTTACATTTTACATGGAACAGGTTAGGCATTGTTTCCTTTTTTTCTCCTTTTTTTTAAATTATAGATAGATGTACAAACTAGGCAGAACGATTAAATGTTCTAGGAGTCTGTTCGCCAGGCGAAAAGATTTAGGGAATATATGTCAAAGTGAAAAACGTCAGGACTCATTCTCTCCATGCACTGAACCGCAGGAGGTCCTGGAAATGAAGGCCTGGATATGGGCCTCCATCCCTGGGTGACTGCTACTCACCATCTGCCCTGACTGAAGGAGAAGTACTACTGCAGAGGAACCCAGGAGATTACATTCAGTTTGTGCGCTTGTGCAGTAAGCTTGCAAGCTGGTTCTTTCCAGTCCAGACAATGGGGACACACCATTTAGAGAGAAGTATGCACTGTGGAAATCTTAGAAATGGCTGGAGAAGCCTCAAACTTCTAAATCATTATTTAGCTGATCGCGCCTTCTGTTGCTTTATGGTTGTATGGAAGAAGTGATGTTTTCAGCAGGGTTTTAGACTGTTTATCCTGGGATCTTGTTTGTCCCTCTAACAAGGCTTGAAATTAAATCATGAGATTTATCCACAAGGTGAAATTGGGCTTTAATTCTACAGAGAGCTCTTGATGAATTGCTAGTTCCCCTTTGAACATGAGTGTGGTTTTGTTGCATATAAGATGGCTTGGAAGTGTCCTTAACATTTCAACCAGAATTAATTAGACTACAAATAAATACAAATTGTTCCCAGTTGTTTACATTCGTAAATATTGCAAATGAAATAAGCAGAAACCCAAAAGGAATGTTTGTCCTAAAATTCCTAATGAGGCATGGATGTCCAAATGTGTGTAATTATAGCAGGGATTATTGCAGTTAATATGTTTTATCCTTAGCTTTAAAAAAAAAAAAAAAAAAAGAACAAGCATCATCTTTATACCTGCACTGAAATGATCTCTGATCTGACATTGTTCTGAAATCCTTTGTAACGAAGCTTGTCCAATTGTTGTGCGGGCACTGGATCATTCCTTTACAGTGTTTCAGCTCTTCTGAAGAAAAGGAACCAGGGCCCACAGTACGGCAAGTGGGGGAGCTGTCTTTTGAACCCATGTTTAGTTTGCCCTTTCCATGAGTAAAGCAACCCAGCTGTGTGTGTCGTCCTTGTTTCGCCTGTAAAGACGCAGAATGGAACCAAAGGCCTTTATGACAAAAGGCTCCATCTCAACAGGGGGTCATGACTGGTTTTGCTTTGTGTCCTTTCTCCTCAGAGGAGATCTGATCCAGGAAATAAGCTCAAAAGAGGCTCTCACCACTGTTTCACCAGGCTTCATTTAACCTCTGTCCACGGCCAGCCAATGGGAAGCCTCAGCGTAGTCTCGCCCATTCACCTTCCAATCTGTGCGCTCATTTTCTCACAGAGCCTTGCGAAATGCCATTGGCTTTTCTCCCTGCAGACGCTGATCCAAGGCAGAGTTGGAGAAAGCTAAAGCCCTGGCAAAATGGCCTACTAATTGCAACATGTTACCCCAAGCAGTGACGATGAAAACCCTGCGGAAGTCTTGACACAGGGCAGCCCCATTTCAGCTGCCTGGCTCTCCTGGAGCATGGAGACCTTTAGAGGAAGTAATAGTTTACCACCACTGTGGTTGTCAAATGCTTCCATGGTGATTTGTTTTGTTTAGTGTTTTCTTCTGGGTTTATGAGGTAGTGTGCTGTACCTACACTGGAATGTACAAATGGAAAAGTTTGGGATGTGCCCAGAGTACAGTAATTTGTTCCTGAAAGTCAGGCTTTTCTGCAGATGTGCCGTGGTATTTCAGGAATATTATTCATATGTGGACGCACAATCTGCTTTTTGCAGTGAAGTCAGACCTCACCATAGAGCCCACTGATTAGAGACCATACCAACCCTAAGTGGATCTAATGTGTAAAACAACCCCTTAAGTCTTCCTTCCTTCTTGCACTCTCTCCCCTTTCACCCCTATGGAAATGACAGAATACGAAATGAACCCAGTCATGAGAGCAAGCTCTGCTTTGTGATTTGTATAAGCTGTTCCTTGAACATGAAACCAACTCCTACTAATCCAAGAAATTTAATTTAATTTAAATATCTCTTCAAAATTTTCATTCATTCTTTCATTGTCTGTAACTGCTTTTCAGGGTCGCAGTGGGTCCGGAGCCTACCCAGAATCACTGAGTGCAAGGCAGGAACACACCCTGGAGGGGACTAGAGTTTTGTTCATAATAAACTTTTTGCATTTTAATCATATTTGCCTGCAAAATAATGTGTGCAGCAAGCTAGCATGCTGCTAGGCCATCAATTAACCTAAGTAGTTAAGCTCTGGACAGTACCCATGACTATCATGATGACAATGTTAGACACAGGAGAACCTTGATGATGAAATGTTGTTGGAACATAACACTGATAATGATGGCCTCAGGAGAGCATGAATAATGATCACAGTTAACAGGTGAAGATGGTAATGATGTGTTGTCCTATGTTGTCCTGAGATAATCATCCATGTCTTATGATCATCATCCTTCATGTTGTCTGAAGCTCATCGCCACTATCATCCATGCTGTCATATAACTGCCATCCTTCATGTTGTCCTGAGGCCATCACTATTTATGATTTCCTTATACCATCATTTTACCCAACATTTTCATCTGTGTTGTCTTGAAACCATTATCGTTACTATGAGCATTGACATTGTCCAGGGGCAATCATTGTCATGCATTTTCCTCTAAGATTATAACCACCACCCACTGTTGTCCTGAAATCATCTTTTTGTCACCAGTGTGGCCCTGAGACTTTCAAGATCACCATCACCAGTGCTGGTCTCTAAATCCTGAAGAAAACAGATGTTGATTGCCTCAGGACAACATACATTATGATGATGGTCCCAGTGCTGCCTGACATCACAAGCATCAGCAAGTTGTTGCAGTCATGAAGTCTGATGTTATTGGGATGTTATCCTTGAAGAGAGGTCAAGAATTTATATTGATATGGACAAAATCATATAATCTAAACTCTTGATATACAGTGGAAAAACTGTGAAAACCAGAAAAACACAAAGTAAACTCTTGATGTAATTAGGATTTAAGATTGTCCTATATTATTTTGACCAATATTTCTTGCGATTTGTTTCCGTGAAGACAACATGCATGGAACACTGGTTTGGAACTCGTAAGACTGATCGAGATCCTGAATTCTGTTTCTCTACCTTTTATAATATCAGTATTTTATTTTTGTAACAGCCCTTGTTTTATCAGTGGTTAAGAAACAGTGTGTGTATGTGTGTGAAGTTGTGTGCACATGTGCATGGCGTGTCTGTGTCTCTTGTGAATGGCTGTCCACTGCTGAGCTCACAGGGATTATGGTGGCTGTGAACTCTGCCATAGCAGGAAGTTCCCACTGCTCTGGCTATCTGAGCGGAAAATGAATGTTTGTCAAAAGTCCCAGACCTGGTCTTAATTTCCAAGCAGTGTCATTTCACAATGAGAGTACACTGCCCTGACTTCCAACCCAGTGATTTTAGTCAGTTCCCTTTGCCTGGCACCCATAAGCAGGGAGCTTATAAGTCAAGTAAATATCAAAGAGACTGGATTTGTTTTTTGTGAGACTGTTTCTGTTGCATATCCTATATCTAATTTGGGAGGTAGCTCATAGTTGTCTCATTGTTCATGGCATTAGGCGCTGTTTCACTGCTTTAGAATCTGTTTCATTGCTTGAGGCTTTAAAGTCACAATAGTCCCTCAAAACAGAAATGTGGCAATGCCCAAGCTACACAAGCTCAGACATTGTGCTTTGTAGTTGATTTGTTTTAAATGCCAGCGCAGAGTGAGGTCCAGTTTATGATGTGCTGGAAGAATGGGAAAACAGCACCACTCCATAAAATGTGTCAGAAGCAAAAGGGATTTCCAACATGTAAACGACTTAGCCCACACTGAGGACATTTTGAGTCGAAACACACTATGGGAATATAGTGTGAGGACAGTAGGGCCTGAGATCTTAAATTGGGTCTTAGGAGATGGGAACACCATCTTCAAAGCAGTAATTAAAAACCTGCTCTTATGAGCTACTCTTGATGAATACTTTTCATAGAGAAATATAATCTGGAAGAAGCATTACATGGTCATGGAATCTCAAGGAATGTACTTCTTTAATCTCAAGAAATATAAACAACACTAGGTAATATTTTTACCTTAAAATCAGTCTCAAAATTATTGTGATGCTCCACTGAGCTGTAATAGGGAGAATAGGGCCTGTATTATTGCTACCCTGGGCTCAACACTGCAGAAAATGCACTGTGTAATTTTTTGTGGAGGGTAGGACACCACACCCTCCCTCGCTCTCTCCCCTTTGATTACAGGAAGGTACTATAAAAATGTATTAAAAAATTGTATCTGCAGTAAAAATACCAAGAGAAAAGATCTAGGTTCAAGGTGTTCAATTGAAGTCTGATTGTAAGGTACAATTGCACAGAGGTGATGAGAGGACTTTATTTATGCCTGCAGACTGACTGTTCTGTTCTTAACTTCATTGCTACATCAGAATGTCTTATTTGCCATTCCCATTTCCCATGTTCCAAATATTGAGACTTTTTGCATGGCCTCTTTAATTACCATCCACTAGCTGGGAGGACTTTATTATCCCATGTAGACCCTAATGACTAATATTTCACTCCTTCAAATCACTTTCCCTCCTTCCCTCCCACCCCCTGCCTCAGTCTCTGCAGTAAGCCTATCACTTTGTTTTTCATTCTGCAGTTACGACTCTTTTGTGTCTCTGCCTGTTTCTGGTGAACTCAGTCATCCTCTAGCTGATTCTTGTCAAAGTTTGTGCCTGGGGCTTTACGTGTCTGCGCTAATGCTTGCATGGCTAGCTTTGTTTGTGGAGAGAACTCTCTCTCTCTCTCTCTCTCTCTCTCTCTCTCTCTCTCTCTGTTGTCTCTTTCTCTCTGTGAAAACATGTATGATCCATCCACCCATAGCTCTTCAGCACATGCCCAGGCTAATGGTTGTAGCAGAGGAGCTTTTGAACTCAAGGCTCCACAGATTATCTTAATTTTTTCAGTGCCTCAATCTCACAGATCTTTCCCACTGCGATTACAGCAGCTCCTGCTCTGTTTTGGTTTGTTGAGAAGGTCTCCAGCTGGAGGTTAAAATGCAACCAGTGTGTCCCTTGGATCCTGTTTACTGTGGATATTTACACAGCCCAGTTCCAAAGAAAAGCTGGGACAGTATATGAAATGGCAATAAAGCCGTGTGTAGTAACACATTTGTCAATTTAAAGCATTTATTTTGTAAGGTACAATTGTTACTCAAAATTCAAATGTCATTCTTCTGCCCTTTTGTCATTTTATGGCAACTAACTGCCATTTTATTAAAAACAAAAATGAATTAGTATGACAATGGAATTTTTGTTCATTTATTACGATTATCTTCAAGGTAAAAGTGCTCCAAAAGCAAGTGCATCCATTTGTTTTGTACCTGGGGATATATTTGTATCCAAAAGTATGTGTGAGTTTTGGTGTGGACGATTTAAAAAATAGTGATTTTGATGTTAGTGTATGTGAAATTGGCATATTAATAGTTTTTTTTGTAGATTGTTTTCATTGTTTAGTCATTTATTCATTTTACTAAAAAATTAAACATTTTTTTACCATATGTAACAGTTGCTGTAAAATGACAAAGAGCAGGAGAATGTTTAAATTTTGTGTTACACTTATGCTAGGGCTGGGCAATTAATCAAAAACTTATCGAAATTGACATTCAGAACTTCTAATTGAAATCTTGTCTATATCTATTATATCAATTCTTTTTATTCTGTAATGTCCCCACTGTGTGTTCATGTACTGTCCCTTTAAAGCCACGCTACCAAGCTGTAGTCACATGATTCTGCAACTATATGCTACACTGAAGCAACCTAAACCCAGAGGCCGACTGAGCAACTCAAGCAGCTCATACCATAGAAAAACACAGCGTCTGTGGTTTGAACGTGTTGCATTTTGACAATAAATAATGACACTGAACAAAAAGAAGTCAAATATAAACACCGAGATAAAACAGTTTTAGCAACCAAAGCACAATCACACACCAAATATAAACAGATCTCAAAAAACGAGAGGAACAAGCTCCCAACAATATTAGAAAAAATATCCCTACTTTAATACTGGAGCATACAGTACATATGATGGTCAAAAATGCAAAAACAAAATAATCATTCATTAATCGTAACCATGGTAAAATGTACAATTTATGATATTGATTTGTGCTCATATCGCCCAGCACTAACATATACATTACACAAAAATGCTTTAAAACGTATTTGTACACCTAATACACTGCATGTTACCTAACCCCTGAGTATGCCACCCTAACAACAATCCCAACCCTTTGCCACCCCTCGAAATAACGTTCTAGATCCCACACCACAGCTTACGACTACTGTCATTCTTCTAAAGCTAAAACGCTGAATTCATTTTCACTCTCAGCATGCCTGGGGTTCAGCACCAAGCCTCTGGACCCCCAGAGACAGCAGGAGGGTCCGGGCTGGAAAGAGAAGTTCTTTCAGCCAGAATCTACAGCAGGCCTAGAGAATTTGATGATAGCTTCTTCTGGCAAGGACACACAAATGAAAACATGAGGCAGTATTACTGTAAATGGACCTCTGTCTGTTTTACCCTTAAATATTTACTGTTAGCAATAAATCTGAGATTTAACACATTTGACAATTTGAATAATGCAGGATTTTTTCCCTTTCTTTTTTAGGAACTTAACCTCTGGTATGTGGACAGTTTTCTATAAATTTCAGCAGTTGCTCAGGGGAGGTTTTTTTTTAATTAACAGCAAATACTTTGACTGCTTAATAATCATAGGACAAAGTATTGCAACCTTTTCTTCTATCGGTTCAGACGTTATTGGCTCCAAATTTCAGCGCCAAGTTACATTCTTGTGTACTGGGGGCCTTCTTTACTTATTCCCTCCCTATGCACAGGTGATGGACATTCCTGGCTGTGAGCAGACTGAAGAATTCATAGACATTTGCTGAAAAAGAGTCTTAACCTTTATATCTTCAGGGATAAATAGTTTTTGTTTCAAACCTTCAGCGATTTCTCCTCTGCTCTAAGAGCATCTGTGTTTGGTCAGACTTTGGTCATACCAGCACACTCCAGAGGGTTGTTTTTCACTCTCTGACAATGTAGGACGAATGCATAATCAGGCTACAGCCGAAGGGACTTAAATCTCCCATATTTTACTCCCTGAATAAATACTGGCAGACACAGGAGATACAAGCTACAATAGGTGCTGTAAAAAGCCACAATATAACAGTGTTCTTGCACCACATTTTGGAGATTTCCCTGCACCTGTCCCCTATCCTCCTCACAAAATTTGTAATGGAAGCTTCTGGAGAGCCTCTTGTTGAACCCTCCAAATTCTAAGTGCAATTAATGAATCTGCTTGGAAATTCTCTGCCCATTTAGTCAGGTTTTGGCACAAGTACATGGGACATTGAGCTGGGAGATGAGTTGTTCTTTAGGAATATATTTACATGACTATTTTCCTTTATTGTCACTGTTCAAAACAATGAAACTGCATATCCCCATGGACCCTAACAAACAAGTACAAGAGACAATACGCCTTACACAATAAAATAAATAGAAAGAATGTCAAAACCATTGACATAATGCCAACATGTTGAAAATATACACTTAATTATTAATCTTAGCAATAAAAAAAAGAATAAACTGGCAGAAGCAAGCCGAAGTGTCCAATAAAGTGCAGTGCTCCCTATACAAAGTGTTGTCCTAGTTCATGTGTATGGAGTTCTCTAATTTAATAGCAGAAGGGTAGAATCTGTTTGACAGTCTGGAATTGTGCAATTGTATTACTCTGTATGGCCTTCCAGATGGAAGCAACATAAAAAATTAAATTCCCTGGATGGGAGGGGTCCTTGATATTGGTCATAGCCTTACAGACACATCTGGTTTTGTGCAGTTCCTCCAGGCCTGGCAACTGGGTACCAGTAATGTTTTGGGCTGCCTTAATGTCCTTGTTGAAAGCTTTCGTGTCAGCAGCCATGCAGCTGGAAAACCACACCAGAATGCCATAGGCTAGGATGCTCTCGATGCATCTCTTATAGAACACCAGCAGCTTTGGGAACGGATGTGTTCTTTATAGTGTCCTCAAAAAATACAGTCGCTGCTGTGCCTTTTTTACCAGTGCCATGGTGTTAGGTCCTGAGTGATGGTAATTCACAGGAATTTAAAAGAAGATCCACTCTCAACACAGCATCTTTTCTGAAGATCAGTGGTTTAGGATCCTCCCTCTGCTTCCTGAAGGACACCCTCATCTCATCATTAGTTCCTGTAATGTTCAGTGCAAGGTCTTTGAAGGAGCAGAACTCAGTCAGTCTGCAGATGTCGTCTCTATAGGCAAACTTGTCTCCATTTTTTTTCCTTCACATTGATGTCATCTGCAAAGTTTATGAATATTTTAGCAGTTGGTTCTCTGTATTACTGGTGCAGGACTATGTTAATGGCGTCCTCCGTTGCCCTGTTTGCCCTGTAGGCCTCTCAAAGCATGGGTGATATCTACTGGCAGCCTCAATCACTTCTGACCAGTAGTTGATTCCTTTGGGACAGGATTGGTAATGAGAGTGTGTAAGTTTGCATGACATTACAAAAACTATGAATAAAAAGACTGATTGTTTAAACCACACATTAAAAAAGCAAGGAACATGGCCATGTGGCGACCTATAGGAAAATGATTCTTGACCATCCAGTGCATGATGTCAGTATGCTTTATGTGCCATACATTTTTCTAAAAAAGTACAGCATTGGATGTTGCTCAGAAGTGACAAATGGGCAACGTTGATGGCTGAAGACCCTTGCAAAAGTATAAGACTTAAGGTCAGAACGTTTTGGCATACAGCATGCATGAACACTGATGACTCTGTCCAGTATTGGCTAAGGCTGTTGCAATAACCATAATATTATAACGGCTATTGACCAGCCAGTTGCAGGGAATGGCAAGCAAGCATTGCAACTGTGATTTATACATTTATTTATTTATTTATTTATTTATTTATTTTTATGTTTTGAATGTTATATAAAGCTATTTAAAATACTGTAACAAAAAGTTAAGAGTTTAATTTTTTTCAGGTGGTTGGCATCAGCAGCTGCTTCTGATCGGCTGAGCATCCATTGTTTCCAGTTTAGACAAGGCAACATACAAAATCTGTGCCAGAAATGTTGATGTGAAAAAGGGAAATACATTGAAGAATGTAGCTACCTATCTAGCTACCTATCTTCCACTGACAGTTAGGAATATAACACTGGAATATAGCATAGTCTTTGGAAGATGATGTTACTAGTCAGAGTTTTAGATTGCACACAAACATTTCTGTTAGGATATCAGGTCAAAAACCTAACTGAGTTGAGGTACTGATTCTGACTGATCATTTCAGAGGTACTGGATGAAGACCACTCCAGAGAACACAGCTCCACTGACTCTTAGCCTAATGCTGGATGTTTAGATGGATATTTTACATGGTGATTCTTAGCTCAGGTACAGTTTTTCTAGAGCAACTCATTTCATTTCTTGAATTTTTATGGAGATTACAAAAGCTGTGCATGCACTAGATTGAGTAGGAGAATTCCGCCATTTTTAACCTCCAGATATTGGGAAATGAAAAACCAAGTAACAAATGTTGCACTGACCCTACTTGAAACCAAACCAAGAGTATATAGTTAGTTTATTTTTCTACTTAATTTATTCATAATGCTTAAATTCAGTAAATTCAGTTCTTCCCAGAACAGGTATCATGCTCTACTGCCAATTCTTTATTGGAGCACTCGGACTGTGTCTGTTCTCTAAGAATAAGTTACCAGATTTGCTGAGGTGTTTGAGCCACTTGGACTTGTAGTGTGGAAAAAAAATTGTGTGGAGTTCATTGGTGTATAATGCATTTCGAACATTTCCTGACACATGACATTTAAGCTCAGTTAGTAGCACATGCTTTGGAAATGAGGCACTAATGCAGACAGCACTGCAGACATGGGGAAAACCATTTAACAGCAAAAAAATCGAACATGTCCTGGAGTACTGTGTATTTAAAATGAGCAATTAACCTGTGCTGTTAAATAAAGTGGGGCTTGAGAGCAGACGCATGTTAAAAGACGGGAAACAACCATAATAACAACAAAAGAAATCATCCATTAGAATTGCAGTAATTAATGTTCCTCCACTACAGGCCGCTTCATGTACGATCCACAAATGTGAGCAAACCATATAGGTTTTACTGGCATGTGGCAAAGCGGTTTACTTCAGCACTCATGCTGGAGTTCACTTTAAATTTGGCAGCTTTGAGGAGCAACCCCCATAGGATTCATTGCAATCAAATCAGGGCGTCTTTTAAATGTTTGGCAAGCTGAACCTCCCTGTTTGATTTGGATGTGCTTTAGAGTGGAAGGTGCAACAGTGTACTTTGCCAGGAGAACAGGGAGTGAAGTGACTACCCCTGTTTACGTTAAAACGTTCAGCGCTGCTGACCTTCCAGCAGTCAGTGCCGGGATTTTTCATCTTGTTCGTCAGCTTGATCAAAGGGCAGGAATGGAAAACATTGTTGCAATATTTGTTGCGGTAATCACATCCACATGTGCTCTGGAAGCAGTGTGGTGGAGAAATTCAAATCAAGTCAAATTTATTTATTCTGACTAAGTTTCAGTTTGTTAAAAACAAAAGTAAAATATACAGCCAAAGATTTGTCATACCATATTTCTCACAGTTTGTCCCAGTTTAAATTAGGAACTATTCAGATGTGCACTGCATGTTTTAAGGAGTTGAATGACATTTATCTGGAGCATTAGTCAGTGAGTCAGTGAGTCAGGTACTGATGTTAGATGATTAGTTCTGGTTCACAAATGCTCCAAATAGTCTCAAAGGTACTGGATGGAGCTACACTGCTTCATTCCAGAGAATGCAGTTCCATTGCTCAACAGCCGAGAGCTGGGGACATTACACCACTCCAGCCAACACTTGGCCTTGGGCCTGGTGACCTCTAGAGCACCCTATGATGTTCATCAGTACTTTTCTGTGGTGATTATACATGCTGCAGTTTCAGCTCCAAAGAACAGTTCCTTACCATATAGTGACACAGGTTTCTGAGTCTGCGCAGGGAGATTTTTCATTATGTTGTGGTTTGGATGCTGTGTGTTCTTATTTGATGGACCACTTTTATAATCAGCTTAGTTGGCCTTACATTTTAAGTAGACGTAAACACTGGTTTAAATGTTTGGGCTGTGGCATGTTTGGGCCTCACATTCATTCTTTTGAATGACCCTTTAAAAGGTGGTACCTTTTGCTCTCACTGTGGTGGTACCCTTTTAGTTGCTTTTTGTCAGGGAAAATAATTGTACCATAATCTATAATTAACATTTTTAAATTGTATTAATCCCAAACACCCCATTTAATCTCCTTTTAAAAGTACATTAACACTGGTTGTACCTTTAGTGACTATAATGTACCTGTACAGTGCTTTTTTCCCTTAGTGTCCAAAAGCACATTCTGTTTTCCCAGGAATTAAGGAGAGAGCTAGACAAATTTGGGCCAAGAATGAACATTTTGAACAGCCTGAATTTCTTTATCAAGCTCCAAGTTTCTCTTTGTCAGGCTCTTTCCAAGCTCGCTCATCTCCACAGCAAGTAAGCCAATACAAACTGGCTTCCAAATCCAGCTGTAAATTCGCTATAATGAAAAAAATACAGTGACGTTACATGCCTTGATTTAGGACGAGATATTAGACACAAGGCCATTAATTAGATTTTAATCAGCGTAATATACTTATCCCAGCACTCTCACTGAACTTCACTAGTCATAAAATACATCAGAACAAATTGCTGGTGCTTTAATGTAATACAAGGCATGGTTTATCCTTTTTTTTCAGTTTACACTTTATAATCCCAGCTTCCATTCCAGGATCATATGGTATTTGAATGTGTACATTCAAAGTCTAAAAGTCTGTAGACATACCTTATGGATATTAATGCGAGCATGTAATACTGTGTAAGGGCAACATGCCCAATGCCAATTGTCAGCTACAGAAGTATACAGCCATGGACAAATGTTCTGATTGAGTACATTAAGGTACATAGTACTGAGATTAAGGTGGAGTGCTATGTAATCATCTTATATTAGTACCTGACTTTGCCTTTGGTTTTAGCAGAATGCAATCACATCCTCACAGCAATGTTACAACATCAACTTTAAAGCTTTCCCAGACTCCTAGAAGCTACAAATGTTTGATCATGAAGTATATCTTTTAAACTGAGACCATACATTTTCTCTTAGTTCAGAGTGTTCTCTTTAGACTAGATTAAACTAGAAACATCCAGTTTTCTTATGTAAGCCCAATCAGTCTGTCTCTGGAAAAACAGAACGTCAAATCTGGGTTCCGTCAAAATAATGGATCCTCTCAGGTTTCCACTGCTACTGTCTTCTCTATTTCTTCTGTAGAATTGAACTGGTGTCTGTATATTGTAAGTATCTGATGCTTGACTGAGCTGGCATTAAAAAGGTAAACCCAAGATCAACTCCAGATCTCTCTTTAGTGGGGGAAATAAATGTACCAATCCAGCATAGCCCCTGAGGCAGCTCAGATAAATCAGCAAAACAGCGTTGGTCAACACAGGCCACTCTGGGTCCAAACTCAGAGACTGGGTTTGTAGATGGATTTCACTTCAGCAGTTCATTATCAAGCTGAGGGCCGAAGAATATTGAGTAGTGAAATCAGGAACACAAACAGAAGTGTAGAGGCAGAGCAGTACAGCAGTGACTGCACCGCTCATCTGGCCAACACATGGCAAAAGGAACACAGGAAGAATTAAACAGGGCCCACTGATTTAAACATACACCTACACATCCAGGCTTGGCCACTTATATTTATGAGGGGTGTAAATATCTAATCTGGAAAGGATTCAGTGCATCGTGAAATTGTCTTATTTGCCATAACAGGACCCTAAAGAGAGATTTTGTTCCCAATTACAAAGCAGTGCATATTCTCATAGCTACACTATGTCCAGATGTTTGTATTTTTTTTTACACTTTATGAAATTAAATATGCTTTGGGAGTAGCTACACATGAATTTAAGGTCACTGTACCCAATGCCAGTAGTCATTTAGATGGGAATAAAATCACTATTCATTGGTATATGATGCAATAGAAATGTGTACCGTTAGAATCATCTGATTCAGTACTTATTTCATTGATTCCCAGGCACAGAGAACTGAGAGGCATCACTAAGATGGTTGTACCAGTTGGGTACTTCTTAGTACCTTTAATTAGAGAACATAATTGTACCATAGTGTGATGCATTGGTGTGTTCCTGCTTTGTACCCAGTTACATACTGCAGTTTCTGCAGCGCAGAGCCCAGATTAGAAATGGCAGAGGCTCTATTCTCCCTATTAGAGGTCAGTGAGGTATCACAATTTTAAGCTGTTATTTTA
The DNA here is from genome assembly GCF_029633855.1 of Hoplias malabaricus. NCBI lineage: Eukaryota > Metazoa > Chordata > Actinopteri > Characiformes > Erythrinidae > Hoplias > Hoplias malabaricus. The sequence goes on along the minus strand of NC_089806.1, from coordinate 21,942,432 downwards.
AGGTACAAATACTACCTAGCATAAAGAATATTCAAGTTTCTTTCTTAATATGTTTTTTATTTACATGGTTTGTATCATTTAGTGAACAAAACTGTACAGTGCCTTTTTTGTGACAGTCTAAGCAGATCTATGAAAAATGACCCCTGCCTCATGCTTTCTCTTGCTTGGTGTCCATGAATATATTTTAAATGAGACATTTGTGCTAGTGGGACGTATGAAGTCATGATTTTGCTGGGTGGGTCAGAGTGTATCCATTTGCTGCTTGGGTTGTGCTTCCGTTTCTCTGAGCTAATCTACATGTGCCACTCTTTTAACTGATCACCCACTGTTTCCTTAAGTTTACAGCCAGGCCGGACTGGGTACACCCTGCCAAAAGTACAGCTATTTTTACCCAGTGTGCCCTGAACCTGACCTATCAACCTGATCACACAGCAGGCTCTTCGGTCAGCCCCCTTACCTCACTCTCTCTGGCCTGCCTCAGGCCCATCACTACTGCATTGGTTTGCTTTTCAAATGAGCCTACAGTGGCTCTGAAATAGATGAGCTCAGGGTTAGTGGACTTCCTCTTACTGTGTTTAGCCCGACTGCTCAGTTGGCCAGCCAAGAAGGGTCAACAGCTCCAACTCACTGACTCCCTATTGTGGAAGGTGCGAGTGTGAGCATTGCTTGGTACATAGTGTACATTCTGTAGCAATTACAAAAAACACTTGTTTTTAAAACTGCTGCCATTGGTAGTGCACTGCAAAAAGTAAAAAAATATGTATGATATAATGCCAGTTTTCCCCAAACGTATGACTAATGTCAATAAATAATAGTCTGTCTTCCCCCAAACTGTGTCACATCAGTGTTATGATCCTGGTGTAAATCTGTAGTGCAGCCCTCACCTAACATTGAGCATAGTGACTTTAAGCTCATTGGTGGATTGACGACTCAAAAGTGTCCATATGTGTGTTCCTGCCTTGCACCCAGTGATTTGGGGTAGGCTCCGGACCCACCGTGACCCTGAACTGGAAAAGCAGTTACAGACAATGAATGAATGAATGAATGAATGAATGAATGAATGAAATTCAAGAACAAACTATTGCAAAAAAATAAATGTTATATTAATATTAATTGTATAAAATGTATCATATCTCATTAATAATATTAAATGTGTAACTCTACCACACAACAAAAGTGTTTAAAATTTAATGTGTGCATATAAACAGCAAACATACACAAAGTAACCTTAAAGCTTCACAGTAAATAAAACAAATACTATAGTTGGAGTTTATCTTCTTGAGGTAAAGCTCATTGGCTGTTGAACTCTCCTAACAGCATTTTTGATATCCCTTATCCTCAACCAGGTGCTTCTGCTCAAGGTGGTGAAACAGATTAGTTGATTTCCACTTATTTTGTTATAGGTGTCTTACATTTGATATTGATATTCTTCCGCCACAAGACTGAAGTCACTACCCTTTTGGACCAATTTCCTCCACTTCAGAGCCACTTTCCATTGTACTTCACTGAGCCTAAATAACTCATGTAAAGAACATATGCCATATTATGGGTAACTACATGATGTTATTATGTAACAGTCAGAAAATCACTATTATCACAATATTGATTGGGTCTATTTGTGACGTGTGCCATGCGTGGCATTCCAGCAGTTTGTATGTAGAATTCAGTACAGAATTCTGTACACTTACTGAATATACAATATAGAGTAATAAAGTTATTAAAAACAGCTATATTTTAAAGTGTATTAGCAGCTTGGCAAGAATGCTAACCCTGACCTTGCACAAGTAGAACGGCTGCTTATGAGTTGAGCTGCTCTGTCTGATCCACTCACACCAGCACAACAAAATTGATTGCATTGTTTTAAAAATTATGACAATATTATTGCGGACGACCCGATATGGCACAGCCCTACTGTGTACACAGAATTAAACTTCTGTGTGCATAGTGGCTGCATATTAAAACAGCTATATTCAGTCATTAAAAGGGGTAGCTATAATTGTATGTGATACATATATAGTGTACAAACCAGATTCCAAAAAAGTTGGGACACTAAACAAATTGTGAATTAAAACTGAATGCAATAATGTGGAGATGGCAAATGTCAATATTTTATTCGTAATAGAACATAGATGACAGATCAAAAGTTTAATCTGAGTAAATGTAACATTTTAAAGGAATCAAAATTTCACAGCGTCAACAAGCCCATTTTTTACCACTGTGTGGCATCCCCCCTTCTTCTTACAACACTCAACAGACGTCTGGGGACAGAGGAGACCAGTTTCTCAAGTTTAGAAATAGGAATGCTCTCTCATTCATGTCTAATACAGGCCTCTAACTGTTCAATCACCTTGGGCCTACTTTGTCGCACCTTCCTCTTTATGATGCGCCAAATGTTCTCTATAGGTGAAAGATCTGGACTGCAGGCTGGCCATTTCAGTACCCGGATCCTTCTCTTATGTAGCCATGATGTTGTGATTGCTGCAGAATGTGGTCTGGCATTATCTTGTTGAAAAATGCAGGGTCTTCCCTGAAAGAGATGATGTCTAGATGGGAGCATATGTTGTTCTAGGTTGCCTGTTGTTAATGGTGCCTTTCCAGACATGCAAACTGCCCATGCCACAAGCACTCATGCAAACCCATAACATCAGTGAGGCAGACTTCTGAACGGAGCGTTGATAACAACTTGGGTTATCCTTGTCCTCTCTGGTCCAGATGACATGGCGTCCCAGTGTTCCATAAAGACATTCAAATCATGACTCATCTGACCACAGAACAGTCTTCCATTTTGCCACACTCCATTTTAAAAGACCCCTGACCCAGTCTGAGCTTGTGGAGCTTGCTTAGAAATGGCTTCCTCTTTGCACTGTACAGTTTCATCTGGCAACGGTGGATGGCACGGTGGATTGTGTTCACTGACAATGCTTTCTGGAAGTATTCCTGAGCCCATTCTGTTATTTCCTTGACAGTGGCATTCCTATTTGAGGTGCAGTGACGCTTAAGGGCCCGGAGATCACGAGCATCCAGTAGAGTTTTATGGACATGACCCTTACGCACAGCAATTGTTCCAGATTCTCTGAAACTTTTGATGATGTTATGCATGGTTGATGATGATAACTTAAAATTCTTTTCTATTTTACGCTGGGTAACACCATTCTGGTATTGCTGTACTATCTTTCTGCACAACAATGGTGGAATTGGTGATCCTCTTACCATCTTGGCTTCAGAGAGACACTGACACTCTGAGAAGCTCTTTTTATACCCAATCATGTTGTCAATTACCTAATTAGTGTTAATTGGTCTTCCTGTTTGTTATATGCTCAATTTCCTTTTTCCAGCCACTTATTGCTACTTGTCCCAACTTTTTTTTTTTTTACTTTTGGGATTTGTTGACACTGTGAAATTTTGAATCAACATATTTTTCCTTTAAAATGTTACATTTACTCAGATTAAACTTATTGATCTGTCATCTATGTTCTATTACGAATAAAATATTGACATTTGCCATCTTCACATCATTGCATTCAGTTTTTATTCACAATTTGTTTAGTGTCCCAACTTTTTTGGAATCCGGTTTGTATATATCAAACTTGAATGTGTAAAATACACTCCGAAAGTAGAAGAGTGCTGAGGTGCCCTCTGCTGTGAGTGTGTGAGTAGTGTGGCTCTGGCTGTGTGTGCATTGTTCATGCTTCCACGGTCCAAATGTGCCACAGTTCAGTGTCCCACATCAGCCAGAACCGCACAGAGGCCAGAGCAGCCCCGGACAATAACACTGTGTTTTAACTCACAGGGACCCTGCTTTCATATTCTAATCACTGTTATTTTAGACCAACTCTCTGTTCATCCTCCCATTGGAGGGGATTTGTTGTGATGGCTCGGGTCATGTGAAAGTGTGCCCAGTACATGTAGTGAGTGTGTGCGCCAGAGTGTACTTAAAGTGTGCTGTTTTATTGCCTGACCTCCTGCGGCTGTCTTCTCCACTGAAGGAAATGACTGGGCTTTTATCTCTCCTTTTGAAGTGCCCCAGCTCCTGCCTGCATCTGCCAACGTTACAAACACTGACCACCATTATGTACTGGCCAACGCCACCTATTATGCTGACCATTCATGTGGGATTCTAATGCTGTACAGTAGTTAACCAGGGGGATAAAATATTCCCTCCCACCTCTATAATGTCTAATGGGTTAGTCCTGGCTGTCTTTGCAGACTTTTGGCCCCGGCCACCATTCCCTGGAATATTGATAGAAATATGTTTACGCAAGGGCGGCACGGTGGCGCAGCAGGTATTGTCGCAGTCACACAGCTCCAGGGGCCTGGAGGTGGTGGGTTCGATTCCTGCTCTGGGTGACTGTCTGTGAGGAGTTGGTGTGTTGTCTGCGTGGGTTTCCTCTGGTTTCCTCCCACAGTCCAAAAACACTCATTGGTAGGTGGATTGGCGACTCAAAAGTGTGTGTCTGTGTTGCCCTGTGAAGGACTGGTGTCCCCTCCAGGATGTATTCCCGCCTTGCACCCAATGATTGCAGGTAGGCTCTGGACCCATCGCAACCCTGAATTTGATAAGCGATTACACATAATGAATGTTTATGCAAACACTTTGATCACTGACACATGCAGAACATTTGCCATAGTACCATGCATACGGTGACAGTTTTATGATTCCACAACAAACAGGAGTCAAAAGACCATAAAACATTTACTGTAAGGGAGTAGAAGATATGTGCAAATGTTTGGTCACCCCTGTCAAATTACATACTCTGCAATTAATGTTTATTAGGAGAGGCCACATTTTAGGTTTTCACTTACCTGTTACATTCTTTAGGGTGTATTAGCAAGTAATTTACAATAAAAAGTGAAATATACAGAATTTCACTTAAATAATAACCCAATTCTAAGGGCTTTTGATATTTGCCAATGTTTGTTCATTCGTTTCTTCTTCTTCTTCTTCTTCTTCTTCTTTAGTTGCTACATCCCAGTTGGGGTCATGGTGGATTCTCAGCCTACACGTCATTTAGCTTGGAGCAAAAAAATACCCTTTACAACACACCAGTGTATCACACAGACACACCTACACCTCAATTTATGAAGAAGTTCTGAGTCTTTTTCCACCTTAAACTGTGCTCTGCGTCATTTTCATTTGTGCACAAGGAGCTATTTGAAATACGTTTGCCTCTTAAAAAGGGACCTCCATTTTGTGTTATGTATCAGTACTTTTTTAATATTTCAGCACATCTTAACAATCCCACAATAAAACTGGTAACCATGAAGATTTTGGCCACTATAATCATATTAGATGTTCATACAGTTTCATGTCTAGACAATATCAGTACTGTATACAGAAATGCTTTTTCTTATTCCCATATATTTGTTAGCCCGGTATTGAACTAGTGCTGTGTCAGCAACAATATTATGGCAATTTCTGGCCATTAGACAGGATACATGTCATAACGTGATATCCAGAATCCATAACTCTAGCTCCTGTGGACTAATTACCCCCCCCCCCCCCCCATCAGTCACTCTTGGCTTTTCTCGTCATGCAGCGATGTTGTGGAGTCTCTTCAGTCAGGCTGCCAGAGTGCTGAGTGAGCCTCTTAGAGTATGAGGCAGAGATGGAGAGCGCTCAGGAGGTGAATAGTGTGAATTCAAAGAATAACCCTGAGAGTATAAAGAGACAATGAATAAGAATTTCAGAAAGTGGTACGGTGTGTCCAGGTCTGGTTTGGTTGGCCTTACTACTTGTGCTTAGTGCATGCAGTGCTTGGGAAATATTTATAAAGCCTTTATATTGCAAAAGTTAGAAAATATAAGTTTCAAAAATGTTTTTTTTTTTTAATGAACAGTTGACTGAATGGTTCTTCAGGGAGCCAAGTGTGGGTCTTCTATGCCAATTTTAGACCATTTTTGCACCTCTATTACCATTACTGTTGTTACAGCTCATACACAGTCAGTCAACTGCAAGAATGCATTGCTTTTCACATTAGAGAATGAACAGTGTTTATTTGGACAGGACATTGTCAACATTGTCATCTAAATCGATAACTGTGCTCCTTTCTCATACAAGGAGAAAAACATCACAACCAGCACAACCTGTAAGGACGGTGATATATAATAATGAATAATAATAATAATAATAATAATAATAATAATAATGTTTAACTTAAAAAAAGTATGAGGCTTTTATGCGGCACCACTGTTCCAGCATTGGCTCTGTGCTGGACACACTGTGGTGCCAGTCCTAGTGTGGGTGTCTGTAAGTTAGCATAACACAACTGGGCAGTCAGTTCTGTCTTTCAAGTGTGCTTTGACTCATTAGTGACATTTCAGCAGCAATTGAAAAAAATCTTTTTTTTTTTCTTCCCCCCTACCCTCCTTTAAGAACACACTTACATTTTTCCACTGGTGAACTTTAGAAGATCTGCTACCAGCTGAGGCTTTAATATTTAAGCTATAGCAGGGAGTCCAAACTGTGGTGGACTCTACACTTCCAGGAGCAGAACTGCACACCTGCTATTGGAGAAATAAACAGAGAAGCGTTTATTGTGAATTAACCTTGGTAGAAATCAGACTCTGTTGACTTCCTTAAATATGCCAAAACAGAGAAAATGATTGGAAATGAGAAGCCCCTCTTCCTCTCTTTTTTACCCAGTGTGTGCAAAAGAAAGAAAGGGCTGGAAATGACCCTGTCATCACCTCAGACTGGCTGCGTGGCTGCTGCCAAGGCCAACATTATGTCATACCGTACATGGTGAAAAAATCACACCCATACATCACATTGCTTGGCTCTGGTTACACTGCCAGTGACAGTCTCCAGCATTTCTCCCCCCTTCGCAGTGTTTTAGATGTTAGCATGATGCATTACCATACTCAAGTGCAATTAAAAGACCCCCAATGGGAGAAGACCCATTCCCCTCCTTGCCATTCCAGTTACCCTGATTCATATACAGAATGCATAATCAAGTCTTGCATGGGACAGTCTTTGCATGGCCACTGTCTTTGCTTCTTAACTGGTGGAACTTCATGCCAAATTTGAAGCATCCACCTGTGGAGTCTCCTGGACCACCATGTTGTTCTCCTAGTGGTTTAACCCCCTGCTTGGCCCTTTGAAGCCTGTTGGGCCTCAACATGCCAGAGGTGCAAGGTCTTTCCAGCTTGCCTGCTGGCAGCAGGATCCACTAATTTCATCCTCTGTTTATTAATGCTGTGTTATTGTTTAACCTTAGGGTCACTAGGGGACAAAGCGGTGAGGCAGGGATCTTCATATTGTACAAACACATTTATGAGCTGCTTCAATGTTAGCAAATATTATCTTTATCTCATGCAGGGTGGGAAATCCTCTTTTATGCTTGTAGGTTTAGGGGTGCTCTCTGCTCTTAAGGTTTATTTTGAGGGGATCATCTGGGTTGGCATGAATCAGAGATGGTTTATTGGTTAAAGGGACACTCAAAGGGACCAGTGTGAAAATGTAACCATCATGTGTTCATGTGTCTAATTGCATCCTACACTGGTGCCATAGCTGTGGCTAGAGTGAATATCTCATGTTGAAAGCCTAGGGAAGCCACATTTTGATCATGATTCTGGGCTTGCTGTATGTATGAATATATTTATTTATTTATTTATTTATTTATTTATTTACTAACTCACTCCCTGGTCACTTTATTAGGAACGCCTACCTTGTATCTACACTCATGGTCCATTTCCATCAGCTCCTGTGACCATACATGAGCACTTTGTAGTTGTATAATTACACATTATAGTCCACTTATTTCTCTGCATACTTTGTTAGCCCCATTTCAACCTGTCCTTCAATGGTCAGGACCCCTACAGGACCACCACAAAGCAGGTAAGATTTTGCTGGTGTGTAATTCACAGCACTTCAGTGACACTGACACTGTGATAATTTTGTTGTGCTGGTGTGAGTGGATCAGACAGAGCAGCTCAACACATAAGCAGCCGTTCTACTTGTGCAAGGTCAGGGTTAGCATTATTGCCAAGCTGCTAATACACTTTAAAATATAGCTGTTTTTAATAACTTTATTACTCTATATTGTATATTCAGTAAGTGTACAGAATTCTGTACTGAATTCTACATACAAACAGCTGGAATGCCACGCATGGCACACGTCACAAATAGACCCAAAGTGTATTTTTGCCTTTAACACTACATTCATTCATTCATTCATTATCTGTAACTGCTTATCCAGTTCAGGGTTGCGGTGGGTCCAGAGCCTACCTGGAATCATTGGGTGCAAGGCGGGAATACACCCTGGAGGGGGCACAAGTCCTTCACAGGGCAACACAGACACACACACATTCACTCACACCTACGGACACTTTTGAGTCGCCAATCCACCTACCAATGGGTGTTTTTGGACTGTGGGAGGAAAATGGAGCACCCGGAGGAAACCCACGCGGAGAACACACCAACTCCTCACACCGGATTCCCGGAGTGGGAATCGAACCCACAACCTCCAGGTCCCTGGAGCTGTGTGACTGCGACACTACCTGCTGCGCCATCGTGTCGCCCCCATTAACACTTGTTACAACTTAAGTGCCACGTTGTGAAAGGTACATTTATGCGGGTAGAGTTCAATTGTATGTTTGCACCCCGTGTCTCGTAGCTATTTTTTTTCCCTAACAGACTAACAGTGTGTTCTCTATCTATTAATGTCAAGCATACGCCCAAGCTGCACTTCATCAACAATAAACCAAAATTATGCTGTTTAGAGAGCTGAGTTTTATTGAATTTGAAATTACAGTGCAACAGAGGTGACCAGCGAACTGAGATGACCCGTGCCTAATGGAGCACACTGCCTTCCTGACCAGTTGCTGGAGAAGGAGCCAGAGAGCAGAAGGCCAGACACATTATTTTTCAAAATAGTTAACAAACCTCCAGCCATCCATCTCCCTTTTGTTTCCCATGAATCATCCATTAGCTTATTAGTTATGAGCCGACACTTCTGCTTGTTTAAATTACAGGGGTTAGGAGCTCTGTGTTGGGATAGTGTCAATCACCAAGGGAAGGAGGAGAGAGCGAGAGAGGGAGGGGAAACTAAGAGTGACCAAAGGAGGCAGGTTCTGCAGGGTCTCTATGGTTAAATCTGTTTTGAGCAGTTTAAAATGTGACACATTTTGTTAAATAAAGTTCAGAAATAGGTCCTCTGGCTCTATCACTGGCTTTGCCTCTGATAGGAAAACATGTTGCCTCATTACTGAAAGTCATGGAGGGCCTATAAAGGTGTGAGGATGGAGAGATATAAAGCTGAAGAGATGGAGTGGTCTTAAATAAAATAGAAGCATAAGGAGTTCAGGGGGTGCACTTCGGTTGAAGAACAAAAGAATGAGATGCTCAAAGTCCAAGGACATGGTAAGATGACTCGAGGTGGGCTTACATGTGTTAGTAAGTGTGAGGGAACACTGTATGAGGGTATGTAATGAAGGGGGGATGCATATGGGGGGTAAATGATGAAAGTTTGGGGGTAGATAGAGAGAGCGAGGTAGTGAAGTTTTGCATTTAATGGAAACCACATGTGCGCTGAATCTCCTGTATTGTTCACAACTCAAACCAGCTGGCCAGTTCTTGGCTCATCCATCTAAATAAACATTCCTGCCTTGGCCTGGAGCTCCAAGGACCTGTTCTTAATTAGGAGCCCCTCTCTATTCTCCTTTCAGGCCGCACTTGAACGCTTCAAACGTGGAACACACGCAGAAGACGACGAAAGCCTCGCTTCGACCCAGTGTTTCAGAGGTTTGTCACACCTCCATGGCTTGTGCCTTTGTTTGGGAGGCCTCCACTTGTCAATAGCGAGAGGGTCAGGGCCATTAGGGGTCACAGCGTCCAGATGTTTGGTGGAACAATCTGAAAATAAGCAATAACAAAGCTGTATGAATACACTGGCTTGAGTTCAAGAGCACCAAAGATAGCTCATGGAGTAATAACACAGCCAGCTGCAAGCTGGAGTATGACATTATGCCTCAGATCTAAATCTTCAGAATGTAAATGTGGCTTTTGGCCTGCAGGCACGTGTGGAACTCTTAGTTAAACTCAGCAGAGGCTCTACATCACATAATATCATATGAATGTTGTCTGCTTATCAAGCTGGGAATGCATTATAATACTAATAATAAGATGAAAAATTATATAATTTAATGTATAAGCACATTTTAATTTATCCAAGGACACTGCACAAAAAATAGAATTAAAAGTGGACAATATAAAAATCATATATTCATAAAAATCTACCTCTAGTATATAGCACTTAGATAAGGTAGAGAACTAAGTCAAATATACAGTGTGAGAGAAGTCAGTATATGTTGTTAGGTGCTTTTTATTTATATAAATAAAGAGAGGGAACAATTAACAAATGTCTACGTCTACGAAGAACATCAGAAAGGTGACGTGGTGTTGAACTTAAAAACCAAAATAATTACTTTGTACTGTATACAGAAAAGAGCAAGTAGCCCATGTAAGAGTGGGTGTAATATGCATTCTGGTGCAAGTGAGAAGCCCTGCAGTTGCATTCTGGACATACTGCAGCTTCTTTAGACCACAGGTCTGATATGTTATAGTAAAGTGCAATATTATAATGTGCAAGAAATCACTGATGTGCAATTTGTGCTCTAGTAAAAAGTTGTTCCTACTGTACCTATTTTAGATTCTTTATATACACTTTTTAATTATATTTTATATATATATATATATATATCTTAATCTCTTAATCTGAATTCAATGCACATCATTTCCTTCTTCTAAGCACCTTTGTGTACAGTTGAATGGCAAAGTTGATCTTGAATCTTGAGGTCAGTTGTCCAGAAGAGAAGAATGTAGCTCAGGAATGTTCGTAAGATGAAATAAGCTGTTTTGGTTACATTAATAACATGACCATCAAATAACAATGTGGTGTCTAAGATTATACATGAGATGTCCAACATTTCCCAGTCTTGTCCAAGTACATTCAGCTACTTTATTATGACCTATTTCTGACACAGGCGATCAGACATGAACATGTTACTGTAAAGTCTGTATAAAGGCATTGGCAGTACAAGGGGACATTCTGAAGCAGCTACATGAGAGTTTAAGGTCATAATGCCAAAGCCAAGTGTTGGCTGGAACTGTGAGATTGATGGAACACCACTGAATACCATTGCTATGAGTTGGAGGGGTGTATCTAGGAGTAATCAACCAACCTAAAGGACCTCAATTGTCTCATGGTTGAAACCAATTAAATCCTAATGGTAATGTTCTATGTAAAGACATCATGGATGAGTACAGACGACTATTAATGCTGTCAAGGTTCCTGATGAGCAGGGATCTATAACTTTTTGGAAATATGGGGTTTAAAAAAAATAAGATATTCAGATGATATCTTGTTCAGATAGCCCTGCTTTCTCTTAGCAATGTGGGTTGTCCAGTGATGTTTTAGATCTTCTTAATCATAAATGAGGGGTCTCCAAGTAATGTCATGTTTTATTTTTGGCTGTGTAATCTTGATGGAAAGCTTCTGCTCTTTCCTTCTATTAAAAAAGAAAAAAAAGATGAGAACCGAGATTGGGCCCATCAAGATGGGCAAGGCGCCTACATTTCAACAGAGCAGTCACGCCTCATCTAAATCTGGACCCAGCTAGTTATAGACAACTGCAAAAACCTTACATTACAGACAACAACAGGCAGCTTGCACAAACTAAAGGCCCTTGAATTTTTTTTTTTAAATATGGAATTTAAGCTGAATCACAATGGCCAAATCAGCCTTGGTCAAGTTGAGACTGATTAGTGGAAGCTTTGAAAATGTTGGAGTGGCTGGGCGGCTCTAGCTCCTACATATATTTGACTGGCCACCCTGTGTGCATCCCACAAAATCTGGGATACAAAATACTTACATTCATTTTTGCAAACAGAAGGTAAGCTGTGTTTTGTTAAAAATTTTTTACTTAGTAAATGCTTTAGAGAAATTTTTGAAGAACCATGGTCACAGGGCAATAGCAACATCGCCTGCCTTTAGTATGGTCAACACTTCTCAGTACATTTACATATGTAAATATGTTACACAGTAAGGAGTAATTTTAAGGAGTAATTTTTTCTCACTGCTTCAGGTGCTGATCATGCAGTTCTATGAACACATTATGTGATCTTACACTGTTTTATATTCTCACAGAAGTTTACATGATTCATAACAGCCTCTTTTTGTGCCTCAGTGTCTGCCCACCTCTCAGTAAATCAGTGAAAAAATAAATTGGCTGATTAAATGGGGTATCACAATTACAAAGAAATTATATATCAGTCAGATACATACTAATAACTGGCTGATATTTTAAACAGTGTATATATATATATATATATATATCACCACAAACCACGTGAGAATGTTCTCACCACTGATTCGTCAGACCTGACTGAGGTGGAAGCCAGAATGTAAACACAGGAAGAAGGTCTTGTGTTCTGGACTAGTGTGTTTCTGATCCATTAATCCACTTAGCTGCAAAACTTTAAACAGTTCTCTGTTTACCTGCCTACTGCATCCAATATGCAAAGCACACCTTGGTTACGAATGGCATTTAGCACTGATTTGTGGCGTACACCTTATTGTTGGGTTGGATCGAGGTCAGATCATGTTCTCACCAGAAACGAACCACACCAGTGTTTGTTTGGGACCGGACCGAGACCACCTCCTCTCAAGGGTCTTGTGAGGTTGTTTTGGTCTGCATCCGAGTGCACACCTGCCCAAGCGAACCACATCAAGGGTGAAAACAAATTTAAAAAGTGCAGGTGTGAAAACACCCTTAAACTCTCCCAACATTGGACTGTGGAGCAGTCGAATAACACTCCATCCAGTTTATTTGGGATAAGTTGTGAACCTGAACGTTTTCCTGAAATGAAAACAAGATCTAGTTTAAGACCTACCCAGCAGAGTAGAAGATGCTATTTGTTTAATTTAATGCCCAGTAGTATGCTTCATTTCAGAAGAAAATCTTGGATGAGCACAACATCACAGGCTTTTCTGAGAAATGTGTCTAGGTTACACAATGACTTTGCAGATTTTTCATTACAATGAGCAGCACATCTCTTTCACAGACAGCACATTCAGGCTAGTGTTAACGCTAATTAAATTTACTAGAGCATCTAGGAAATAGATTTCATTACTCAACAAATACTGGCCTTTAAACCCCACTCCCACCCCACAATCAATTTACTCACTATGGATTTGACCAAACTATTGGAAATTAGCTCTGAAATATAAGTAGTGTGTGTATTACTTAATAGATCTCTTGATGAACAAATTCCCTGTCAGGAATTCCATTCACACCATGCAGCCGAGGTTGTATTTGCCATCTGTAAAGAATTACATGACTTTCCATGGCTAGGAGAACTAATCACAGATGGGTTTGACCACCAGGGTGTTGGGATGCAAGGATGCCGAAGATGACGTTACTGATGGTAAGTGAAGTGTATGTGAAACGTGACTCTGGCTCATCACTCCAGTCGGAATAATGGGATTGGATAATGGCTTGGGCACCCTGTGTGTTTTGGGATCTGCATGTAGCATTTCTTGCCCTGTAGTAGGCTTACAATTCATTTGAAGCCACATCCAAAGCTTTGTTCAGACAAACGGACCGGTTCTGACTAAACTCGGGGGATGGCAGTGATTTTAGAGCATTAAATAATTGGTGAGGTAATGTAGCTGGGACAGTAGAATAAAATAGCCTTGGAATGGAGGTTTTCTCATAGTTACATTAATTCACCCTCTTTCTGCCTGAAATACTAAATGTTTCCAAATGTTTTTGGCTGAAGGTAAAGATTTTCCCACAGGCTGGAGCTGTACTTTGAGATTTGTGTCGAGTCATCAGGGTGCTCATGGTCAGTGTGAAGGTCACTTGTTGATGGCTAAGAGTGTGGCATGGAAAACATCAGAATAAACCAGGTTTGTCATCCTTTGTTTGTCATCATCTTCTTCATCGTTTCTAATTCTCCTGCATATCTTTCCTTCATTCTAATCAACTTTGCTATCTTGTTTTTCATGTTGTTATTCTTGTTATGCTCCTACTACTACCAATGATACTACTACTTCTAAAACTTCTGTCCATGAGTGGTTTGGTCAGTGATGGTCAGTTTAAGGCCTGTAATTTGCACACATTGCCTCAGAGTGAGAGTTCTTCCAGAATAAAGCTATCCTTTTTGTTTCAGGAAAAAAAATACAAGATAAGACATAGTGAGACTAAGGCTGTGTAATCTCTCCAGCTTCCTTCATCAAGAGCCAGTGGAGCTGAGTGTGTGTTTGCACAAATTCTCCTGCCTCCAGTTCATAAACCAAGCTGACACAATGACACAAACAACTTGTTCGTCCTCACTTTCATACCTCCATCTGCTCTGTGCTGCTTTATGACCCTCAACAGGAAAGAACAGAGATCAGTCATCATTTCATTATATTCTTCTGCTGCTTCTTTCTCCTTTCTCTTCTTTGATTTTTTTAGATGATTTCATTGTTCTGCTGTTTTTTTTCTCTTCACTGTTGCTCTTTGTTTTTATTGTTCTTCATTTTTTCTTTTTCTTCTCATCTATTTTCTTAGATTTGCTGTTCTTTATGGTTGCTGTTCTTCTCTGGTCTTGTTCATTGTTGATTTTCTTCTTTGATGTTGTTCATCATTATTCATGTTTGTTGGTGATGTTCTTCTTCGTTCTACTTCCTCTTCATTATTCTTCATTTTGTTCATCATTTTTTGCCATTTCTCTCTCTCTCTCTCTCTCTCTCTCTCTCTCTCTCTCTCTCTCGTCTTTGGTTCTTTTGGGGGTCTTGCGGTTAGCCCCCAGCTGTAAGTATTTAGGGGATCTGTTTGTTAAAAGCTGCTGAGATGTGCACTTCTGTTCTCCAGTACAAAGGGATTCTCTATTGTCTGACTTTTAAGCGTTTTTCACATTAGATCCAAAAAACTGAGGAATTCATTAAACTGCCTCATAAAATGTGTTGGTCTCTTGAATCCACAGGGCTTACAGGATACTCTCAGACACAGAGTGGTGAGTAAGAAGGGAAATGTTTAATGAGAGCAATTGTACTTCAGTTTGATTTTTCAGCCTTTGTAAAACAACGGCAAGACATTCCCGTAAAACATCTTGTGAGTTTTTGGGTTGTAAGAACAGCTGGACTACTCATAGTAATGGCCTGTCTGCTATCATCCAGTAGTCAGTGTGCTGCTAGGGTGGTCATTCTTTAGAGAGCCAATTTACTGTGATTAGTCAGGCAACCATCAGGTCAACAAGGCTTTGTTCAAGTCATAGTGGTCTTACTACCCAGGTACTATTCCATTTAAGGGGCAGTGGCTAAAATGGAAATAAAGATACATAAAGCTACAGAAAGACAGATCTTTTACCCCATAGACTGTTTTTGTAAATATGAATAGATGATTGTAAATATATTTTGAAATTGCTAGACTGCCACACATTCAGGGACAGGGGCAGCTGAAGACATAAAATGTGAAATGCCCCAGGAATCAGGTGATGTAATCCTGCTGGCATATAAAAGGCGCTTCCAGGAAAAGCCTTGTCTTTTGAATGAGGATGGGTCATGGCTCTCCATTTTGTCAAAACATGCACCAGTGTGATGAAAAGGAGCTCCTAAGATATTAATAACATTTCTACTTTGTGATTCACTGTTATTTTATGATCACACAGCAAGCTCCTGTTCCTGAGTTGTTCATGAGTGTTGTTTTGCTATTTCCACACAAAGTGTCTCTTACAGACCCTAAGTAGTAAACGTTTCAGAGAGAATGTTACACAGGACGATTGGAAAACAAACCACTACCAGACTAGCCTTTTGGAACTTAGAGTTAGGGCTAGGGTTATGGTTGTGTGTTATGATTAGGGTTGAGAGAGGGTTCAAGTTAGGGTTATAGTTAGTGTTAAAGTTAAGGTTAGGGGCTAAGGTTATGGGTTAGGGTTAGGTGCAGGGTTATTTTTATCATGCTGGGTAGGAATCAAAATCAATCCACCTGTATTTATATGAACTGTATTTCATATTCAATTTACTCATTTTTGGAGTGGTTTTATAGTCAAATATGTACAAACTCTTAGGAACTCTCTATACATAAAAGTCAAAAAGCAAAAAGAAAATTAACATCTAATGACATGTTTTAGTAACAGAATGCATTAATTACTACTTTCTCTCTGTAAATTAGCAATTTACATACTCCATATACTCAGCTTCTTTAGAATATGGATTTGTATTTTCTCAGCTGCTACTCAGAATCAATTTCTTGGTGGTAGAAAAATATTATATGTCTATAATGTCTATAATACTGTAAATACCAAAAGATAATGTCTTCTCAGGCCCTGTACTTTTCAGCCAAGAGGCTAATAAAAGACTTTAATGTTAGAATAAAGAACTATGTCTGCCTATATTTGGAAATTATAAAGATAAATACTTTATTCTTGTCAACATTAAAATTGTCCTGATTGATGCATGTTTATCTCTCAGCAGGAAAAAGATGTATTATATCATCTCTGTCCAGTTACAAACATGTACGTATTTCCTTTTGTCAATTTTTACTTTACTAGTTTATTTGAACACAGCAGCCATGACAATTTCATGATGAATGGACCATAGAAATGCTCCAAAATTAATAGGAATAAAACATTTTGTACATTCACTTCCATTTTTCCCCTTCTCTTGTAAAGTTACTATTTTGGGAGATACATCTTTTTAATTGGTTAGCTATGATATGTGTATTTTTCAGTTATAAAAATGTGTTTTAGTATTCAGACCCAGGGAATCCACCAAGTGTTCCAAGATAAATCCAAACCTTTAGCTAACAACCAGTTCATCTGTGCTGCTGTTAATATCTGAAGCAGGTAAGATGGTGGAATTCCAAGTTGGATCCTTTTCCCTCACCCCCTCTCTCTTCACCCAAACTCTTTCCTTCAGAATGTTTTTTACTTTGAAATGCCAAGAACAACAGGCGGTATGAGAGGCTTTTTAGAACAAGATCTTCCATATCCTGCTCTCAGTCGAGGGGGACTGGTGCAGACTGAGGTGGCCAAGCCTCTCTGAAGTGTGTATGTGTGTGTGTGTACACTGGCTGAGGTGGTCCAGGATCCTTTGAATGAACCCCTCTAGCACTTGTACACTTTTCTTTGAAGGGTGTGAGTTCTTACACTGGTAGCCTATAAAAACTTGCTCTGGTTTGAGCTCGTGCTTGTGTGCTCAGGTCAGTGGGTGAAAGGCGGAGCTGGAGAGGAAGGCACAGAGAGTAATTTTTTTTTGCCCAGAGAACTGCCTACACTGTTAATGTGGTTGGTATAGTGTAGTTAATAATTATACAAATAAAGACTCAACAGACTAGGGTTCAATTAAGTCATTGTACATGATGCATAATGCTACATAAGCCTAATGGAGCTTAATGGAGAGGAACAGGGTCCACGAATATTCTAATTACAATTAACATATTGCCCCTCCAGGGTGTGTTCCTGCCTTGTGCCCAGTGATTCTGAGCAAGCTACGGACCCACCGTGACCCTGCACTGGATAAGCGATTACAGACAATGAATGAACGATTTTACATATTTATACATAAATGTACACTTCATAAATAAGAAGTTTTGTGGTTTGAAAACTAAATACACATCCGCCAATTTTGTACATTTTAACAAACACGTACTGTCCATTTGCCCAATATTTAGAGAATCAATGGAATGTTTTGAGAACTATAATTCCATATTTTCATTTGTCACATTTTAAAACTTTAAACAGAGAATGTATAATGTATATAATAATAATGATGCACCTATACCACATTTCCCTACTGATACTGATATTTCATGTTCAAGTATCTGCCAATACAGAGTACCGATATCAACTCTATCTATCTTAACTACTAGACAAATGTCTATAAATCCAGATATTGTTAAGGCAGTGTTCTGTATCACTAATAAGATACAATAAGCTTGAAAGAACATCATATACTTCTTTATTAACTGCACATTAAAACATTTAAAATTTCAGAGCATGAAAAAAATCAACATTTCCACAATGCAGTAACAAGTACAAATAGGAAGACATAGTCTAGCCCAGGTGTCGGCAACCTTTACCACTCAAAGAGCCATTTGGACCCGTTTCACACAGTAAAGAAAACACTGGGAGCCACAAAACCCTTTTGAAATTCTAAATTAAATAACACTGCATATGACAGTTTATTTTTGCCTTTGTGCTATGTATAAACAAACTATACTGTGTTACATTTATGAAATCAATGAACGACTGCAGAAAAATGAAATAACATTTCTGCATGCAACAAAACATTTTTAACTCCGAAAAAAGGCGTTGTGTTGACGGTTAAGTAAAATACTCAATGTCTATTTGAGTGCTTGTAGTAATGGGGGAAAAAAACACCGAACTTGAATTATCCACTGGCAACAAACAAGAATGCTGTCCTCTCTCTGCGTGCCGTCATTATTTTACTGGCGCCGTGCAGTCAGCTGTCAAAAAGTTCAAGAAATCAGAAATCGCACACTGGCGGGTGTCGCACATTGGAAGTTGTGACGTGTTTTAAGAGCGACAAAATAATTTAAATATTAAAATATTTTAGATGTTACAAGATCGCCATAATCTTCATACAATTACATTTTGAAAATGAACGAACCAAAATAAAATACATTTTAAATAAATACTCATTAATTATTTGCAAAAGCTGAGCCGCAGCAGGGGGATCAAAGAGCCGCGGGTTGCCTACCCCTGGTCTAGCCTGACTGAACAGCTTTTTACACTGCCATGAGGATTTTTGCCATGACCGTGAAATGCACTTTCTAAGGATTGGTGCCTTAAGATGGGGTTACACTACACGATTTTAGCCCGATTCTAAACATTTTTGCCTCGAAATCACATTTCAGACCAGTCGCAGCATGTCAACTGTTTGTTTTTATCGACCCGAATTTGGATGTAGTCTCGTAGTGTAAACTCTCCTCCAACTGAACTCTGAACGAGTCCCTTCAACAGCCAATGAGAACAGAGCACAGAAAGTAAAGGCAGGCGCGTGCAGTGGAGCTCTACAGTTGAGGACGGATTAAACGGTAGAACTATGAAAAACTTCAAAATATTACATAGTGCTGGATACACATGTCCCCAAATAATACGTGTTACCCGTAGGAAAACATTCTGCGCTACACAACACGCCATTACAGCCTTTATTCCAATTGTATTCCAATTTTCTCACTAGCATGGAGAATAGCCGGTCAGCACAGGCAAGATATCTGTTCCTGTTTTTGAAAAATAGCTTAAAGCAACAGTAATGTGTTTTAGTTATTTACAGTGTAGGTGTATGTTAGTGACGAATTTACAAGCCGGTTCCAAGAGATGATTCACATCATAAAAAAAAAAATTATATATATATATATATATATATATATATATATATATATATATATATATATATATATATATAGCATCAGTTTGTAATGTAAGAAAATAATTAAAATTAAGTGCAGGTATGGATGGATGCACTTTCATCATAATCATTATTTTACCGTAAAGCTAACATTACAAATATGTATTTTTTTAACTATTGAACTGAGCTGTGTAAAAATTCCAACCTATTTTAAACATTATAACAGAAAGCAAAGCATTCTTAGAAAGTTGTATACCAAAGAAAATTCCTATATATGCAGTGCACAAGAGCTCTGGGAAAGGGAATAATGAATTCCAGCAAACTCAGAGGTTTCTGCCTCAAAGCCTGTGATCTGCTTCACTGTGGCCCAGTGAGAGACTCAGGAGGTGAATGTGGTGGACTTTAAAACCCCGTCTCTCTGTTTGAGAGGCCGACAGTCTGGTATGTGCTTCGGCCCTCGCTACCACAGCCCTCACACTCACCCTCAGTCAGTCTGCAGCAGTAGTGTAGTCAGCTGTATACACATGTGTACATTGCATACTCATCTTTTTACAGGCCGGTTTCTGTTTGCAGACTGCTAGTGGTGAGTTTGGGCATATAATCATTTGTTGTTAATTCAGGTGACTTGGAATATGACTTAATAAAATATGGCCATATTCAAAGTCACCAAACAATTTATGGAGCAGATAAACAGTGCCCATGCTGAAAAAGTAAATATCCCAGGAATGCAGATGCTATACAGTTTATTCCCAGAGAGATATTTTCTTTGTTTGTTATTAAGGTTGATAAATTGGGTCATGAATCTAGGGACACTGGTAGTAATGGAATTATCTTGTTTTCCCTGTCTCATGTCATTTTATTGTCATATTATCATATTATTAATGTACATTCACTCCCATTCCTGGCATGGTGAAGTTTCTCCAGTTTCAGGAAATAGAAGCTTGCTATACTCACATCTGATCTGGACATTTCCTTAATCCATTACAGTCCTCTCATTTTATTATCATGATAAAGAGTATATTTTTGATGTGGGGAGCATTAGGGGAGTCTGCATCGCTGAGAAACAGTTTCTGGCTTAAAACTATTGTTTGTTGCACATAGACCTTAAGACCCTTGCTGAAAAAGCAGTCCCAAAGATGGGCCCAGCAAACTCATAATGAGGCTGTTAAAGACTTAACAGACTCAGGGAGAGTATGACAGGTTCATGGCTAAATGGCACTGGGTTCTGTATGCTGCTCAGCTGTCATGTTTTATTGTCCTGTTTTGCAGGTCAGATTTTTTTGTTGCAATCCCAGATAACACCTACTTTAGAAGATTTTTTTTTTGTCACAATATAAATCACATACTCTGTTCAAACGTTTGTGAGTATCAGTGGGAGCTTTGCACTAGGCTTTCAGTTCAGACCATAAATGCCTAATCTTGGTCAAAAACCAAGAAAATAAACTGAGTACAAAGCATCTCTTAAACAGCTGTTAAACTCCTCTAGGCTACACTTGGCACTGGGCATAGTGGCTTACACGTATGTACTGCTTTTCTAAAGAGTCCCAGTCTATTGGCAGTCTTTTTCTAAAGAGATAAACAAATAATAATAATAATAATGAAATACATTTTTTTGCATATTACTTCCAAGAAAACATAATCCAGGTACTGGTTATTTATACACAGCTGTAATAAATGGGCCTGTCAGTAGAAAGCCTAGTTCTTTGTCAAGTTGAAGAACTGTCGACCCTGACTTGATGTTAGAGAAAGGTCTGAGTTGTCCTTGCCTCCCTGGCATTGGACTAGATTTGACCTTGACACAGCAGCAGTGACGTGTGTCACCCATCTTCTTAATGAGACACGTGCCGATACAAACCTCAAATTTGGGGGTTTCTACCATGGAGCCATCTGCATATCAAGAGTGTCTCACCTCCACAGCCCTCAATTTACTCATGAGACAGGCCTCTACTTGTCTTTAACTTTACTAACACTGCTTGTTGTTCACCTACCTCATGTGGTAATATACTTGACATGACAGTAAAGAATTCTAACAGAATTTAAACATCTTTCAAGGCCTTTTGTCTTATTATTCTACTGACAAGCTTCTAACTCTATTCACTGGATTTCATGGACTATCAATATTATAAGGCTTCAAGGCTTTTCTATCATTCACGCTGGTGGAATAATGTTTATACTGTCATACGGTAATGAGCTAGACCTTGTAAGATAATGTTCATATAAAAATACACTATAGAATTGCAAATGTAGGTTATAATGAATATGGCTTAGTTTTAGGCAAAGTTTAGACTTCTTCAGGTTTTGAGAGCCACCATTGCTCACTCTGGCCTTGGCTTGCTCACTTAGGCCTAAGTCCTGGAATTCAGTAAAGCTGCTTTTTTGACACCACCAGTAGTAAAAGCTGTCTTTAAAAATGAAATTGAAAGAGTGCTTGACTGAAATTATGGTTTATGAATCTTAAACACAACTAATGGTTATGCTGTAGTTCAGTCCAATTTTTAGGCTAAGAAAATAACTGGTTCAATGCTGTGTGAATGCAAATGTTATTGTTTATATAGGGTCAGATTATTGCAGGTTCAGAGAGAGGTCAGCTTTGCAGAATAAATGGGGACAGAGGAGTAAAATAACGTGAACCATAAGTGCTCAAGGACCTTAGGTGTTTGTGTGTTAGTAATGCCATCTTAGATCCTAAATGATGAGTTAAATTCCCCTGTTCCTTTTCTGCCTGTTACTATTGCTACATAAACACATTTGAGTGATCTGCGATTGTTATACTGACAGTGCCATAATTTGCAATTTCATTAGATTTAGAAAATGACAACTATAAGTTGGAGGTGTGTAAAGTCCCAAATATTACTGCTAAGGGAGCAGTGGAACTGTATCTCATTTTAATACCTTTGACGTGAGTGGAAGTGGCATCTGTGATCCACATCAAATTTTGAACTAATCATTCAACATCAGCACCTGACCTCACTAATGTCCTATAAGTGATCCACAATGTCAGTAAGGTTTGATATGGTATGATTTATAAAACATAGCCAGTAGGATTCCACGTCATATAGCTCTGCAGTTCCCAGAGCTGAAATAGTAGCTCAGAATGAAAATCACAGATTCAGATTCTAAGATAATATGCTGTCTGCATCATTTGTCCAAACATTTATGGACCTTTGCTCATGTACATCCAAGGATTTTAAAAATAATTTAAAAACAAAGAGAAGCTGCATTGAGCCTAAAGTTGGTGTGCTTAATGACAGCAGTCAGGTAGATGGGTGTAAGGCACTGAATGTATTGTGAAAAGTACCAGCAACACTCTCAGGCTGGAGAACACCAATTTTTATTTGGAACCTGTGCATTCTGTCAGGCTGCAAGAATTCTCTGTAGTGATGGAGCACCATCACGTTCCAGTGGGATGAGTTGTTGCATTTGTGCTCAAGATTGTGATCATATTTTCACTGTGCAAAGAAATCCATGTGTGTCCATTTTTTGATTTTTACAATTTTATTTTATTTTTCAACACATAAGCTGCCCCATACACTGAGTGACAATTTCACAATTGATGCAAATCAGAAATGTTTCACAATGACTTGTGAATGAAGTGTAAGCTCTTACACTAACTTGCAATAAAAGTAAGACAAAAGTGGCCTTCTTCTGTAGTTAGTTTAGACATCCATATGTTTATGCTTTATAATACATAAATCTTTCCATTTTGAGATACATTTGGTGAAATGCACATTCCAGATGACTAGTCTTTCCTTCTTTGGCAGAAAGATACTCTCTTAACCTTGAGCCCTCAGCTTTGGCAGACACTAGAATCTGTTTGGGCCAGAGTTTGACTTCATTTTGGGGACGTACAAGTGCATTAAGAGTCACTAACACTCAAAATGCAGAATCAAAATGGATCAAACAGGCACATATTAACTTCTTTAGTTATTCAGCATTTTCCTACCACCAACCAAACAAACAAATAAATAAATGGACGCCCCTGCAGCAGACAAGGACTGAAATTCACCCCTATTTCATTGTACTGGGGATTTATGGTCTCCGCTGCCCTATTACACCAAATGCTGGCTAGCTGAGAGAAATCAGTCAGTGTTGGGCAGCACGAGAGCCTTCATGCGGCTTCATGCTGTGGACTGAATCTCAGCAAGATGCCGGCAATAAGGTTGGAGGTGCTGCAGCATATTTCTGGAAACACATTCTTCCTGCAGTAACTTTAATTCAGTCCAGATGTCTTGAGTTTTATCTCTGAAGAAACTTGTAAAATGTTTCATTAAAAAAATCCCTGGAATGCAGGGTCTTTATCGAGGTGAGTGACATAAACATATTTCTAACTCTTGATTGGTTCTGTGGCAGGCCAGAGGTCACGTAAACCAAATTTAGTCATGCCCAATTACTATACAACAGAGAAAGATTGCAGAAAAATTTATCTTAAAAATCTCTCAAAAAAGCAAATCATGCAGAAAATAAAGTATGAAAATTAGTTCACCGTGGCTTTAAGGTCAGGATAAATGTTGGATGAGCAAGTGTTGGCAAGCCTTAGGCCACATAGTGTTTTTATATTTAGGATCTAACAGTCCATTTTGGACCCAAAACTCTGTGACATGTTCAGGGTGAGGTAGATTTTGGACAGAAATGGTTATGGGATTTGGATAGTTTCTGAACTAGACTGAAAATTCTTGAACCATATTTGTATTTGGACCAAAATTCCTGGCCCTATTAGAGCTTGGCGTATTTTACATTTCTTTCTGTGCTCTTTTCTCAGATCAGCTGCTCCTCATCATCTCCACCTGTGTGTGTGTGTGTGTGTGTATATATATGTATATATATATTGGGTAGCAGACTGTGGCAGTAATAAACTATATTCAGGAAAGCACTGAGGCAGGATGCACTCTTCTCTTACTGATGAATGAATTGCTTCAGTGAGTGCCTTTATACTGGATTGACTTTTTCTTGGAGCAAGTCTTCACAGTGGGGTTTGCCAAAGGTGACACAACACTTCTCAATCTCAGGTTTTTCCCTTTGCATGAGGCTGGACTCTGGTCTAAATTTGGTCAGGCTGATATGTGAACTTTAGTAAAGGGGAAAAATCTGCTCAGGTTCTGGTCTCTTCTCAGCAATTTTTGAATAATATAGCATCCCCTTTGCCTTGGAGAGTACACATAGAAAGCAGAAGACTTGAAAGCCAGCATTTGGTGGAGAAGTCATTTAGCGTAGATCCCCATGGTGATCCTCACTCTTATTTAGATCAGTGGGCTGCCTCTGTGTGCCTCCGTAACCGGCCTGGAGAAATGTTTAAAGCAGCGACACAAGGGAGATCTCTCAGCCAAATCTACACATATATCTTTCTACAAAAACACCAGCTACTCCTCCACTGGGTCGTCAGCCTTCTCACTCACCTACACCTGATCACCCTCCGGCATATTGACTTTCATTTTATAGACAGGTTGAAATGAAGTTTGGCCTGAAAGGTCAATCATGTGCCAGTTGTAACTAGCAAAGCTATCACCAGAAATGTTGGGGTGTAAGAATGTATTAATTAATTATTTATAACCCTAGCTCCGTATATGTTTACTTCAGTCAAGGTTTTCTTCACAGCTCTTTTCACAAATCAATTAGGTTTGGGGTTTTATGTTCTCTCCCCCAATCAAAAAGTTTACTAATTCATTTTTTTCATGAATTAATTTAGGTTTATAGATGTCTGCTGCTCCTCCACCAGGCCGTCAGACCTGCATATTGACTTTAATTTTATAGACAAGTTGAAATAAATTTTGGCTTGAAAGGTCAATTGGGTTGATTCCAAATGGGCCAACGATACTCTATAAAGTGGATTGAACCATATGCTCAGTATTTAATGCATATGGGCTTCTTCAATGTTATCATAGCTTCATGCTCTTGGAGGGTTAACATACTAAGCTTGTCAGATACTGCTGAACACTAATGAGTGCCCCCCATATTGAAACACTCCAGCTTCTCTTTACTGGCAGGGAGGACAAATCGGGCATGAAAACGCAGTATCTCAGCCAAGATACCAACACACGGAGCCTTTTAAAGCTAATCAGAGCAGGCTCCAGCTGCAATTCAGGGCCAGGCCAGAGAGTCTGTTTTCAGCTTCATATGTGTGTGGCTGTGAGTGCATGCCCTGAGTTTGCTGAGTTTTTAGGTACACGAAAGTTATACTGAACCCTAAAACTGTCACTGGGGATGTTGGATTGTTGCACTGGCACCATATAAACTCTCTCCAGGCTTCAGTGTGCAGCATGGATTGTACAACATTAATCTTAATGTCCAATAGTCTATATAAGACTTTTAGATCATTGTATGAATCGACATTAAGTGAAGATTTGAGTATTCAGCCAGAAGAGCATTAGTGAGGTCTGGCCTTGGTGTTAAATGTGTGGGTCTGGATCACAAACGCCATTCCAATTCATCCCAAATGAATTGAATGATGCCCCATCTCTTCAGAGAACATAGTACTGCTGCTGGTGGGTGGGCTTTATACCCCTCCTCAAACCTATTACTATAGCACACAAAGATGGCTTGGGGGGGAGCAGGATTAAGGGAACACTCAGAGCGTCCAATCCAAACCTCAAGTCTAACATCAGCGTGTGATTACAAAGCAGTCAGTTTGTGTGAGATGGTGCTAAGCTGTGTTTTAGTAAAAGAGATGAATTGCATTACACTCTATCATTGTCTTAAACAAAGCCTCACTGTTTTAATTACCTCTCTCTGCCAATGTCATTGTAATTATATGTATGTTTTTGCTCTGTAGTGACAATGTTATTGTAGTGCAGGGGCATGTCAGCCTTTGCAAAAGGAATATGCTAGATAAGCCCCAACATAAGCATGCAACTTTGCAGAATCAGCGCTTCCTAAAGTAAAACTACCAAAGCAAGCCACCCTGCTCTCCCAATTATGCTTCCAAACACACTCATTCTGATTATCCATGTGACTCCTCTGCTTCTTCTTCCCTCTAGGCTTGCTTCTCTCTGTGTTCATTCATCTCTGCGAGACCCTGTGTAGAAACTGTCCAGGATTGATGGCCAGGCAGAGGTGTTGACAGTGAAGTTTAATTTGGCAAATTGGTGTTTCTTTTCACCTCCAGATAAGAGCACAGGTTTCAGGTTTCGTGTTAGCGTTTATGGAGTGAGGCTTTTTGTGTGTGTGTGTGTGTGTGTGTGTGTGTGTGTGTGTGTGTGTGTGTGTGTGTGTGTGTGTGAGAGAGAGAGAGAGAGAGAGTTTGGCCTGGTCTCCCTTTGCTGGTGTTATTTCTTATAGTTCACGGGTCAGCGAAAGGGGAATACACAATCTGAGAGGTCATCGCTGACCATGATGTAATTCCTCAGAATTATGTTACAGAATGCACTTCAAATTAGATTTATGCTGCTTAAGGCCATCCCAAGGTCAAGTTACTCTACTAATTTTTAAAGGTAATTAATGGTTTATTTGAATAAGCCCATGTCTGCGTGGATACAAAAATGAATGGTAGTCTTTTGGGAGGTAGAGTTTTATGTTAGGGAAGGCATGCAGTCAGTAACTGGTACACTTCACACCTGTGCTCTCTAATGATATGCTGGTACACTGGAGGTGAATGGCACTCACTCATGGCTTAAACTTTATCATTCTCGCTTTTCTCTCTCTCTCCACAACCCCCCTGCCTCCCATATCCTTCCTCTTCTTGCCTTTGCCCCTCTCCTGTTCGCCTGCGCGCCCACTCTCCATTTCCTGCACCTTAATACTTTTTCCTAGCTCACCACACTTTCTCCTGTCCACACTTGCTTTCCAATTCATGTCTATGCTTCCAGTCTCCACTCTTTTCCTTTCCGTTCGAATGCCACAAAATCAGGATGCAGCATAAATCCATGCTAAAAACAGAACCGCATTTGCATTTCACCCTCCAATACACACTAAAACCAAGTACACTCTAAGGCCCTCTCTCTCTCTCTCTCTTTCTCTCTCTCTCTCTCTCTCTCTCTCTCTCTCTCTCTCTCTCTATATATATATATATATATATATATATATATATATATATATATATATGTGTGTGTGTGTGTATATATTTTTTTTAGGGTATGGATTCTAACTAGTGTATATAGTAGTTATGGTTAGGGTTTAGGGAATCTCTAAGAAATTTTTGTAATTCTGTCCCCGCAATGCAAGGAAATGTGTGTGTTACTGATGTAATAAATAATGACTACTATTACTCACATATATGTAAATATACAGCATAATAAACCAAGTCAGAAACAGTGATTACCAGCAAGTAATTATCCAGAATAGAAATACAAAATATATGGTTTCTTTTTTATTTTCTTTTTTTATTTTAACTAGTATTACACAGTAAAAATATATTTTTTCCTGTAAAATTGCCACTTTTAGGTTGACTTGTTTTTTTAGGACAGCAACCAAAGCTGTAGTATTTGAAAGAGTATTTTGAATGAATGGTTTGGGCACATCTGTTTTATTTTTATCTCACTGGGCTCCACTGGACCACATGCTAGCATTATAGCATGCTGCTAATTTTAAGGTATATATTTCCAGCCGTAGAAAAGATTTGGATTGGGGAATAATTAGGTCCTGGTTTAGTTCAATTAGGGTAAGAGAAGAACATTAGTTTCACAGTGCATTAAGACTGATGTCTGCAGTATGGGTTTGAGCTGAGGGCATGCACAGCTGTTGCCATGACGATCAGGGCCCTTGAAAACATTAATGCATAGGGTAATGTAACCAACCCTTCAACTTCATCAGGCTGGACTTAATCATGCCTTCTCACAAATGTAGGGGTTACATGTACGCCAGGACCCCCGAGCTCAGGAAACAGGACATGGCTACAAGGAGGGGGAAATGGAAAGTCCCGTTTATTTACAAAAGCAGATCTGCTGAGAATACTAATCATAATGATGTAGTTACTGAATCACTAACACAAGATGTGTTAAGACAGACTGTAGCGCGAAAAGTTGTTAATGAGACCAATATTATCATCATTATTTCACTGCTTCTTTTAAGCTCATGAAATAAAGAAGTCACTGGTTTTCATTCATTCATTCATTCATTGTCTATAACCACTTATCCAGTTCAGTGTTGCTGTGGATCCAGAGCCCACCCAGAATCACTGGGCGCAAGGCAGGAACACACCCTGGAGGGGGCACCAGTCCTTCACAGGGCGACACACACACACGCACTTTCACTGATTTTCAGTGCACATTCAAAATGTGAAATTCCTGTTCCTCTTTCTCTGTCTCATTCTCTTACTCTTTCTCACACTTCCCTCCTCTCCTTCTTTCTTCCCCCCACTCACCCCCTGGACCACTCTGACCCAGCCCCTTCCGAAAGAAAGCAGCTGGGTTTAAGTTACATGTCAGGAAATTAGTGCAGATTTACATTCAGCAAATGACTTCATGAAAACAAGCAGACATGCACGACTCTATCAGATTATCTAGAGGCTGCTCTGTTTTTAATTACTGATGTTCCATCATTATAGCCATTGTTGACTTTGCTATAATTACTCTTCCATTAATGCATAGTAAACAATTTAAAATAACATGGCAATTTCTTATTTTCAATATGTAACTCCTAAAGCGTTTTTGAGGGGTTTTTTCTGTACCATCTCAGTGCAATGTTCACAAATGTTTTCAGTCATTTGTTCTTGTACACTTAGTTAATGATCCCATCAATGAACACAAACTCCGTGACATCAAACTAAGAAAAGTACATCCAGATTTTGAGGTTCCCAGCTTTGTGGCTTACAGTAGGCTCAGTGCAGTCTGGTTGGAATTCTTCTGTGCATTTTCTATACATCATGCTTTTTTCGTTTGTTTGTTTTCTTTGAGGGAAGTCCCACCACATTATGACAGCAGCACTAGTGGAGAGAGAATGAGCATGTGCTTCATCCGAGACATGCAATGTCAGACATCACCTGTTTTCTCACTGCTTGTATACTCTCTATAGAAAATATAGAATCACTGGACAGCCCAATGCCCAGAGTGGAGCGTCAACTGCCCAGGTCTGTCACATCTGCTGGCAGATGCCTATGTTGTCTGGCACCATGCTGTGTGATTAGGGGAGGGAAGGGGGGGGGCATCCACCCATACAGAGAGAGAAGCCACTTGTGCTCTTTAGGGCTCCCTGCCTCGGATGGCTGAGGCATCATCAGGGATTAATTAATTAGTAGTATTAGTTAGAGGCATCATCAGGGATTAATTAATTAATTAGTCATCAGGGATTAATTAATCTGGCATCATCAGTTTGACACTGTGTCATTAAACCCTTTCGTAATTAATATAAATGTCATTTAAAATTTACTTTATAAAGACTTTTTAAAGCTTCTGTACTCTTTTTCTGAATATATAAGGCTTAAATATTTATCTCATGAAAATTTTGTTTTTTTAAACTTATTAACTGTTGAGCTACATTGTTAAAAATATGGTAGGGCAGATTAGTTTTAAGTTAAGTTAATTTTACTTGTTCCGGAATTATATAGTATGCTTTATTGCTGTTATGCAGATTAGAATACCTTTTTTAATCTAAGCCATTTTTACCTGTACAGTGAAATCTCTTCTGTAACCAAATGAAGACATATTACAGATCTTTATTGTGGCAGGATGATTTTACAGAGCTGATCTGCACATGTGAATTTCATAAAGGTCTTCAGAAGACAAGCCTAGGTCGCATCAGCTGTGTCTTACCTAGCTAGTGACCT
Organism: Hoplias malabaricus; assembly: GCF_029633855.1. Taxonomy (NCBI): domain Eukaryota; kingdom Metazoa; phylum Chordata; class Actinopteri; order Characiformes; family Erythrinidae; genus Hoplias; species Hoplias malabaricus. The sequence goes on along the minus strand of NC_089806.1, from coordinate 21,912,381 downwards.
GTAGCCTCCAGACCTACAGGTCAATTTCCAGTGGCTACACTGGAGTTTGGAGTTCAGAGTTCATGAGCTCTGAGTATCCGCCTTTGATGACCACTGAGATACAGCCATGAAGAAGACGGCCATGGTGATGAATCAAGGACATGTGTCTTTTAAAAGAGCACTTAAGGGCTTAGGGAGTGACAAGAAAATTGATGCCAGACTAATAAAAACTAATCCGAGGTTTAGAGCAGGATTCTCTAGCCTTCTTTGAGGTCCTTTCTGATGTGCTTATTGCTCAGTGTTCCAAAGATGCATTTGGCAGGGTATGACACCCTTCGATTGATTTATTTGGTGAAAATGAATGCATTCTGTCTTTCATGGTGACATCACACAACATGCACTGATATAGCCTTCTCATTAGTGCCCTACAAAAATATAACCCTGCTTTCCATTAGTATGTCATCACATAAACATGAAAAGCTCTGCTCAAGATTCTGCTTTAAAAAGCATCTATTGGTTTTAGATGACAAATTTATATCAGCATAAAAACAAAAGATTTTTAAGTCATGGAAATTATTATGCATCAAATTAAAAAACAAATAAAAAAACAAAGCTAAAAGACTACGGTCTTGTTTACATTTTCATACTCATCATTAACACACTAACTTTGATCTGGTCAAAACGATGTTAAAAGACCACCAAATACATAAGCCTAGTAGTATCTGGGGCTTACCACACTATTTTGGTTGCTTGTTTGATAATATCTGGCTTACACCACATGGTCTCTAGTTTCAGCTGAATAGTCTGTTCTCACTTGATTGTATCTGGTGTTAACAACATATCAGTTGCTGTTCACGTTATAGCATCTGGTGCCTAGTGTATGTTGTTAACTGCATATTTTCTGGTGCAATGCATTTGGAGGCACACAGTTTGAGTCTCCATGCAAAATGAATTGCAATATTTTGTGTTTACTATTTCCAAAGCCTATTTGCTCATCATCCTTCATCAGTAACACTATTGTCATCATTGTCACAGTCAAAGAACAGAGGAATTCCTAGGAGATGTTAGTTGGTGTGGGAGTCTTAAAGGCAACATAGATGAGTCTGGTGGACTACACTTCTCCCAGTAAAACTAAGTAAACAAATACCTCCTCCCCAACCTTTAAGGTGGAACTGTATGTTTGAGTAAGAAGCCGACTGTGTCATGTTCGACTTGTCTGTAGGTTTTTATTCACTGCTGGAATTACAGAAAAAACTCAAGCTGTTTAGTTTTAAGTGTTTACTTTCATATAGTTAGCAGTCAGTTCCACATTAAATAATGCCTCTGAAACAGCAAAAATAAGTCAGTATTACCCACCACGATGGTGATAATATGTGGAACTGCATTCTCTAGAACGTCAGAGATCCATCAAGTACCTCTGGGCCATTAAACAGAAATAGAACAACATCCTGATCTCTTTTCAACTTTTGAAGGTCTCTCCACTGTCTAGAAACCTTTCCTTGGTCATAGCTTAGCCAGCGACACATACAGAGAAAGCCATACAGAGTCATTTTAGACAGAGATTATTTCTTTTTTTGAAATTTAGGGTTATGTTCAAACACCAGACAGTTTTAAAGGATGCAAACAGAAAGGAGAGGTAGCAAGTAACTTTCTCTGAAAATTATAAAAATCACAAACATCACATTTAACCTAACACTATTAGTCCAGAGAGTGACCTTATTGCCCTGGGCCCATGTGAAGATCATGGAGAAGACTCATCCATCAAACCTTAAATTTTCAGAATCACCAGACAATAGAAAAACACTGCCTGGGTCATGAAAGCTCAAGGGAAGACTGCTCAGAAGCACACACTCCTGAATGGTTGCCTCCACAACTGTTGACCTATTTTATAGCAAGACATATGTTAAGAGGATTTATGATGGCATGTTTATACACAAAATATATAGCAGCATTAGTTCTCCAACTTATAAAAACTATAACCTGCAGGTGTGTAGATGACATCAGTGTTCTTCTATCTGGTGGTCAAGGGGTCCGTATGGGTCTGGACATCAATAATGCATGTCTTATAGGGCATATGGGGATTATGACATGCTGCAGCAGAATACTTGGTTTTGTAAAGTGCTACATTGCAGAAAACAAATGTTTTGTGTCTCTGGTATTTGCTCATCCATTAAAGCACGGAAAGTGATAGCCATATTCTGTGGGGTGTGTATACAGTCAGACAAAGCCTTTGTTCCACCTGAGGACTCTTATTCTCTTAGTAAATCATACAGTATTTGGCTCAAAGACATACCGCAGTTACTGTTTGTGAGGTTCGCAAGGTTTTTATGTGTGTTTGTGTTAGTTTATGTGAAATATCAGGACAGAATTCCAGAAAACAAGGCTGATTTCTCAGGACAATGTCCACGTTTTGTGAAATGCAAGGACAAAAATTTCCTCACTGTAAAAACATTTTTATTCCTAATGGACAGTCCTGGCATATAGTGGAACCTGATTGTTACATTTCAATGTAACGATATACAAACAGCAAAATCTTCCAGCATGCATGGGAATGTGTGTGAATGTGTTGTTAATTTTTTTTTTTTTTTTTCTGGGTCCTGGTCGTTTTGAGACTAGATGAACAATAATAAATAATACAAAATATATAAACATTGCTCTGGATATTGATGATCATCTTCACGGTATTTATGTACCTGAGACACAGTGGTAGTTTTTTGTCCTCTGTATTTTGTGGATAATGAACTCCACTCTCACACTTGAGTTTTTCCTCCAAGTGATGCTAATAAGCTGAACCCCAGCCTGAGGGCACACAGGGCTACTGGGGTCAGCTCACAGTGCCATAGTGTTTGCATACGTGCTGTATAAGCTCTAAATATGAGAGCTCAGTTCATCCTCACTGCCCCTCACTAACATGAACCATGTGTGAGGAGATGGACCCCCACTCAGTGCTGTCAGTCAGCCGGCCAGCAGAGGAATACGGCTTCAGGGAACAGAGGTCATTCAAAAGCGCACACAGAAACACACATGTGCACATGCATTCACCATGCATTTAGGTCTCAGTTACACTCATGCTGATTCAAGAGCCTCCAATCACTGATTTCAATAAGCTAAAACCAGCTTTGCTGCAGATACAACCTATTCTCTTATTTTTAAAAGGGAACACCAAAAAAAAGTTAGTCTTTCACATTGAACATGACACATTGACACATTGTAACGCTGCATAATAGCAAATTTAAGTGTACTGTCATTTATTGATTTGACAAATTTGTTTAAAATCAGATAGACCAGTCAGGGCTCAATTTTATTGTTTTCAGTTCAAACAAATGGTGGTTAAACAGCTCGTCTTGCTTTTGGTGGTTTCTGTGGTTAAATGGATAAACTAATTAACAAATATGTGATAAAGCTAACTGGCTTAATATCAATTGATGGTAAAGACAAAGTAAAGTCAGTATCTGGCAAGATCTGAGGTTTAAGAATATAGATGGATATGAGTTCACTATTTGGCAAACAACAGGTCATTGTTGTCCTTTCTGTCTATGTTCACTTTTATCCTTTCTGTCTATGTGCTACCACTAGTTATCAATGACTTGTAATGCATTAGCAACATATTTAATAACCATTACTAAACAGATTATAAACGATTTATGAAACTTTATAAGTGTAGTCTTATTCTAAACTGGTACCCAATCAATTGTTGTGACCATAACGTTTCTTCAACAGACAGTGCAGTGTCCCCTTTTGCATGTGATAAAAATCCATCAAACATTTTACTTTCAACATAATGTTGCCAAGTAACCTGTTCCTGGACTAACTACCCTTGCTGAATTTGGTTACCAGTCTTGACAGGGAATCAAGTACAATGAACTGCCATATATGAGTGGAGCTGGAAACTATTAATTGAATTTACATACACCCAGGAGCTTTAATATATTCTTAGTGTGGTTAGGGTGAATCCCATTTCACCACTTAGCCCTACTAGTCCGTTTTGCCTAACTGTTAGCATGTCTCAGTTTTTGTTGGCAAAGAAGGGTAGGGTCAAGGTGGAGGGCTATATACCCTTTGAACTGAGATTATTTAGGGGCACCTTGTGAATTATCAGCAGGGTAATTGTAATTTTTTTCCCCTTCAAAAACTGTGATAACCAGTGTATTAACTGAATTTAATGTAGTTTTAATGTATTACATCCCATTATTTTATAAAAAGCATAAGCTCGTAAATGAAATAATTATATTCTAGCTCCTGTGGCTACTGCAGGAGTTAAGGTGGGGAGTTTTGAACAAAAAGCATCTGAATAAGCAGCTGAATTCAGCTTCATATCAGAGAGTTACAAATGGGTGATAATATATGATTATGGAACACTTTTAAAGGCATGAGTTCCTAAAGTTAACTAAGTTAAAGTCCAGAAGCTCTGATATTGTTGTAGACTGGCAGCAACGCACAAAACGCTGCTCTTCTTTCTTTTCTGGTGATGTATCATGCTCTTGAAGGGTCAGCCTGTTTTGTAGGGGAAGATTTTAACTGCTTGTAGCTCAGTTCCTGGGGGCAAGATAACACTCAAAAAGTAGGGGTAGGAGCAAAATTAAGAAGTGGGATTCACCCTTAGCCGAGACAACTCTAAATTAACTTTATATCAAGTCAAAATATAGACCTTTCTATTTCTTTGGGACATGTCTTCCTTCTCTGAAATGATGCATCCATTTGCCTTGTCATTAATATCTCAATGAAGGCTTGTAGAACACACCACAAATATAGTAAAGTGATTCACATTTTTGATAAGTATAGAGAGTGTACACATGCGCGCGCGCACACACACACACACACGGTGACTGATGCAAATGTAAACACAGGGTGGTTGTTAGGAGGGCTGTGGGAGATGTTTCCGCACACACTGGGTTCTGGGTGCTCGTGTGGTGTGTGTTTGGGTTTGAGAAGCAGAGCAGCTGAACTCAGCATGACACTTTGGGTCACACAGAGGCTTTCTCTCCCCTCCACTCTGCATTCTCCTTTTCCTCTCTCTCTCTCTCTCTCTCTCTCTCTCTCTCTCTCTCTCTCTCTCTCTCTCACTCTCTCCTGTCCTTCCCCTCTTCCTCCCTCACCCTCTCCCCTGCCTTTCTACATACTTCCCAATGATTCTCATTTCCTTTTACCTCACTTTTAACTCTGTTTTCTCTTTATTATTCTCTCAAGTGAAGATTTGATTATGCCCAGTGCATATTCAAAGGAATCAGTCTATAGATTCTACAGACTGCAGATCAATTGGCCACTCAACATCTTTTGAGCATGAGGATATAACTTGAGCGCTAAAATTCAGATAAAAATGATAACTCCTACACCTTTAAAAAATGACGGCTCGTCTATATAGAACCCTGAACACTTGAAGAACCTTTTGCACCATTAAAGGGTTCCTTGCATCAAGAAGGGGTTCTTTAGATTGATGGAGAATGTGCTGTAGATGGTTCTATATCGCACCAAAACAGTTCCTCTGTTGTTACAAAGTTAATATCATAACAATAGAAGAACCATTTTTTGTTGTCCTTCTACATAATATATAACCCTTCCTATAGGACCTTAATCATTGCATGCTTTGGTTTGAGTTTTACAGTGAATATGGCCTCGGCAATGAGAGAATTATGACAGAATGACGGTATTAAACTTGTTTTAATGAACAGGAGTCCTGTTGTATCCTCAGTGGTAACCTGACTAAAATTTCAGTCACTAATATGAGTATCATCTCAAATAGCTGAGTCATTTAAATGAGTTAATCATCTAAGAGATATTTCCCCAAACTGAATTTCTCTGGGCATGTTAAGTGTTGTAGCTGAAGGCCTAGACATACAGTATGTGCCGGTTTAAATATACTAGCTTGTAATGACAAGTTAAAACATTTGTGTGCATACTCATTGCAACAAATCTGACTAACTTTTATCTTCCCAGGTCTCACTTTGTGCACAGGGTCTTTGTCATAACGAAATGGAATGGGATATTTTTAAACTACAATTCTCTATAATGTCCTTGTATACTATAGCATTGATTTCCCTTCAGTGGAACTACATTCAGGATGTTAGCATTTTCCTGGCGTCCACCAAAACCAGATTTGTACGGCAGATTGCCAGATGATGAAGCATGATTCAACACTCTACAGAGTGTGTTTCAGTAGAAGTCACCAGTTCAGCAGACAAAGCAGACACTTGCTTCTACGCATAAGATCACCTTGGAAGCCCAATCTGTGAAGCCTCCAACGGACACTGTCACGCTAATGTTGTTTCCAGAGGCAGATTGGAGTAGTGAGTGTTGTAGCCAAGGAGAGACAGTTTTACATGCATCAGCACACAGTGGACATATTCTGAGAGTTTGTGTTTCTAGCTGCTTAATGTTTAAACTGTTGTTATTAATATACATTTCTACATCCGTATTAAAAACATTTATTTTTAAGACATTTTAACATTTCTAAGTTGACATACTGTGATGAATGTCATGACTGTTGTGTGCAAAAATAACTCCTCAAAATGGTATTGTAATATGTGTATTAAAATGTAATAAATACATTGCATATGCAGTAACTAAAAAGAATTGTGTTGCACACGTTGCATCCAAAGACATTTATAGAGATCTACGGAGGTCTAGGTGGAACTTTTTTCAGTTTATGGCATGGTATTTGAAAAGCTCTGCCCTATGTGTGCTAACCAATCACGTTCATTCCCACCTGTTGGCTAGTAACCAGTTACATTCTTTCTGCCTCAAAGGCAGTGCTGCCTGCAGAACCATTTTGAGTACTGAGTACTACAGTATTTCTGTATAATCATATAATGTAAACACTAGGTTATACAGGTTGTGTGCACCAATTAAAACAACTTTGTCCACAGTGGGAGCACATTAAAATAGCTGATTTCATGTATTATAAGGGGTAACTTGAAATGGTTGGACATGTTTTGTAATAGAACTGGTCATGCCATTGGACCTGGAATTTAGAACATCCTCTCTAATAGTTAATATATATTTATGTTACACTCTTTGGAAATTGGAGCTCATTCTGCTGCTGAAAACCATTAGCAAAGCTTAGAAATCCATGAGTCACCAGTGCCTGAGTCACTGGTGTATTGCTGTTCTTCATATTACAAATTAGGCTTTCACTTACTGTTTTTGTGCCTCTTTTTTATTTATTTATTTATTTTTTGGTGTCTAATTTCTTGTGTTTTTTACTACGTCAACCACTTACGTAGCAAACTGCTGGATTTGAAAAGATTCTGATCTGTTCCTCAAATCAATTGTTTTCAAAGCATGATGAAGACAGATGTCAGCAGCAGCTCTCCTCCAATCTGCAGTCTCTTGATGAGCTGATTGAAGCCATGCAGCTTGAAAATGAGTCATGTGAATTAAACAGGAGTCGCTTGTTTCTGTGAAGAATCTCTCTTTGTTTGCATTAACTGAGCACTGAGGGAGTTGAGGAGGACATTTGAACTCTGCATGCTCTGAAGATACACTGTCGTAAATAAGAATGCTTGCTAAACGTGATGATGACACCCCTAGTCTCAGTGTCAGTGATGCCGATGTGTATGGGAGATATCGTGGGAGTAAAAATGTGCACACTTTGTCCCATGTGTTCTGCATCTGCTTCAGTCCCAAAGCCAATATGCTAGATAGCACAATGTGCCTTGTGGTTTTTTGCTGTCAGAACTTGTTGACGGTAGCATTGGACAAATCTAATTTTAGCCAGATTTCTTTAAAAACCTGATGTAAAAATTACAAAGACTCACCAGTAGCTGACATTATCATCGTACACTGTGTCCAAATGTTTTAATGACTGAACATAGCTACTTAATGGTGCACCCATTTCTAACACAAGCCTTCGACTGTAAACACACAGCTTCCCTAATCTCAAAAGGGAAGCTTAAAATACAATGGGATTGTCTGGAGCATTGGCACAGGAGCCTAATATCACCATGTCCAGTGTTAAGTATAGACTAGTGGGGTACTGAACACAGGGCTTTGGATCAATGGAACTGGTTTCTCTGGAGCGATGGAGGTTGTTACTTCAGCAAATGTGGGACAAACTCACTGGGTGCGTGGTTGTGTACACATTGTTAATACATGATCTCCTATATGGAGTGTGATCTTGATGTGGAGGTGATCACAACTGGGAATTTCACACCTTAACCTTGTACATCCCACCTCAAAATTATCACAGTAACTTATAACTTTCAGATTAGAAATCAGTGGATTTTCAAAGCAGGTTAGTGTTTTGGTCAGTACACAGAGAAACATTAACCTTTATAAAAAGCTTAAGAATATGCTGCTACTTCTTTTGCTATTACAACTTTAGAAGTAAGCTTTTCTTTGTGGAAGGTATGTCATACAAGTTCAGCTCCATCTACTTGTGGGAATTAGGAGTTAGAGAGTTTCTTCTCACTTTGACACTTGACACTTTGGAAACTTCCCAGTTGTGATGCTCATGAACACAGCATGAGTGTTAAGGGGTCAGGGGGTGATGGGAGATGGGGGTTATATCTCTGTTCTGTCTTAAGAGCTGTCAAATTGGAACGTTAATCATAGACACTGATGCAAAATTCCATTAGGGGTGTGTAATTATTCCTTCAGACTAGACTATTTTGAAGGCCCTGCCATTTTCTTGTGTTATGGTTTGTTTCTGGTACACCTTTTAGAGTACCAACTTATATCCAAGATATTAGCACAACTCTCTTTGTGACAATTTTATCACATCAAGTTCAGCTCTACTTTATGATATTAGGAATTCTGCAGAGATATTCAGAGGATATATTATCATCACAGAAATGTATGTTGAATACATTGAGATGTAACACAAATTTTGACTCAAGTGTAAATACTTTGAAGATGCTGACCCTGGCTTCAAATAGCATTAACATGTAAATGAATCCTGTATTTAAGGATCACCACACTCAATATAATGATGTTATACTGAATATCAGTTTCTTGTAGGGGAGGCTCCAGGCCAAGTGTGGACAATAATCACATCTTTAGAACAGCTCACCCATGAAAGATTTCCAGCCAGCTGCATCCTGTGATCATTGATGAAGGACTGGAAGATGTCAAACACAATCTGTGCAGCACCAGATGACCTAATGTCCCTGACTTTACATCTACAAAGTATACTAATGAGGTAGGTACTCACTAAGAAACAGTGAGTGGAGAGTGTTTAAAAACTCCAGCACCACTGCTGTGTCTAATCCACTTTCAACAGCACAATACATATTCGGTCAGTTTCACTGCAGCACTGAGAATGATTCCCCACCCAGATCATATCTGGTCTGTGGTGGTCCTGTAGTTGTAATGACTATTTAAAAGCAGGGAAAAATAAGGCAAACAAAAAATTCAGAGCAACTAATGGACTACCGTTGGTAAACTACAAAGAGGATAAGTTATAGAGGAAATCTAGAGGAAATTGATATTAGGATTTGCCTTCAGAGGAATTTGATATACGTCAAAACATATAGATTTTACTTTGAAAGCTTTGACAAATTTTTATTTTTTTCTTTTCTGAGTAATGCCCGGTTCAAGACTTTAATGCATTCCTTGTTGGATAATTTACACAGTGGCCTGACATTGCTGATAGAGTCAGGTCACTCCTCCACAGCTCTGCTCTTTTTGTATAGTCAGACAGGCGTTGGATTTACAGCTCCTGAAACCTGTGCTGTTGGCAGGAGGTTCACACTTAGAAGAGCAGTGGGCTTGGCAGTTGGCCTGGCCCTTAGAGGCAGGACAGAGGTCCAGGTACGTTCCATCAGTCACCCCACCTCTTCAGGATGTCCTGTCTGATAGAGTGCGATAAACAGAGGCTGACCTCTGTAGTCTACTTCCAGAACCTTTTGTAAAGTTCCACATGTGTAGTGCCCAGTTTTGGAGCTAAACAAAAACACATGCTGCCCTTTCTCTTTTTAAAGTATTTCCTCTTTGCTGTGGGCTCGGGAAAGCGGATGGCCAATAAGATTGGACCTGGCTTCAACCTTATGTGACCCCAGAGTCACATCACAGTGTAGGAGTAAGTGTACCCCTAACACAAAATAACTACTCCAGAGGTTATACATGAAAAATCCTGTGGGACCCAATGGCTTGGGTTTGGCTGGGTCCAGTTGTCATTTCTCAAATATTCATTGGGCTCAGATTTAGTTCACATTTCACATGCGGTTTCCCAAAGTCGGTTTCTCATTTGAACTGGTTATACCCAGCATTCTCTCTTCTTTAATTTTAGTCTGTGACACATTTTAATGTGCTTTTCTTCAGCTTTAGTTTATTTTACTTTCTTTTAATTTTACATTTTAATTCATTAAAAAAGGATCTGACATGATGGACTTAACTGAATTCAGTACTAGGGCTAGAGATATACTTGCTGTTTGGCCATGCATTCGTGTAGACAAACATCTGCATCCTGAACGTAACTGTTCACTAATAGCCAATGTGCTACGCTTGTAACTGGTGGCTTACACTAGAGGGCAGACCAGAGAAAGATGTGGGTAATTGCGGACTTGGCTCTGACACAGTCTTACTTCAAAACATTGTTCCATTGTGATGCTGATTATCGCCTACACTGCCCCCTACCATTTACACGTGTACTGCACCTTGTGTATATGTAGCGTTTTTTTCTTTCTGAGGACGAACACAACCATGCCCCAAATGGATGCAGGGTATGCGAGGCAGCCATGTTTGTGAGGAAATAGTTAAGGCACTATGTTTATCAGATATCTAATAACTACATTTTTGCCAATATGCAGTAATTTAACATGGGCTATAATAAAGTTAATGTTATTATATTCATGAGTGATTATAGTCTGGTAATATTTCCTAGATTTGGAGACATCCCTTGTACAGCATGTTCAAATTAGCTTCAGACACAGGTCAGTTCTGGCCTCAATAATGATATGATTAATGTCAGATCCTAGGCTGTACTTTTGTTCAGAGCAACATTCCAGGTCCAGCCATGGGTAACAAACTGCGATTGTTTCAGGCCACAGCTCTAAACAGATTTCTTTCTTTTAAAGTTTATAATGGCCTTGCTAAATTATCAGGTTAATGTGCTAATATATCAGGTTAGGAACTGATTGGATTATAGAAGGGTGCTATGGCAAAAACTTCCAATATACCTGTTTTCTCTTACTCAGAAATTGTGCATGCACAGCTCCTAACATGAGCCAGCTGCAAGATAATGATACAGTGCAAGTGATCTGTTGCCCTGCAGGGGACTAGTGATCTATCCAGGGATTGTTTCTGCCTTGTACTCAGTGATGCCAGGGTAAAAGATGATGTAGTTACAGAAAATTAATGAAAGAATGAGTAAATGGTCTGTTGCCACTGGAGATTTTTTTTTTTTGGAATACTCGGATATCAGCCCTGCTACATATTTGAACATATCTACTTTCTCATTATGATTGTGTTGTTTTGTATAGCAGCCCTGTTTTGAAGATATGCTTATTTGTTCTTTGTCTGTAACTACTTGTCTAGTTCAGGGTTGCAGAGATATGCTTACGCATGCCCTAAATTGACACATTTTCCCATTTAGAGCATCCTGGAAATTTCTTTTTCTGACAATGTTCAGTCACTTTTCTCTGAGTGAAGGGTCACCGTATACAATTCTGTTGTTTTCCTCTCAGTGTTTGGTGTGAGGCCTTGAAAATAAAAGAAAAAATTCTTGATTAGTGTGTTTGTTCAGACTCCTCTTCCAAGAGTAATCGTTAGCAGATTTCTCAATCTAAAAGAAGCAAATCAAAAAGCAGACCCTCTGCACTTGTATTCCTGTAATTCATTTGTCTTTGTTTGTGTAGGTTGATGAAAGCCTCTGAGAGATTTGATTGGTTTACATTCGTGTTAGCAGAAAACAGTCCAGGTCGATGGAAAGCGAGAGAGGGTGAGAGACATGGGAAGAAAGAAGGCAGAGGTACGTCCGATATTCTTACCAGATGCAGCATTTTTTGGGGCTGTTTGTTTTGGAGGCTTCAAGTGGCGGGGTCCCCACTCGTTTATTTTTCTCCTGATCTTGTTCCAGCGCCCAGTGCCAAGCAACTCTAGCAGAACCAGGTACGCTGATGTCTGTTTAGGAGATTAGGACGAGAGTAAATACGCTTTAGTGTGGTAAGTCATGCTGCGCAAGTGAATGCAAATTTCTCTGCATCTGGGAAGTGTTCTGGGTTTAATTGAATTTACACTGACCTTGGTATTATGCAAAGATGTCGATTTCACTTCGCCCAAGCTGGATCTGTTAATGAGCCGCGAGGCAGGTACACATACACAAACTGCTAGAAGAGGTTAGGCAACATGAAAGAATACAACCATATTGTTTTCATCAGGAGATATTTGTTCTGTTTGGGAAATGGTTTGCATTATGGCCCGAGTACAATATTAGTCACCTTGAATTGTATTATATATATATATATTGATGTACCCTCATGTACAAATATAGCCTCGGGGGTGGTAGAGCAGGGTACTGAACTCTACTAACCTATACGTCACTGGGGTACGTAAAATGCCTCTTTCCCTTGAATTAGGAATGAATTAGAGTGCACTGTCAAAAACAAAGGTATACTACTGGTTTATTTTTAATTTCTTACAGTAAAAACAGTGTAAATCTATATTTAATTGTACAACAGTGGCCTTAAGATTTAATTTTTTAACATAAATGTTTGCTACCAGAGATAAAGTCCATATTTCAACAAAGTTCATAACTTTGAAAATGGAAAATAATAATAATCATTATCTGTAACCTCTTATCCAGTTTAGGGTCGCGGTGGGTCCAGAGCCTACCTGGAATCAATGGGCGCAAGGCGGGAATACACCCTGGAGGGTGCGCCAGTCCTTCATAGGGCAACACAGACACACACACACACATTCACACCTCCGGACACTTTTGAGTCGCCAATCCACCTACCAACGTGTGTTTTTTTGGACTGTGGGAGGAAACTGGAGCACCTGGAGGAAACCCACGGGGACACGGGGAGAACACACCAACTCCTCACAGACAGTCACCCAGAGTGGGAATCGAACCCACAACCTCCAGGTCCCTGGAGATGTGTGACTGCGCCACCGTGCCGCCCAAATAATAATAATAATAATAATAATAATAATAATAATAATAATTATTATTATTATTATTATTATTATTGTTATTATTATTATTATTATTATTATTATGAAATAACTGAAGTTTGAATCAACCAATCAATCATTTATTCATCTTCTGTAACGGCTTAATCTTGATGAAGGTCAGGCTGGGGCCAGGGCCTATAGTCATCTTTCACAAGACACTAGTCTATCACAGGGCATCACCCCCACACTCATCTAGACACTAATATAGTCACAGCTGTAGACAGTATCTCACAATCAGCCCACCTACCATTATATGTTTTTGGATGGTGGTAGGAAACCAGAGCATCTTGGAGAAACCCATGCAGAACCTGAGGTGAGGGTCAAACCCAGAACTCCAGAACCCCGGAACTGTGTGGCAGAGACACCTGTAGCACATAGTGCAGCCCTGTATGAAATCAGTAAACTGAAATATCTACAACTGCAGTGGAATATGATACATGTCCATTCCCCAAACAAAGATACACAACACACCTTTAGGGGAACTGCCACAGTGGTCACAATTTTTCTGAGACTAAAACACTACAGGAGGAGTTATTAAAGTATAGCTGTACCAGCTCAAATTGTTTTAACTATTTATATTGTGAAAGTAAACACTTCTGGTTCTAACATCTGATTGTGCCATGTTCAAAGCTGTTGTCCCCTGGAGGCCTTATATCATGCCAACATTTCCTTAACTGTGGGAAAATCCAGTCAGCCCATGTTAAGAAAGAACTCATAAAGCAATGACCTTAAAGGCCCTTTTTCAGCCACAGCTACATCCCCACCTCATTTCAAGTGGATGCTCCCCCTGGAGTGCACTTACTGTATTATGTACTCATATCTTACATCTGACATTCGTCTGTGTTTATACCTGATTGTTTACATATGAATAAGGCTTCACTCTCTTGGCAGGTTCAGAGCACTGATCTCAGTGTAGATATGCTGAGCTTTGTGTGTATGTGTACTCCTGCTTCTCTTTGTAGTACTCCTGTACTATCAGGACTACGTGATGTGTTTTTTTCTCCATTTGAATATTATTTGCCAAGAGCAGCAAAGGCCAGGTGCTCCTGGGGCAACACTGAGGTTCAAACCAAACAACACGCTATCTCTTTTCAAGCCCCACAACACGCTGTCTCTTTGTCTCTCTCTCTCTCTCTCACCCTCCTACTCTTACAGTCCTCTCCCGGTCTAACTACATAAACAGTGTATAATCAAAACATAAGTTTACATGCATACAGCATAGATCATACACTCAGGTGCCTTTAGAAAGCTCCTCTAAATGTGTAAATATCTCATACTAGAATAAAAAATATATATATTCTAGCATGAAATGCATAACTGGACTCCCATTCACCCCTTACACTTTCAATCTAATAACTAAGAAGATCAAATCAAATCAAATTTATTTATATAGCGCCTTTTACAACTTACGTCACAAAGCAGCTTCACAGTTTCAGAACAGAACATTTAAATCAAAGTCCAATGTGAGCGAGCCGAAGGCGACAGTGGCAAGGAAAAACTTCCTCGAGGCTGGAGGAAGAAACCTTGGGAGGAACCAAGACTCACAACGGGGACCCATCCTCCTCTGATCAAACTATAGATTGAATTTTAAATTATCACCAATGAAGTGTCATTATGCTACATTATAATAATAATAATCATAATAGTGACATCAGTCTTGGGGCATAATAATAGTGCATCAGATTGGAAGAATCAGTCAGTGTTGCTAATCTGAGTCCATTTCTACTTCAGTGTAGTTGATCATGGTGAGTGGTCAGAGGCTGGCAGCAGTAGATGGAGGTGAGCAGCTGGTCTGGTCTGGGCCGTAGGAGAATCCAGCAAACAATCTTCCATCAGTGGGCCACCAATTTCTCAGAAAACAGTAAAGGGAAGCAGTTAGTTTAGTTGAGTGCAGCAGAGAAAAAGAGCATGTGAATATTTTCATTAGTGTAGTGACTGATCTGACTGTAACAGACTGGGAGGCAGGAAACCAGAAGGAGCTCAGGCAAAGACATCCTTCCGCTCCAATCAAGAGAAATTGTGAGCACATCATCTGTGTTTACCCTGATTCCTCATGTCCATGAGTTCCTGAAATGACAACCTTAAACTAGAAAGAGGTTAGTTGCCAAAGGCTAAACTGAACAAGTGTGTTTTGAGCCTAGACTTAAACATAGTGACTGTGTCTGCGTCCCGAACACTAGCTGGAAGATTGTTCCAGAGCTGAGGGGCTTTGTAGGAGAAGGCTTTACCCACTGCTGAAGTCTTATGAATTCTGGGTACTAGTAAGAGGCCGGCGCCCTGAGATCTGTGTAATCTTGGTGGTTCATATTGCGTGATGAGGTCTCGCAGGTATTCAGGGGCGAGACCGTGTAGGGATTTATACGTGAGTAAAAGAATTTTGTAATCAATATGGAATTTAACTGGAAGCCAGTGAAGGGCCGATAAGACTGGGCTGATGTGATCAAATTTTCTAGTTTTAGTGAGGACCCTGGCTGCAGCATTTTGAATTAGCTGGAGTTTACGCAAGTTTCTGCTGGAGCATCCTGATAAGGATGGTTGATAAGGAAATTGCAATAATCTAATCTTGATGTAATAAAAGCGTGAACTAATTTTTCTGCATCTGGGAGGGATAAGGAATTTCTGAAATTAATGATGTTCCGAAGATGTTGGAAAGCTGTTTTTGTAATGTTACCTATATGCTGATCAAATGATAGATCTGAATCAATTATAACACCCAGATGTTTAGCTGATGAGCTAGGGAGAACAGGGAAGTCAAAATTATGTATTAAGTCTGATACCTTATTTATAGCAGGTTTTGGAACCTAGAAGGAGAACCTCGGTTTTGTTGCTGTTTAGATGAAGGAAATTGTATGACATCCAATGCTTCACTTCTTTAACACAGTCCTCCATTTTCTTTAGTGTTGGTTTGTTGTCTGGTTTGGCTGATATGTATAACTGTGTGTC
This sequence comes from Hoplias malabaricus, assembly GCF_029633855.1. NCBI lineage: Eukaryota > Metazoa > Chordata > Actinopteri > Characiformes > Erythrinidae > Hoplias > Hoplias malabaricus. The sequence continues at coordinate 21,896,349 of NC_089806.1, read as the reverse complement.
ATCTGCGTAACTGTGGAAGGTAATGCCATGCCTGCTAATAACTCTGCCCAGTGGCAGCATGTATAATATGAATAATAAAGGTCCTAAAAAGGAGCCTTGGGGAATTCCAAATCTCATTTTTGTATGAATAGAAGAAACATTATTTACTTTTACAAACTGGTAGCGATCTGTGAGGTAAGACTTAAACCATAACAGGGCCGTTCCTGTTATTCCAACCATGTTTTTTAATCTTTCTAGCAGAATAGTATGATCAATTGTATCAAAAGCTGCACTGAGGTCAAGTAGAACTAGCATGGATACAGAGCCTCGATCAGATGCGAGAAGAAGGTTGTTTGTTATCTTAACTAAAGCCGTTTCGGTGCTATGGTGTGGCCTAAAACCAGATTGAAATTTTTCATATATAAGATCTTAGATATGAAGGGAAGTTTAGCGATAGGTCTGTAATTGGATAGTACACTAGGATCAAGATTCGGTTTCTTGATCAGGGGTTTAATAACTGCTAATTTAAATGCTTTGGGTATGTGACCCAGTCTAAGGGACGAATTTATGATTGTTAAAAGGGGATTGATTATGACTGGTAATACTTCTTTAAATAGTTTTGTTGGTATTGCATCAAGTGTGCAGGTCATACAATTTGACAAGTAGATGATTTTCTCCAATTCTAGCTGTGGTAGTGGGTCAAAGTCCTCTAGTCTTTCTTCTATGTTTTGTTCTATATCATCCACACCAGATGACAGACAGGCTGGATTTAGTAATATGGTATTTATTGTTTGTCTAATATTTTCAATCATGTTGTTAAAAAAGTCCATAAATGCATTGCTGGTGTGAATGGCTGGGATCTGTGGATCAGTAGCTGCCCGATTGTTTGTAAGTTTAGAGATTACATTAAAGAGTGCTCTAGGATTGTCTTTATTTTTTTCAATCAGTGAGGACAGATGTGCTGAACGTGCATTGACGAGCGCCCTTCTATATTCGATAAGGCTGTCTTTCCAGGCACAGTGAAATACTTCCAGTTTAGTCGACCGCCATTTCCGCTCTAATTTTCTTACGGTTTGTTTTAAGGTGAGTGTTTCTTCATTATACCAGGGAGCGAGTTTTTTCTGTCGTAGCTTTTTATGCTTAAGTGGTGCTACACTATCTAAAGTTGATCAAAGTGTGTTATCTAAGTAGTCAGTTAGTCTGTCTAGCTCCAGTGGGTCTGCTGGACTACTGACTGAGGTCAATAAATCAGTGATGTTTTCAGTAAATTTAGGGGCTGTAGATGATTTTAGTGAGCGCTTTAGATAGTAATGTGGGCATGTACATTTTTTTTCAATATCTAAACTCAGTTCATATGAAATTAGTTAGTGGTCTGAGACTGTGGAAGACTGAGGGAGAATATTTAGGTTTCTTATGTTAGTGCCCAGGGTCAAAACCAAGTCTAGTGTGTGATTACAATAATCCATGGGACCTGATACATTTTGTGTGAAACCAACAGAATCTATTATTGATGTGAACGCCTTTTTTAGGGGATCATCACTTTTCTCAAAATAATGTTAAAATCTCCTACAATTAGTAACCTATCACAGGACACTGCTAAATTAGCAGCTAGTTCACCAAATTCTCTTATAAATTCTGAATAGGGCCCTGGTGGTCTATAAATGTTTAATAAGGAGATTGTGTTCTTATTTGTGGCTGGGTTAATTATGTTAATGTACATAATTTCAAAAGAACTAAAGTTGTAACCATGTTTTTGGTTAATAATTAAATTATTTTTGTAAATTATACATAATCCACCCCCTTTGCCCGTCAGTCTGGGGCTGTGTACATATTTATAGCCTGTAGGAGTGGCTTGATTTAGTGCTAAATATTCATCATTTCTGACCCAAGTTTCACTAAGGCATAAAAAATCAAATTTCTAATTATCACGGACTCGCGGAGGGCGGACTGACGGAGGTGGACGCACTCGCTAAAACACAACAAACTTTTAATTAAACAAAACAGAACCATACAAAACAGACTACAAAACAAAACAACGACAAAGGAAATGAAACGACTACATGAATCGACAACGTGGAAAACAATGACAGGGAAACTACAGAGACAGACAGACTTGATAACATGACAGACTTAAAACAGTACAAAGGAGAAATGTCCGACAGGAGGAAGTGATACAAGGGGACTTAAATACTTAACACAAACGAGACACCTGAGACAGATAACGAGGACATCGGACAAATGAGACACAGACGAGGAGGCGGAACAAAGGCGGGACTAGGGCAACAACAAACAGAGCCATGTGCTGAGAGCGAGCACATGGCCGGGAAAACAGACATGACAGGATGAGGGCGTGACAGATGCCCCCCACTGGACGCGCAACTCCCGGGGCGCATACACCTAAACCCCCCAGGAGCTGGCACAGGAGAGGGCACGGAAAACAAGACTCAGGACAAGACGGAAACAGACACAGGAGCTGGGGACATGACAGGACCGGATATAGGACACTGGACTCGGGACAGGACAGGAGACTGACAAAGGGGGGCAACAGGAGACTGAACAAGAGACTGGACAGGTGACTTACAAAATGAAACAAGAGACGGAACTAGGGACTAGAATGGACTAGACAGGACGGGAGTGGAAACACAAGACTTGACAGGAGACTGGGGTTGTACATTGAACAGGAACTGAGACAAGACTGAGGACAGGACAGGACATGGGACGGAAGACTGGACAGGGGCATGTGACTGGACAGAGGCTGGGTGCTGGGACTGGACAGGAGACGGGACTTGAGACAGGACAGAGGGTTGAAACGGGGACTGGATAGGAGACGGGACTTGAGACAGGACAGAGGGTAGAAACGGACTGGACAGGAGACGGGACTTGAGACAGGACAGAGGGTTGAAACGAGGACTGGATAGGAGATGGGACTTGAGACAGGACAGAGGGTTGAAACGGGGACTGGACAGGAGATGGGACTTGAGACAGGACAGAGGGTTGAAAAGTGGACTGGACAGAAGAAGAGACAGGTGACAAGACACTAGACTGAAATGGGGATTGGACTGGATTATTAACAGGGGACTGGACAGGACTTGGCAGGGGAACAGGGACCAGGATGTTTACGGGGACATACACGAACACAGTGACAGGGACAGGAACAGAGACAAATGCAGACACAGGCACAGGAACAAGGACAGAGACAGGGACCAGAACAGGGACAGACATGGGAATCAACATAACAGGAGGGTGCCCAGGACTGGCCAAAGTCTGTGGGGCTGTCCAAAAAGCCATCCTGGGCACAGCTCTAGGGATTGGCCCCGAAGTCCTAGGGGCCCCAAAGCCGCTTTTAAAACCTCCCCCACAGGATATTTGGGGCCTGTACAGAATGGAGTCCGGCGAATAGCACACCTCGCAAAAGGATTGTCTGTTTTAGCTGCGTCCTTACTGTGGTCAGACATTCTGTCACGGACTCGCGGAGGGCGGACTGACGGAGGTGGACGCACTCGCTAAAACACAACAAACTTTTAATTAAACAAAACAGAACCATACAAAACAGACTACAAAACGAAACAATGACAAAGGAAATGAAACGACAACATGAATCCACGACGTGGAAAACAATGACAGGGAAACTACAGAGACAGACAGACTTGATAACATGACTGACTTAAAACAGTACAAAGGAGAAATGTCCGACAGGAGGAAGTGATACAAGGGGACTTAAATACTTAACACAAACGAGACACACCTGAGACAGATAAAGAGGACAGCGGACAAATGAGACACAGACGAGGAGGCGGAACAAAGACGGGACTAGGGCAACAACAAACAGAGCCATGTGCTGAGAGCGAGCACATGGCCGGGAAAACAGACATGACAGGATGAGGACGTGACACTAATCCATTATTATTTCATGTATAATGACTGCTTTAGGGTTAAGTGCTCTTATATTGAGGAGGCCAAACTTTAGGTCTGAGGGGATGATACCAAGCTCTGTTTCTGATGGTTTAATAGTGATTAGGTTATTGGGGCACGCTGTTTGATATTTTCTGGGTTTAAGTTTGATTCGGGGGACAGACACAGTCTTGATACTGTAACAAATGTTTATATTTCTTAGAGCAAGCATTGTAGATACACCCTTACTATGGGCAAACAAATGGCCATTATCTGTAAGTGTATCCTTAAAATCACTTACCTGTTCGCTGTGTAATCTACTTGCCTGGTTTGTGCTTGTGGGTGGGATTAGTCAGGCCTGGCGTAGAACATCCTCCATGTTCCCAGAGAGAACTGCAAAACCTAGACGACTAGGGTGAAGCCCATCCCGGCGGTAGAGGGCAGGACGTTCCCGAAAAAACACTCCCAGTGCTCGACATAGTCCACGCCGACAGTGCCACACCAAACCCGGAGCCAGTAGTGCAGTGCGAAGAGCCTGCTGTACGCCTCACATCCTCGTCTGTAGGTGGGTAGGGGGCCAGAGATGACGATCATAATTAAAAATAATTGAATAACTGAATATTCATAACACACATACACACACACACACACACACATATATATATATATATAGCTGGAGAAGACTGTAGCTTTAAAAAATTATTATAACATATTTACAAATTATTATAACAAAGTTACAAATTACTGTGTTGTTTTTTTCAGATCTAAAGCAACAATGGAGCATAATTCTTCTCCAGTTTTCCTTGAACTTTCCTCTACCTTCTGCAGGTGGATTATCTCCTCAGAAAAGTATGAATAAATTGTACAAAATGTCTGATTTCACTAAAAGTTATGTCAATATTGGCCTTGAACATTTTACAGTACTGTGTAACTTGGGTCACGCTTAAATATGTGTATCGCCTCCAGATTTACACATATCTACATATGTGCTTGATATTTATTATATTATTTATTATTGTGGCTCCACGGTGGCCCACAGCCCTAACAGAGACTTTGTGTTGTCTATGTTGTAATAGCTATATGTGTGTGGTGTAGTTTAGCGTTGATTGGTGTTTGTTGTGTGATGACGGTAACAGCAGCATTGTTTTAAGTGAGATCATCTTACTTGCACTTCTCATTCATTTTTGTGGTCCACTCAGCTATTTTGGGGAGAGGGGATCCTTTGGGTAGGTCTTCTATCTTTTTAAAGAGACTTTGAGCCTGTATGTTTACATGGAAGTGCAAATAAGTACTTAAATGTCTCACCTTTTAGCCTTGCACTTCAATATATTATTATATATATATATATATATATATATATTTTTTCAATAGAATTGTCCACTTTATTTAGTTGTTATACAATTATCTTGCACTATTGCCTACTCTGCCTTGAACATCCAGTATCCTACCTCCTCCTATTATGATTATTTTGCACTACTGTTTACTCTGCCCTGTACATCCAGTATCCTACCTCCTTCTATTAAGATTATCTTGCACTATTGTTTACACTGCCTTGTACATCCAGTATCCTACCTCCAAATCAGGTTATTGTCTTCAGTCAGTGTCCCATTGACTCATGTATGTCTATCAGTGAGCTGCTGGTATCGTATGTCCTGCACCTGTCTTCTGTTTGTTCACTTACATATATTTATATACTTAGCTTAGTTGAATTTAGTCTATTTTTTGTTAAATGTTACTGCATCTTGGAGAGGAGAGTAACGTACATTCAATCCTTTGTATGTCCTTTACATATGCAGAATTGACAATAAAACTCTCTTGACTCTTATATTTAATTATATTGTTAAAAACTGAAGATCTGTAGTCCCTGTGACAAGAAATGCATCACATTACATTGTTTTTGCATGTGTTATTAATAGCTATACAGTTATTAGAAATGCTAAATAATGTGGGACCAGAACTTCAACAAACTAAACCTAACCACCTCCTCAGTAACCATAAAAAGAATGGTTTCCCCTTTGGGTTCTAGCAGTAAAAGCTCCTTGTAAAAAGGATTTCACAGGTTTAAGACCATTTTGTTGGTGCTGATATTGTTGGTTGACCTTGTTTTTCCTCCGGCTCTCGTGTATCCTGGAAATTTATGAAAACACACACTACAGCTCATCTTTAAATAGCGTGTGATGGACTCAGATGCCCCTTTCCCTGGGAGCAGGGTGGAGAAGGGGGTGGAAATTGACTTTCCTGTCCTCCTCTCTTTCTACCGGTCAAGTTCTGGCCGGACGGCGGTGTGAGTGTGCCAGGGAGCAGTGGACAGGGCGGTGGTGGTCAGGAAGTGTGTCAGAGTGAGGGAGTTGGATGGAGCTGTGATACCCACTCAACTCCTCATCTCACATCAGGAAAGCTGCAGTTTGATTTATGCTTTACCCCAAATTGTCCTTATTCTACCCACTTTTCTCTTTTGCTGGAGAAATGGACCTGCCCTTGCTCTTGCTGGGTCACGGTGCATTCAGTACAGGGCTCCTGAGTGGCTCAGCTCTATTGGACCTCTCATCAGGACATTCCCAAGTGATACTTCTGCCATCCAAGACCAGAATTACAAGATCCATTGCATCTCTATTACTCAGAAGCTGTGTCTTACTTGGAGGAAGCATGGATTAGTAGTCCCCCTCAACTTTATAGGAGACCTTGCAAATGGACAAAAGTGGCAATGATGAAAACTGTAACTTAATTTAAATTCAGTTTCAAAAACTGACCACAGAACATACTTTGAACTGAGTATCAATAGCTCCATGGTCTAGTTCTGACACACACGTCCCTATTGTAGTGGACAGGCATCGGTGTGGACACTGCCTGGCCTGCAACTTCGATGGCTTATACACAAGAAGCTGCAATGCAGTGTCTTGACACCATTTTATAAACCAGCATTAAGTTTTCACCAGTTTGTTCTACAGTAACGTTTCTTTGGGATCAGACCAAGAGAGCTAGCCTTATTTCCCCATGCACATTACTGAGGCACGAGCATCCATGAATCTTTCACCAATTCATCTGTTGTCCTTCCCTGGATGGATATTTGCCACTGCATGCTGGAAACAGCCCACAAGACCTGACCTTTCAGAGATGCTCTGAGCCAGTTCTCTAACCATGACAATTTGGCCCTTGTCAAATTCTCTTCTTATCAATTTTTCCTGTGTCAAACACATTAGCTTTAATTAGCAAGTGGTGAACCCTATGTTGTGAGACAGGGCCCTGATTAACTCTTTAGTAGTTTAAGTTACTGCAAACTTAAAAAAAACCCCATACATTTCATATGATGATACTTAGCTTCATCCAAAAGAACATCGACCCAGATTTCAAGAATTATGTTGTGGAAACTTGCAGCATATGTTGATGTAAATGTTCATTTTCTTTAAAAGAGTAAGTCAGAGAAATTAAATATTGGAAAGTTTCTTGTGTGGGACAGGAAGTGATCTGAGTATGAGTAATCAGAGCTCCAGGTTTTCCTTTGGCACCTTGCCTTGCGCCTCTGTTCGTTGGGATGCATGTGAGGATGTGGAGGGTGTCCGATTGGGCTTGACTCTCCGGATATCTCTGTTCACGTCTGGACATCAGCTCTCTTCCAACTTCAGAGAAGCAGTGGCGCCGTTACATTGTTCTGTTACTTTTTTGACATGGTTTATTTATCTGGAGAGACGTGAACGTCCTTATGGCTAAGTGGAACTCCATCTGGCCTGCAGGCTCTGCCAGGCTGGATTTAAAACAACTCTACAGTAACTACTTATGAAAAACCTACAGCTATGCTAACATAATGTCATTGCTCTGCATGAGGGCAGTCACCAGGCAATGGAGACTCTGTCCCAGGGGATGGGACAAAGAAGGAGTTGGGGTCCTGAAGGTCATTTAGGCTTAGTCTGTGCAGAAGTCAAATTCCATAAGGATGCATAACAAAAGGAATATTCCTTGTTATGAAGTGGGTTCCTCCATAGGATAAAAATAAAGTGGTGCAGGAAGGCGTCCGCCCTCGGAGCATCGCAATTTGCATCCGCACCGTCTTCCTGTTTGGGCGACTAATTTTAAAGAGGTATCAGTATCAGTGGAGTGGCACGGCCAGCCGGAGGAAGCCATACTGTTGAGTAAACTCTAAAACAAAAAGCCATTTTTAGAACGTACCTCCTTAGAGAGCTGACAATGGTGGGAAATAACAGGACGTCACACGAGGGGATAGAGAGGGTCAAGTCATGGCAAGGACACGCCCTCGTGTACACTTTGTCTGAATCTGTCTGTCTGTGGACACACTCATGGTCAAACTGCAAGGTCAACAACAGTTAACACCCCCAGTCTCTTTCTGACATACACTCTCCCTCTCCTCCTTCCCTGCATAGCCCTTCCAAATGTCCACTAGCATTTAAAACCCTGCATCTTCAGTTGTATTCTGTATTTCCTGTATGAGACCCGTTCATCGGGCCATTAAGTGTCCTGCAAGTGGATGGTGATAAGTGCAAGGGCCACGCTGTGGTGTTATTGCTTATCTAAGCAGTGAGGTAATTGAGTGAATGTGTTTAAAGCTGAAATGTGTTGCTCTTCAGAGTGTATTTATAGATCCACATGCTGCACAGCTGTATGATCAGAGCTTTTTCCAGCTCTCCATTCTTGCAGGCTGAAGTGTTTGCACAAATTTGTTGAAACTTGTTTTGAACAGATGTGATATGACCTAGCTTTTTCTCTGAGTAAAGGCACAGCACTCCACTCAAATCTGAATGAGTGGGCATAGTGGGCCAAATGTCTGATAGATGCCTGTGTGTGTAATTTGAGCCTGTGCACTAGTGGGCAGTGTTCATATCAGAAATCTTGTCAGTGTTTGTAATGTGGCAGCTCTTCTGTCAGGTCCTCATATGTCTACTGCTGCATTTACATTTGCATTAGTTCTGGTTTGTGTGGAGGAATATTTGGAAATTGTCACTTCCCAACACTAAACAATAGCCAAACAGTGCTTGCTGCATACCGAGGTTAATGCAAACCACTGTGAGCTAAGCATACCCATGAATCCCTGGTTTGCATGTTGATACAGATACATTTGCATGCATCTTCACACAAATATCCACCTATTATATACAAAAAAATATAGATTTGAATTATATGACCAAACTTCTCATCCAACATTTCATTTTCTTCTTTAGTAAAGTGTGTAATTTGAATTAGAGAATGAATCGCCCTTTGCTGCTGTGTCAGTTTCTGCTCTTCTACATATTGGAATATTGTAGCTGGAAACTTACTGCATTCAGCCATTAGAGCATTGGTGAGGTATGGTGCATATGTTGGATATTTAATACTGGACCATAAACACAACTCCAACTCAGCCCAGCGGTATTTGATGGTGCTCCATCACTTCAGAGTACACAGTTGCGTCACGCAGCAGCACACACCTGGTGGGCTTTGTTTAGGATCCCCTGAGCCCACATGTGGCATTAGGCATGAGAAAGCATACCTTATAATACATGTATGCCAACAGATATAAATGAGAAGAAATACACAGCACAATTCCTTCATCCTTTGTCAACTGTAACTACAGAGATATTTCAGTGTACATTCTCGGAAAAAACAGTGCATTTAGTTAGGGAACATAATTGTACTGTATACTATATTAATTGTAGATTTTTAAGTCGTGTTGATTTATATGCCCAAATTAATCTCCAGCACTAATATTACAGGTGCTTGTCATAAAATTTGAATAGCATGAAAAAGTTATCCTACCTCAGTAATTTCAGTAATTGCATTCAAAAGAGAAACTTGTATATTATACTCATTCATTACACACAGACTGATATATTTCAAGCATTTTCTTCTTTAAATTTGATGATTATAACTGACAACTAATGAAATCCCCAAATTCAGTATCTCAGAAAATTAGAATATTGTGAGAAGGTTCAGTATAGAAGACACCTGGTGCCACACTCTAATCAGCTAATTAACTCAAAACACCTGCAAAGGCCTTTAAATGGTCTCTCAGTTTAGTTCTGTAGTCTACACAATCATGGATGGGGAAGACAGCTGACTTGACAGTGGTTCAAAAGACCACCATTGACACCTTACACCAGCAGGGCAAGACACGAAATGTCATTGTTAAAGAGGCTAGCTGTTCACAGAGCTGTGCCCAAGCACATTAATAGAGAGGCGAAAGGAAGGAAAAAATGTGTTACAAAAAAGTGTTCAAGCAATAGGGATAATCGCACCCTGGAGAGGATTGTGAAACAAAACCCATTCAAAAATGTGGGGGAGATTCACAAAGACTGGACTGCAGCTGGAGTCAGTGCTTCAAGAACCACCACTCACAGACCTATGCAAGACATGGGTTTCAGCTGTCGTATTCCTTGTGTAAAGCCACTCTTGAACAAGAGACAGTGTCAGAAGCGTCTTGCTTCAAAAAGGACTGTTGCTGAGTGGTCCAAAGTTATGTTCTCTGATGAAAGTAAATTTTGCATTTCCTTTGGAAATCAAGGTCCCAGAGCCTGGAGGAAGACAGGAGAGGCACAGAATCCACGTTGCTTCAGGTCCAGTGTAAATTTTCCACAGACAGTGATGGTTTGGGGTGCCATGTCATCTGCTGGTGCTGGTCCACTGTGTTTTCTGAGGTCCAAGGTCAACGCAGCCGTCTGCCAGGAAGTTTTAGAGCTCTTCATGCTTCCTGCTGTTGACCAACTTTATGGAGATGCAGAGTTAATTTTCCAACTTTTTAATTGGCCACCAAACTCGCCTGACCTTAACCCCATAGAAAATCTATGGGGTATTGTGAAGAGGAAGATGCAATACTCTAGACCCAACAATGCAGAAGAGCTGAAGGCCACTATCAGAGCAACCTGGGCTCTCATAACACCTGAGCAGTGCCACAGACTGATTGACTCCATGCCACACCGCATTGCTGCAGTAATTCAGGCAAAAGAAGCCCCATCTAAGTACTGAGTGCTGTACATGCTCATACTTTTCATGTTCATACTTTTCAGTTGGCCAGCATTTCTAAAAATCCTTTATTTGTATTGGCCTTAAGTAATATTCTAATTTTCTGAGATACTGAATTTGGGGTTTTCATTAGTTGTCAGTTATAATCATCCCAATTAAAAGAAATAAACACTTGAAATATATCAGTCTGTATGTAATGAATGGGTATAATATACAAGTTTTACTTTTTGAATGCAATTACTGGAATAAATCAACTTTTTCATGATATTCTAATTTTATGACCAGCACCTGTATGTTGTTTTATTTTACTCAGTTTTATCGGGAGAAGAAAATGTATTGTACCCTTTGGGAACACAACTGCACTTTAAAACCACTGTTGTACATGTACACTGTTTGTACCATTAGTGACAAAAATATACCTGTACAGTACCTGTTCTTTCTGAGAGTATAGTGTCCAATAAGCAAGTGCCTTTTGATCTAGGTCAGACATGTAGAGTACAGCAGATGTGCACTGGGTTGCCAGAACTGGGATTGGGAACCCCTGCTTTTGGCATTGTGTTCGATACAGGTGATAGACTTCTCCATCATCACAATGTGTGGAGCGTGGAGGAGTATAGATGTGTCTGTTACATTTGCTTTCTATGTTGGACAAGGGCCTGGAAAAAGGTAATTTATCTCTACTATCAGGATCACACCTTTGATATTGTTTTTGTTCTGAACCATAAAAGGTATTTAAGGTCACTGTAGAGCCATCAGAAATGGAAAAATAACAACTATTTTTTCACTGCCCTAAAAACTTGGAACAACTGAAAGGAGGAGAAAATGTGGTTTAACTAACCTAAAATGTATTCGCACTCATAAATTATATCAGTATGTTTACCCTTAAAAAAACCTAGTATAATAATTGATCAGACTTAAGGTAGAGTACACGTAACTAAGTGTGTTTTTATCTGTTGCTCCAGGTCTGAACATTCCCAGAAGGGTGCGGTGGCAGGATGTCCAGGCTGATGCTTTGGCTGCATGTAACCTTGGCCCTGGTGAGGGAGGTTAAAGTTGTTTGTTTAGCACACAACGTCCAGCTACTTGGATGGCTTTGCTATTACATCACCTCATCACTTTGGTCTTTGTTCTCCATCTTCCTCAACAAGATTGACATCCCCTCCAGTCACCTGCTGTTAGAAGCAGAAGGGATATGACTGGAGAAAATCTGCTGATTATTTAATCATGATTTCCTTTTTATATGGTAAACACACTCACACGCATTCCCAAAAAGCCTGTCACTATTATTGTGTTGCTTTGTGTCCACAAACTTGTGGACTTATACAATAATTGCAGCCTGCCCTGAATTTAGAATACCTTTTGTACACGTGAAAACAAGCACTGGTCTGCACCCTCCAAGTGACAAAGCGAAGGACACAGGGATTCACCAACAGTGTCCTGAGGTGATTACTGAATGCCAGACCTCTAGGCCCCAGACCTGTTTGATAGCGACAGTTTCATTGTCCAACAATGCTGCCTTGTTCTGGGTCAGGTAGCTAAACTCCCTAAAGAGGAGAGAGATGTTGTGTAAGATTTAAAGGCGATGTTCTTGATTTTAATCCAAATTTTTATAAAATTCAGAGAATGTTTCATCACCATTTGCTAGCTTTCTGGTCTGTTTGTGCACTGGAAAATCTCAATGTCTCAGTTTAAAATGGCTCTGGCTTTTCTTCCTGTGTGTTTCTTGCTGAGCCTTGGCAGAGAAACATTTCAAAATCATGAAAATGGTTGAGGATGTTGCTCTATTTCTTTTGACTTATTTTAGCTGTATTACTTACCTTAACTGGAACTGACTGAGTGTTTACACAAACATACTTTTAACCTTAAAAATCCTGAGCTTTTGAATGAAAACAAACTGGAGGGGGAGTTTGTTTTGCTGCGAAAACAGCAGTTTTAATGTGCCATATCTGCTTTAAAAAAATCACAGTGTCATTAAGACCAACAAGTCCATTTAGATTATTGTTTGTTCTGTTTTTGGAAACTGCATTTAATTTATTCTGCATTTATAAAACTGAATTTTGTACACTGTTTTGAAATGGATTAAAATCATGTAGGTTATTGATAAAAAAATAACTAACAGTGCATCTCCTCTTACTCATCTGCTGCTTATTCGTTCTTAGAATTGGAGATACAGTTTTCTATGTGAGCATAGATTTACACTGATAAATATAGCCTAATAGCAGACAAAATGCATTATTGATTGCATTGTTTTAAGTAGAAGGAATCAAACAATGTCTTTTCAGGCTCAAGAAGTTTTACAAATTATTTATTTAATTAGTAGAGCTCAATACACTAACATTTTTTTACATTGCGGACCACTTTATCTGTAAGTGTTTAAGTAAGTGGTAATGGAGGGAGAGCTCAAGCTTGATTGCACATAAGTGTCTCTTGTGTTTTAAGTTTGTAAAAAATCATGTTGGTAAACAACTCTTAACAGATTGTAACAGTTGATACTTCAGCTTTTATGTATTTGGATCCTAGAGTGAGTGGTTCAGTTTCTGAACTACTTTACACTCTTAAAATTTAAGGTAAAGTAGTGTTCATGCCAGAGAAGAGAAAATGTTCAGTAGGTTTTTCAAGACAAACCTGTATGAAAAGCCATTATAAACTGTAAATCATCTCCATAACAAGTATATTTTTTCTCTCTTTTTGGACTCTGCCTTCCTGTGAATTGCGATTGAGGAGCCTTTATTTTTAAGAGTGTATGTTTAGTGTTCAGACAACTTTTTATAAAGCCCAGACTACGATTTATAGGGATTTCTGTTAAGATTACATCAGCTACCTCCTCCTCTTACATCAGTAAAGTTTGCGCCAGTTAAGATGCTGCTCTGTGTCTGTGTCTCCAGATTACAGCTTTGTAAAGGCAAGAGCACACAGCAAAACACATTGAAATATGAACCGGCTGATTTATAGCTCCTGCGCGGTGTCTTTATTAGTCTGTGAGGCGGTCTAGTTCATAACTGCTGCTTTAAATGGACCTTCGTATGGCTTGGGGGCTAATGCCAACATTGAGATCAGGCGGATCACTGTATCACTTTCAGGGCATAGTAGATCTTGTCGCGTCCTCACCTTAAAAAAAAATCAAGTCCATAGCTCATACCTGACACACACAGGGGTCCAATAAATAGATTTCTTTACATGAGATGTTCTCAAAGAAAGACTTTGCAAGAGGGAGCTTTAAAAATGCCCAGGGGGTGGGAGTGAGGAGTCAAGAGGGGATCACATTGCCTCTAGGTGGAGTGTTTTACTGGAATGAAACTGCAAATGTCACTGAACCCTTTATAGAGACATGCTATAGTTCAGTAGGACCTGTTCATCGGGACCCCACTCTCACATGGAAGGCAGTAGTGTTACCAACTACACTATACCAATTGCTTTCCAGAGTTGAAAGAAGCACAGATTTAGTCCTTAATGTTTTTTCTTAGACATGTCCTCTTTTTTGTGATCTATTTTGGGAAAAAGCCTAAATCCCTTTCTACATTCACCAGACACTGAGTGTCTGCATTTTTATTGTTTTGATCAGGAGCACTTTGTCGTTTTACAATTAAACCTGTTTCTCTGCATATTTTCATATGGTTGGCTTTTGCCATGCATGAGCTGGTATTGCTGATTTAAGATTCATCATTGAGCAGTATTGAGGAGTATCAGAAAGCATGCAGTGAACCTGCAATATATAAAGTATTTTCTTTTACCTAGAGAAAATAAGCAGACAAACACACAAATACATATAAAGCATGTTTTCTTCCACTCGGTTTTCCTAGCAGCACAAGACCATAATTAGATTAGAAAAAAAACTATTGTTATTGCAATGAAAACGAGAAAGAGCATTAACAGTTTGAGTGGGTTGAGTGGGTGCTGCCCTCTGATAGACCCTGTGTAGTGTGTTTTCCTGCTTTGTTGCAAGTGATACTGGGTGTGCTCTGGCAACCACCACAACCTGGAACATGATGAAGTGGTAACAGGAAATGGATTGATGAATGAGTTAATGTATGAATGGATGGATGGATTGGTGGGTGGATGGCTGAGGCAGTACTCCTGCTGATAATGGTCACTTCTCAAACTAAAAGCTATCGGTCATTTTCTCCAGTGATTCTTCGTCATATTGTGTAACGTCAATTGTACTGACCATGCCATGTTGGGGACCCACTACACAGAACATTAACTGGTTCATCCAGGAACTTCAAAGCGGTTGGGTTTTTGCTCATGTAAATGATTATTTTCAGAAATATTGTTTATCACCTTCAAATTTAATATAAAACAGCTTTTTTGTTTGTTTATTTGTTTTTTCCCCATGGAGTTCGCACATCTACTGTATGTGACCTGATTTAAGATCCAAATATCTAGCTTTGAAACCATTAGGTGGGGGTCAGTCTTAAAACGCTACAGATATATTGGATGATTTTATCAGCTTCAAAGCCAGGAGAAGTCCAGAGCTTCTCAACTCCTGCAGCCAGTGACGTCTGTTCAGTGTTTAGAACAGCTCCTTCCCCCACCAGGAAGAGTTGTCAAAACATGATCTCTGACCAACACAAACAGACCATCTCCATGACGTTATTTGAGCATTAGGCCTGGACTCTCTTTGTTGGACTGCATAGTAATAGAAGAATAGTTACCTTTACATACATGACACACTATCACCCAGACTGACTGTGTAACAGATAAAGGACATGAGTCTACACACCCCTTATAACGTGTACAATTAACATTCATGAGGGGAGGGGAAGGGTAAAAAGCTTACAAAAATGTGGCTGCATAAATATGCACACCATTAAACTAATATGCTGTTAATGCAATGTTTAATTTTATGACAGCATTCCATGTCATTATGACAGAGGCCTGATGATTTAGTGCCAAAAATTACTGATTTATGGAACTTTGCCTCAGTTCCAACTGAAGATCAACAGCCTGAAAGCATAATGCTGCCACCACCATGCTTCACTGTGGGTATGAATTAATTTTGATGATGCAGTTTTGCAAATCATAACATTTTTTTCACATGCTTCTGGTAGATGTGATGTAAGATTTTCTGCAAAATTTAGCTCAGTTTGGGTCATTTTATTTGTAAGAAACTGCTTCCATTTTGCCACCTTACCCCACAGCCTACACACATGAAAAATATGGGAGATTGTACACAACCACTTCTAGCCAGAAGTCCCTGAAGCTCGTTTGATGTTGCTGTAGGCCTCTCGTTCAGCCTCCCAGACCAGTTTTTATTCTTGTGTTCTTGGTCAAGTCATTTTTGTGCTATATTTTGTCTTCTTGTTGATGACCATCTTCACTGTGTTCCATGGTATTTCGAATGCCTTGGAATAGTATTTGTAACCTTTTCCTGACTGATACCTTTAAACAGTGAGATTCTTTGATGCTGTGTTACCTCTTTGGGGCCCATGGCTTTGTTGTAAAATGCAACACTAGTTGATGGCAGGTGTGTACTGACTACTATTTAACATTATAAATGATTTTGAATTTGATTAGTTAATTCTAAACTTGGGTGACACGGTGGCGCAGCAGGTAGTGTCGCAGTCACACAGCTCCAGGGGCCTGGAGGTTGTGGGTTCGATTCCCGCTCCGGGTGACTGTCTGTGAGGAGTTGGTGTGTTGTCCGCACGGGTTTCCTCCGGGTGCTCCGGTTTCCTCCCACAGTCCAAAAACACACGTTGCAGGTGGATTGGCGACTCAAAAGTGTCCGTAGGTGTGAGTGAATGTGTGTGTTTCTGTGTTGCCCTGTGAAGGACTGGCGTCCCCTCCAGGGTGTATTCCCGCCTTGCGCCCAATGATTCCAGGTAGGCTCTGGACCCCCCGCGACCCTAAATTGGATAAGCGGTTACAGATAATGGATGGATGGAATTCTAAACTTTCCCAAATTTTAGTGTGTACACACTAAATTAAAAGAAATACTTGCTGTTCCTGTGTGCAGGTATGCATTATGGATGCCTCATGTATCCTGCGTCCGTTTTGCAAATCGGTTTTGCACATCCTCAGAAAATAAACGCTACGCGTATGCAAGGTGCAGTACACATGTAAATGGTAGGGGTAGTGCCAGCAAAAACAGCATGACGTTGACGGAACGTTTTGAAGAAGGCTCTGTCAGAGTGAAATCTGACAAGTCTGCCCTCTAGTGGAAGCCTCCAGTTACAAATGTAGCACAAAGGCAAATATGTGAACAGTTACTTTCAAAACACAGACAGTTCTCTATGTGAACACATGGCCAAACAGCAAGTATATTGCTACCTTTTCAGCCACATTACTTCAGGTTTTTATATCTATTTTTCCGCAATGATTTCAGATATTTTTCCAATTAATTGGCACAGATTATATATCACATTAAAGGTAAAAATAAGTCTGAGGAAATTTATCTTAGGCCTTGTTTATCCTGCTGTTTATACCTGCATCTTTACCTGATTTGCCAGGAAAAGATGGAAGCCTCCAGTACGTCATTCTTTTAAGACATATTTGGGGCATTTTCCAATTCACATTCCGTATACTGATCTAACATTTTTTCAAAGTGGGCATGTATACTGTGGTGAAGTATTTTTGTAAATTAAATTTTTAGCCAAAACCCCTGGTGTTGGATTTGGATTTAAATCCCAAGTGATCTCTATTGCTTAAGGCTTTGACATTAGCCTCAAAACAACAATAGTGTACAAAGAGCACAGCAAGCTCGAAAGCATGGCTGTTGTGTAACATGGTTCCATAATGACCCATTCAAGACATAATAGAGCAGGCGGTGGGGGTGCATTTTGGACAAAATGCAAAACACAATAACCCAGGAACCAATAATGACTGAGGAAACTGGTTGAAGGTAATGCCGTAAGTCTGACTAGGGGCCTTTGAGGCCATTTATTTTAACCTTTCCCCTCATCATTTGCTAGAATCATCTGAGTAAATAGGCCATAAAGATGATTTCCAGCGAGAGAAGGGATAAAGAATAACCCTGCAGAAGATATGTTTTGTGTGTATGTGTGTGTGTTTTCACATGACCTCTGATGGTGAGATGAGACTAGATACATTAACAGATGGAAAAACTAAATCAGATGGGTGCAATATTTCATCCATCCGTGTTTATAAGATGACTAATGGTGGTATCAGGTGAGCTGCACATCTTGTCTTCAATATGTTTAACTGTACTTTATGATTCTCATGTTATTTCCAGATACTTTTTATTACATTACACATGTAGAAGATCTGTGAGTCATCATTCAGATTTTAACTCTCTGCAAAGCCATCATAAAGACACAAAAGTGGTCAGCATTGCTGTCAGTTGTGGTCATACTTGATGCCCTGAAGCTGGTATTTGATACAGTCTGTTGACAGACTACTCCTTTGATAAGCAAGCCAAGTGTCTCAGGTCTCAGGCACAGTATGTTCATTTATACCATATACCCTGTCTAATATGGGAAAAGTCTGTTGTGTTGCGAGTTCCTTTACATGCACATCAATTTACAATTCATCACCATCAGCTTAATGGATCCAAAATGATCTTTACTCATGTTCTGCAAATGCATCTCCATTAGTGTCACTTTTATTAGCTTTCAGTGAGATTACAGGTAACACTCAAGTATCCCTCTAATATTTTGTTTCTGAAATTTAACAGAGCAAACCATGGATTGAAGAACTCACTTTAAAGCATATCTAAAATTGATTCAAAATAAGTCTGGATCTCACAGAGTAATGTGTTGTTTTCCAGCCAATGGTGAACCATAAAACTAGGCTTAGTTATAAACTAGGACTGGACATAATTAAACAATTTTGTGTTTCTCCTTTTCTCCTGCATTAATACAATGCAGATCAGGGTCATCATGTGTCTGAAATCTTGAATTATTGGGTGCAAAGCAGGAGCACTCTCTGGACAGGGTGCCAGTCCATCACAGGGCATCACACACACACTCATACAATCAGACCTGTGGACACTTCCATACAGCCAATAATCTACCAACATGTGGGAGCAACATTTGAATCACCCAGAAAAAACATGAGGTGAGGACTGATTACAGGACCCCAGAACTCTAGAATGTGATGCATCTATTACATTTAAAGCAACATTAGGTAGTAT
The DNA here is from genome assembly GCF_029633855.1 of Hoplias malabaricus. Taxonomy (NCBI): domain Eukaryota; kingdom Metazoa; phylum Chordata; class Actinopteri; order Characiformes; family Erythrinidae; genus Hoplias; species Hoplias malabaricus. Next base: position 21,877,439 of record NC_089806.1, on the reverse strand, counting down.
TTTACCTCAAAATTACAGCTTCAAAAACATTGTAATGCTTCATTTTCCTGTAATAGAAAGAATAGAGCCTCTGTCTTTGTTACCCCAGACTCAGCACTGCAGAAACTGTAAAATTTAATTACACTCTGACACTGCAGGGGGAGCCCAGGGGCAAAAACACCAAATCACATTTTTTTCATACAGAATCCTATTTAATTAACTTATTTAATTTAATATTTTGTGAAAACCCCAGTCACATTGCCTCTTCTGTTAAGATACAAATCATACAAATCTTCTTGCCCAACCAGATCCTTCATCTACAGTTCCACGGATGTCAGCTTTTTCCATAATTAACATTGCTAATGATTAATAAAATCCGTTGACTTAGACAACTCATTTGACTTTTACAATCAGTGTGTACTGCCAACAAGACATGTTGTCCAATTTCATTTAAATATTAAGCATACAATACAATAATCCAACTTGGAAAATTAAAGTCCACAGATAAAATCTCACTCTATCTCTCTAGTCTCAGCTGTGATTTAGCTGATGTTTACTTTGTTCCTAATTTAATTCCATCTCAGAGTGTGTCTACGTGGTTTCAGAAGTTCAAATTAATTAATTTGAACTTCTGAAACCACGTAGACACACTCTGAGATGGAATTAAATTAGTCATGGGACTGCTCCAGTGAAAATATTTGAAGAAATAAGAAGGGGACTGGCCTATGCATTGCACAAATTAAATGATGCAGAAATCTGTCTCTTATTATGGTGCTAAGACAATAAAGTCACCCAGACTTGACTGCTGGGAGCTCTTGCGTAAGTGTGGAAACTCTTGGGGGAAGGGCTTTCCATCATAGTGTCATGGCACCACTTGGGGGCTTTTGGGGTTTGAAAGCTTTTGACCATTGCTCAAGAGTCTTTCAGGCTCAGAATGCCCTAAAGAGGTCAAGGTTTGCCTGGGCAGTGGTGGAGGTGAGTCGGAAGTTTTCATTGCTCTTTCATTATCAGAGAACACCAACAAGAACCACATGCGCAGCTACAAATGCCACTCAAAGCTGCTTGTGAGCGATAGTGGGGAATGAGAACCCAATTACAGAGAGGCTTCATGTAGGTTGAAGGGCCAACGAGTTTACCCCAGAGTGGGCTATGCTTTTGAGGCGGAGGATAAGGGGCACAGTGCATATGGTCCATGTTAGTCCTGCTGTATTTATGGCCAGTGTATGTAACCTGGAGAGCCTCAGGTTATCCATCAGGAGAAAGAGGCCCTGAATGTCTCAGTTACGACATCCCTGCTGGAAGCTGCAGGTAGTAGTTATCATATACCGCCCAGGAGAAGTGCCTATAGCCTTGAAAGTATGTCTGGCCTCAAACTCAAGATTTATGGTAAGGTAGAAAGACAAAAATGTCCATTTAGAAATGCTAAGATCAGCAAAATTAAGCCCCAGATTGGAACTTATACAAAGTAGTAAGATACAGTCCTTGAGGCCAGCTTGTTAAAGTTAGATCCCAACAAAAGTTCTTTCCTATATTTGTCATATATTTATGAAGATGGTAAAGACTCAGTAAAAATACACTGGATTATATGACATAAAGAAAAATTGATGAATAGGTTGAGCATTTATCTCAGGGTAAACTTGAAATACCATGTGTCTGTATCATCATATTTTTATTCCCCATATTTCTATATGAACGGCAACAGCACTTGAAGGCAACGATTATGATTTTAACCAAAATCAATTTTTATAAAATTCAGAGAATGTTTTCTCAACATTTGCTAGCTCTCTGGATTGTTTGCATGATGGAAAAATCTCTGGTGTTTGTATGCAGCCCTAGCTCGTTAAATAGGGGAAAAACGAAGCATCATGGTATGAAAGCTATCTCTGTCTGGGTGTCACTGGTGGTGCCACAGCTGGGAAACGGAATCTGGAGATGTTTGGACCGTGGTGAGAACAGAAATATTCCTCATTTCCTGCTACAGTTTGAGTTACAAATAAGTATCTCTGGTACTTAAAACAGTGTATAAAAACACAAACGCTTCAATGGGTTTATACATAAACACACTGCTCCATTTCATAGTGAACATGGGAAGGGGTGGGTGTCTTTTGCTGTGAGAACAGTAGTTCCCAAGAATAATCTACATTGCCTTTAACCTCATTGAAAGACATAAATTCTAGTACAATAATAATAATAATAATAATACATTTTATTTATAATGCACTCTACATTTGAAACAAATCTCAAAGTGCTACAAGGTAAAACATTTCCATGAGAGATAGAAAAACAAAAAATTAACAGATGATGAAAACATCAGCAGGTTACTTATAAGTAATATGTTTTTCTAACAGGAATGCTTTGAGTCTGTGGTGCTCTCAGACGGTCAGGGAGTGCATTCCACAAACAAAGGGCAGCAGAGCAGAAGGCCTGAGCTTAGTTCTGGGGAATAGAAGGCATTTTGAGGTTGTAGAGCATCGCGATGAGGTTGATGGGGTAAGCAGTTCTTTCAAGTAGGAAGGGGCATTGCCATAGATGCATTGGACAGTAAGAAGGGAAATCTTGTATAGGATGAAATAGGACGACTGACTATGATTTACTGGCACCCTGTCAAACTTGTGTTCCTGCTTTGTAGCCAATGATTCCAGGTAGGCTCCAGGGTGTCCACCAAGATGTTGAGTAGAATGAAGCGGTTATAGATGATGAATGAGTGAATTTATGTTCTCTTTGCTGCATTAACAGCCTCTATTCTTCTTGGAAGTCTTAATGCTAATTGAATTCAACCCTAAGAACAGCTCAGCTGCTAAAGTTCAATGATTAGTTCTGGATCACAAATGTCATCCACCTCATTCCAATAGTGCTGACTGGATCTCCCTTACCCAAGAGAAATAATAACAATGCTTTCTAACACGTAATACCCCTTTAGCTGACCCCACGAAAAAAATTATATTTTTATGCAGCAAGGTCTGTGTATTCACTACAGTGTCAAGCAGCAAAATTCACTCAGTGAGTCTCTACAGATGGTGGGACATGGTGCAGCACACAAGGAGAATGTGTTCTGTTAGTGCCTGAAACTTGTACACAATGGCTCTGGTTTTTCATTTCTTGACTTAGGATATCCTTTGATATTCCACTGCTGTGGTCCTCTGTGGTCAGCCAGGTTGTTTGCTATTGCTAAGTTCACCAGAGCATTTTTTTTTTTTTTTGGAACCAAACAATGGATTTCAATCTGACTGATATGTTCTGATTTTTCAATGTCACGATGGCCTTCATTATTGAAACTGACACATCTTTGGTCTTCATGTTGACAGACAACAGCAACAGACTCCAGATGTAAATACCACATCTAGAATCATCTTTTTGTCTTCTGTGATCTCTTTTGTGAATGAGTGAACAATGCAATGACACACATGTGGTTTTGAAAAAACTAAGCCGACAGATATACCCCATAAATATTAAAGTAGTGTAAATAAAGTAGGCTGTGATTCCTTTACTGTTCTACCAGCACAGATGTAAATAGCCTGATGCATATTACATGTTATTTAATTTAATATTTAAAGTTGCTCATGCAGTTAGGGGTCTCCTGAATTTGTTAAGGGTCTCCTGAGTCAGTTACACCTTAAATGTGAAGTTCACGAAAGACTATCCGAGCAGAATATTACTGTTATATATGATACTTACTACACCAGCTACTCAACCTGCACAGCAATTTGTGGAAACAAAATCAGCCATTACAGAAATTAATGAGGACATGTCCCCAGTGTCCCCAGAATAGCAAATATGTAGATGCAATGGCAAATTACATTACAATAATTAATTTCAAACTAAAACACAAAAACCTTTTATTTATAAATATTAAGCTTCATAAATGTTATGAGTTATCAGTTATGAGTTCAGTTTTCAGCTTTGCACGTTACAGTCCACTGTCAATGAGAGTTATATTACAAGAATATTAACAAGAATAGGGCCTGCAAAGAATGAGAGAAGTATCTTCTTTGCATACATTTCAACGAAGAGTAGTGTGTCAGGAACATTTGGAACAGAAACAATGGGGGCATTTTTAAGGAAAACCTCCAGATTTTCTCAGAGCTCTTTGCAGCTGTTATAGTTTTAATAAGTCTGTTAAACTTTTACCCATGCTTTTGTCTTCAATTTTGATGATCTTATCACATGTCCACCTCTGTTATTACCTTTCCAGAGACAGCTGTGAGATCATGAGATTATCTAAACCTAATTGCTCCCAATTTTCGGTCTAATTTTCACTCATTGCCAGTTACACCCACTAGTTAAGTTTCCCCTATCACACACTTCTTTCAAGCTGGGAGGGTGACAGCTAGAACTTGCTTTCTCTGAAACATGTTAAGATAGCCACTGCTTCATTTTCAATCTGACACTAATGTATAATGACTGGACAACCTAATATGCTAATTAGTTCTGTTGCTTAAACTAATGTTCAAGAGAACAAGGCCCACTACTGATCTGTCTTTCCTCTGTGTGTGCAGGTACATGAAAATACTCAACCAGGGCAATGCCAGACACAGTTAAAAGTGTTACCCCCTAAAACACATTTTTAACAGATTTACTTAAGTAAATCTGAAACTGAACACATTGTTTGATTTTCTTCAGAGATATAATGCCAAAACATAGCCTATGGTCCCTTTAGACTTGACTTATAGTGCTTTTCCACTGCAAGGTACCTACACGACTCAACTTGGCGCAGCTCTTTTGATTTTCCACTGGCCAAATCTGGCACCTGGTCCCTGGAACCGGGTAAGTTTTCAGTCCCAGCTCGATCCAACCGTGCCGAGTAGGTACTAAATGGTGACGTGTAAACCCTGCAGAGCGTTGATTGGCCAGAGATACATATCTATCACCACAAAATGTAGAGGTCATTTAAATTCAGCACAAACTTGCCACTTGTAAAATCAGCTTGCACATTTATTTTTTGTCGGACTTACAACGGAAGCTCAAAACTTTACCTCAAGGTCTTTAGAAGAGGTTTATATGCTCCTTAGACCAAGGGCCAATAAAACTTCCAGTGAAATCTGAAATTGCGGCAAGGAAAACTGATCTGTGAGAACTACGGCGCAGAACAGTGTTCAGTCCAAAAACAACATGTGAACACATGGTAAGTAAACTGTGCCTAAATTTACAGCCGCTGTTGTTGTTGTTTTCAAAGCAGCAATTCCTGTTAGAGACTGGGTTTTGTTCCATGTCGCAGGGGATCTGTGCCAGTGGAAAAGCGACTAGCTTTAAGTCGTGTAGAGCCGGACCCATGCTGTTGAAAAGCACCTTTAGACGCATATCCCAGTGATTTGTGACTAGAGTTGGAGTGTAATTTGTAACTCGACTGGGGTGGCATGTAATTTGCATCTCAGTGACTCAGAGTCAGATTTACATTGCAGTATATTGAGATTCAACTCAACTCAATTTTTAACTCAATTCAAGATTCAACTCAATGTACTCAACTCAACTTTGCCTTGACAAATACCAGGTAATTTGAATTCCCATCCCATTGATTATGGAATTGACTCACACCTAGTGATTCGCAACTCAAGTGGGGTTCATAATATAGTGACTTATAACTTAAGATGGATTCGCAACCTGGAGGCTTTTGACTTGAGTCTTGTGAACATACCTGTGTCATCATATGTGCCTCAACAAGGTCTCTTTCAGAAAACACAAGCTCTGTGCTCAGTGCTGCTGTAGCAGGAGAACCAGGTGCAGTTCTGTTTACCCTCCCCAGTTAATTATGTCAAATATTATTGCAGTGTGTCCTCTGTGTCACTCCTAACCCTGTGCACAAGGCAGAGGCCAGGCGAGGGTACATATGTGTGTTACACAGAGAAAAAGAGAGAGTCTGGAAAAAGGAAAATGCTGCAGAGCACTAAAGATCATTAGCACTACTTTAGTAAAATATATTGCCCCTACCTCGTCCTCCTCCAGGAATGGCTGTGAGGAAGAGAAATAGTGGCATTTGTGCGTATGTTTAGCAGAGTCATAATAGAAACCAGCTGCAGGAAAGTGATCTTTTGTTTTCCTTTGAACAAAGTTGTTAATCTAGAGATTCTGAAAAATATTACTTGAAGAGGTCAGTCTCATTATTTGTTTGTAATGTCAAAGAATCCTTGACACTTCTGTATATATTTACATAGATGTGTTTTGAAGAAGTTGATTTTGGGGAAATACATTATATGTCTGAAGGTTTGTGGACAACATTCTGAACTTAGAACTGCTACTTTTAGGTGCACAAGTTGTTTATAATCTCCAGAGACAAGAAAGAAATGCCTTGCTTAATGCAGAGTGTTGGCTAGTGGGGTATAAAGCCCTTTGCATTGTGCTGTGGAGCAGTGGGACTGCGTCCTATGGAGCATTATCCATCAACTTTGAGATGGGTATGAGTGGCTTTTTTAATTTATAACTATTAAATTAACATTAGTATTGAACCTCAGCCAATGCTCTCATATCTGAAAACCATCCAATCCTCCTGCAGTTTGGAGGAGTGTGTGCTTACACTAACTGGTGGTGTGTGCTTCCGTTGCTTGTTAGCGACATTATCCTCATAACACCAGTGCAAACTTTGCACGCCAAAAGGAAGTAAAAGGGAAAATTGTACATTTCACCAAACTATCACCTGAGTGCTCTTAGTGTATGGTGTGGTGAGAATGTTTCAAACATTCTTTAAAAGCGTGGACGTGCTGAAATATTCTGGGCATGCTAAACAACATGAGTAATATTGTTGGTGCACAGAGAGCCTGGAGTCCTGCTCTGCATAAGTGGGGAGTAGGGGGTGGGCTTTGGGCCATATGGGTAGTCATATCAAATGACCCTTTGGCTCATTTTGCTTCTTCTCCCAAGGATTTGATTATTGCAGGGAGTGAGGAAGTGGGGTAGATTAAATTAGACAATTTTATTGGCCTGATACTGTACAGAGAAACATATGCCCTGCTCCAAAATTTCCTAAGGCGCCACCGAGAAAAGCAAAGTCCATTACTGACCTCAGGAACCAATGTCCTCAGGGTACATCCATTCACTGAAGAATTTCCATGTCTAGACAATTATTTTCAGTGATATTCAGTTCATTATCAATGCATCATTACATTAATTACATCATTACACCTTGACGGATCACATCTATATGCTCTCTCATCTCTCTATTTCCTGTAGTATGCTCAATAGTTAACACATCCATGCAGAACTAGGCAGATTCTTTATAAACATCCAGAGCACCATAACTAGAACTGGAGCATGGAACATTGTGCTGTTTAATGTCTTGTGTAACAGCTGGTCTGAAGTTGCCCCATAAAGATGGACTGTGACCTTTTCATGGGGGTGAGTCAGCTGTGTTCTTTTAATTGGATTCTAAGAGAGGTGTCTTTTCTGTTAGTCACTGTCACTGGCTCAAATGACTAGCTTTCTCTTCTTGACATGGACTCCCATTTTCCCTCTGAGTGCTCATCTTCAAATTGTGACACATTTATCAACAAATACGGATATTGATAAGTAAATGTATTCATGTGTAACATATATATCATAGCTGTCCAAAGAAAAACATGTATTTCCCAATTAGTAACTTGAGAAGGAAAAACCTTAAATTATAGTGGAAGTCATTTCCATTAAATTTCTATTGGTCCATTCAGTCTGAAGGACAGCTGTTGTTTCAAATGATATAATAAACAAAAAATTGTCAAAAATATGTTTGTTCTCAGATGTCCTCCCAAAGTCAAAAAACACATATTGGTAGCTGTGTATAACATTCCACAGGTGTGTGTGTGTGTGTGTGAGTGACTGGGTGAGTGTGAGATGCCCTGAGATCGACTAGTACCCTGTCCAGTGTGTGCTTCTGCCTTTCTCCCAGTAATCTCAGGTAGGCTCCACACACATGGGAGGGATGCTGGCCATGATGAAGCAGTTATGGAAAATCAATGAATGAATCCTTGAATGAATATGCATATATATAGTTTTTGCTTCTTCATTTAACTCTGCACCTATTTTAAAATCATTTTATTAGAGGTAAATAAAAATGCTAATATAAGATATCATTTTTTTCTTACAGGCTGTTGTCAGTATGTATCTATATGTAATTAATTGAAGAGCCCCATCCATTTAGGGAAGATTTTGGTATCTGTACCCGCTGAACCTCATGGTTCCAGTGGTTTTGAAAATAAGCCACCTATGTGAAAGTGTGGAAACATTCACTGTTTTTCTAGTTACACACTGATACTCAGTGATAATACACTACTGGGAACAAATAATATTTATTTTCCTATGGCTTTCTTTGGCACCTTCCATCATGTGGGGAAGATATGCTCCAGGGAGAAAAGTCTTCTTGATGCCTCATACCTCAGTGCATGCTGGGAATATACCCACATGTACCCATACATCCTCCCGTCCACATGCTCTCTGGGATAGTTTAGATATGCTGTGATGTTTAGAATCTCTTTGGGCTCTTAGGCATGGTGAGAAGACCAAAGAGATGCCACACTTCAAAGACTTCATCGCCCAGCATGCCCTCGTAAAAACGTTTCACAGAACAAAGGCATATAGCAACAACAACTGTAAACTAATCACAGGTACCTTCAGGCCATGATGGATGATTTAGTTGAGGGCACTGCTAAAAGACTGAACTGTGAGATGAGATCAGCCTCATATGAATCGTTTAAGAAGAACACTGCCATATACCTTTTAGTGAGAGGTTGCTAAAGAGCTGAATAATTGAATCAGCTGTACTGGGATTTGGGAAAACCAAAAAGGTTCTAGCACTTGTGACAGCCCATGTACAATATTGGGAAACACTGCTGTTCAGTGATAGGAACATGACTGCTGAAGCACTTGACTTCATATTGTAGACATTTTAGGTTTCCTGACCTTGAACTGTTCCTAATTTGTGGTTTCCCTGTTGGCTTCTCTTTCATTTTAACTGTACACTTTTTACCCTTTTCATTGTAACTGCTATGGGAAGTGGGCCTTGATGCCCAGGGAGGATTTCTTCTCCTAAACCTCACTGACCTTGGGGCTTAGTCATTGTAATAAAATCTGCATGGCATATGGACTGGCTCAGCTTCTTTTATCTTGGTGCCATGTTTGTTTTCACCATTTCTCTCTCTCTCTCTCTCTCTCTCTCTCTCTCTCTCTCTCTCTCTCTCTCTCTCACCCATTTTCCCATCTGGTGTAGGTTTCTTCCAGTTCTAACAAGCTAGAGTGCCTGTTACATTTTTGGGCAAAGTGTCCAGGCTAGTGTTTCAAAGGAACTGCCCACACATGCATGGGGGACTGATCACACTTACTATGTCTGATATTAGTTCATGTTCTTTCATCCATATAAGTAGCCTTAAGGTCTTATTTAATTTCAACTAATCCAATTGATCTTCATTATGCAGCTGCATTTAATCTTAAGTCATGACAGAGATGGCAACTCAAGTCAGCGACTCAGATTTGAGTCCAACACAAGTCACATGTTGAACTGATTCATGACTCAGCTCTCACACTTAAATGACTCAAACTCAATTTTGAATGACTGATACAATTTTGGGTGAATCACATTTCATCCCTTAGCCCTATCCCTCCATTTTATCTAGGGTTAGGGGTGTCTCTGTAGGGTCTGGGTCGAGGGGTAGGGCACACTTCACATGAAAGTGTATGGATGCCTTGTGAAACACCAGCAAGGTGGGAGCATGTGACCAAATAAAATTTAATAAACTAAAATGCAAATGTCAGTATTTTCTCCTTTTAAAACATTGATAAACACTGTATTATTTTTAGTTTAATGTAGATTCGAGTCATTTTTTACTCTTTACTTCATAACAAGCATAAAACATCACTAGCTGTTTGCTGATATTCTTGAATTCCCACCTTAAATGCTTGACTACATTCTATTGCCTGTGGCTGCTGTAACAGTTTAAATGGAACTGAAAATTTCAAACAAAATAGTTTTACCACTAAACCCTGTATCTCTGGTTGTCATTGCTTGGGTCAATTTCTCCAGTCCACACTTTCCTAAATGTAAACAGAGGACTTTTGACCTATATATGTTCCAAATATGTCTTTAGTTTTCATGCATGACAGTGGGAAAGACATCAGGAGAGCACATTTAGATCAGTTTGACAGGTGGCTATAAACACAGAGCATGATTATTCTGTTGAGAAGCTGAAACTGTCTGCTTTTAGTTACTTATTTGAGCTTCAGTGGAATTTTTGGTCTGCATCAACAATCGGCACACATAGTAGGTATATAATGAAGTTAAGCACTGTACTTAAATATGTTGAAACAATGCCCATATTTTGGCTCCATCAGTAACACTGTGGTATGGCAGAATGCCCTTGTCTTGGCTTTACCAGGAAGACATGAATTGATTGATGATAATGAAAACACTTAAAATAAGCTTGCATGACTAAAATGTGAGAGTCTCTGTGGTTTCACAAAACTGGACTATTGTTCTTTTTTAGGGGAACAACACATGCCAAGAGAAAATGACATGAGTAATGGGATCTTCATGCATTATCTACTGGCATGTTCATGTTTTTCAGAAATCCTTTGGCGATTGTGCGGAAAACTTAGATGACCTTAAGCAAACCGCAAAGGCCTTGGTCAGGTACAGTGTTCTGGGATTGCACACTCAGTGTGGTATTGTGTACCACTTTTACAGCATGCCATTGAGCTGAGATGCTGTTTTCTCTTGTTTTCTCTGGAGCTTCTATTGTGCTGCACTGTCTCACTGGAGGAAGCTGGCAGACGTGAACAGGTTCTACTGTAACAGAGCAGCTAGGGGTGAGCTTTCAGGCTGGCACTAAGTCCTAACACATTGTGAGCTTTCATCAACGTTCTGCTTTCTTGATTAATCTTGTCCCACCTCCCACCTCATCACACCTCCCTCTCTATTGCTTTCTCTCTTTCCATCTTGGGATACATACAGGGGTTAGACAATGAAACTGAAGCACCTGTCATTTTAGTATGGGAGGTTTCATGGCTAAATTGGACCAGCCTGGTGGCCAATCTTCATTAATTGCACATTGCACCAGTAAGACCATGTGCATCCAATGGTTCAAACATTGTATCCTGAAGGTGGTGCCATGTATCAGGATGACAGTGCACCAATACACACAGCAAGACTGGTGAAAGATTGGTTTGATGAACATGAAAGTGAAGTTGAACATCTCCCATGGCCTGCACAGTCACCAGATCTAAATATTATTGACCCACTTTGGGGTGAGGAGCGAGTCAGGAAACATTTCCTCCACCAGCATCACGTAGTGACCTGGCCTCTATCCTGCAAGAAGAATGGCTTAAAATCCCTCTGACCACTGTGCAGGACTTGTATATGTCATTCCCAAGACATTTGTGTGGTGTAAGTAGAAGATTATTCTGGTTTGATAATAAGTTATTTTCTGTGAAGTCTTTTCATGTCCTTTTAGCTGAAAGCTAAGATTTAGATTCTTTGACATCAAAATATATGGATAAAATTTTTGTTTTATGCAAAATGTATGTTGAAGAAGGGAATATATGTTATAAATGGACACTGTCTGAAAATCTCTCACTGTGGTGGTACCTGTACCTTTAATTAGGGAACATAATTATACCTTATTCTATGATAATGGTAGATTTTAAAATGTATATAAATAAAAGTCATTTATTTATTATTTACATTTCAATGGCAAAAGACTTTTAAGGGTCATCTGCTCATCCTTCAAGCCCTTTTAACAACTTATGCCTAACGCACCCTTTTTTTTTCTTCTGGGCATTCATTCTGGCTTGATGTCATCAGTCCTCAAATGATTGGCAAGTGATGAGTTGTTATCCTTTTGTTTTGTAGAAATAAATATATACATAAATAAATAAATAACTGAACTAATAAACTAAAATGGTTTTATTTAGATCTCCACCCTATGTGAATATATAACTGTACCTGAGGGTATTAGACAAATGGAAGCAATGGAAATCAGATCGGCTCAGTGCTCAGACACTAACACAAACACGCTGTATCCAGGACGACCTGCTCTGATGTTTCAGTGCTTCAGTGAACGGCGCTTTCATCTCACACTGTGTTCACTGCCTTTCCTGTTTGATCTTTCTGTAAAATAACATTTTCTTAAGCCCATGGTCATTAATAAGTGGCTTACAAGAGTTCACACAGAAGTACTTTAAAATGGAAAGCTCAGCAAATAGATGACCTAGGTTCCACTCATAGGTAGACAATGATATACACCACTGTGTGCGCAGGTGTGTACTATGTAAATCATTTCAAGTGATTGTCTACCATTAGCAAATGCTGAGTTTTTCCAAGTTAGGAATAATATATGAGCAGCTAAGCTTTGTCATTTAGCAGAATAAAATTAAAATAGAAAAAAAACATTGCTTTCATGATGTAGTTGTAGGAATACAGTACGGAACCCATGAGTGATCAATTTCAGGACAAAATCTCATATTTCAATTTCTGGGTTTTTTTTTCTCCTTTTTCCCCCTGAGATAAGTATTATAATCATACACAGGATAAGAGGTCAAATATTATAGGCCTATCCATTAGCGCTTCACATAGGGCTATCCTTAACAGTTATGGTTACTCATTAAGCCCAGCCCATGAGTACCCAAACCAACCACTGTATCACTAGCTCTTCAAAGGGGTAATCAGTTAGGCTCCTACCCTCATCTGTGATTCCTGAATTAAGCCCACAACACCTCCAGAAGTCTCAACAGTGAAGTCTGGTGTCCCACTTTCAGCCTAGCCAACCTTAGATTAAAATTAAATTTCTCCAGCAATCGTCGTTAGCGTCGTAATGTCATCCATGTAAGTGCTAATTAGGGGGAGCCATGTACCATCATGCAAGTTCTCCCTGTCTATGACCCACTTAGAGGCCCTAATTACTACCTCCATTGCGAATGTAAATGCTAATGATGAAATTGTACATTCAGCCATTATACCTACTTCTAATCACTGCCATGATGTAACAAATTCCCCTGTATTAAAACTAAACTGACTATCCTCAAAGTATGCTTTAACCAACCTAGTAACCTTATCTGGCACCTGGAAGAATTCAAAAGCTTTCCACGTAAGTTTATGTGGCACTGAGCCACATAAATCCTTATCCTTTTTCTTAATGAGTGGATCAATAGAAATGCTCTAAAATTACATAAATTAAACCTTTTTATGTTAAGTTACACTGAAAGATAAAAAAAAAATTGTCCTACTCGTAAAATATTTCATTCAGAATGTAATGACACATTGGTGTCAATAAACAATCCATCAGGCTGTGGACAAAATACCACAAGGATCAAAACCACACCACAGTTCGCCCCATCTAAACAGACCTGTTCAAAATGGCTGCTCAACCTACTCTTCACACTTATTGTCTGTTTTGCTCAGCTTACATTTATTTATGTCTCTCCTACATCCAGCAACATGACTGGAGAACTCAGGTGAGGAGGTGGGTGGGCCAATTCAAATCAAGTGCATGCTATTTACATAAAATGCAGCATAAAACCAGAGCAACTTGTTTTATCCCATGTTTTCAGATTTAGACAGATCACAAAAAAACTGACTGCTTTTTTCATATTTTGTGGATTTGTTGGAGATGGAACAAGTTTTCACAAAATACCACAAATAACTGTACTATCCTGTTGTATTTAGGAATAAAAATGGCATGATTTCAAGTTATTACTGTGTAACTAATTACTGTTGTATAGTTTTGGTTTTCTCATGGTATACTAGACTTCTGACAGATTCTTTCACTGATTTGTAATTGAGAAATAATGACTAATGACTTTTGACAGGAAATCAGTATGTTTCTATTGAACACAGTGGCCTTGCACAGAACAGGTGCTCTTAATAAAAAAGATCTTGTTATTATGAATGTCCAGTGTCTTCTAGAGTCCAGCAGTAGAGGGACCTACTCTATTGGGAAGCATTGTTTAAAGCTTATTGAGAATGTATTGTCCAGACTTAATCTCTTCTCTGTTTTGTGGCTCAGTGTATGTGTGTGTGTGTGTGTGTGAGTGTACAAGATAGAGAGAGAAGTATTGTTAGATGTGTACAGTAACATTTCACACAGAGAAGCACTGTAGGTGGCGGATATGACTTATTTGTCTCTGGGGGCATCCACCCTCCATTGAGCCCAGTTATAAACAAATACATTAGAACCATCTGACTCAATAACAGGGCCTTTGTGAATGGGGAGTGTGTCCTGAGCCCTGTGTTAAAATATCAGAGCCTGGAATAAATAAATAAACTATAGAACTTTTTAAAAAGGCTTGTTTGCTGTCATCCCACAGCTGTGTGATCTCCCAGAGGAAACTATATGAAAGGGAATGTGTTGTGTAAAAGGGGCAGGCCTATTTAGCAGAAGTGACTTACTTTTCCAGAATTGTTGTGGAAAACGCAGGATCCCTAAGAGACCTGGAACCAAAGACATGTTATAAACAGTGTATTTCCTTATAAATTATCATCAATATATTCAGAAACTTGGCTCTGTTTCTTTAGAGTGAACAACCCTCAAGGTCATTTAGCCCCTCAGAGAAGGCTAATGATTTCTGGGAACTGAAAAATGAATTTTTATATTTTTTTTAATATATATTTTTATTGAGGGTTAGGCCTGTAGTATTTACAGTTGGGGTAATATTTCATTCTTATGTTTTTGTTGGAAGCAAGAAGATTATGATCTATTATAAAAGGGTTCAATAAGGAGTTGTTTCTCTCTAGTATCTGGCCAGAGACAACCAAGTTAACTCTCCCATTGATTAGTCCTGTAGGAGATGCCTATATTTTAGGTCAACTACTAACAGGAAGTGACAACCAATTCAACCATGTTTTGATGTCCAGGTGTGGGAGCATGCACAGAGCTTGCATGGCAAACCATTGTGAACCATTAGTGTCAAGCTCAGGGATGTAAAGCATCCCATCGTTGGCTTGTGGAGCCTTGTTTTTGAGAGTAATAGAGCTGAATTCAATACCATTGAGATGAGTTAGAGTGGTTTTGTGATGCAAAACCTTTCATTCAAACCCATGAAAAAAAATAAAATCATGGACACTTGTGGACACAAGAATTTCATCTGAAATTAGGGGTGCTATTAAGGAGAACATCCTCCGTTTGCTACAGTAAAAGCCTCTTCTCTTCCGAGAAGTGTATAAATGTTGGAAGATTTCTCAGTATTTAATGGCATTTGGCCAGAAGAATCTTTGAGGGGTCAGATGATGATGTTGGATCAGAAATCGTTTGTTGTTTGGAGATCAGTTTTTACAGTAAAATTACTACCTAGTGTTCCTTTAAGTAGCTGGATTGGGGAAAACCTCTTTATTAATGAAGAAGCGTAGAGTAGTAATAGCTTTAAATTTGTCCCTCAGCACAAAGTATATAGAGAGTATTCAGCTCCAGTTCTGGAGGCTCAGAGCAGCTTGAGCATATATCCCTCCTCATCATACCTAATGTAACACTGTTGTTAATTTGCAGGTGTAGCTGGTGAGTTATAGGGCAGGAAATTCATCAGATTCCGCTGGACACCAGCCCTCCTGGATCAGCATGAGTTCGTATAAGGACGTAGTGTTTCCCTCATATAATTCTCTAACTTTCCAACACCCAATCTCCATCAGCCAAGAGTAGTCCTGTGTATGTGTGTGTATATTTTTGTTATTCCGGGATAAGACGACAACAAAATTTAGCCCGATTTTGCCGTATCTGACAAATTTCTAGTGTCTGAACCAAATATGAGCATTGGGGAAATTAACGATCATGTAGTGTGAGATAATCAAAAATTGCAACATAAAGAAAAGTCTACCATGTTAGAATTTTTTGGATCTTTTCACCTAGTCTGACGTATCCTATGTTCCTTGACGATGACCAATAGGAGGACAGAGCGCTGTCTGGTGTGCATGTGTAAACACAGAGAAGCTGTCAGGTTTTTGGGTCTGTTATGGATATAAAAATATAAAGTGAATTGTAATCATAAAAAGCTTATGATGTACTGGGTCAAAAATCAGAGAACACAGTTATACATGGTGTTGCTAATGCAAAGTGTTTTGCTTCAAAGACAGAAACCAGTTTCACAGAAAATGATTTCAAGAGAACTTACTGAATACTGCCTTTGATTTTATTACAACTTCTGGTTTTGCTACACCTCTACATCATTTTCTCCCACCACACCAAAAGTTCAGTCTTAGAAGTTGGTTGCGTTCTATGCGACATTACTGTATATATAGAATTTCACATTAAAAACCACCAGATAAACTTACAGTAAATAAAACAACCCACCTCTAGGTTAAAACCATGTAAAGATAATACAGTCTGCTATCTGCTGCTTTAGTATTTGTATTAGTAGATATTAGAAGTGTTACTGCAAGGAGACGATTATGCAATTTGAAGGAACAATGACCCATAAATTTGAGGTTTATTTTGTCAAAGAAATTCATGAAGTTCAAGGAAAAAAGCTTCAATCACAACAACTTTTCCCAGTGGAAAGTCAGAAATCCTTGGAAATATATAAGTCTTGGCCAAAATGACATTGTTTGATGGAAGTGTTATCAAGTCTTCATTCAGAATGCAATGAAAAAAGTGGAATGTACACATTGCGAAACATGACTGGTGGTAGTTTGAGCGCATTTTTGTTTCGCCTGGGTTGATGGATGACAGCCTGCTAATATAGCGCAATGTAATATGGGAATTGAAGAGTTGCACAGCGCCAAAACACTGCACTAAAACATTGTCAATCCACACAATGTCACCTCTTTCAATTCCTACACACAGCATGATGACAATTACAGTTATCTCCTGGCATTATCTCTGCTTGAGTATATGACTAAGCGCATGACTGACAAAGCAAAGAGAAAGTGAATATCCCAAACAAGAGCATGGCCAGCAGTTTTGCTGGTAATAGGAACCATCTGGATGAGATTTTGATTTAAGTGGTAATACTTGAAGAATAATGCTTTCCCCTCTCCCTCAGGCTCTGTGTAACCGAACCTCACAACAGCTCTGTAGGACCCTAGCTATGATGCACAGGGGCAGGAAAACATAAAGCCAGAGGCAAGAACCTAAACATTTGAAAAGAAGGCACATTAACTTTAGGTGAGACTTGCCGGAATGCTTTTTATAGATCAGGATGGGGTTATTTCAGTGGCTTTATAACACTTGACATTAGCCTTGTGAGTGAAATGACCCACTGCACAATGTCAACAGCACTGTCATCATTCATCATTTATTTTATTTGGGAAACTAGTTTTGTACTCATGATGTTTCTATATCATATCAGCACAACAGCTGGCCTCTACATTTTCTACAAAAATAATATTGAATGGACCAGTTATAATGATATGAAACCTTTAAACTGCCCATTTGTTAAATAATGATTTAAATATTTTTTTAACAAATGGAACAACTTTACCTTACAGGACAAAAAGGAGGACATATGTGCAAGTAATACCTTATTTACAAAACACAACCAAAAACAAAATATAATCTGAAAATAAGCATGAGTAGGCCAAGGACTACATAAACTAAAGAAAACTTTACAAAACTTGACATAAACTAATCAAAAACAGCCATGCACAAAACAGGTAAAAGCATGGCGCAAATGAAGGTGAAAATCTTGTATGCTTTTTTTTTTTTTCAATTTAAGCTCAGTTTACTTTTTTCAGTTTTAACATACTGTCCCTGTAATCAGTATTGTATGCTCTGTCCTTTTAACCAGAGTTTTTAAAGACATTAATTATAAAAGTTTCTTTAAGGAAGAGCCAGGAAAGCTGAAGAAGTGGAAATAAAGGAACATTCTCTGCCCTGAAGGTGTAGTAAGAGCTGGAACCTCACCCAAAATTAAATGACTAAAGATGTAAATAGATGAAAGCATGTTCTTCTGTGTTTATTGTTGGCTTGGGAAATAATGACATGGCTTCTGACTGAAAAATCAACACAAATCAAGTCATTATGGTGCTCTGGTCCACTTTTACTGCTTGCTGTATTAATGCTAATGCTGGTATAACATACTGGTATAACTATACAATGGCCTGACGCTACAGGTATCTCTACATCTTCTCTATCCAAAAGTTTATATATCTGGCAACTGTACAGAACAAAATGTTGACATCTAATGTAAATTAATTACAAAAAGTCTGTATTCTAATCTGAAGCATTTCTATTGGTCCATTCTAATGGAACGTTTTACCCAATGCAAAGGGCATCTGTGTGTAAATGATGCAGAAAAATAAAACTTGGGAAAAATAGTTTTGGGTTTGTTTTGGACAGTAATGTAGTGCACAATGATTAAAAACACTATTTTGATGAGCTTTTGTTATTTTTGATGGTAATTTCTCACTGCTTCCCGCCAGATCATTGCATCATGAGAAGTTTTGGTCATTAATGTGTGGTCCCTGGCCTCAGTAGCTAAATATTTAATAAGAAATGTTAGCCAAGGCTTGTGCCATTGTGTAATTCCATGCACCTTGGCCTGAACTGGGCAAACAATCCAAAAGCTCAACAGGATTGCTCCTCTATGAGCTCCAACGACTAAGAAGGCATTTCATTAGGGGCCATTACATTGAAGCCCTGATGTATTACTCAACCGTAATCTAATATTAATGTCATATTTCTGTGAATAACTCTAAAAAAGATCTGCTTTGTTTACCTCATACAGCTTTTGTGCTAGGATCCAATGGGTGTCCAGAGGGAGAAGCTTTCTGAACAGTGTGAGGCTGTTACACACTGCTTCTCTTTGCCAGAAATCGATCCCACCTGTGAAAGAATAGGATACAGCCCTGTGTGTGTGTTGAGAAGAGTGAAAGTAGAAAAATCACTGAAGAGTGTTCACTGAACAGGTTTAGGTACTGTCCTCAGTCACTCTAGTTACTATGGTGCTTACAAGGCAATGTTATCATTGATAATATTGTCAGCACTATCATTCCCCATTTTAAGTATTGAAATGATGATTGTATAAAAACAAAGCTGTATGAATGCAATACGATATTTAGCTGTCTTGTACTAATGTTATTATCATTCTATGTTTCTTTTACTCAGATTTCACCCCAAGTTAAACATATCCATTTCAACCCAGTAACTAGGTCTCTCCAAGTCACACAATACAGCCAAGCTAGATGAAGACATCTTCCAAGACATGTGAAATCAGCCATCATTTTAAACTGCCAGTATGCTTGCAGGAGAACGCTACTTCCTAGCTTTATGATGTAAGCTACCTGTTCTAATTTGTGATTGGTCACATGGTTGATGTGAAGCTCTAATAGCTTCTTTCAAACCAAATAACAGGCGAACAAAGCCATACACGTTTCAGCCGCTCGCAGATGTTAAATTTACTTAAAAGATCCACTATAAATCTCAAATTTAATTTAGTATTAAAGCAGCTGATATTTTTGTACTTGTACTCAACTTGTTTATGGTAAGGAACCAGTCATTATTACTCAAGTCATTATTGCATTAAGTAACAATACATTTGAAAATCGATATGGAATTGTTTAATCACCTCTATCTACTGTTAAATCTGAACTCAGTTTTCATAGATTGAATGCCTCTGTAGTCTTTACAAAATAAATAATATTTTTTATTGAACATATACATGGAATCAGTATTACATATTAATTTGGATGAATGATAATACACTGGCAGATTATATATTTCATAGGTACACTGATTTTATTATGAAATTCAATATTTGCACCAGAGTTTCAACTGCTGTATATAAAAAAACAAATAAAATGTTGAATGCTGAATGGTCAATGCATATTCAATAAATTTCGAACAGCCTAGCTTCCACATACATGCACCCACACACACAGACACACATCATGTCAGAGTATAACCTAA
Source organism: Hoplias malabaricus (assembly GCF_029633855.1). Taxonomy (NCBI): domain Eukaryota; kingdom Metazoa; phylum Chordata; class Actinopteri; order Characiformes; family Erythrinidae; genus Hoplias; species Hoplias malabaricus. The sequence continues at coordinate 21,857,676 of NC_089806.1, read as the reverse complement.
AAAGTAGAAGTTTTAAACCACGGTATGTCAAAACAACCTAGCTAAAGAGACTGGTCACTCTCTAATACCTCTCTAAAACATATTTACTGGCCAAATTTAATTCTGTCCTGTTCCAACTGCAACACACAAGTTTTAGAGTGAAGTTTCAAAGCCCCCTGGCAATGTTGCAAAATATCTCCACAATCCCCTCGCGGCATTCACATGGTTGATGAGCATATAGTAGCAGTCTGTTTCAATATTACACTATACTCCTTTATACTAGAAAAAAAAGCTACATTTGCTAGATGTTTGGCAAATTTAAAACCATATATTCTATAGTGATTATATTCACAAAAACTATTTTTATTTCACAGGAGTTGTTAGATGTTTTTCTGAAAGTTTCCCACTGAAGATTTGTCATGATGTTGTTTACGTTTGTTTTTACATTTAATAATGGACTTAGACCATGTCACAGCCTTTGAGTGTACCACTTTAGAATTAGACTACACTTATGAAGTGTTCATAAATTGCTTATATACACAATAATAAAGTATAAAAGTATATACCCTATATATGCCAAATAATGCTCTAACATTCAGTTATATCTCAGATTTTGCTGGATTAGTTATTTTACATTTTCTGGCCAGTCAGCTAACTTGTCAGTTTCATCCAATGTTCAAAATAGCCCTTTTTATTTGTAAATATTCAGCAATTTAGAATTCTGTATGATTTGTAACCTTTTAATTGCTTAATGAATGTCCATTAATAAAATAATTGTAAACATATTTATGAACACAGGCAAGTGGTACTGAATTTGGTCTCAATTAAAAGTCACCAATTTGGCAATGAAACCAACTTCAAAATGACACATGGCCTCAGAATTTTATGAGAAGGAAGAATGGTATTAAGAAAAAATCCTCTGATAATGAGAAACCGACTTTATGCAAACTGCTCTAGATGCCTGTCTTCTGTAGTTGAGTATGACTCAGAGACACATAAATAGATGCAAATTAGTAAATTGGAGCAGATTGCCATTCAGCAACAATGTCTGGAACAGAGTTTGTAACTTGAGTAGAACACTGAGAAAAAGATTAAAACAGGAGAAAGAGGATAGGGTTAAATTAAAGTGAATACATTAAATATTTAATGTGCTTCAACACTGACTCTGAAATGAATCAAGCAGAAAAAGATGAATAGATAAATGAATGTTCTTCAACAGGCTCAGGCTGAATGTGATGTTGATCACTTTCTGCTAATCCCACTGCAGTGATATCTGTGCATTTTTTTTTAACTCTCACCCCGAGGACTGTTTTAGATCATAAAATAATTGGTTTTGGTCAGTGTTCTAATATAATCTATATAATCACACTGAGAGCTAGCCAGGTGCATCCTCTGCATGATGGGGGGTGGGGGGTAGTCTTTTTTTATTGTCTTTTCACCTGAGAAACATTTTGATTTTAGATTCTATTTTTAGATTTCCTACTATTTTTTTTTCTTTCTATAGTCAAATATTGGATGTTTGAGGAGTGAAGGAACAGTGCTGTCTTCTTCCTAATCATCCATGACTCCAGAAATATAACCCCCAACTGCTTCTTGGGCACTAGGATGGCTTTCCGCTGCTCCAGGTGGGTGTGTGCTCCTAGTGTTCCTGGTTTGTGTGTCTGTGTGTGTGTGTGTGTCTTCACTGCCACAAATGGGTTAAATGTGGAGGCACATCTTTGTTGTACATTGGTGAATGATAATAACATTAACAAATTTTTAAACATTAAAATACCATGTTTGATACCACGTAGGAACAATGAGAACTCAAGGTGACAAAATTCATAGTTCAGGAATTTCTGTTCTCTGCTCTAAGGGAAGCAGCAGTGCATTCTGAAATAACAGGCCTGGTAATGCTGCGATATCATCCTGGGAATCATCCTCATCCTGGGAATTCCAGCAAATATCTTGGCTAAGTTTCTCAAGTAAAGCCTGGAGAGGATTTTCTTTGGAAATACGTTGACTGTTTCACAACTCATTTCTCAGAAATGCATTTTTTTTGTTTGATTCTTAGTGTGTAAATGCCACATTTCCCTCACTGACGTATTTTCTTTTCACTATAGTGCATCTGTTCTTTACGTGGCCCGACTTCCCTGAAATGGCAAACGTGCAAGAGATTCATCACAATGAGACTAACCAGGCCATTTTGGGTCTTGTATTTTCTAGGTCACAAGATGATATTGTTGCTCATTCAAGTATTGCACTTTTTAGAAATTCATGTCCAGCTCAGGGTTGATGGCTTCTAATGACTGATGAGTTAAAAAAAAAATTATATAAAGCCAGGCTGTGTACATTATAATATCAGATTCTGTTGTGTGTATAACAAGAGGGGTTAACTATAATATGTTACATTTATTAAACATATAATGATTATAAGAACAGGAACCAACAATGATGGCTCAATTTTTGTTAAAATGTAAAAACCACAAAACACCAATGCTCAGTGTTTATTAAATACTTAAATACAGTGTTTATAGAATTCAGAGATACATTACAGATAAATCAAGTCAAAAACTATTATAATTTTGCCTTTAAATGTTAAGGTTATTTTGTTTTTAACTTTAATTTCATAATTTTTTAAAAAATTTCTCCATTCTTCTTAGGGGCATTATATTTTGTCAGAATGTGCATGTGTGTGTGTTTGCATGAATATGTGAGGTATCTGCAAATTAGAATCCAGTGAAGAAAGTGATGCCACATGTGGTTTTATTGGGTTGAATGGTTAGATGTGTGTGTGTGTGTAGATTTTGCTTTGCTTATCCAAAACCTCATGGGCCATCTTTCCCCCATATGCCCCTGCTTCATTTCATCAGTAAACCTCTGTGCTCCATCACTGAAACACAGGTTCTCTGCACCTCACGCAAGCACAGCATCATCAAGCACAGTAATTCAATTATGTTTGATTATGCATCAGCTTAATTGAAAGTCAGAGCCTTTGAAAGTTTTAAATCACCTTAGTTTGTAGTACATTATCTAAAGAGCCCTCACGCTACAAACAGCATGAGGAGAGTGCACATTTTGTTCTTTAAACACGTGCAGGGTTTGGTTTGGCCAATTACAGCCTCTTTATGACTGTGATCTCAGAGTCCTTTTTCAGTACATGAATTGTGTGTTTGTGTGTGTATTGAGTTGGGGGGGGGGGGGTAGGGGTGAGTGGAGAGACAGATTGTGAGAGTGAGATGGACTCTGTCCCAACTGGGAAGTTTGCAGTTTGTATTGGAGGCGAGTAAGGTCATTGCATGCAGTTTTCATCTCAATTTAGGGTCTAAGGGGAGATCACAAACACGTGCAGTAGGTCAGAGCTCACATTAATCAAGTCTCAAAGTTCAGGAACAAATATGAATACCTTTATTATGATTGTACAAGTATGACCAGATTCAGTTTGCTCTCCTTAGTAATAAAATATAAAATAAAACAAGTATAAGAATATAAGTAAGAAATATATATACATGATAAATAAAAGGTTGGAAACAATATAAACAACAGTCCAGTGGGAGTGCAAAATATGCGATCTATGGCATAATTAGTCCACTTAGATCGCAAGAAGCACTGCTACTTTTATAAATAAGGTGCAAAATACAATATAGCCATAGCAGCTCTGTATCTTTTAAGTGAGCAATGTGCATTAGCAAATGTATTAAGTATATCGCCTCTACTATATTCACATACTCTATACAAGCTATAAAAATATGAACATGCAAGATGTTATGATGGCATGGTATGCTGTTAAGCTTACTAAAGTCTTCAGAGTGCCCATAAATCACTGGAGGGCATTATTGACAGTTTCTCTGGTCTGATTAAGAATGTTAATCGCCATCGGAAAAAAAGCTATTCCTTAGTCTATCATTGCGGGTCCTGATACTCCAAAAACGACATCCAGAAGGCAGTAAGGTGAACAGGTGGTTGCAGGAGTAAGTTTTGTCCCTGCAGATGGTTGTGGCTCTGCGGAGACAGCGGGAACTGTAGATCTCCTGAAGAGATAAAAGGTACTCAATAACAAGTTCCTTGGTTTTGCTGGTGTTGAGAATCAGGAAGTTGTCTGAACACCACGTTGTCAGGTGAATGTACCTCTGCAAGCCAACTCATCGTTGGTACCATATGCATACCTAATGTGTTTGTACTGTAGACAGGAGTGGACTCAGAACACAGCCCTGAGGAGCACCGGTGTTCAAGGTGAGTGAAGAGTGATATGTTCCTACTCTGACTACCTGAGGTCGGTTAGTTAAGAAGTCCAAAATTTAGGTGCAGGGGTGCTGGCTGAGGCCCAGGTCCTGAAGTTTGGAGATCAGTTTCCGAGGTATTATTGTATTGAATGCAGCAAAGTAGTTGATGAAAATCATTCAGACATATGTGTTGGGGTGTTCCAGATGGGATAGTGAGATGTGCATTGCTGAAGAGATTGAGTTCATGCTAACCTTTGGTGGAGTGCCTGGCACGATATGCATACTGATGTGGATCAAGGGTAACTGGCATGAAGCTGATGATGTGTGTCTTATCTAGCCGCTCGAAGCACTTCATGGCGATAGGGGTGAGTGTAAGTGCAACTTCTTTCTGAGAAAGCAAAGGGCTTCAATTGGTGTTTCCTTAAATACCTTCATTCACGAACAATATATTCCACACATAAACATTTAAAAATAGAGCATAGAGCTGTGTGTGACAGCATTTAAAAGAAATTTAAGTCCATGATTTTGCTTTGGTTACTAAAAAAGTGGAATGTGGTACAGGATATTTGGATATTAATGCAATTCATCAATGTTAAAACAAAATCGTTTATTCCAAAACTAACAACAGAGGCAACACATTCTTGGCTTTCAACATAATGTAACTTTGTTTAGTTCCAGGTAAATTTCTATTGGTCCAGGAAGTTTTGTGACTATAAACGATAGCTGTCCTTTTCAAATTGTTGTTTTGGTCACTTTAGTCCTGCCTTTTCATGCTGCCACAAAATGACAGATGCAGTCACTCTTGCCTCTGTAGTTAAAGAGCTGGTTTTAATGTGTAGTCAGGGGCCAGCAGGAGTAGATGGACTACAGATTACTAGCATCTACAGTGTGTTTACAGAAGGCCTTGTGTACTGTGAACTAATGAAGCGGCGCTTTGCTGTTCAGTGGCACAAATCAGAGAGAGCCTCAGAAGGACATTCTATGTATATTTTTATGCCTGTTCTCGTGTGGACTAGCTATTATCACTGAGATCTGTATGCAGAAAGATGTATCAGATTTGCAACAGTCAGACTTCTCATGTCATCACTCAATGGGCAACATGTTTTACATTACAGTTCACTACGAGACATGGGATAGATTTACAGTCAAACACAATGTATTACGTTTTCTCAAAGGAGAACTGTATTTAAAGTTTAAAACATATGTCTGTACAGGTCTACTAAAGAAAACAGGTTCCAGACTTGAATTGTGTTCCTCTGTACTAGTTCAAAGCCAGATTTCACACTCAGCAGATCAAGTCAACAAGTCATACAGTACAATCATGTGAAGATTTGGACATTTTGATGAATAAACTTTATTAAATAGCTCTCTTCCTCAGAGACTCATTCACTACAGAAGAATGCACTAGCAAAGAAACAGAAACCAGAAACTCCTCAACACTGCACCTTCTGGTCTTTGCCGTGTCCTGGTGTTACACCCTCCTGAGCCAACGTTTTAAATGACCATACACTCTGTCATATCCATTACTCCCATGACACTTACTCTTGCTCTCATAGCTGGAGTTTTGATGACGTCATGACCCTGGAACAGGGCTTGGAGCTCCGGTACATAATTGGCTTGTGCCATGTTTTTGTTTTTTTTTGCTCATGTACTTGGTTGTTTTTCAACCTTGGGTCAAGCATCCACACTGGGAAATTCAGGACCTAGATGTATCTTGGCCATATGAGGTTAAACACACACAAGTTTATAGATTGTGTCAGGAGGCCAGATTGTATGATACCAAGTGCTCATTAACTTGCAAAGCAATGCAGTCTCCTTTTACAAATGACTAAATGATTTCTCAGTCAGAGCTCTTTAACCATAAGCACTGAAATTATGTCAAAGAACCAGGTTCAGAAATTATAATACATATCATTCTTCTTATATCAAAGGAGATGTGAGGTAAATATCGGAAGTACAGACAAAAACATTTGAAATATAGATGAAATAAATTACATTACCGGATGTAATCTTTACTTTACTATGTAATTACATACTTGTTATATGTAATTACTTTAAAACAACTGTATAATTCACATTAAATCTACTTAACAAGGGCACTAAATATACATCTATATATCTAATATTGTCATGTTATGGTGTTAGTTAAAAATGACATGGGTGGCAAAATTGCTCTGTTTCGCCCTATCGAGGCCATAGTTAGTTGAGTGTAAGATCGGCCAGGCCAGATGCTGTGGGAAGTACCCAGCGTTCATCACTGCAACCAACTCATTTACATAAGCAAACAAACTGAAAGCTGCAAAAAGATCACACGGTGGGAACAGCGTCCTCGTCTGAATGTATGAATCACACGCTGGCATCTTTCTCTCTCTGAAGGCCTGATTTACGGCCCTCGAAAAGATCCCAGGCCATAGATGCAGAAAGAGAGAAAAAAAGACTGAGAAAGAGGGAGGAGGCCATTCAGTGCTGCTGTCTTTTTTCGTTCTCAGACACCACTGTCATGCCAACTATTGTTTGTGGAGATTTACAGGCAGAGTGAGCGCCTGTTAGACCTAATTCAGCACCCCCCACACACCCCTCCAGCTAGAATACAATGAGCTCTGAAGATCCTCAGCTGGACTTGAGTGGCAACAGAAGCAGGGCAGCCAGCTGTACAGTGGTAAATAGACTAGTGACGTGTGTTTACTGTGCATTTTGACCAATAGGTGTTTATAGTAATGACTAGGGATGGGCAGTATCCAATTTATTCATACCGCCACAAAATATTAACATGGTATATGGTATAACCTGGGGGAGAGCTACATGAGCCCCCACATATGTCATATCTGTGAGCACAAATTCGAGTGAAGGGTTTTTGGCACTGTGCAGTTGAGTTCAGCACAGCACAACAGTACACACGACACAAAACCCGTTTCTGAGAAAGCAAATTTCAGTGACTGGTGCTGGGAGAAGAGGGAACTTTGAAAATAAGCAAAATAAGATATGTAGAAAGTTCTACGCTGTTTAGAAGCATAGCTGGCTAGCTAACTGGCGCTTGTGGTTTAGCACACCACAGCAGATGATTTTCCAGCTAACTCCAGTTCAATTCACATGTATTTACAAGATAATGCCTCATACCTATGAGCACAAAATCAAGTGAAAGATCTTCTGATTATTTTGTTTGTCTTTAACCCAAACTTACCACTAAATTCACAACTGTGGTGGGCTACTGGGCTTCTGTGATTTCCTCAGCCATTTTCAGACTGTGACATCAGCAGTCAGTGAAAACCCACAGTACCCTTGTGGCTCTGTTAAATGCACATAAATGATCTTTGGCCTTGTACTTACAAACACACAGAACAGAAATTTGACACACGTAGTTATTTAGAAATATCGCCCTGATTTTGAGATACCATCGACATTTTTAAATATTGCCATATAAGGTGTTACTGTTATACTGCCCATCCTAATAAGGACTAATTTGAGAATGTCATATTAATGTTATAAATAGTTCAATCACCTTGCATTTCTTCTGAGTTAACAAAATACAGATTGGTCATAGATTGTTTCTACATTGAAAAAACATGTTGTCGACTTTCCACAATGTGCTGTCAATTTCTTCAGCTTAATTTAAGTTCTCCTAATTTATAATATTTATACTGCATCTTTATTAGAGCCACAAAATGCATCCAGTTTAATCCACTAAGTGGTCCAACTGTTTGAGAGTGGGACTGTCTGTGACTTCTCAGCATGAATATTGAGGGTTTGCTGGGATTCAAATTGATGATCTCTTGTCACTTGATGATTGAGCAGTTAGACAGTTGTGCCATTCTGCAGCTTATGGTTCCTGAGTTTTGCAAACTCCATGAACCCTCCATGATCAAGAGTCTGAGGACGATTAGCAAAAACTGGGTGAAACTGAGTAAATAACAACATCAAAACATCAAAATTATAACCCTTTTCAGCTCATAAAGAAGTAATCACATTCACTCCATTGTTTTGAATCATAGCTAACATGCTTATAATAAGCAAACATGTTTAGAGAAGTATAATGCTAATTCAGGGCTCTGTGTGGGAGATTGAATACGTGAATATGAATATCTTCAAAATGTTTCCATTAACTGCCAAAATTATCTGATAAGTGGTGAATTGTTTCCAGTATCAACGGTCTCTGTTTTCCCTCATTGTTCTACAGTGGTAACAAAATTACTTTGGACCTTTGGTTGTTTTCTTGAAGAATGATTTCTACATAGTTGCAATCTGCCAGAAGATATTACTGAGAGAACTTGACGGATTGAAGAGCTATGTTTCAGATTTCTGAGAAACTGATATGTTGTTTCAAGCTGTTCTTCTAGAGGAGATCTAGTGCCAGGTGAGTTCATGCTAAACGCTCTCCACTCCAAATACTCTCTGATGTATTATTTAGAGTAGAGCCCACTGTGAACACAAGGTTTTGAGATGGATCAGCATGACAGTGTGAGCGTACATGTTATGCATGGTTTGTACATTGCTTTGTCACATTTCAAAGCACAATGTGGTTTCTGAACTTCCTCTCGCCAACATTTTAGTACAAGAAACTGGGTTTAGTTTAAGTTTTCTTTTTTCTCAGAGGAAAAAAAGGAAGTGTGGAAAAAGAAAATGATCAGGACCAAGGTTCACAATAAGGCATATGTAAACGGGTGTGTCTACGGTTATGCTGGTGTGGATATTTTCCACCCAGAGGAATCATCTCCACATTTAGCAGAATCATCTACCCACCCGGAGAAACCTGCCCGTCCAAAACGTAACAAATTAAACAAAATTAAAAATATTGTTGTAGTCATCCATCCTTTCACAATCCTCCCTCATCGGTTGACAAATTGAACACTGACCCACTCACCTCGATAACATGAACTCCCATGAACCCCCATCCTACCTACCCCTTGACAAATTGAACACTATACTGCAATATTTCAATTTGTTTTTGTGCACTCACATAAATGCAGGCCCAGTGCTGTGACTAGAGAGAAGAAAAGGCTGGAAAATTCAAAATCTCTGCATATGACATAACAGCTGGCACAGAACATAACCTACTCTTGTTATCCCGTGTTTTTTCACTTAGACAGATAAATGAGTAATTATCTCAAATAATGTAATAATATATTGTAATTACCCAAATATAACTACATTGTTCAATGTCAGAAAAACTGTGACTGTGGTGGACCCTCGAAGGTACATTTCAGTACCTTCAGTTAGTGAACGTAATTGTACCATAAATAATAATTAAAGATTTTAAAATTGTGTTGATTATACAGTGGAATGAATGCCTATACTAACGAACTTTCCAAGATATGAACCAGCCATTTGAATATTGCCTCTACCAACGAACCATGACTCTATAAATGAAATGGCCACTGACCCCAATAGGTGTCTCCCAGCGCGCCCAGACTTGAGTGAGCTTTTAAGATTAGCAAATTGTAGTTTTAACAATTTAGCATTAGTGTAAATAGCAGACATCAAAATTCGTGCTAAGTTAAGCCGTATCTACGCTTCGTCTCCCCACATTCACCCGCCTACTCTCCGTTATTCCATCCACCCCACCTCCCGTCATACAGCCAGTGCCTGTGTTACTCCTCCAGCCAGTCGTCACATCTTCAAGGTAGCGATATGTAACCACTTAAAACTTTATTATTTATTTTTATTACTGTTACCCCTGTATTTCTGTTTTATTTTTAGTAATGCTACATGTATTTTTTTTTACTAATTTGAGAGTTTTGTTAACATATATCAGTTCAAAAAGGGTGACTTTCGGGGTGGGGGCTGGAACGCATTAATTGCTTTTCCATTATTTTAAATGGGGAAAATTGACTCGGGGAAACGATCTTTTCCACTTACGAACTGGGTCACGGAACGGATCAAGTTCGTAGGTAGAGGTTCCACTGTATTTCCCATTTCATCTCCAGGACTTCTATGATGTTCATATGTTTTACACAGTTTAATACAGAAAGATTACAAATATTAATCTCTCCTTCTGGAGAAGAGAATGTAATGTACCTTTAAGGAACACAACTGGACTTTAACACCACTGCTTTAAAGGTACATTTACACTGTTTGTAATTGTAATGCTCATTAAGGTACCTCTAGTGTTTGCACAAAGGTAACTACAATGTGTAATATGTATAACTTTCATATTGTGAAGCAATAATTGTAAATATGTTGGCCTTACACTGTAACAGGAGCACTGTAAATGTACAGCTTTTTCACTATGACTTACCTACCTCTCTACCCTTGAGGAGCAGAGCAAGTGGAAAAAAGGAGAAAGGGAAAGTTAGAAAAAGAGTTGACTAAAACAGATGGATGAATAATAATCTTGCTTTGTTGCAGGGGGTCTTCACTGATCAGAACATGGACTGCTTTCGATTACAGTGCATGGTGTTTGGACCCCCTTGTTCCTCCGGAAAAAACAACAAGGGGAGGCCAGCGTTCAAAAGCTCAGGTCCCCCGCGTTCAGCAGGATGGCTGCAGCAGTGCCTTGCCTGTTTATCTGCTGCCTGTGTGGGACATGGCATCTCTCCAAGTGCTGGGCCTTTGGCTTCAGTTCCAGAAGCTGCTGGAGGTGGTTTAGAAACACTGGTCAGCTGCTTTTGGTTACAGAGCAAAGCATCAGGAGTATTCAACAGCCCAGCGTCCTCTTTCTGAAAATGCAGCAGACTGCCCTCTGGCTCTTTACCAAGGATCCAGAACGTATGGATCCTCCTCAGTAGTTTTCTTTGTGTGAGAGGAGTTCTGTGTTATCCCAAATAACGCAAAACAGTTTTGCCAAGTAGTAAAGCAAAGCAAAGAGGCCTCTAACAATTAGTTTCACATACTTTCTTCTAACAAAAGTAGTTCCAGCAGTTTGGAGGAAAGTGAACCCTGGTATAACTCGGGTTTCAAACACTCGTGAGTCACAGTGTAGGAACAAATTAATTGTAAAAAGCATATTTTGTGGCGAATGCCTCTGTTCATAGTGTTCCTGTGTTATCAACAAGGCATTTTGTACTGGCCACATACAGCAAGCATTAAGTGCAGTTACTGAGTGTTGCAAAAAAGATGTTGTGAGTGATGCAGTCAGTTTGCACCTTATTGCAATATTGGTTTTTTACTGCAAGCTACAGTGATATGTAGAGTATGCGCACAGCTGTTTGCTTATTTTCAGTGAATATGTAAGAAATTATGATGATAGCAGTGTTGCTCAGAGGACACAGCTGGATAACTTATCTAGAAATTCCAGAAGGCTGAGAGTGAGTTTCCCCCCAAATAGCTGATTTTATCGTTGTTTGATTGAAAGTTCTGACACTTTAGACCTTCAGTTCAGCTCCTGAAGTCCTAACGAATCAGAGCTTGCACCTATCAATCTGCCACAGCAATGAAAATCCCTTTTGTCTATAAACTAAACTGATGAATGAAAAATAAAACAATTAAAATTACAGCATTCGTTTTTGCACAACATATTATGCTTTCTTTAAAGTCCTAGACAGACCTGAAGGTACTCCACTTAATGCTCATGAGCATCATTTTTCAACACTAATGGTCCTATCAGCCAAATAGCCTCAAGACTGTAGAGTATCATTCACCACATTAGTTCCTGTCCCTCCTTTACACACACACACACACATACACACACACACAGAGAGATTCTTAAAATGAACTTTCTGCTTTCTGTCACTCACTATATTGATGCAGACTTGATCTGTTGTTATCTCTGCTCAGTGTGTACTCTAGTGTGTACTCACACGCACACGCACAAATGCACACATGGCCCCGTGGCTGCCCTGAGGGAGTCAGATTTATGTGTGTTTATTTATCCCAACACTGTGGGTCTCTGGGGGTCTGCCAGGGTCAAGCACTCCCAGAGGAAACCCAGGAATTCTCCTGTAATTCCCTTCACCACAGACACACAAGCACTCGCTTCAGCACAACTCAACGCTCGCTCTCTTTCATCCCCACCCCCACTAGAGAACACATCACTCACCACTGCCTCTGATCTCCATGAAGCTTGATCATGGTACACTGCCCATCAAAAATTTGGGTACAACTAGTTTCTTGGAATTTGACTTTTTTTTCTTTTTTCTTTTTTTTAAAAAAGATGGATAAATAATGAAGACTTATTCTGTTATATTCAAAGCTACCAACAACATAGTCATAAGTTTAACGTGTTTTTGAGACTGTGCCTTTAACACTGATTATGATTGATCCTCATTCCATCTGCTGTGTTGCAACACACAGTATTTAAATCTAATAATCCCTCATTCGTTCTTTTCTGTAACCGCTTCAACTCTTTTATTTAAGCATAATAAGACACTGATGGATGCAAACATTAAGGATGAGTTTTCTCAACTGAAAATGAACAAAAACATTTACATGTACAGACTTTACATGTACAAACAAAAAAATACAAACTACACATTGCTCTCAAGAGGGTCAAACATAGAGGAGGTCTGTGGAGAAAGTTGTGACTGGAGAAATCAGTGGAGGACAGACGAGAAGGATACAGATGGAAACACACTGTCTTTCATCTCCAGTACACACACACATAAACATTCATTAAAAACACACACACAAATACAAACACATTATTTTGCATACTCTGAAGCCTCGTTTTATTTCAAGCTGTCACAGTTCAGTCCCAGTTTGGATAAAGTTCATGAGAATTTGCCTTATTTCTCAGATGGTCCATCTATTCTGTTCGAGGTTTATGCGGGGGCTCAATTTGGAAATGCAAGTGTGTGTGGGGGTGTCAGACGAACAATGCCTGCTGTTTTTATCATAGTGATTGTGAAGGGGTTTAGAGAACGTTTATGGTTAAATATTTCTCATTCACAGAAACTCTTCTCATTTCCCACCAGCTGTGGTCAGATTGTTGCTCAACTCAAAAGAGCCTCATTGTCTGTGTTATGGACATTTTCACCAATTCTGTAAATCCATTGTTGCTGTGGTACTGAAGAAACACAATGTTGTGTGCATAAGTCAGAGACCATGTTTTGTTTTGTTTTTTACATATCTGCTAGCCAATATCCTTTTGTCAAAAGATTTCTGAGGAGATGAGGTATGAGACAACACCATAAAGTGTCCAAATCTAGAGTTCCAAATGTATTAATATATTATTCATATACATGAATTGATACACCTAATAACCACGCAAGACATGACGGTTCCACTGTGTGTCTGTAAGGATATGTAGCTGTCAAGAAATTCGGAGGGAAAAAGAAAATTGCAAACCGAAGCTGCTGCTGGGTTTATTTATTTATTTATTTTAATTAATTATTATTTTACTGTAGTATTGTATTGGACTGAGAGCCCAGACCTCAATATCACCGAATGTGGAATAACATGTACTGTGAAAGACGGAAAATGTAGCCAACTGTAACAGAACAATGGGAGCATGAAAATTATGTAGACAAACCTCCCAGAAAGCCTGGAAGCTGTAATGAAGTGTAGACTCACAAAGTACTGAAACCTGGGGTTATATTCAGTTTAGTAACATCAGTAAAAGAAGACTAAATTGAAAACGTACAAAAATTTATTACATATGAACAAATCTTGTTCTTAAGCTGGCCTTGAGGATAAATTTCCCAATCGCTTCCAATAGTTCTCAGCTGTATTAAACTGTTAAAGTATGACCTCACTATCATAAATCATATCTAAAAATGTATTTAGCCAGAAACTGAAGTGAATTTATAAGAGAGAGAGAGAGAGAAATAGGGAAGAGGATGGATGGATACCAGGGATTCTATGGTTCATAATTCTGTGTGCGGCTGCACTTTCATAGCCTCCCCATGTGTTGCACAACAGTGTTACCAAGTCAATGCTGCATTTGACATCTTGAACACTAGGTTCTTGCTATGCGTACTGAGAGGCAGATGGACTGTGGTACTGAGAGTTCGAGCATGTCACGTTTGTGGTACTGTAATACGTTTTCTGTGACTGAACTGGCAGGCTGCCACTATCAATAGTGAACCCTGCCTCTCTGATGTACTGTGATCCTACCTAAATATGTTGGAGATGACTTAAACGGTGTTCATAAGTAAGAATTTGCACTGGCAGCAAGGATCAAGGCTCTCTGTGTGTGTTTTGAATGGAACCTACCTCTCTTAAGTCTTTTTCCAGGATCAGTCAGTGTCAGTGTTTTGTCACTGAGATATGCACAGCTGCTGGGAGTGTAGTCCTTAAATTATAATTCTTGAATTGAACACAAGCAATTTGTTTTTGTAAGAATGATCCCTGTTGTCTCGACAAACAGGACATGATGCTAGAGATTATGCCTCCCAAATGAAAAAGTTATTGCTCAAATGTTTGTTCATTGACAGCTCAGCTCAATCATTTTCTGTAACTGCGTCATCTTGTTTAGAGTCACGTTGGGCCACGGATGAGTTAAATACAGAGGGGCAGGCCTGAAATGAGTAGATATTTCAGTTCAGGAATGTGTCTAGGCTTTGTGTTTGTGTTCATTTTGAGGAGCAGGTTACAGTGCAAGAGATTATGTCCTGATGACTATGGGAAAGCGAGTTGAGTTAGCCTTTAGCTGCCTTTCAATACCTTCAGGGCACTAAGAGCATTTAACACAAGTTGCACCTAATTACCTGACCTCACTGTGGACTGTGATTAGCCCTGTCAAAACCAGTGATTACCAGAGGTCAACACACCATCTCTCACACACATACACAGAGCAAGAGTGAGTATATCTGAGAACTGTGGGCCTATGGCCAAGGTTTGCCCCCAAACTTCCAACTGCATTTATTTAACAAGGAAATCGAATAAATGTTTAGAGGGGTGTGGGGTGGGGAGGACCAGTCAAATAACACCCACCCTACATACAGACCACATATACGCTGATCAGCCATTAAAATGACCTAGTTCCTACACTCCCTGTCCATTTTATCAGAGCCCCCTACCATATAAATACACTTTGTAGTTCTACAATTACAGACATTCTTCAGTACTCAGGACCCCCAGAGAGCAGGTAGTCATTGGAACAGTGTGATTGTGTTTTGTGATGTAAGGGTGGATCAGACCCAGCAGTGGTGCTGAAGTTTTTTAAACACTCACTCGCTACTCTATTAAACACACCTACCTTCTTGGTCCATTTTGTAGTTAGAATGTAGACTGTTGGCAATTTTCCAGTTCCAACTCAAGTCAAATTAGGACACTAATCTTGTCTCAGCTGATCAGTCTAGTGTAATGGGAGAATCCGGTACAGTTTGGAGAAAAACAACTTGATACTACTTTAGAATAAGACTACACTTTTAAACGTTTATAAATGGCTTGCAGTTTGTTTATTAATTTGGTTTTAAACACAATAAAATCATGAATCATCAGTTATAACACAAACTGAAATGTTAAGTGACCTGTTATTTGCCAATAAAATGTACAGTTAAATCTCAGAGCTTGACAAATACTGACCTTATTTGTCTTCTGCATCAGTTGACATTAACCCTGTCAGCTACAGCATATATTTGTTAATACATTAGACCATTTAACCACCATGTTTCATCGATTACCACTGAAATATCAGTGAAAGAATGTCTTTTTATACACTGATGATAACATGGTGTACCTTAACTTCTGAAATGAATAAATTCACATTCTCAGGTCGTAGCTTTATTTTACCTCAACATTTTCAGTCTAAAAAAAAAAGATGTTACTGTCACCCTTTCTGTCTGTTACAAATTACTAATGACCTTTAAGGTGTTTACAGCCCATTTAATAACCATGTAATACAGTTTTTTTTTTAAACCTTTATGGCTGTACTCTAATTTTAAGGTGGTACCCATAACTTTAATTACTTTACTGTTTGCTTTTACTATGATGTGTATGCATACAATGTTCTCAAATCTGTGCGCATCATTCTTTGATTTCATGCTCAAAAGCTTCTCCGTGTGCCCTCCCTGTTATCAGCGCTAATTATATTTGATAATTGAGTATTCAACTCTGACCCACTTGTTCATCAAATAGAAATTTGAGCCTAAGGTTGTTTGTGTATAATTAGGACTTGTCTTAGAGAGAATTATAAGTCGCCAGTGTCAGTCAAAACAAGGTGAAAGGTTGTATAGCAGACAGAAAAAACTGTGAGCTCTGTCTGCCACCTGCTGGTGAAGCGTCTCATGCTAGAGAAGCCCTTATAATAAAAGCAACTTATCTTAGTTTTCACATATTTATTCTTTACAAATTACAAACGAGTTATATTTTTGGGGAAAAAAAGAAATACAAGCATTAAAAAAAATTGCACTCCTAGTTATTTAAAAAATTATAATTAGTAGCTACTTTACACAAAGAGGGAGCAACCCTATTTAAGAATATATTACAAAGAAATTCATACTCTAGCATAGCATTTAGTCAAATTTCATTAAGTGACTATACAGTCAACACTGGGCACTGGGTTTGATTTGTCATTACACAGCCCTGTAATATCTTTCCTGCAGTATAAACACTGCAGGATTACTGGATATGTGAATTTCCAAGTTCTATATAAATTGTACCATCCATGATTTATATGTGCTCTGGACACTGCTGTGGGGCCAATGCCAGAAACTATAGTGAAACTGTGAAGTGGTTGGGTGTAGTTCAGGCTCCTATTGTAAACCAACTAAAGCTATAAGAAACAGTACACTGGGGGACCTCTTAAAGCAGGCAGGACGCGTCTGTTTATCCTGGACCTTCAACTCACCGCTTCTCCAGTTTCTTGAACTTGGCCTCTGTGGATAAAAAAAAAAACAAAATTACTGACCAATTGTGTATGTCATGAGCCCAATGAAAGACTATATATTGGCCATTTCCACATTTTAGTAGCACTTCTTGCTAGTGCAGTCTCAGCAGTGGAGCCCTACAGTTCAGCGTAGGCATGTTTAAGTTGTTTCTTCACTGCAAATATGAATCACACTTCATTTAAAGCTGCTTTGACAATAAATAAAATATTGTCACCTTCAATTTTAATCACGCTTGATGCAATATACATTCATTCATTATCTGTAACCGCTTATCCAGTTCAGGGTCACAGTGGGTCCAGAGCCTACCTGGAATCATTGGGCGCAAGGCGGGAATACACCCTGGAGGGGGCGCCAGTCCTTCACAGGGCAACACAGACAAATGCAACATACAATATATAATAAACATAACCGTTTTTTATTTAACACATTATTTTGTATTTTACATGTATAAATATTCAGTTTCTGCTTTTCATTGAGCTGGAAAATTCTTGAGTTTTAGTTCTAAGCTTTATTCTGATGGAATAGAAACTGCTTTAACAGCGACTGTAATTGAAGGTGACAATTTATTTCTTGTGGTCAAAGCAGCTTTGAATGAGGTGTGATTAATATTTGCGCCATTGTTATGAAAAAAAAAATTTAAACATGCTTACATTGAATTGTAGGTCTCCACTGGATCTTCACTGAAATAATAATGAGAGTGTAGTATCTTCTGATTGCTCAAAATATAATCATTATATTTTTGTAATATAGTTATGCAATGTGCTTTTGAACACTAAGGAGATACTACACACTCATTATTCCATGTGCAATTATTAACTTTGAGAACATATGTGTAGTGCAATGTTTGGTCTCATTGCACCATCTAGTGGTACACATCATACATTTATTTCACATGGGTCAGGACTAGAAACTGATTCAAGCTTGTGTTCTCAGATTGTGTTTGTGCACAATAAAAGTGTAAATAAAATAATTTCAGCAAGCATTTAAATGTTCTTATATTACCTTTTAGACTTTTAAAACTATGCAAGACATTCCACTTACCCAGTTTTTTGGAATATGTGTCCAGTTTATACGCTGCTTGCTCCAGAGCTGTGACCTGTTCTTCAATCTGATTTATCTGGTCTAAATATGGCTGTAAGCTAGCATCTTGAAAAGCAGAAATATATATATATATATTAGTTGACCAAAGTTTCTGTGTGTGTGTGTGTGTGTGTGTGTGTGTGTGTGTGTAATAAACAATGAAAATCCCTGTCTATTTTTATACTTATTTTAAAATACCATTGTCAAGGCAATACATCAATCACAGTAAAATCATGGCATCAGTTAGAGGCCTCACATTTCTGATTGAGGTCTTGTAGGTTGCGGCTAATGTTAATTGAAATGTCCTTCATCTCCATGTACTTTAGACTGGTGAGTTTGTTCATATTCTCCAGAAGTTTATAGTCCTCACAGGTGGCTGGCCAAAAAAAAACAAAGTACATGACAAAAACCCAACACACATTAATATAGTAATTATGATATTATGGATACACTTAATATTATGGGCACACTTGTCAGTTAAACATCAAAAAGTGTCCGCAAATGTCTACGATGTGCATACCAGTGAGCTCTCCTTGAAGGAAAACGGCCATTTTGTCAAACATGTCTCTGCAAAGTTCATTGATGTCAGGGTCAGCAGGTTCGGTAGCCTCTTCTGCTGTTTCCACACCACCATCAACTGCAACAGACATTCACCAAATGGTGAGTGAAGATGCTTGGCTCCCATTAGGAAATATGTGTGGTTAGTGCATTGAGAAGAGAAAATTAACTGCATAGGTTCAGCTTAATTTTTACAGCTGGAGCTCTCACAGTTGCTGATATAGCATGTATAAATATCTGTGTAACTTTAACATAGTGTATAGCATTGATGGCTTTCACGCAGCAGCCTAAGGTTCAATTCCCAGCTTAGGCAGAAACTTCATTCTTTACCAACATTAGTCTGAGCAAGACTCCTAAATCTGAATTAGCCTTCCCTTGCATCATAATTTTAAATAATAATAATTGTTGCTCCAGATAAGCACATCTACAAAATACCATAGACATGTAATACAGTGGTCCTCTAGCTGTCCCCAGGGATCCCCTAGCTGTATATTTATTTATTTAAAACAGTCCTATCCCTAAAAAACACTTCAAGGTCTGGTTCGAGAACAATTGATATATCTGTGTACAAACTACCAATAAACCTTCATTCAAATGTTCAGTTCAGTTTTTTTATTTGTAACATAACATCTGCATACCTATAAATAAATTTAGCAAATAACTAAATACTTAGAAATTCATTTACATGGGTATCATGTTTTTCACTAAAATAAGTAAAAAAACAAAAACACAAAAACAACAACAGAAAACAAAGGAGCATATTCCAAATTATTAATTATAATATAAACACACTGTGGGTAACTAAGACATTCAGAAATATGAAAAGGTAATCCACTACATAACAGAGTCACAACAATTGCTTTACGTCTTCCAATAATATTCAGGTTCTCACAATTAATTGGATGCATCTTAAATTAAAATGACGCTTTATTGGCCAAGTAGTTTGTACATTCAAGGAATGACTTCAATGCACTGCACTAGGTCATGAAAAATACACCCAAATATTTGTTACATGCCTAATAGAAAGTTACTTATATTTATCCGTATAGATACATTATTATATCAAACATTTATGTATCTGGGTAAAAGCTAATTATTTGACCTACGTGCACAATACAGAATGTAAGGGGTCATTTGAGTTCAAGCCCTTGTTTGGAGCTTGCTAGTCCGATGTTTGTTATGTTATTTATTGCAGGACTCTCGTTGACTAGCTTGTCACAACACTTTGGATGCGCCTACAATAGCTACTCCTGCAATGCATTATATAGCTCATGAAATAATGGCTTAGTTACACAACACCTATCAAATATCAAGTACATTAACTGTGTATAAATACTTCCTATGTATTGCACAGGGTATAAGGAGTCATTTGATATTTACTCATTCTCCTATATTTTGTCACAAGCCTGCTATTAATGGATGTTTAAGTGTTAAGGTGAAGCACGCACTGTTATTGGTGGGCCTTCTAGGCACCGGAACGACATTTTCGCTCGCTCCGTCTTGGCCCACGTCCTCCCTCTGCTCGGAGTCGCTTCTGAGGTTTAGCACTGAAGGAGGAGCGGGAACTCTGCTGATACTGTCCATGACCGCGGCCTCTTCTCCGGTAGCCGCCATCTTCAATAACAAACTCACATGACTGGACTCTCCGAGCACATGACTCCGCACATTCTTCACCACTACCACGCCCTTATTAAAAAAAAAAAAAAACTACTACGATTAGCATACATCAAAATATACAAATACGAATATGCGCGAATAGAGTTTAAATAATAAAAAGGAAAAATATTATAGAAATTACCAACTAATATTGTAATGTTCACCCAACTTGTAACATAAACATTTAAAAAACTCAATTTGATGTCATCGCGCACATTCTGTAATAATGAAATGTATATTGTAAAAAATGTATTTCCATTTTTATATACATTTTATATTTCAGTTTGTGGAGCTGGGATACTGGACGTATCTCAAATCGCTTCTTCCACCATCCATAGTGCACTAGGCGGGTCTGTTACATACATACATACAAACTACACGTTTTATAATTTAAATATTACCCTACAGGGGGAGTAGGATGCTATTTGAGATTTAGCCTGGATTTTGACATCTTTATTAAAGTGAAGACTTTCAAAATAAAAGTCATTTCCCAAGGCCCAATTTTATTCGATACAAATAAATATCATGAGGTAATTATATATAATATATAAATCTATTTTTGGATACCTTGGACGATATTTGTCAAAGGTTGAAGAAAAAAAGATTTTGAATTTCTCAAACATTTAATAATCTTGGACTTAAAAGCCTATGGAAGTCTTTCTCATTTCCCGCCATCCGTTTAGTTTTATTAACTGCGTCTATCGTTTAATAAAACGATTTTTGCGAATAAATACAGATGCTTGGAATATAGCTACAATTTTAGTTAGTATAAGTGAATAATTATTATATGTTGGCCTGCTACTTGGATGAATAATTGCAATATTTCTACATTAATGGGATCTGTTTTGCTGATTTTGAATGTTAAATGCACGAAATATTTGGTACCAATAAAAATACTGATGTGTCTCTAATGGAGTTTCTTTCTCTTTCCCACCCACTCTCACACACTATCCATCCTCCCTCCCTCCTTCCCTCCCTCTCTCCATCGTGACAGGACTCTCACTGTAAACATGGCGGCGTGCAGGGTCTTTGCTGTGTGCTGTTCTCCGCCGTAACTAAAGTCTGGATAATCTCGTATAGTTCAATCATGGAGACCGAGGAAGAGCAGCACATGACGACGCTGCTATGCATGGGCTTCCCAGACCCCGCGGCCATCCGCAAGGCGCTCCGCCTCGCCAAGAACGACATCAACGAGGCGGTGGCGTTCCTCACTAACGAAAGCCCCGGTCTCGGCTACGGCTACGAGCCGATGGAGAGCGGCCCGAGTCCGGGTTCCGGTCCTCGAGGAGACGGAGAGGGTAGTGGCAGAACCGGGACTGGGACCAGCGGCGGCTCTGGGGGTTTCGACCCTCCGCCCGCGTATCACGACGTCGTTGAGAGCGAGGTGAGGCCCTGGAGTTAAAGTGTTATAACCGCTATTTTCGGCCAATAGTTGGAAAATCGTCTCGCAGCAAGTGTAGTTAGCGCGACTACACGGCTGCGTCTCATCGGATTCTTTTACTCTACCAACCTGCGCACTGCTTCTGGTGGCGTGTAGGGTTCCAGTCATGGTAAACAATGAGGAAATTGCTTACATGAAATTATTAGTGAGGCCCTGCATAAGTTTAAAGAGGGGCAGATTAAGCCATTCTGGCTGCATATTTTAGCCGCTCATGCCCCATCTGGTGAAGTTCGCATGGGTCCCCGAAATCCTTACCAATCATTTTACAAGAAACACAACATACCAATATATAATACAGGCGGTGTAGTAAGTTTGGAACTTTAAGGATGTTGGTGTGCGATTTGAGACACAGCCCTTATCTACCCAGGCTAACAGCGCTCACATTGTAGCGAGAAAGTGCAGGGCTCCCACATATTGTCCTAGAACACATTCTAATTCTCCTGTCATTGAAATGTGAAGTGACATTAGAAGATTGCTAAAATGACAAGGAGATATTATTTAGTATGTTATGTGAACAGTTGGGTGTTTAACCCACGCTGAGTCCGCACGGTTTAGCCAGTGTTTTCTAGTCTATTGAGATGTGAAATACTGCAGTGTCATACAGATGAACAAAGCTACACACCAGCCAACTTGTAGACAACGCCGTCATGTAACTGAACGTTTAAAATTGAAATATAAATGAATGTCAGTATCTGGATTGCGTTTTTCATGTATCTGCAATGTGTCAGTGTGATCAAAGTAATTCTAAAACGACCCCCTGTGAGGAACACGTATTCTAGAAAACGTTCTTGGAAGTCCTTTGAAATGGTTCCCTTTAAAGAGTGTGAAACCTGTCATTCGGTGGCTGTCAGGAGCTGAAGGGGAAAAGGGACAGGAAAGTGGCGGTATTTTGTCCGGCTAACCGCTAAACACAGGGGCTAGGAGCAGAAATACCGCCACATGTGGCTAAAGGAACAGCTCAGGTGTTTATAGACAGTAGGAGAGCTCTAACGTGAGAATGGCCTCTACATTTCATTCGTTGTTCGTAGCAGGATAAGTGAGGTTTTCGGTCTCTAAACTAGCTTTTCAGTCAGTGTTAATGCTAGTCGCTAAAGCACTGCGTTTTCGGGGGGAGGTGGAGGGGGGTGGGGGGTTCTCATTTTTGCTCATACCGGCTCCAGGGAAAAATCAAGTTAATCAAGATATTTACCTTGTTAATATGTCATTGTGGTGTTTGTTTGTTTATTTATTTATTTATTATACTATAGAAACATGAACGAAATGCCATGGCTGAGCATTTCCACACTGAAGCTGGTGTTCCAAAGACTCTCAAACAGGTGAAAACATATGGCCAGGATTTCAATGAGATTTTTGTGTGTTTCTAAGGAACCAATCCCGTCAAATTTTGTGAGTTGGGACTTTTAAGCAACAGGCGAGTGGCGGGGGACTGAGTGGCTATTGCTGAATAAAACAGAAATATGACAATAATCAGGATTTTTTTTTTTTAATTCGTTCATTTATCAGTAAAGCTTGAACTACAGAAACTGTCCTAGTGTTTGTGTAACGTGGAGTGATTAGCTAATTCAAACCTCACCCACTGAGCAAAGCCTTTATATTTCCATTTATTTTTCAGCATATTTTATTGCATTAAATTGAAACCAAGTCATTTTGAATGTTATGTGAAATGCTGAATTGTAGATAAACTTTCCAAATATACAAAAACAATAATATACATAGGAAAAAATAGGAATAGGAAAAAAACTGAAGTTACACTATATTTGTAGACTTTTTTTTATGACTAGGAAGTTCAGCTACATTAAGGTAAACAATGTGGAGCAGTAGAACTTGGTTCTCTGGAGAGATGGAGCCCCATCCATTTAATTTTATTCTCAAATTGGTGTGGCTTTCTTGAGCCAAATATTATCTGCATTGGTATCTGACCCCATTGCATCGGTATTGTCCCCATTGCTCAATCATATCCTCACCTTTGCATTAGTTGTACATACATTTGAAATATTGATGGAATTTTCCTTTCATATTTGCAGCATGTTGCTGCTGTAACAAGATTTTGGACAATGGTTCTACACTCTCCACAAAAATAGTATGGTATGGGTACAGGTTTATTTTCGTTATAATTATATTGTTAGTTGATCTGTAAATAGGTCTTCAAAATGTACACAGTTTAGAGATGAAGCTTGCTGTGTTCATTCATTTATATTTTTTAGCTGTCTAAGTGCACTAAAATTTGAACTCCCATATTTTCCTTCTTTAAGAGTATAAGAGTTGTATTTTCATTAGGTGGCATGACACTGCTTGATAGCTCCAGGTTCTGCGGGGCACTTCTCTTGCAGGCATTTAAGTGTGTGGCAACCTTTAGACCTGATATTGCTTCTTGTCAGAGTGTCTGTCTGATGTTAGCCTTTAGATTGCTGTCAGACCTCCTTTAAAGACCTGTTAGATTTTATCCCCTGTGGACTTGTCTTGGCCAGTGCAATGCGGGGAGTCAGGTTAATTGAAGTAATAAATACAAGACATTGTGTTGTCCCTTTAATCGTTAAAAACCCTAAGAAAATTCCGCCCCCCCTGGTTGTCTGTGTTATATGGATACATGGATAGTTGAGCTTGGCTTGATGAATGAAGTGTTGGTAATTGGGTGAACTGTTGTCTAGGGAGTCCTTTTGGCATGAGTGCACTAAGAGCATGGCAGTCTTATTAGCACATCACTGAGTATAACTCTTGTCATGATTAATGTCACTGTTTTGGTCTGTATCATGAGGCCTAGTGTTTGTAATCCTCATGCTGTAGCACCCTGAGCTTGCCGTAGTATAAAAGTGTTCCTTATATACATGTGCAGTGATCACAGACATTACTGTGCTGATAATCCTATATCTCTGTTCTGCTGCTATATGAAAGGCCCTTTATACTGGGGTTCATGAAAGTGGTGCAAAATAAATAGTTTGTAAAATTTGTATATTAATCATATACTAAATAACAAACAAGTTGTGAAATGCTGGTAAAACAGCTGTGATTAATACATTCTGTTTACTTAAATGAACTTTAATTATTGTACTTAGGCAATAGGAATATGAGATATATATATAAAAAAGTATGGTGTGTGTATATATGTATATAATCTCACACATTCTTCCATTTACCCTTTGATACATTAACTGTTAATGAAAAGTTTGCTTCTTGTCTATTGAAGCATGGCTACATGATCTAAAAGGTTTTCTAAATTTGCCGCTGTTCCTAATGGAAGATTTTGCAAGGTGTGAGGGTTCCGCTGTAGTTTGATTGTATATGTATTTGCTTTCTGTTTTTATTTGCATTTGCTTTTCTACATGTTTTGTAATTAGGTAGTACAGATTCTTAGGATGCAAACCACATTAAGTTCAGAAATTAGCTTTAACATAGGTTTCTGTTGATTTAGTAAGTGTTCTCATTAAAGAAGAGTATTCAACTGGTGTGTGTGATCCTGAAAAGGTTTTTGAAACTTTGAAAAAATGGACATTTGCTCATTCATTCATTGTCTGAAACGGCTGGGCAGGGCTGGATATTGATTGTAAAATGCCATCAAAATATCTAAGCATCTGTGATTCGTTTTATAATTTTAAACACACATTTAACTGAAAAAGTATTTCCAGTGTTTTCAGTGCCTAATCTAAAAAATGTAAGGACAGAGGCATGTTTAACACTGCATTACAGTGCTTTTCCTTCAAATTTTTTAATCCTTAATATTTTTCTACATCTTGCTTGATATAAAACTGCTGTAAAATAAGTTTCTTCACAGGTCATGGTTGCCACTGTGTGATTCTTCTTTTTATGGTGCTGCATAGAATGATATTTTTGGCCATCTGGACACATTTGGCCATAAATAAGTACTGTTCCTACATAGATTGGATGTATTGATATCTATCCTTGCTTAATAGAGTTTCAGATTGCATTTCTTTATGCAGTGGATGACATTGATAGGTGGCAATGTTTTTCTGAAGTATTCTGCATCGCTGTATTTATAACAGTAGCATTGATGGCTTCTCATACAGTGCCATCTGAGGGCTTAAAGGTCACGCACATTCTGCAGTGGTTTCTAGCATTGCCATACGATGACTGACTGAGCATTTTCATAATTTTCTGTATCTTTTTCAATGTCATGTAACATCATATGGTGAGAGACGCTAACAATCCTTTTATGAAGCTGGACACAAATTAGTGGACCATGACCAAAGACCCAAAGACTGAGAACTAGGTGGAAGGTCCATTTATTTTTATATATATATATATATATATATGTATATATATCTCTTGCTTATTTTGGAATGTTTAAGAATTATATTAATATTCTGTAAATGTTGCACTCTCATTTAATACCATCCATGTGAATTCCTAATTGGTTTGTTTACAAAATACAGTCTAGTTAAAATGTTATAAAATTACACTTTTTGCAAAGATCATTACAGACATAGAAAACAAGTTAGATAACAATAACCTAGGCCTATTATTACACAAGATTACAACTTTATGAATATACCCACAATACATATAGCCTTCATCTGCTGCATTTTGTCTAACATTCTATGTAGAAATGCTGTTCTTGCTGCCAGTAGTACGTAGGCTTGTAAGGCTCCACTTTTAATCCAGGTAGCTGTACTTTTAATCCAGGTAGCTCTGCTGTGTCCACCGCAGAGAATAAACTAATTAATATTAGTATTGATATTCTCCTGTTTCCTTCAAGCATTTCAATTGGATCATGTCAAAGCTAGGTGGGGCATGAGGGTGTTTTTAAATGGCTTTTACACTGTGTGGTGTAAAATTATTGGAATTATTAGTGGAATGTAGAGATTTGTAGAATGTAAAATATCAGCTTAAGTATCCTAAATTGTTTACTAATCTCTTATGTTTTCCAGCTTATTGGTTTGACTTTAATGTACTGCGTGTTATTTATAATTGTTGTGTAAGTTAGCTAAATATTTATAATCCGCCTCATAACTTCTCCTAATTTTCAAATTTTATGTAGCTGATTTTCACAAAATGTAATTTAAAAATACAACACTGCACATTGACAACACATGTAACCATTAATTGTTCCTAATTTTAGAAAATGGCTTCTTTGTCTGCGGAAGGTGGCATTTCCTGTTTTTATGTTGTGACCCAGCATTTGATTAGCTCTAAGCAAGTAATTTGTAGGCTATGCAGGCTTCTTGTGATCCTTAACACATGGGTCCATCAGCCATTTTAAAAAGTGTGAAATTTCTCAGGTAAGAAATGGTAGGACTCAGCTGAGCATCACAATTCTGACAGCCTGTAAATCAACACAAATGTCAGATCCTCTGGTAGGGAGCATTACATTAGGGAAGGAGGAACTGAGAATTAAGGTTTTCTTTTTTTCTGAGGACTAAAACAATTCTAATATCAACAACAATAAAATAAATACAATTATTTTGAGTGCATTCAGTGAAATATTTGAGGTGTTTGTTTAAGGAATTTTTAGCTATTGTTATTACTTTTGTTAAATCCAGTGGCAAAAAGGCTAAATAAAGTCTCATAAAAGTGACCAGACATTTATGAATTAGTCCAGCTTACTCTGAATATTTGTTAAATTTCAGGCTTGCATTGTGAGGTTTTTAGAATTCATAGCTGTCTTCTTCATTCTGTTTCATTATTATTTACTGACCTTTAGAATTGTCTTTGTGGACAACATACACAGAAGGGTCATGTGTAGCAGCAAACGTGCATAAAATTAATGATCTGTGTTGATGTATGCAATGTATTTTCCCACATACAGTCCTTTTGAAATACTGTAACATATGTGTTAACAGTATTTAAATTGAATTATTTGTTGGTGACAGGTTGATATAATTTCTAGACAGTGATTTTCACAGTTTTGGTAAGAAATCTCCAGCATAATGTTAAAGCGGAGAAGAGGTCTGTTGTAGAATATTGTCTTGTGAATTGAAGGGCATGTTGCTCACCCCTAGTAAATCAACACCTACGCAAGCAAAACAGCAGCAGTCCTTGTAGATTTGCGTTAGAAATGCAGAGGTTAAGGAAAAACCAGTATTGGCTTTATTTGGGACCGTTTGTTTTCAAAACAGTGACTTGTTTTCCTTTCTTCTAAACCTTTTCAAGCTTAACAGGATCTTTCTTCATTAATGAGAAGGCATTTCTTACTGACAAGTGTTTTAGAACGCTGTATTTTTTTGGCATTTATAACTCAAGATCTGGAACAGAGGAAACTGCTTTTGACGTGTCAACTCATGGTAACTGATTTGTTTTATAATAAATTAAATCAATAGAGCCAGCAACCTTCCATTGAATTTCTTTTTCTTCCTGTCTTCTTTTAAGTAGAATAGAAAACCAGTCTGTGTGATTAAAATAAAAATTAATTCTTTATATTATCTGAATGTATCAATTTATTTATTCATTTATTTTAATTTATATTTATCAGCTTAATTGAATTATGTAGGAAACATAGATGCTTAAAGGTATAGTTCACGATTGTACTCAAACATCTTTTTATAAAATTCAGAAGATGTTCCTAGTTCTAAAATCTGTTGGTGTGTTTGAAATCGATCCAATGTGTTTATGAACCCTCAGTGTCTGTAAATGAATGAAAAAACAAATTGGCTCGATCTGGTATGCTAGTCTGTCCCTCTCTCCAAATATTGAAAAACACAAACAGAAATGAGGATTGTTTTATTTCTGTTCCATATGTGGGTAATATTGACTTATTTTTGCTGTTTCGCATTACTTAAGGTGAATATGTCTACTAACTCAGGAGATGGCTAACTGCATTACCGCAAGTGCTACAGAATTAAACAACTTGAGTTACAAATGAGTTTCTGTGGTAATTCACAGTGGATAAAATCTTACAGACAAGTTGAACAATCAGCCACCTACAAACAATAGATATTTTCCCTTAAACATACTGTTCCAGCTTAAAAGATGCTGAGCTTAGAGTTGCATTTCCCTTCTTTTGCTTTATTGAACTTCATATAACTCCTTGTCTTGTTTTGCTTTATCAGGATGTGTTGTTTTCAATCTGGTTGTGTATTCTGCATGTCGTGAGACTTGGGTCTATAAATAGTGCAGTGAGGAACACTGATCCCCAGACCTGCTCTAGTCCAGAGAGGCCTGGTACACATAGTAACAGACCGAGGCTCCAGTTACTCCTGTTCTGAACACACACTGCAGTATAGCAAAACAGAGTACAGGTAGGATTAGCCTCAAATACTAGGACTGCACAAGATTGTAATGTAAAACTTACCTCCAGAGCTTCAGAAATGGATCAGCATGCGCATAGCACACAGTTAAGCAGGTAGTGATTGATTGAAGTTGTCAGTATGCCAGGGGTCGTATCACAATAGCAGCTCCTCAGAACAAAAATAGAAAACATATTTCCTTTTATGGATTTTTTTAATTAAAAAAAACACTAGAAGCATTTTATATTGTGAAAGTTATATGACAGATAAACCAAGACAAATTTGGGATGCACCAGTATTTGTGAGAAATGGTCAACAATATACTTTCAGGTTGTTGAAAGCGAAAATAAGAATAACAGATACAGACCACAAACAACAAAGATTACATAGGCCTGCATTAAAATGTCCAATGAAAAATAATGACAGTGAGAAAATTATTTAAAAACACATTTTCTTTATTTTTTCATTCTATTGTATTTGTGCTATAAATACTGAACATATTAACATGTAATAGTGTCCAGAATTTTTTTGTTGATTTGTGTTGAACGTTGACTTGTACATACAGATACGGTTTCTAGAAGAGAGATGGAAACGCCCCAAAGACAAAGGAAATCCCTGAAGCCCAAGGCAGCTGTCTGACAGCAACCACAACCCTCAAACCACCAAAACGCACATTGCAGGATGTACATCAGATTTGTGTAGCTTTGCAAATCCCTCCATATTAAAAAAACACCAGTCAGTAGCATGTATTTTCAAATGCCTCTGACATTTGGACTCCAATTGTTTTCACACCTCCAGAATATTGAATTGTTTTGTAAAGCTGTGAAGGCAAGGCTAGTCAGTATAGGGTGAAAAAATGGATTTAGAAGAATGTGCAATTAATTGTGATCTAATGATCATATATATTGTTTCGGCAAATCAGAACTCCCAGTTCTCACCCAATATCTTACACCATGCCTGACCAAAAGAAGGAGAATTCACACTGAGCTTATTATCCAACTATACTGAGGAATACCGCTCCATAAATACCTCCCCGGAAGTGAAATTCTGTGGGCTGCGTAAATCTGCAGAAGCAGAGTGATGGGAAGTGAGTAGTGAAGGCTAACAGATATGTGTGCCATGTGACCTCCTGATATCCATAAAGCCTGCTGCATCCTAGCAACAAACACAGGGAAGTCTGTTCCTCTTGGTCATATGTTAACAACAGGTCCGTGTTTACATTTGTTCTTCGCAAGGTCAACATGTTGTGGACAACAGATTCTGATGTGGTCAACTTAAAATGACTAAGCTGTTGGAGGTTTGTGTGTGCATTATGCAATTTGACCTTTTTAGGCATTTATTTTATTTTTATTTTTTTGCCCCACCCACTTCTCGCCAATCTAACAGCCCATCCCAATTTACTGTAAACATACCCATTTTTACCCTTTTTTTTACAAGGGTAAAAAGAAGAATTCCATTGATTCTGTCTTCTTAATTCAGCTGAAAAGACGCAAGCAATATGTATTTAGAATGATTAGATTAAAAAATGGTCCATTCCAGATAAACTGGGTAAAAAATGTTTTAATATTGATAGGAACCAAATTTTACTGTGTCAAATCTAAAACAAATCAAAAAGAATTGTTTTATGATCCTTTTGTAAGGTTGTTAAAACAGAGGCAGAGATGAACATGCTGTATTTTGACTGGGAATGTAAAGACAAAAGATAAAGAACCACCATCTCCCCTCACTGTCCTTATACTGTCTTTCTGTGAGCTGATGGGGCCTAAGTAAGAGCTGGGCATAGTGCATTTCATCATTGATCAGAGGCCAACTGCTAGCAAATTGATTGACAACCCCTAAGTGATGTTGAGATGAATTGATGCATCCACTGGGGGCTGGCATGGCACTATCCCACTCAGTTGTGTCAATGTATAATTAACAAAGGCTAAATACAGACCATAAGTGATTATCATTTTTTTTGGACTTAAACATGCAAATTTATGCTGCTTTATTCCACACTTGTAGGCTGAGATTTAAATACCTACTCCTGCGAAAGAATAATTTGGGTAAATCGTCAGCAATCGACTTAACAATCCTTGGTTACTAACAAAGCAGGGGGCAAGAGAAGATTGTCAGTAACCGTGCTGTTTTGTAGAACAAGTGTGCTGTCTCTCAGTTTACAAAACTGTAAGCTCCATTTCAGACAAGAACAACATAATGGTTGTATTATTTAGAAGCACTTCTGGGTCCAACTAAGGCCTGAACGGTATGTCTGTTGTCTGATACCTAATAAGCTGATAACTTTATTACTGATACAGCTGTAAAAATGCCATGTTCACACTAGGGTTTGAACATATAACTATTATACCGTATACCAAAGTATTTAAAAATGTTATAAAACATTTTTATTGCCAGCATGTGTCATGTGAACTGTTGGGCTTTGCTGAGCAGAACTACACAGCGCAAACACTCCTAAAACCCTTCACTCACAGATATGAGGTTCAGTGCATACAAATATGAAACAATACCACAAATGCCACATTGGAAGACCACATCAATTGACTGCATGATGGAGGATACAACTAAAAAATCCACTGGTATTCATATGCATATGTCTATAATATTCTTAAGATTCAAGTAATATTTAATGTAAAACATTTATTTTCAGCCCAGGTACCGGTTCTAGCTCTTGTCCTGGAGTAGCTTCTTCCTGTACACCCACCATGATTTTCTGTTTTAGAAATATTTTCATGATTGTATTTGATAGATAAGGAACCTTCTGGTCATGATGTACTGCAAGAAACAGAAGCATTTAACGATCAAACCTTAGAAACAGGCTTGAGTAAAATTTTAGCTGTAAAATCTTTTACAAGCATATCATTTCCCTGAGATCATTATAACGTGACAGAATTGAATATTTATGGCTATCATTAGTAACTTTCTTATATTAAATAGACTGCATCTACTACACTGTAATGAGTTTGGCATAAAAAGCACCAGTCCTGGCATGCCAGATATGCCCTTTAAATTGCTGTCATTATCTCAGAGCAAGCACCTATCAAAGCTGAACTATTAATGTGTCAGATGAGATAATGCCTTAAAGTTCTTTAGAGAATTGCAGAGCCTCTCACAATATCTTTCTTGTCTATGAGGGAGATATTCTTCAGTTGTAGTATGAACATGTAAATAATTGAGCAGGCAGGATATGTGTTTCCTTGGAAATGTTGGCTTGGTCTTTTGAATGAGGAACCTCTCACTCATTCACTGGTGCACCCCACACAAACACACATTTATTTACTACTGTCAGGGCTGTCCTCTTCCAGGTTGTGCTGAAAAATGTGCTGAAAAAATCGCAAATCTCTGCACTGCAGGTGCAATAATGCACACCCCAGAACCATAGGCAGCAGGAGTTGCAGAGTAGGTGACTAGGGCCCCCCACTCTGTATCTTTTTTTTTTTTTAAATTCCTTACAGCACGGAGTCTTTAAGTGATGTGACAGTACAAGCAAGGGGCTTTTCTTTTAAGAAAAAGTTTTAATGAATTATCAGATAATTATCAGATGGCTTGACCCTAAAATTTGTAACTAAGCTAACGGACTATAGTTTGCTATATTCTGTATTATAACCGCGGTTTTATATGGTTACTGATTACTCCAAACAGGATTTTGCTGCTGAAATAATGGCCAAATTTTACAACACATTGTGTGACCTCATTTTGCTGGGGTCTGACTGCAATGAAGATTTCCTGGCAAATAAACCACAGTACAAGTAAATGACAGTGTACTGTTTGCATCATTCCAAGCTGCTGCCTCTTGGCTACTTTTTAATTTTGTGTTGTAACAGTGATTTTTGTGAGGAACAAACCTTATTAACTTTGAATGAAAGTCTGTGTAAATAAGTTTTTGGAACATTTCCATCAGCCCATTCTTCATGATTTTTTTTACATAACATGAAGGACAGGTGCTGTGTTCAAATAATATAGTAAACTAAAAAAAATGATAAAACGGATATACATGATTTTCATTGGACAGCAATGATATTAGGGATTTTTTTTGTCCCATCACTTTTTAATGAAACCACATTTTACAGCCATATATGTAGACACATATACAGGGGGTCCTCGACTTAAGACGTTAATCTGTTCCTACGTCGCGTCGTAAACCGATTTTCCGATGTAAACCGATACCGTGTATTATTCCGCCGCACAGACCAAACACGAAGTTCGCGTTACGACATTTATGACGCAGAACCACTTAAGTCGAAAGAAGGCTTTATACAGTAAATAGGAGATGTGTCGTAACCACGAAATATGATACATAACCACTGATATGGAGCAACAGCTGCGTGTGCGCTTGCGAGCCATACACCTCCATAGGCTGCCAAGCAATCACAGCCACGTGACACACACTTTCTTAGACACGCTCTCTTTATGAAACATCTTTCATATGAGAGCCACAGACTGTTTTCACTGTATTTCACATAAGGGTAGAATGTCTGCTCTTCAGGTGTCTTTTTATGGAGCTGTGTTGATTGTTATTGCTTTACATTTATACAACACTTGGGGCTGTCGGATGGGATCAGGACTCTAATTCAGAATTATTAAATCCTTGGCGATAGCAGCTTAAAAAGGTACATGTATTCTGACACTTTGTATTTGACGCTGACAAACTTCACTGTCTCACAAGGTCCCTTGTAAAAGGCACACATTTGTAGAGAAACATAAATCAACACCTGTTAAATGAAGAATACTAACCAACAGGTTTCACTTTCATTTTACACACAGGCATTCTTCAGGTTTAGTCATAAAACCTGTCAGCTGTGATATCCCAGGTTATTACAAACTAAAGAGACTGGCATGACTGAAATGAAATGAAACCTTTGTAACTGGTGTTTCTGGCTGTAGTAGTTTTGTAGCAACTTGGTTATGCATTTAATTACATTGAATCATGTATTTACACGATACCTGATGCCAAGTTGCTAATGTTAACAGAATGTTTATATTAAAAGTGTAAACTCCCTGCTTTGTGGATGGATCAGGGCATTCATATATCATTTCCTGATATTCTATGTTCTGTGTATAGAGCTTCTTTCTGTTTCACACTGTTTGGTGTGTGATATTTGTTTTTTCCTCTTTTGTCTGGTGCAGAATTTGGAAAATGTTGTTCAATGTTGTTAATTTCTGTTTCACTTGCACGTAGAGATTTTTATTTGTTTATTTATTTAGGTATGGTGGTCTTGCCTCATGAATGTACTGTGAGCTCTCGTTAACGCTTCATACTTCACTTCTCTCAATTGTACCTAATTACTCCCAACCTGTTCCTTAACCTTCACTGAGACTCAAAGCCCAGCCTGAGGTGGTAGTAGGACCCTTTAGTCAGTAAAGCCCTCAGCACAGCACAGTAAGCTGCTTCACGCTTCATTTGAATTCAGTTTTCAGGGTGACTTTCCCCTCTGTGACTTCGAAAATCACTGACAGCAGGAGCTTTGGAAGGCTGCGCCACGCTCTATGCCCTTAAGCACAGGGAAAGACGGAGAGAGGGAAAGAGAGAAAGAGTCTTCATTTGCTCAGTCTTGCTTTCCAATCTGGCCTTTTTAAGAACCTGATTATACATTCATATACTGCAGTCAGCCAAGGGCAAACATATGTTTTGTATAGCCTACTAGCGTCCTCCTAACAGGCTTGTTTTGTCTCTGCAGTGGCTCTGTAGTGATCTAACTGTAATGTGAGACTCTATGCTGACCATTGCAGCACTGTCTGCAGGTGGGAGGGTCACGTTCTTTTTTACAACATTTTGAAGAAATAGGGTTTAGAAGAACCTTCACCACTTAGATCTTCTGTTTAAATTGTTATGACATCTCTGTTACGATAAGCATGATTTATTTAGATGTCTTTTAAAAGTGAGAAAATCACTAATCAGCTCATCAGGTTCTTCCTGAGTGAAAGTTGATGTGTAGTAGCTTATCAAATATCAAAACAGCCACAGTAGGGAACCACCGGCCCAGCAGAGTTAGACTGGGCTCAGTGGCTTTCTCAGTTTGCCCTCTGTTACTGTGGTAAAACGTCAAGAAAAAACATTGCGTAAGAATGGTTCTATTTATCAGTCTTTTTGACATCTCAGTTTAAATGCTGGTGTTTTAACCGAAGTGGAAAAGAGGCAGCTTCTAGCAGACATTTAGTATGGCAGTCAAATTAATCTGCATACCCCTTCTTGTTACGTAACACGCACCCTGGTGCTGTGTAATTTAAAATTAATGCTGCAAATAGGATTTGGCAATACAGTAATTTACAGCGTGTCATATAAAGTATGATGCAGTCAGAAATAAGGATTTTCTTAAAATGCCTTTAGGACATTCTTTCTAGTGTTGAGATGTTTATACAAATGAAAAGTTTACAGGGATGTTACAATAAGCTGTAAAGTAAGTAATTTAATCTGCAGAGCATCAGAAAAATGTTACTGGTGTGATGAAATATAAAAAGTACTTGTAGAGTCATTTTCATTTCTTTGATAATTACATGATAAATGTGAAAAGCTTCAGCTGGATCATTAATTGCCGTTAATTCCTGTTTTTCTTTCTCTCTCAGAGGAATAATGATGAGAATGGGAACTGTTCTGGGGGCAGTATGGAATTCCCCACCACTAACCTGTATGAACTGGAGAGCAGAGTTTTTACTGACCACTGGTCAATCCCCTACAAGAGAGAGGAGTCCCTCGGCAAGTGCCTCATTGCCTCCACCAGCCTTGCCAGACTGGGTAAGATTGCACTGCTGCACAAAAGAGTGTATGTGGGAAAAAAAATCAGCAAAGGGATCAGGCTTAGTAAAGTATTTTTATGTTTCATATTTAAATGTGATAGAGAAAATTCATTTACATATGTACTGTATACACTGTCCCCATTCTTTGATTGTTAATGCTTTGTTTATTTTAGTGTGTTATGCTTTCTGTGTGTGTCTGAATCTGATCATTTAATTTCCGTTTTTCCTTAGGCCTGGCTGATGCAGATGAGAACTGTAAGAGATTCATGGATAGATGCATGCCTGAGGCCTTCAAGAAGGTGTGCTAATGTTTGTGCACCCGTGTCATCCACAATGTTAATACTAGCAATACTGCTATTGTGGATGCTGTAAATACATCCTTTTGATACATATACATGGTCAATCTTGTATATATTTTTATTTACAGCTTCAGCTCATAGGGCTGAAGGACTTCAGGATATCTACCTAATATTAGTTTCTCAAATGATTATTACAGTTGTGTTTTTACTATTTTCCAATTCCAATTTTGAATGCTGGTTGTGAAGTGCCAGACTGTCATTTAGTAGTTGTTATTTACCCAGCAGTGTTTGACTGATGTGATTAGTGTAATAATCCTTTATATATAGTCTGAGTATGGCCATTTAAAAATCATAAATACATTGCACTTAATGATAAAGGGTAGGATTAATATTATAACACTTGCAGTTTGAAAATTGCACTCAAATTGTAATTTTGATTTAATAGTTTAGCCCATCAGCATATATTTCACTGTATATAAATTTTATTTTCTTCTTGCCCTCTCACCCTCTGTTTTCCTCTCCTCTGTAGTTGTTGACATCAAGTGCAGTGCATAAGTGGGGGACAGAGATTCATGAAGGCATCTACAACATGCTGATGCTACTAGTGGAATTGGTGGCAGAACGGGTCAAACAAGACCCCATTCCTATTGGCCTTATGGGAGTACTGACTATGGTGAGAAAACGGATTCCAAGGCTCCACCTCAAAAATATTATCTTCTCACTCGGAAATGAAGGCTCTTTAAAAATCTTTCATGTCAGATAACTTGGCAGTCACAAATTAAAAGCATTCTTAATCTGTCACCTGTTTAAATATTAGGGCAAAATTAGCCCTTTCTAGGAGTTTGTTATTCCCTGTTGAATAACAAAGACTCCTATTCCCCAATTTGCATGGCCTTGTCATTTCCTTCAATATATTTCATATATTCAATATATCATAAACTGCTAGTGCATTCTTGGTTTGTTTTTTGACTAATCCGTATATTCTGAAAATATAAGTTGATTGTTATATCAAATATTTCTTTAGCTGCAGACATTTGGTATGGATAGCCACTGTATAGCATTGTAAAACAGCTAGCAATGTAGTGGGTGGGCAACAGGCTGGGCACAATGAGCAACCTTAGTTGTTAGGTGTAGCTGGTTGCTGATTGGATCATAAACGGCCACAGCGGCATTATTGGTTAGGCGTAGTGTTACACAGTATACCAGTTCTAGAAAAGTATCTCAATACTTTGTCATTATAAATGGTACAGTACCCCATATAATGAGTACTGGTACTTTAAGAATAATTTGATAAGAGCGGTATTTCCACATGGGGGCAGTGTGCACCCGCAGTGCTTTGCCTCCTCTCCCTCCCTTAATGATTTTGCCACTAGTTATAGTGACTTTTCAGACCTATAGAACCTGACTAAAATGAGCGACTTTCTGTACAAACCTTAGCTACATTATATAGAAGAGGATCGCTGGTAGCACGACTCATTAGAACACCCGGACTGACCATGTGCAGGAGAGACGTCTCTCTCTCTCTCTGCGGCTTCTCTGCTCCTGAAGACAGAGCTCCGGGAGACACTGTTTCCTCAACGTGACACGTCTGCTCCAGAGACGGAGCAGCACAGTCGGTCCGCATGAGTTGTAAATGTGAAAAAGTGCTGCCAAAGACAAGTTTGCTTCTTTTTATAATGCATTTATTCATTTTTCTGAACTCCTGAACTAAGATCCCATAATTGATTGAGGCATTCAGGTTTATTCAAACAGAAAATGTCTCTTATGAATGTATGACATCGGGCCGAAGGCATGATTGGACCCAGACATGGTGAAATGTCACGTGTGGCGTCACACTTCACAAGTAGATACTAGCGATTTTGCCAACCGCTCTCAGCTTATAGCGAGAAAATACGTTACTTTTCCTGACTTTTTTTTAGGTTTTTGCGATGGTATCGTTTCAGTATCTGTATTGAAATATGTAGGCAGATATTGTATCAAAAGTCATCATTTTGTAACAATATTGTATTAAAAGTCATAATTATCGTGACAACACTAGTTAGCTGTAGGATACTATTTCATTTAAATGTTTGTAAGGTGCACTTTTCTGCTTAGATCCTAAAGGGCCACAGCAAACACAGTGTTCAAATGTTCAATGATGATAACAGAAATGTTGTGGTAGCTGGTAGGAAGAGAGTGGGGTGGGCCCTATGTGAAGTTTAATAGTTTGACATAGTATATGTTACATCTTCTTCTGTGTATAATTAATCATCACATTTGTGTTGTTTTTTCAGACAGTGACTCTGACTGAAGTAACCATGTGAAAGCCCTAAATCTATCTCTCTATCTCTCTCTCTCTCTCAAAATTTCTCTGTTTGTCTCTCAGGCCTTTAACCCTGATAATGAGTATCACTTTAAAAACCGTATGAAGGCAAGTCAGAGGAACTGGGCTGAGGTGTTTGGGGAGGACAATATGTTTGCTGTCTCTCCCAGCTCCAGCTACCAAAAGGTAATCAACCACCTCCACACATTTCATTTAACCCAGCTGCTTTGTGGCAAATTCTGATTTGTTGGACCACATGATACTTTTC
The DNA here is from genome assembly GCF_029633855.1 of Hoplias malabaricus. Classification (NCBI taxonomy): domain Eukaryota; kingdom Metazoa; phylum Chordata; class Actinopteri; order Characiformes; family Erythrinidae; genus Hoplias; species Hoplias malabaricus. The sequence continues at coordinate 21,819,277 of NC_089806.1, read as the reverse complement.
CATTTCTCTTCAGTCCATCTTAAAAGAATTTAGGCCCAAAGAAGGTGGTGGTGTTTCAGGATCGTCTGCGTGTGTAGATAGATATATTAATTGATTGATTTTTCTTTAAATGTTAGAGTTTTAACTTGAATATCTGGATGCTCCAACAAATTCTAAACTTTAGCACTAAGCTTTCATCATTTACTTTTTTATTGTGTGTTTGTAGGAGCCTCATGGTTGGCTGGTAGATCTTGTGAATCGGGTAAGCACCTACTGTTTTTATGTGTATGTAGTAATTCAATACTTTTATATATTAGATTTCAGGTTGGTATTTAGAAAAATATAGTTTTTAAAGATACTACAATTTAGCTGTTTGTATTGAAACATTAGTTTTTGTATAGCTTTTTAAAAGACTATAATCACTGTGTTCAATTAAAAAGACTATTTTAAAATCATTGCTTTGCTAATTGAGAATTGATTGTGCAATCCATCCATTCCATCAGGGATGCAGGCAACACAAGCCCTAAGAAAAAGAGGAAATAAGCCACTCTTTCTTTGCCAAGTGTTAACTTAAGATTATTACCAATATTGCAGATATTTAAATACTGTTAAATATTACTAGACCTTGTTTTAACATGTAATAACTGTTACATGAATCCCTCTCGCTTTCATTCTCTCTCACTGTCTGTGCAGTTTGGAGAGATGGGTGGCTTCACAGCAATTCAGAGCAAGCTGAATCAGGAGGAGATGGAGATAGGGGTAAGGTGGACTTAAAATGTGTCAATGGTCAAATCCCAGTGATTGATATCAGACAGATAACAATTTCTGGATATCACATAAGAATACAAAATTAATTCTGTGTAGTCTCATTTTTAAAAAAAAGTTAAATTAGTGGATGACTTTTTTTTTTTAATGTTTTATCTATAATCTGTTTATCTGTTTTAGTCATATAAAAGTCACATGGGCTGCACCTTCTCATATGTACAGTATTAGGAGAGAGGGTTAGCATACTTGTACATTGAATGAGTTTGCAAAAGAAGTCTCCTTCCACATTTAAACTACAGGCTCAGTAGCATCTTTTTCATTCAGGGCAACCATATTGTGATGTAAGGAAATCTGGCAGAGTTTATAATGAATGATTTATTAATCATAGTGCTTTGGAGATGGGCGAGGAGTCAGAAGGAGTGTATGTGAGTGAGTACAGAAAGAGTTCACTGAGGCCAACAGTTCAATTATGTCCAATGTGTTAAATAAAGTGTTTATCCCTGTTTGAGTTAATCCTTTTCTAAACAGAAAATGAAATGAGGAGAAGAGAGGAAGTGGCTCGAAGATTAAGAGGAACTTAAATTGAAAGACAGGTGTTGGGGGCAGGTCAATGATATAGCATAGGTGTGTGTTGGGGAATTCCTTTAATTCTCTTGCCAGGAAAACTGAGCTGATTTATTAACTTCTATTAATTAAGTCTGAGGCCATGGTTTTCTCCCAGAAACAGATGGCATGCTCCCTTTAGGTAGGGGATGAGAACCTACCTCAATTGAAGGAGTTCAAATATCTCAGAGTCTTGTCATGAGTGATGGGGTAAAGGGAGTGTGAGTGTGACCATAGGATAGGTGCAGCATCAACAGTAATGCGGTCACTGTACAGGATGGTTGTGGTGAAGTGAGAGCTGAGCAATAAAGCAAAGCTCTTAGTTTACCAGTCAATGAGCTCTGGGTAATGACAAAAAGAACAAGATTGCGAATACAAGGGGGTTACTGGCCGGATTCTCCGTGATCGTGTGAGGAGCTCAGTGATTAGGGAGGAGCTTTGAGCTGAGTCGCTGCTCCTACGCTTTCGGGCATCTTATTAGCATGCCTTCTGGATGCCTCCCACTGGAGGTATACCAGGCATGTCCAACTGGAAGTAGGCCCTGGGGTAGACCCAGGACAGGCTGGAGAGATTTGATCTCCCAGCTGCCCTGGGAACGCCTGGGGATCCTGGAGGAAAGTTGCAGGAGACCGCCTGGGTTTCTTTGCTCTCCCTGCTTTTCACTGCGACCCTGAAATGGATCAAGTTAAAAGATGAATAAAAGAATGAATAGTCGGAATTAACTCTCTCCTATGATTAAGGTTAGCTATCTTATTTATTTATTTTTACTGCCATTGACACAGACTTTAATAAATCACAGCTCTTCAACATGATGTTATAACCCACATAAATTAAACCTGGTTAAGACAACATTGTTGATGATATAGGTTATTAAATGCAGTGAAATTTGGTGATCAGTATTAGGATGTATAAAGATTTGAGTTAAGTGACTGGTTCAAGTTCGATGGTAGCCCACTAAAGAGGTTTAGACAGGCTGGGGTCACCCCCCTCTGTGCACTGGCCTAAATGCGCCCCCTTGTTAGCTGCCTGTAAAGCCGCCTTGTCTCGGGTTCCGGACGCTTGCTTTTTGAAGGCACACATTAGCATGTGCTGAGCGCCACGGCGGAGAGATAGCGCAGTGACAGGGAAAAGATGCTTTGATTTAAGATTTGCATGTGAAAGACTGTGACACAGGAACAGGATGTAGGAGGCGAGCTTTTAGAGGGGAACGTTGTCTATTGCTACACCTGACCTGCTGTAGCCATACTACTTTGCTGCTGGCTCAGAGCCAGGCCCACAGAGAAACTGTGATTGGGGAGTTCATGTCCAAAGGGACGCCCATAGGCAGTAGTTGCACTGCTGAAGGGAATGAAGAGGAGAATAGGAGGAGGAAGCTGCCTCGTCTCCTCCCTCCTGTGTTCCTTTTATTCAATCCTACTCTGCGAACGGAAGAGAAGTCATTTAATCCAGAACAGAGAACTGATTCATCCCAGCTCTGTCTCTCTGCTTCTGCTTCTGCTGTCTCTACTGCCTAGCATTAGTGTGTCTGCATGTAAGCAAAGGTGTGTGTCATCCCGAGGACACGACTATTCAGTTTAAAATGAAAACAAATATTTAATACTGTTTCCTGATTGTTGTAGTTTTATACTGCTCATCGAGAGGTAGCCTATAATGGAATACAAAGGTTTTGAGCATGTTTTCTTAATATGTTTGCAATAGGTTAACATGACTAGCCAGGTTTCTTTTGAGCAAAACCGCAACATTAGTGCTAGCATAAACAAACCACAATTTAGTGTCTGTGACAGCTAGCCCTTGCAAATAATGGCATATTCCACACATTGTACCACTTTGCTGTGATCCTAGCACTCAGAATTCTGAGTCAAATGATTTTCTGTTTAAGTTTGTAATTCTATTTTGAAAAGAAAAACACAAAATCTGTATTTAGACTAAACATCATCTTCTTACTGAGGAAATTGAAAGACACATGGTGTTCTCCAAATTTGAATGGCAGTATTTGTCAGCTTTCAGTGATGTGTAAGCTTGTGAGTTTGGCACATGCAAGGTTTTTACCTTGTAGATTCCAATGCCATGCTGTGAGCAATGCCATACATGTCTAATTAAAAAGAGATTTTAACAGTTCTTAAGAAGCTTAGGTCTTTGAACATTCACCCTACTGAGGAACTGGGACAGTTTGAATCCCAGTTATACAACGAGTAGAGTAATTGTACTTCCTCAGTTGGATAGCACACAGTGTAGTGTATTAAAGTTTGTAAAAAAAATTTAAGCAAGTACTTTAATACTTTAAAAGCTTCAAAATCATTATTTTGATGCTCCACTGATCTGTAATCCGGAGAATAGAGTCCCTGTCTTTGTTACGCTGTGCTCAGCACTGCAGAAACTGTACTATGTAACTTTTAGAAGAGGGGTGATTTTAGGACAGTGCTGTAAAAGTTAATTACAATTGTCGACTGTAGGGGGAGCCCGGGAGCAAAAATACGTACTTGGTATTCTTTTAGGCAACATTCCTACAGCAGGTAAAGGGACCTAAATCCCATCTGTTTCCTCATATTGAAATCTGATCTGTGGCAATGCGACTGTCTTAAGTGCCAGATTGGAATTCTTATGAATTTGAGAATGATTTCCAGACTCCAGTCCAAAGCATTTTCATTTTAATTTGATGTGCATTAGGGCATGGCAATAGACTGGTCAAAGCATTTTCATTTTGTGATATTCCTTAATCCAGTCTCTTTTCTCGAATTTATGAGAAATTAGGTATTAAGTGTTTTATGAAACAAACAAAAAAGAGAAGATCTTTTTTAGTAGTTCTATATCAGTTTTATATTTTTAATATCATTATAAAGCTGATAAATGTGAATCATGAAAATATAAAACCCATTACATCAGCGTTGTCTAGTTCAAATATTTAGATTTGAGCTTAAATTCAAATATGGGCCACTCTTACCTGCTGTGTGAATTTAGCCTTAAATGATTTTACACTGAGTTGTTTGTAAATTGGCTCCTTTTTTTGCATAAAAAAGAAACTGACAACTTTTTATTGGACCTGCAAACCCAGAAATAAATGTATTAAAATAAGAATTAAACAATATCAAAATTAAAAACGGGCGGCACGGTGGCGCAGCAGGTAGTGTCGCAGTCACACAGCTCGGGTTCGATTCCCGCTCCGGGTGACTGTCTGTGAGGAGTTGGTGTGTTTTCCACGTGTCCACGTGGGTTTCCTCCGGGTGCTCCGGTTTCCTCCCACAGTCCAACACACATTGGTAGGACTCACATAGGCGACTCAAAAGTGTCCGTAGGTGTGAGTGTGTGAGTGAATGTGTGTTTGTGTCTGTGTTGCCCTGTGAAGGACTGGCGCCCCCTCCAGGATGTATTCCTGCCTTCCGCCCAATGATTCCAGGTAGGCTCTGGACCCACCGCAACCCTGAATTGGATAAGCAGTTACAGATAATGAATGAATGAAAAAAATTAAAAACAATCACATGTGGCATGGGCTGTGTCTACATTTTTCCTACCATCATACCATCTCAAAATAATAATGCACTGTATTACTCAGGGATGGTGGGGTGCACTGTCAGTCAGTCTGTGTGAGCATCACTAACTGTGAGTAAGGGTCAAGTGAAGGGTTTATGCGCTGTGTGTTTTAGCTCAGCACAGCCTGACAGTGCACGCCAATTCATGATTAAAAACTCATTTTTGAGAGCAAATTTTGGGGACTGGTCCTGAAGGAGCAGAAAAGTTTGAAAATAAGTTAAATAAGACCGGTTATACACTGTGTAGAAGCATAGCTGGTCAGCTAATCTGCATTTGTGGTTTAGTACACCACAGCAGATGTTTTTTTTCCAGCTAACTCTTCATACCTATGAGCACACAGTCCAGTGAAGGGTCTTTTGAGTAGTTTGTTTTCAGCTTCATTCTTCTCTTTTAACCCAAACTCAACACTAAACTCTCAACTATGGTGGGCTACTGGGCTTGTGTATTTTTTTTTTCTTTTTTTTTTTCTCTTTTTTCTCCTCTTCCCTCTCTCCCCTCACCCGTTTTCAGACTGTGGGCTCCCACAGTGCCATCTCCCTGTGGCTCTCTTAAATGCACAGGAATGAACTCTGGCCTTGGATTCAGACACAGAACAGAAATTTGACACACCACACTCATTGTAATTTTGAAATACAGTCCTCATTTTCAGATACCACACTTATCCAGTTCAGGGTCACGGTGGGTCTGGAGCCTACCAGGAATAACACCCTGCAGGGAGTGCCCGTCTATCGCAGGGTGACACACACTCACACTTTCAGTTACACACTCACACCTGTGGACTTTTTTGAGTAGCCAATCCATCTACCTATGGGGGCTGTGGGAGCAAACCGCAGCACCCGGAGGAAACCTATGCAGACGCTAATATCGCTTTTTTTACCAACGTGCAGTGGGCTCCGTTTCAGTTTGTGGGCATAATTTAGAAACATTCGATGCATTTCCACCAACAAAAATAGGTTCTGGAACCCAAAAAGTTGGTTTACAGCAGGAACCAGTGAATATTAGGTTTTTCAGCACACACTGTGACATCTGTGGGCGTGTCTAGTTATACAGGATCAAGGAGTAATGGTGAGACCCACGAAGTGTGTACAGTGTAGTCTTCTATGTCTTCTTTTGATCCATGATTGCTTTTTGGAGAAAAACATGCGTCTGTAACAACAGCACAAATGGTCACAGGTAGTCTAAACGCTATACTATTTTCTTACTTCTTTCTTACTTCTGTTTACTGCTGCTGTGCAACGCCCTCTGTTTGATATTCTGTGATGTATCTTTGGGTTCCACTAAAACTGGTGTAAACGCAGGCTGGTTCTCTGAAAAGCACCAAGGTTCTTCTAAGTCAGAATCGAACCAGTTCAAGAACCAAAGATCTTTTGCTGGAAAAGGGCTATGAAAGAACACACCAAACTCCTCACAAACATTCACCTGGAGTGGGGTTCAAACCCACAACCCCAGTACCCTGGAGCTGTGAGACAGCGACACTACCTGTTTCGCCACCGTGCCACTTCGTAATCATATTACTTCAGAGTTTCAGAGTGTTTATAGGTTTTGGGTTGTATATGTGTACATTTTGATTTCTATTTTTATTTCTTCAGTGTGTATCTGCGCTGGTGCAGCCACTTGGTGTGTGTGCAGAGTACCTCAACTCAAGCCTGGTCCAGGTTAGTTTCTTCCCATTTACATCAACAAACTAATTCCTTCTCAGCATTTATCCGCAGAGACTTAGAGCAGCATAAACACCGTATTGATAAATTTTTCCAGTTCATGTAAATGTATGATTGAGAAGTAGCAGTAAAAAGCAACAGGTGCTGGATGAGTCATTCCATGCATCATTAGGCTTTTGGAAAAATAGACTGTCTACGTGACTGGATAATATGGATCATAGAAACATAGTAAATTCTGCAAACAGTTTTTGCTAGTAATTGGAGCAATTAAGATACTATAGACAAAGCACATTTAGGCTGAATATATACATTTTTTTAAACGTGTAGCATTGACTGAGCTAAAATTTGTCTTGCAGCCCATGCTGGACCCAGTCATCCACAAGATGATTACATATGTGCAGAATCTTGAAGAGAAAGACCTGAAGGACAAGGTACAGATGCTACACAGTACATTGCTGCAATATCTTACTTTTGTCTGAAGTCTGAATTCAACAGAAACTCATTTTTCCCCGTTTATTGACATTAAAAAATAGATTTGTTAGAAATCTTTCAACATTTATTCCTTTGTCTCTCACACCATAGCGATTAGTGAGCATTCCAGACCTCCTGTCTGCCATCAAGCTGCTCTGTATGAGGTTCCAGCAGGAGCTGGTGAATGTGGTAGATGACCTCAGGCTGGACATTCTCCTGCGGATGCTCAAGACACCTCACTTTAGTGCTAAGATGAACTCCCTCAAAGAGGTTTGGGTTGTTAATACACAGCTTCTGAGCTGCCTATAGCACACAGCATGTGTAATGAATAGTTTTGCCTCAGTATGGCCTGGCTAGTAGATGTGATCTCTTTTAGGTGACAAAGTTGATAGAGGAGAGCACAGTTTCCAAGACAGTGAAGAATGCAATAGATACTGACCGGCTCCTGGACTGGCTGGTGGAAAACTCAGTCCTCTCGATAGCACTGGAAGGTAGGCTAATCAGTTCTGTCTTCATCAACCAGTTTTCTGGATAACCAAAATTACAAGCAGAGGAATCTTGAAGTGCATAAAATTTTTTGACAGTCGAGATCATTCAAAGACACTTGTACCATATTTTGAAGAAATCTCTTCAAAATCCCCTATGGGATTTTGTGTTTTTTGTTAGTGTTAAGCTAAAATTGTTTATCAACAATATTTGGTCAGTCCAGATTAGTGGAGATTAGGATATATTTTATATATGTGTGTGGCAAAATATAAACTTATCAAACAGCAGACTGAAAACAATCCGTGGAGTTTCAGTCTCTTCTACAGTGGTATTCTGTAGTATGTTTCTGCTATCCAGTTAACAACAATGGTTGATTCCTCTGTCCCAGTTATTATGGTAGGTTGTTTATTCTAACCCTTTATTTTCAATCAGAGATTAATCAGGTTAAAATATTGAAATTCTACTAAATAAAAATAAACAAAATCTGATACAGATGCATTTTCTATAAAAAAATAAATAAATGTGTAGTATTAAAGCAGGGCTAACAAACCAATTATTGATGAATCTTAACATTTATTTGTACATAGACTTAGGGAGGGGGGTGGGACTAGTGTGATCACACACTGCTCTCACATGCTGAGAGATGCATCTGTGTTGTCCTATTTAGTACCCAGATGGACACCCCAGTATGGGTTCATTGTCTTTTTTTTTTTTTTTTTTTTTTTTTGCCTGTGATTACCTGCCTTTTAACTTGTCATTTGCTTGTTACATCTTTATTTTTAATCTCATTTTAATTTTGCTATGTCTCTTTTTTGAGTCCCATTCTTCACTTTCACATTCAAGCCATTTTTCAATTTTTCTTTCTGTTTTAGATGTGCATCATCACTTTTTTTATTTATTTTTTCCCCTCCATTTTATATATATATATATATATATATATATATATATATGACTTATAAATTTTGTGGAATTTGTTTAGGTGCAGTTGTTTGGTATCTTTCATCTGAGTTTGAATAAAGCTACAATAAATAATATGCCATTTGCCTGGTGCATCTCTTTTTCTCTTTCTCTTTCTCTCGCTCATTTGTTCTTTTTTCACTCCCTCTATTACTCTGTTTCTCTCTATATTTCTCGCTATCTTGGTCTCTCTTTTCTCTTTATCTATCTCTCTCTTCCTTTCTCTTTCTATTAAAGGGAATATTGACCAGGCGCAGTATTGTGATAGGATAAAGGGAATTATTGAGCTTTTGGGCAGTAAACTCTCACTGGATGAGCTCTCCAAAATTTGGAAAATACAGGTGAGATACTTGTGGTGTTTTCCTGTATTCGTAACTTCTGTGTTATATGTAAAATGATTCATAATTTGCTTAGAAAATACACGTACTATAGATTTTCTTCAAGAAGCTGGCTGTAGTGTGTATAGTCTTACACTCTGACTCTTATCTACTCTCTCCAGTCTGGCCAGTCCTCCACGGTCATAGAGAATATCCACACCATAATCGCAGCCGCAGCTGTCAAGTTCAACTTCGAGCAGCTTAGCCACCTCTTCCTCCTCATACAGAAAGTAAGACTTGACTTGCTGCTGTGGCATTTCTTTACCATTATACTTTTTCTTTGTATTTTTTTTTCCTCTCTCTCCTGTATAATTTAACATGTGAATGTGGCTGCAACATTTAGTTGAGAGAGTTAACAATAAAGTATCAGTATGGATTTATTTGGGGAAAAAAGTCATTTGAAAAATCATTAGAAACTTTTTAATTAATTTTCAAATTTGTTAGGTTTTGGTTAACGGTGATAGAAATGAACAAACAAATTATTATAATTGTGTCTAGAGCTGGGAGGTGGAAAGTGATCGAGTCAGACAAAAGCTGTTGAGTCTGATTGGGAGGATTGGCAGAGAGGCTCGCTCAGAGGCAACAACAGGAAAGGTATGCATGCCGGTTTGTGCTGTAGAATTCAGTGTAAAGCCACTCTATTAAACTCTATGATATAAAAACAGGAGACATGAACTAAAGTTTTACAGCAGAAAAATGTCAGATATTTTAGCATGTTTTTTCTTAGAAAATTAACAATATTTCTGACCTGCAGATCTCCAAATCTTTGCATCCAACTGTATGTTTATGTTATGGCAAATTTCCATGTATGTGATATTATGCTGTGTCTCAGGTGTTGGAGGTCCTGTGGGACTTGGCCCATCTCCCCACTCTGCCCACCACTCTGGTTCAGCAGGCTCTGGAAGAGCACCTGACCATCCTGAGTGATGCATATGCAGTCAAAGAAATGGTTAAGAGGAACTACATCATCAAGTGCATTGAGGACATCAAGAAGGTGAGATATAGCCAGCAAACCTGCCCTTCCTAGTTTTTCAGTAACCATGTTTCAGAAGTGCTAGATTTGTTTAGTAGAGCATTTAGATTGCTATTGACTAATATGACAGTTAAAGGTGCACTAGGAAATTGTATATTGCTTTCTATCTGTGAAGTATGAGGAAAATCGTTCATTTTACTGAGAAAACCTGGTTGAAAAACTGTGCTCTGGGACAAGGTGGCTTTTTTGTTGTTGTGTCCTGCTTAGTTGCTGGATGTTGCCTTGATTTAATGTTCTAGTGCATTGGTCACGATTTAGGATGCGACATCTGGCAGCTATGTAGGTGTACTACAATAACACAGCCATCTTAGTTAAATTGACTAGTGTACCTTTCTCTCATGTTCCTGTTAGATTGTTGAAATGTTTATCTAATAATTTTTACTGTTCTCACCCTGAAAGTGCTCTGTTGTAAGTGTAAACTTTGGTTTACTTTTTGAGCTGCTTGGTTTTTTTGCTGCTGCTGGCTTGTTGCTGGTGAACATGACTGATAAAGTGAAAATTATTTCACTCTTTCAGACATTTCCTCCATCTTCCTTCTGCCCTTTCCCTCTTTTCTTGCTGAATGCTGTAAAATAACTTGCAACAGCAAACAGAACACAGGCACACACAGTGTTCCCCATGCAGCGACTTGTATTCTGCAATTGAACTAAGAGGCTATATTAAGAGCTGAGCTGGGTGTTCAGAGGTGTCATTCTATCTCTGATGCCAGACAGATATTTGGCCAGTCGCTTGCCCTCCCACATACACACTCTCACACTCTCGCATTTGCACACTCCTTCCAGCTCCCATTCTGTGCTTCAGGCTCCATTCCAAGGTGATTTGGTTGCAGCTAACTCATGGATACTAAAGATTCATCCACCAACACTGGAGCTCACTAAATGCAACTGCAGTTTATGTCTTTAGATACAAATACAGGAGGAATCAAAGTCTACCAGCGAGACACAGGTCTCTTTTTTTACTGGCTCCTGGGGAAGGAAGAAACCAAGCTCATGGGCTAAAGTAAGAGAAGCACTCGGGCCTACAAAGACCCTCCCCTTATGTTTAACACTGACCAATCACAACTCACCTTCAATCTCATGGCAGCGTATCACAGCCCAAGCAGTTATGGGTTTGGTTACATTGAGGGGAATAAAATTTGTGAGAAGCTGATTCTGAGTTGATTCTTGGGGAAGCTGTGCATTTTGTTGTATGCAGTATTTTTGATTTAAAAGTGCACATTCAGAGCCTGCTGAATGTCAGATGTACAGTATTTGCTAGGTTTCAACAAGCCATTTTTTCAGCACTAGGCTGTGAGTGTGATCACTTCAAATCAAAATCTTATTGTGTCATGGGGACTTGGTAGGGGTGGGCGATTTAACATTCCAATATTGTTATTTTTAGGAGTTTGAAATAGTTCCATATTGCTTGTACACTCCATAGCCATTAACACTGCACTCCATGTACTTACCCCATTTAATAGCTGTACAAACATTGAAGCTTTAGTGTTTTTTTGCAAACATTTGTTTCATTGTATTATGACGGTCATAATACATGAATTTAGATTAGTTAAATATACTGAGATTTGATGTGTTTGCTGCATCGCCCACCCCTAACACTGGTACTGTTGGAAAAACACACAGACATTCAAAAACAATAGTTCAATTCCTTTTTTTTCCAGCTGGAAATAAATGTTTGAAATTTTCTTTTATTCCACTTTTCTCCATAATACTTGGCGATGCATTGATCCGGTATACTGGATCAAGATTAGTCCTGATACAGAACTTATATTAGGGGTCAGGTAGACCAATCCTCTGTTGATACACAAACTAAAATAGAAGAGTTTTATTCCAAAACATGCTTATTTTTTCTTTTATTATTTAATGTTAATTTTACATTATATTATAATTGAATTTGAATGATCACATTACAGACAAACTTGATTTTTCACACATGTAATGCGATGTGGAGTGCACCCAGTGTTTGTGTGCCTTGTGTGAAATTGGAAGACCCTCTTAACTGAACATAATTTTCAGATTGAGCCTTGTTTAGAAGGGCCTTTGTATTTCTGTTGTACGTCTTTGCTCGGTTTTGCATTTGTGTGGTTTTGCATTTTGCATGGTAAAAAAAAAAAATTAACAGATTTTTAGCTGATTTTGAGAAAAGCGATAGTTAAGACAGAGATCAGGTAGATTTTGTACACATAAAGATGATAAAATACTCTGCCCTATGCCTCATTTTAAAAATCATTATTTCTTAAAAAGTCATTCATGTTTTTGGAAAAAACTCTTCATTTATGAGCTGACAAAATATAAGGTATAAGGTAAGATTATATGCATATTAACAACAACAAAAAAGATATTTGAATGTCATTATCCTTCATTCGAGTATCTGAATGAATTTGTAGAGAAAAGTTGTCGGATCAGTGCATCCCTAATAATTCTGTTTTTTGTCTCTGTATCCTAAACTTCACGTGTACATTTTTATGAACCTGACTGTTTGATGTGTGTATGTTTTTTGTAGTCATCACAGCTGAGTAACCCCCAGGCAGTATGGGTTGTTCCAGCGCTACGGCAGCTTCATGAGATCACTCGTTCTTTCATCAAACAGACTTACCAGAAACAGGATAAGGTAATAAACATACACAGAGTCTTTTTGGAATTAAATGCAGTGGTTTAGGTCCCAAACTTGCACACAGATAGAACTCTGAGTTACATATGTTTTTCTCAGAGTATAATCCAGGACCTGAAGAAAAACTTTGAGATTGTGAAGCTGATCACTGGTTCTCTAGTGTCATGTCATCGTCTGGCTGTGTCAGTCGCTGGTTCCAGTGGTCTTTCAGGGTCCACTCTGGTAGACGGCCGCTACACTTATCAAGAGGTACAGAAATAAACAAACCTTTTTTTTTCCTTTCACTGTTCTATTGCAGATAATTGTGAAATAAGATAATTACAAAAAAAAATTGTATTAAGAGCCAAATGATTTGGAGGAATATTTTGTTCCAATATTGCTAGTGTGATTTAAAATGGGATTGATTTTCTTTTCAATTTATAAAGCTATAGACTGTGTGTTTTTGTAATATAGTAAAATAGTTAAAATTTCAGCTGTACTTTGGTCAGTAGATAAATAAATAAAACAGTCAGATGTAGTTCAGTGAGATATGCCCCATTGATAATGCTTGAGGATCTTCTCTCTCTCTACAGTATTTGGAAGGGCATCTCAAATTTTTGGCATTCTTCCTACAAGAGGCCAGTCTGTACTTGGTGTGGAACAGGGCTAAAGAGATCTGGGAGTGTTTGGTGACTGGCATGGATGTCTGTGAGCTGGACAGAGAGGTATGGCACCAGTCTTAGCCTTAAATAGCCGTTGCTTTGTAACCTTTTTATTCTTTGTGGGTTTTTTCTTTCTGTGTTCATGGAATAATGCAATGTCCTGACTTTGAATGATATTGCATATCTCAGTTAGTCTACTTTCATTTTATTTCCATGATAGTTTGTAATAATCTTTTTTTTCCTCTGCAGATGTGTTTTGAATGGTTCACTAAAGGGCAGCATGATTTAGAGAGTGATGTTCAGCAGCAGCTCTTCAAAGAGAAGATCCTCAAACTTGAGCCTTATGAGATTACAATGAACGGTAGGATCATAATTCTAGTATTTACACAAACCTACATTGACCAGTCACATATACTGTCAATATTACTTACAGAGCCTGAGCTGAGCTTTACTATGTTTACTAGCAGTCTATTTGAAATTTGATAACTGCACATTTGATATGTGTGCTGTCACCTTAGGGTTTAGATGCTCTTCTTACATTAAATGTTTTTTTTATTATTATTTTATTTTTATTTTTTTTCTCTCCCTGCTAGGGTTTAATCTTTTTAAGACCTTCTTTGAGAATGTGAATCTCTGTGATCATCGTCTGAAACGGCAGGGAACTCAACTGGTAAGTCTGGAATTTTACACTTTTTATATAATTGTATGTTTAACTTAAAGCAGGTAAAGCCAGAACATTTCTTTCAAGTGAGAATGACATTTCAAATTTTGAAAATAGAAGTTCGCTTCCTATAAGTCCAGTTCTTCTCAGGTCTTTAGCATAGCCTTTGTCTCTGAGACCTGCTATTAGGGGTTACAATAAAAGAAAAACTTGCAATGCTAAATTCTTTTCTGTTTAATGGGAAGTGCGTGGAGCGCTTGGACCTAATAGGAATGGACTTTATCTGGAGGATCGCAATGGAGTCTCCTGATGAGGACATTGCCAACGAGGCCATTCAGCTCATCATCATTTACAGTTACATAAACCTCAATCCTAAAATGAAGAAGGTTTGTATACGGAAACATTCACACATGCGAGCATTTATTTTTCTGTGTAAAATCTAAATATGTAAGAATATATATAGTTACAGGCTTTATTAATAATTCAGTGATTTTGTTTTATTTTTTCTCAGGACTCGGTATCCTTGCATAAGAAGTTCATAGCAGATTGTTATAAGAGGTTGGAGGTAGGTATGAGAATCTGAGGCTTTGGATTTGCCTGTGGAGTTAATTGTAGTTTTACCATGAATTCCTTTCTGTCATTCATCTTTGCTTGTATATTACATAAAATCACATTTCCTCATTTTCCATAAAGGCTGCCAGCTCTGCCTTGGGTGGCCCAACCTTGACACATGCTGTTACCCGAGCAACCAAGATGCTGACAGCCACTGCCATGCCTACAGTTGCCACATCAGTACAATCACCTTCCAGGTAAAACACTATTGGGATTTGATTACCTGTTGCAATAATTGACTTGTACATGTATTGGTTATTGTTTTTATGTATGAAATGTCTCCCACAGGTCTACTAAGCTGGTGATCATTGAAAGGCTTCTGTTATTAGCAGAGCGATACGTCATTACAATTGAGGTGGGTTGTAAAATGTTTCCTGGCTTGCATGTTTTTACAGATGTTGTATTGGCAAGGTACTTCTATGAGTTATATTTGTTGGCACACATACCTAGAATACTGCTAAGTTTAATAAAATGTGCTGTTACTACAATGCTGTTTAGTGCTGTTAATGCAGAGGTCATTTAAACAGTGGCTGAGGCCATGGTCAGAGGCAACCACAATGAGCTCCTCCCTAGCATGTGGCTTGGCAGTAGTAGCAGAGTTCTGTTAATGATAGCTTGCCTTGTTTATTGTTTTTTTTGGTGTTAGAATAGTTGCCAAGGAGTAAATTTACTAATGGGAATTAGATGACTCATGACCCATTGTCCCTATGGATTTCATTTAGGTTCTTAACACAGTCATAAAATCTGCCTGGAAATTAAGAAAAAAAATATTGTCCTAGGTTGCAGTGAAATCTAATCTTGTGTGTGTGTGTGTCTGCATGAGTTTGGGTTTAGGGGCTGGTCTTAAAAGTGTGATGGCAAGAATTGTTTATATATCTCTCATTACTAATCCAAATTAGATAAATATTTATTATCTAACCGTACCTGGCAGATACATTGAAGTATGTGCATACATGGTGTTTTTATGCATTTATTTTTAAAGGATCTATATTCTGTTCCTCGGACTATTCTACCTCATGGAGCTTCTTTCAATGGCCACCCTGTGACTCTCCACATAACCTATGAATCTACCAAAGACACTTTTACCCTGGAGGTAAACCTCACACTGAGCGTCTTAAAGGAAGACGCAACCACAGTCTCTCTCTCTCTCTCTCTCTCTCTCTCTCTCTCTCTCTTTTTTTCTCTCTCTCTCTCTCTCTCTCTCTCTCTCACACACACACATACAGCAGAATCTATCCAGTACCTTACATGGGAAGCCCCGGAGCCCAGTACACATATCTCTGTGTCCATAAATGGAAAGACGAAGGGCGCTGACAGTTTGTTATTGATTTACTCTGCAACTCTGCACAGCTGGATTGACATTGACTTATACAAAGGAATACTAGAAACAGAAGCAAAGATTGTATTTGTGTGTGTGTGCGTGTATGTGTTTAGGCTCACAGCAACGAGACGATTGGAAGCATCAGATGGAAGATTGCAGAACAGCTCAGTTGTCCAGTGGACAATGTGCAGATATTTGCTAATGACAGCATGGTGAGACAGCCATACACTGTAATCCAGACCAATCATGTCCTTAGTTAAAACTGAGGGCGACGATATTGCCCACAAAAAGTAGTCTAAAAAACATGGTTATTTTTCACTACTGATCAATTAGAGTAATCAGAATTTGAGCAGATAGGAATGGAAGATGGACAGATACTGCTGTTGTGTTCATCATGTGGTGATAAGGATATAAATAAATTTAGTAATATCAGTAAAGAAAATTACTGAACACAAGGTAAATACATTTTTATTCAAAGACTACTTTCGTAAACACTTATTACTTTTTCTGTCTGCAGTCACAAACGGAAAATATTGATATGGCCTTGAACCAGTAAAATAAATATACTAATCAGGAAGACTTGGCATAATACTGAAGAAGGAACCTTTCAGATCTAGGACAGTTATAGTATATCCTAGTCTGCATCGATTATTTTTCTGGGTAATATTTTAACCAAGTAAATGTTGTTCTTGAGCTGAAGTGGGTCCTTAAAGTTCAATGAGACAAATGTGACTAAAATGGGCACAAATGGTCTTTACTTGAATGTGAAATAATGGATGAAAGGAGATTTTAAAAAATAAAATTCAGGTTCAGTTTATTTAGATAAACTTTAGAAGTGTGATTTACAAACCTTGGGATCATATCAGGACTACCCATATGCAAAGAAATTCACTATGACCACAGGTTGTAATAATTTCATAGTAAATAATTTCACTGTTTGTTAATATTTGTTAGTAGGCCTGATGTGTTTTATTGTGTGTGTGTGTGTGTGTGTGTGTGTGTCCAGCTGACAATGAACCGGGATCAGAAGCTGTTGAACCAGCTGGGTTTCTCTGATGAGCAGAGCCTAACAGTAAAGAGTTCAGGGACAGGCACACCTTCTGGCAGCTCTGCAGACAGCTCCGCCTCCGCTAGCTCCAGCAGCAGTGGAGTCTTTAACTCTGCATATGCATTGGAGCAGGTACAGATGACACACATACAGCAGTACCCAGATAAAAATAATAGGTGTGAAATCACATAATGATTTATTTAAACCAATATTTGTGGTGGCAGCCATGTACATTGCTTATATTTATTAAGTATGTATATAATAAGTTTACACCTAACCCTTTGGAACTGAGCTACAAGGTCTAGTGGTTAAAATCTTCCCCTACGAAACAGGACGGCCCCTTAAGAGCCTGATATGTCACCAGATCTGATGCAATATCAGAGCCTCTGGACTTTAACATAGTTAAATTTTGGGCATCATGCCTTCAAAAAGCATACAACAGTCTTACATATGAATTCAGTGGCTTACCCGATGAGCTTTGTTTGAAACTTTAAATTCCACCTTAACGGGGGCTAGAATGCAATTTCTTCAGCATTTAATGTGGAACTGGAAATTCCAAGACATTTGCAAACTGCTAGCAATATTTTATGCTTGTTATGGAGTAAAGTGACATGATACACTGAATCTACATTAAACAAAGTTCATACACTTATCATAGTTTTAAAAGGGAAAATACTGACATTTGTGGCTTTCACTGGTCACTTGTGTCATCATCTTGCCAGTAATTCACAATGCATTCTAGCCATTCGTTTGAAGTCTGGCCCTTAAAAATCACTTTCAAGGAGTATATAGCCCTGCTCCTCTTTCCCAACAATAACTGAGACCACACTATCCCTAGGCAAAACAGAGGGGGTGAAATGTTTTTCCCCCTTTTGTGTCTTGTTCACAAAATTGTGCCATTTAAATAATAATAAAAAACTTTCCAAAATGTTTCTTTATTTAAAAATTTTTCTAAATTCATAATGCTTCCTTTCCTAATATGAACACACACACATGCCCTTTTGTGCTTTCTTTCTCTGTATCTTTCTCTCACCCCTTTGCACAGTCATAGGTACACCCAATACTCTCTCTCTTTCAATCTCAAATGCAGTGTTAGCCTATGTTAACTTGTGTGTGTGTGTTGTAGGAGAAGTCTCTGCCCGGTGTGGTGATGGCACTAGTCTGTAACGTGTTTGAGATGCTGTATCAACTAGCCAACCTGGAGGAGCCCAGGTAAGACTTGAATTAATTTATTACCTGTAAATACCAGTATAACCAATGTGCCAACATCCATTGGTCATATTATCTCCTCGAATCAGCAAACAATAATAAAGAATGTGCTTATTTATTATTTTTACATTTTTATTTAAACTGTGTCTGACGAGATGAAAAATAATATTGCATTTTAGACCTTGAATGAATCATTTTATTATGCACAGAATGAGGGCTCCCAAATGGGGGGTAGCCAAGTTTAAAATTTAGCTTAGTACAGGAACTCTGAAATATCCAAGCCTCTAGGTGTCATTTTATATTTTCTTAACGTAAGGATAAATCATAGCAGAGAATGGATATGTGTGTGTTTCAGGATAACTCTGCGTGTTAGAAAGTTATTGCTGCTCATCCCGACTGATCCAGAGGTGCAGGACGCCCTGGATAACTTTGTGCCAAAAGAGTCCAGTGTGTGGAGCCACCAGGTACTGAAAAAGGAGAAGCTCACAGTTTAATTTAAACTTTGCACACATAACTAGTGCTTTTCAGAAGCCCAAACTCTCAGTAAAGTCACAAATACTGGAGATGTACGGCATGACTCATTGTAGAGAAAACCCACGTGACTCACATCATGTTCAAAAAACTCAGTTTGTTTATAACTTTGGTAAATACAATTCTGAGAACAATATGTGCCTTACAGCCTCCATTTGTCTTGTTCTCTGATGCTGTCCCTCTCTTGGTTTATGTGTAGAAAACTCTGTTCACATTGGGTTCTGGCTCTCAGGCCTCCAAGTCCCCATCTCTGTCTAGCAAACAGCAGCATCAGCAGAGTGCAGCATCCATCCTGGAGTCCCTATTTCGTTCCTCTGCTCCTGGCATGTCCACCTTCAGGGTGCTCTACAATCTAGAGGTACACACACACATACAGACTGGTGGTGGTTTCTGGTGAAGTACACTCCTCCAAAAAGTCTGATCTTTATCTGTTTGGGGGGATTGTTACATAAACACATACTTTTTGTCTATTCTTCTGTCACAGGTTTTGAGTTCAAAATTGATGCCTACATCTGATGATGAGATGGCAAAGACTAGTGTGAAGTCTTTCTGTGAAAACTTCCTGAAAGCTGGAGGTCTCAGGTAACAGTCTGCTCTGTGGGGATATATAGTAGATGGGTAGTTAATTCTGGTTAGTATACAAAAAAATAAAAACAAAAAATGCTGAAAAGATGTTATTATGCATTGAAAATTTTCAGCTGTGAGCTGCATCTGTAAGTGTGTGTGTGTTTGCGTGTTGTTTCCTCAGTTTGGTAGTTAATGTCATGCAGAGAGACTCTATTCCCTCTGAGGTGGACTATGAGACCAGACAGGGAGTCTACTCCATTTGTCTGCAGCTAGCCAGGTATATACTGATCTCTCCTTCTGTCTCCATGTCTCTCTCGGCAACTGTATTTGTCTTTTTCTCTCTGTCTCTCTCTCTCTGTTCCTGTTCTATTTCTTTTTTCTTTGACTGTTTGACTTTTTTTTGTCAGGGTCTCATTCTCTTTCACTAAATTTAAATAAATATTTACTTTTACACACATCTTTACATTAAATGGTTTTAAATGCCCTCCAATGATCTCAATATCTTACTCTCTGTCACCCTCTATAGGTTCTTGTTGGTAGGGCAGACTATGCCGAGCATTCTGGATGAGGAGCTGAGCAAGGATGGTCTAGACACATTGTCATCACGACCTTTCCGTAATGCAGGCAGACAGAGTGGTCGACAGCTTTCCCTCTGTGGAACCCCAGAGAAATCCTCCTACAGACAGATGTCCATGTCTGACCGGTCCTCCATCAGAGTAGAGGAGATCATACCAGCAGCACGGGTTGCCATTCAGGTGTGTGTGTGATCAACTGCCCAATGCCATGTACAGACTACATGACATTTAAAGTCGCTTTACCTTACTAAATACACAACTTGTTTTCTTGCAGTCAAATGTAGTGTTTTTGGATCACACACACTACACTATTGATTTGGGTATATGGGGTTATAAATTACAAGGTTTTTCATACCGAATCAGCCTGTCTGGTGTTCAAAATATGTTTTGAAACTATTATTTTCAAGAGGCTGTATGGTTATTTCAGCTGCATGCAGTGAAACAAAACCACATTTTTCCAGGGCCATGTTGCAACACAAAACAACACAAAACAAGAGTGCAGACAATGCAGTGCTGTAAATTTGAAGGATTAACAATAAATATAGAACAGGACAAAAAGACATGGCACAGAGAGTGTAGTTCTTTCCCCTCACTCTGTGTCTTGTGTTCTCAGTGGCTGTAGCTCATCACACTTCTCACTTCTAATCACAGCACTTTTCACAGTTCCCGGATCTAGAGTGGCCAACAGGTTCAGATATTAAAACCTGCTAGATATTTGTTCGATGTTAGGGAGGCATAGGTGATTGCGAGTTTTTGGATTATGTATTTCAGTGGTATTCACTCAGTGCTTGAACCTGTACTAAGCACACAGATTTTATCTGCCATCTCCAAAAACATTTGCCTAATGGTAAATCGGAGCTAAAATCATGTGGGGTGAACCTAGCATATATAAGCATGTTATAAGCATGCCGTTTACGTAAATTGCGTACATTAGGTACGTTTACTGATTACAAGTTTACGTTTGCCCATTTCTGTTGGTGAACAGTAAGGCATATAATCCTGAGATATAGTCTTTATAAAATAACTTATTAATAAAATATCTCATATCTTAACTGTGTAATGATTATGAAGTTTGCACAGTGCTTATCTACATTGCATGTGCTTTTTTTATTGGCTGTATGAGTCTTATAGTTTTAATGCAAGACTAAAAAGCAAGCTTCAAACATGTCTTAGCATTTTGAGATTTTGAAATAAGGGTAAATTTGTGTGGAGATATAATTCAAAAAAGAAGAAATCAAGGTCATTTTATTGTGTATTTTCTTTCCTTCTTTGTTTTGCCTGTAGACAATGGAGGTTGGGGATTTCACTTCCACAGTGGCTTGCTTCATGCGCCTCACATGGGCTGCTGCCGCCGGCCGATTGGACCTTGTGGGAAGCAGTCAGCCAATCAGAGAGAGCACTAACTCATTACTGCCTCTGGGGGTCCGCAGCAGGGTCAGCAGCACAGGTGAAACATACAAATATACACACGTGCCCATTTAAAGTGATGATAGTGTTTGTTAATGATTATACTTTGAACAACTATAGGGGAAAAGAATCATCTCCATTTCCCTCATGGAGTTCTATGTCACCCTCTATGTATTACAGGCAGTAACTGCAGCTCCAGCAGTGAGGGAGAGGCTACCACTCTGCAGGCTGGCATTTGTGTCAAACAGCAGTGTGTGTCAATTAAAGATACCATCATTGCCCGAGAAGCGCTCTCTCTGCTGGTCACCTGCCTGCAGCTCCGCTGCCAACAGCTCTGTAAGAATTTACATGATTAATTACGATTAACCAAATAATTGTTGTGCAACCTATATGACAATAATACATATTATAGATGTTGCTTCTCTGTTTCTCTTCAGCTTCTTTTTATAATCTTCCTTGTGTGAATGATTTTATCATCGATATCCTGCTGGGATCACCTAGTGCAGAGGTCAGGCTGGTGTTTATATTTTGCATTACCTGTTCAATGAGGTCTTTCATTTTAAAAGAGACAAAATTAATAACCTAGTCTATTTAATATTTTGACAGTTTGTAATTTTGCTCTTCACTCCTTCTCCACTCAAACACACACACACACACACACACAGATCCGGAGAGTCGCCTGTGATCAACTGTACACTCTAAGTCAGACTGATACATCTGCGTACTCAGACCTTCAGAAGCCCAACCTTTTCCTGCTGAAGGTGGTGCTGACAGCCCAACTCCCACTGTGGTCTCCCACCAGCGTCATGAGGGGCATCAACCAGAGGTTTTTTGGACTCTGACACACACATTTATATAATCAAATCCAAAAGCTTGAATATCTAAGTAAAAATTACACAGACTCTACAGAGGACATATGCACATTTAGCATGTAATTACTGATTATCATCATATACTGATAATAGGTGATTGTAATATCCTGAAAAGATGGAACAAATCTTATATTTATTATGTGATAATAATAATAATAGCAAATAAGTAGATATTACACACAAACATTTAAAAATACATAAGTAAATAAATCAAAAGCAAAATTTGACCAGGGGTGCTTTTGTCTACAACCATTATTGTGGTAGAAAACACAACACATTCTGTTTGAAATAATATATTTAAATATTTTTTGTTGAAGAACAAATCCATTTCACAGTATAATTACTATTTATTTGCTGTATTTTAAACTTTTTGGAAAATGAAATTGCCTGTATAATATTAAGGACACATACTATAACATGAAGTGTACTTTGGAAGCTATAAAGTGTAATGGTAATTATTTTTCAGAATGTCTGAAATTCTGATATTTCTGCAGGTTGCTTTCACAGTGCACAGAGTATTTTGACCTGCGATGCCAACTACTGGATGACCTGACCAGTAAGTCAATATTGTTTTTTCTTCTGTTAAGAAAATGATTTGAATATAGAGCAGTAAGTAATGAGTGCCACCATAAGATGTGACACTATGGACAATATTTGATCACTTCAGAATTGTTTCTTCTAAGGTGAGGGTTAATTTTATCATAAGGTAGAGGTGATGTAACTATTATTGTCACTGTGTTACTCTACGTTGTATGCCAAAACTTGTTACTTTACTGCATACTACATACTGGTTGCAGTGTGCTGTATGCAGTACATACTAGTGCAGTATGTAGTATAGTGAGTGGTAAGCCATTCCAAATGCAGCCATAGCTCTCAATTCATCATCCACATTACTAGTTTGCAGCATGGTAAATTTCTGAGTGGCTTTTAGGAAGGCCTTCTTTAGAAAGGGCTTCTTGAATTTACATGTCTTTTCTGCCTGCAGGTACAGAGATGGAGCAGTTGCAGATCAGTCCAGCGTTGATGTTGGAGGATGAGATCAATTGGCTGGATAACTTTGAGCCCACTTGGACAAGCGAGCTGGAGACGAGCGAGGCTGACAACATACTGCAGGCCGGCCATTTGCGCCTCATTAAAACTCTGCTCTCCCTTTGCGGAAACGAAAAGGAGCAGTTTGGTTAGTGTGATAAACTCATTTACTAGGAATGTGCTTGAGTCTGAGTGTTCAAGTAGTCATTTGAAGTGTCAGAGTTGAATAAGGAAATGTGTATTCAGATCATTGCATTTTATCACAGAGCAATGGATAGTATATAAAGGCTGAATAGAAATGTTCTATTGTGCAAGAGCTGGCTGTAATTTTATCTCATTCATATATAGACAGTCTATTATTTGAAGGACACAAAAACCTACCCGTTTTCTTTGGATTTTCCTTGAATAATGAAGAATGTTTTCCAAAGTGTACATTTCTACACTCACAGTGGTCACATTCCATTATCGCATACTCAGATATCAAAATAAGTCGCACAACACAGAAAAACAGTTTGATAAGTCTTTCCAGTATGTTCCTGCAGAGACAGTGTCATAGCAATCCAATTGGTTTGACATTGTTTATGCTTCTGAATAAATTTAAGTGTAAATGTGCTTTCTCTTTGTCCAGGACCTTCACTTATCCAGCAGCTGTTGGATGACTTCCTATTCCGAGCGTCACGAATCATTCTTAACAGCAACAACCCTTCCAGCACTACAGCTCCTCTCCATGACTTCCACCCAAAGTTAATATACACACATACTGACATCCTCCAAACACTTTCAAATACAATTTCATGTACAATTCATATCCAATGTATCGTATAGAATTTTAACACACATTACATAATCACATATACATTTTCCCTTCCTCACTTTCTCTCTTACACTGTCTCACAGGTGCAGTACAGTGAGCAGTAGGCTAGCAGCGTATGAGGTGTTGGTGATGCTGTCTGATAGCTCTCTCACAAACCTTCAGCTCATCACACGAGAGCTGCTGTCTATGCACCACCAACCTGACCCCTCCCTCAGTAAGGAATTTGATGTGAGTCTTTCCTCCTCCTACATGTCTGTTTTTTTTCTGTTTATTGATTTTTTTTATTTTTATTTTTTTTATGTTTACAATGTTTACTGTTATTTACACCTTTTGAGTTTTAAGAGCTAAAAGTATCTCACATCAGCCATTTCCAATTTTTAGCAGCTCTCCTTGTTCATTTTGTGCTGTGGACATATTTGACTTTAGAGTATATTTAATGGAAATGGAAATGGAAAAAATAGATTTAAAAAACAAGACACAAGTAACTGACTGCTTAATTTAAGAATGCATTGAACAAAACATTTCTCTTTTAAGAGGTTTAGCAAACAATGTCACATATATCACATATATGGGTCTTTCTTACACGTTCTTATTTGATGTTTCTTAAAATGTGATGATAAATAGTAATAGATAAACATTACACTGCAAGTAACAAGTTAACATTAAGTAATAAGTAAATACATCCACTTCAGAAATTTAATTCAGAAAGCAGCAATTATGCAGTAACTTTCAGAACAATTTAGCTTTCTATAGAGGATGTGTACTTCATGAAGACAACCAAAAAATATATATAGATACAGTGTAGACGACCAGAAAATATATATAGATATTTGTTATACTGAAGCAATTCACAACATGGCAATGTGATTTCATGCAGTACTGGTGACTTCTTGTGTGTCTGTTTGTGTTTCTGTGTCTTAGTACCTCCCCCCAGTGGATAGCCGCTCTGTGTCAGGGTTTGTGGGACTCAAGAACGGAGGAGCAACCTGCTATATGAATGCTGTTTTTCAGCAGCTCTACATGCAGCCCGGCTTACCAGAGGTTTGTAGAAAAAAACCCAAAGACCTTCTTTAGTTCTTGCTGTAATTTTAGTTTTCTGTTTTTAGTATTTTTGGACTGTTTATACAGTAGTGTGCGAAAATCAGAAACCACCATTTAAGTACTTAAGTCAAAATGGCCAACAGGTACACCAGAAATGACACTGCCATATAAATGTAACTAAAACTTAAATATTTGAGTGATATGAGTATATTGAATTTTCGTTTTACTTACGACCTGAACTTGAAGTTCATCAAAACTAAGACTGAAAGGATGTGTACCTGGCAAGAATTTCTTTCTAAGAAAGGGAAACAATGCAACAAAGAACATATACACATAGAAAAGCATCCCTGCATAATTAAGTTACAGAAGGGCTGTCAAAAATATATTAATAAATTATTTTCTACTAGGGTTTAGGAGTTTCTCCAAATGTAACAAATGCCAACAAGTTTTGACCACAGGTATATGCAGCCACTTCCTCAATGGAGTTCTTGAACATGGTCCATACAGACTCCATGTCTCCTACCTCCTCTGTAATGTGTAAAATTGTTTTGGAGGTGAGAGTTGAAATCCTTCTGCTTCTCTTTCCTAGCTAACCCTTACTATACGCTTGGGTCTGCCAGGCCTGTCTGGTATATTTCTTCACTATTTGATTTGACTAACCATCAAATGGGATCAATGGGCAGTTTAGTCCCACTCTTCAACCAGAGGTCCTAAACATAGTCAGAAGACATGTCCGCAAATTCGATCATTGATCTCTGGCCCAAGGTTATTTGGTTCCAAGTAAGCTTATGAATAACCTTGTATTTGAACATGGTGTTCAATATGGACAAACCATGACTAGCACAGAAGTCCAATAACACCCCATCACAGTCTTTGTTTTCATCTGAAAGGAGGCCTCTAGTAGACCCAGGACCCGCTACAAGGATTATATCTCCTGGCTGGTAAAGGAATAACTGAGGATCCCCCAGGAGCAGCTGGTGGAATTTGCGGCAGACAGAGATGCCTGGGCATTTTTGCCTGCAGCGCTGCTGCCGTGACCCTGAAATGCAAAAAAAAGATGTTGGGATGAAAGACAGCTTCTGCTGTTTTTATCATGCTCTTAGAATTGATTAACTTGTTGTTGTAGTTAAAAAAATAAACATGGTCTCTGAATTTTGCTCAGTAGTGTGTATATAGTGCAATAACCTTTGTGAAGATTTGTAATAAAACAAATGGCTGTTTATAGCCATTTTGTTTTATACATCAGTTTATATTCCTTTCAATTTTAGCCCTTCCTTTCCACAAGATGGGGCTAAATAAAAGTTTTATAAAATATGTAAACATAGGCTTCTGGGTAAAACATAGCAGATGTCTAAAGGTTTTTGCTTGTGCATGTGTATACAAGGCCTTCCTGTCCATAGAAGATGACACCGAAAACCCAGAAGAGAGTGTGTTCTGTCAGGTTCAGTCACTTTTTGGGCATCTGATGGAGAGCAAGCTGCAATATTATGTACCTGAAAACTTCTGGAAGGTGGGTTTTAGGCTGTTCAGCCAAAAAACATTTTCAGATGTTTTTTCATTCATTATATAAGAAATTATAAGTTATAAGAAATTATTTTTGAAGATTGTATGTGATGCTAAATCTGATGGTTCTCTTCAGATATTTAAAATGTGGAATAAGGAACTGTATGTGCGTGAACAGCAGGATGCTTATGAGTTTTTCACCAGCCTTGTGGACCAACTAGATGAACATCTGAAGGTACAGCATATGCTCTTATTAATCACTGTTTTCCAGACATATATAGAAGCCCTTAATGTCTTCTGAAAACGATGTGTTCTGAAAAAAATTGCTCCAAAACTGCTTTTTATTTATTTATTTTTTTTTTTTTTTTTTTGAATAATCAGAAAATTGGGCGAGAGCAGATCTTCAAGAATACGTTCCAGGGCATTTTCTCTGACCAGAAAATATGCAAAGACTGTCCACACAGGTCAGTAATAAAATCAAAAAGAGCAGCCTTTCTTTCACTTGGGGATTATGGAAATATTAATGTAATATACATTAACTGACATTTATTTTAATTGGCTCTGAATATTGTTTGTGTTTTGGGCTTAATTTTCTTGATGTAAAGACATCTGGTCTAATTTCTCCATTTCTGGTTTTGAAAGTGACGTTCACAATAATAATCAAAAACACACTTTTTTTAAAATTCAGAAGTTGATTCCTCACCGTGTTTTCTTATCTGTTGTGCTCTCCGGTGTCTACCCGAGGAAGATGGATTCCCATTTATGAGTCTTGGTTTCTTCCAAGGTTTCTCCTTGGGCGCTGAGGGAATTTTTCCTTGCCACATTTGCCCTTGGCTTGATCATAGGAGGCTTGGACCTGGATCTTTTTAAAGCTGCTTTGTGATGATGTTCTGTTGTGAAAAGCGATATATAAATAATATAGACAAGATTGTATTACAGACAAGTTAAACTTCTGCCACATACAAACATTTTTTCTTCAAACATAAAGTTCCACCTTAAAGATGCAGAGATTCTGAATGTAAACAAACCAGAGAGAACTACAGTTCCCCACAATTGTAAATGTTTATTTTAAGCAATTAAAAAAGGCCCTTGGTCTCTCTCTCTTCTTTCTCTCGTTCTTTTCTATTTCTCTCGCTCTCTCTATCTCTATTTCTCTCTCTTCTCTCTTGCTCTCTCTCTCTCTCTCTCTCTCTCTGAAACAGGTACGAGCGTGAAGAAACCTTTATGGCATTGAACCTGGGCGTGACATCGTGTCAGAGTCTGGAAATTTCTCTCGATCAGTTTGTCAGAGGAGAGGTGCTTGAGGGCAGCAATGCTTACTACTGTGAGAAATGCAAAGAGAAGGTGAAGGCTTCAAAAGGATGAATAGTTTTTGTGCTCTTGTTAAGATTGTAGCTCTGCATTTGTCATATTGTGAAAAAAAAAAAGATAAATCCCATACATTCGTAAGTAGGTGTTCCAAGACTCATATAAGCCAGATATGCCTGCCGCTGCATTAGAGAGGATGCTAAACTGCATTTCACTGTTTTAACATTGTTCTTAACATTTCTCAGCGACAATAAAGATATTCTATTCTATTCAATATGTTAATTATTTGTATATTCTCTGTTTTAGAGAACCACAGTGAAGCGTACCTGTATTAAATCCTTGCCCAGTGTGCTTGTTATCCACCTCATGCGTTTTGGATTTGATTGGGAGAGTGGACGCTCCATCAAATATGATGAACAGATCAGGGTAAGACATTCTCTTTTGGTCCTGGTTATAAGAAAGACTTAAAATATATTGTGTTTTTATAAAAATGTATATATTACCAGCAGTAATCACAATATGATAAGAAAGTTGTATGAATTCTGTGTTTTTGTATTTGTCTCCCCAGTTTCCCTGGGTGCTCAACATGGAGCCGTACACAGTGTCTGGCATGGCTCGGCAGGACTCCAGTCCTGACCATGGTGAGAATGGCAGGGGAGGGGAAGCTGGACCTGGAGGATCTCCTCGAAAGAAAGTCACCATCTCTGAGAACTACGAACTTGTTGGTGTGGTGGTACACAGCGGCCAGGCACACGCAGGACATTATTACTCCTTCATCAAAGACCGCAGGTATCTCACTTAGGGGAGATAATGTATTTCTATATAAACATTTGCGTAATATTAATTAGATTTTATTCAATTTATTAAAACTGACTGATATGTATTTATTTATTTATAAACTATATTAAAATATGGCTTAAAGTTTTTTCTTCAATAATTTAAAGTAATTGTTGAAACAAGGAGTCTTTAAGTTCTAAATAATATTTTGTAATTATGTGCATTAACCTCATGTTGGTGTTTTCACATAAACATGGGTTCTGTGCTATGATCTGAGAGACTCCGACGAGGAGTGACATTAGTATGTCATTAGCAGTGGTATACACAAACACACACCCCCACACACAGAGTCAAGGCATAATATTATGACCTTCTTGTATATACACTCACTGTCCATTCTCTTGGCTCCACTGACCATACAGGAGCATTTTGTAGTCCACCTGTTGCTCTGAATACTTGGTTAGCCACCTTTTACCCTGTTCTTCAATGCTCAGGATCACCAAAGAGCAGGTATTATTTGGGTGGAGGATCATTCTCAGTGCTTCAATGAGGTGTGTTAGTGTGTGTTGTGCTGATAAGAGTGGATCAGACAGGTCATCAGGGGGGCATTACCATTGAAGCACAGGGTGAAAGGGGATAGCAAAGTATGCATAAAAACTGATGTACTAGAGTCTGTAATTGTAGAATTACAAAGTGTTCCCGTATAGTTACTGGAGTTGAGATAATGGAACAAAGAGGTTGTAGAAACAGAGGTTGTTGTAATGTTATGACTGGACTGTGTATATTATAGAGAGAGGGAGAAAGAGAGAGAGTAAACCACTGCTAGCTGTAAAATGACATAAAAACACTGCAGCATTTAAAATACACAGTGAAACCTAATATATACAGGCCATATATGCTTAATGCATTTACTTTAGACTGGCCCCTGAGTGAGTGAGTTTCTGCCCAGCACCTTTTACCAGCATGTTCTAATGCTCTGAACAGGTCCAGATGTCAGGCACAGGTGTTCTACTTTAGACTGAAACCAGGGAATGTAGCAATGAAGAGTTATTCCATATTTCCATGCTCTTTTTTTCTGCTCTGTTCTTTTGTTGTCCAGGGGTAACTCAAGAGGACGGTGGTACAAGTTTAACGATAATGTCGTGGAGGAGTTTGACATGAACGATGAGACTCTAGAG
Organism: Hoplias malabaricus; assembly: GCF_029633855.1. Lineage (NCBI taxonomy): Eukaryota > Metazoa > Chordata > Actinopteri > Characiformes > Erythrinidae > Hoplias > Hoplias malabaricus. Next base: position 21,789,719 of record NC_089806.1, on the reverse strand, counting down.
TATGAGTGTTTCGGAGGAGAGTACAGGCCCAAAGTTTATGATCAATGTAAGTGTGTGTTCTGTCTCATCTGTCTGCACATGTGAAAACAGACTACGACCCAGCAGTTGCACTAATCTAATTAGATCATCCTAGATCATCATAATTAAATTAGTCAAATTCTTATTAACTGAATGTTTTTTGCTTTTGTGTTGTTCTTTTTTTTTGTTTTTTTTTTTTGTTTTTTTTTCCCCCCTTTTCCCCCATTGTAGCTAACCCATACCCAGATGTGCGGAGACGCTACTGGAATGCTTACATGCTTTTTTACCAGCGCATCAGTGACCAGAACTCACCTGTACTACCTAAAAAGAGCCGGGTCAGCGTCATGAGGCAGGAAGCTGAGGACTTGTCCCTGTGAGTTTTTTATCACAATGAAGATTATATATTTACATTATTATTCTAGTACGTCTAGTACACCATATAAGGCTGTTTTACAACTCGGGTGTCTTATTTCATTTTAGCAGCACTGATTCTGTTACAATGCATAACAATTTGACATTCTAAATACCTTCAGTCTAATTAGTCATATTTCTGCCCTTTTGGTCTCTCAGTTCAGCCCCGTCTTCTCCTGAGATTTCTCCACAGTCATCTCCTCGTCCCCCCAGGGCCAACAATGATCGGCTCACGCTGCTCACGCGCCTGGTTAGGAAAGGAGAGAAGAAGGGCTTGTTTGTGGAGAAGATGCCCGCAAGGATCTACCAGGTTTGGCACCTTCACCTAGCTGATCATGTGTCAGAGAGAAAAAAATGTTTTGGTAAAGCACACTGACATTAAAAGACACCCTCTGAACATGTAGGAATCTCTGTGAATCTCAGTATTTGTTTGTGTTTTAGATGGTGAGGGATGAGAACCTGAAGTTTATGAAGAACAGAGATGTGTACAACAGTGATTATTTTAACTTCACCTTGTCCCTGGCCTCTGTCAATGCGGTAAGGCACAAACATGCATCTTTTTTTAAAAGTGGGTAATATTATCAGATCTTATAAATTCTTGTTTTCTTGCAGCCTTTGTAAAAATTGAATAATAATCTGAGTTTTGCCCATTCTCCAGCATTCACCTTTTACCTTCAAAACCTCCTCCTCTTATTTATCATCCAGTAAAAATAATAGCTAGCGCACACCCACCCCATTTAATTTTAAATTGTCATAATACTGAACTTAAATATGTCTGAAAATATCAGCTAAAGAAACGATTGTTTATTTTGTCTTTCCCCTTCAACATATACAGACAAAGCTGAAACATCCGTCCTATCAGGCCATGGCAAAAACCAGTCTGCAGCTGGCTGTGCAGTTCCTCTTCCATACCTACCTGCGCACCAAGAAAAAACTCAGGTGCATAAGCTTTTTATACTAGGATAGTTGTCTGACAGACAGATAATCAGACTGAAAGTATGGTCTGAACAAAGTTAAGATCTTACATGTCTTGATGTCAATGTCTCCTTTTATTTATTTATTTATTCATTCATTCCCTTCATAGAGTGGACACAGAAGAGTGGATAGCTACGGTGGAGATGTTGTTGTCTAAGAGCAGCGAGGCATGTCAATGGATGGTTCAGTACCTGGTGTCTACTGAGGGCAGGGAGATTATCAAGTAAGTGTGGACATAGGCCCACAGTTTTAAAAATATTTTTATTTGATTTGATTTTTTTTTATAGTCCTCCATTGCAGCATTTGAGTCAGACTTTCAGTTCAAAGCGTGCATTGAAATTCATAGCATTAGAATAAAGGAACATTTCAAGACACACCAAGGAGTGCCTATGCAAACTATTTTATTATAAAAAAAAATCTAATTGGCTTTACAAGCTTTTCCTCCCTTTGTGGAAGATGCCATGCCTAGAGTGAACTTGAACTAGCTGAGACGTTTATTAATCATTTTTCAATCAATCTGTTAGTGTGTAGAGGCAAATACAACTACAAAAAATACAACACATTAATAAATGCATATATTGCATTTATTGAATATATTGTGATGCTTTTCTTATTTATCTGGCTAGGACCAACCACCAGAGTCTGAATGCTTGAGGAACAATGTACAAAATGTATAGCATTTGTTTGTAAGCTAGTGTAAGGTTTTTACCTGTGTCTAAATCACTTTCACCTGTGTTGGTGGTGGATACGGCTGCTTTTCTGCAACCTGATTGGCTGAGAGAACACAGCTAGTAGGACCAGGCCAGAGGATGTAAACATCTGGAGCCCTATAAAGGAGACAAGTATGTCCAGAATGAGAAGTAGGCAAGGCTGTGGGAGTGGTTGAGTTGGGTTGTAATACACTCCTTGAGGATTGGCTGGTTTATATCGGATGGTAGGACTGCCCTAATATCACGCCACAGCTCTGTCAAGGCCAAAGAATGTGCTGGACTGGTTTATGGTCCTCAGAGTACACAGCTCTAAAATCTCTTTTATTTTGCCTCCATCCAGAGGGGTCCCACAGTGGAATACAGGCATGAAGTAACAAAAACATATCAAAGTTACAGAGCCATTTTTCCACAAATGGATGTTTAAGCTTTAGATGAGTGTTTCACCAGATGCAGTTTCATGTCTAAAGATTTCCAACAATAGTTGGCTCTTTTGTATTTGCACTTACTTTATGTGCAGTATGTTCAGCATAAATATTGTTGCGTATTAATGTGGTGAACATAACATTTACTTTATAACAGACACATTCTAAGCATTTGGCATGATGAAAAGTAATGCATCTAACACTGCTGATACTAAATTACAAATGCAATTAAAAAACAGTTATCAATGTCATATTTTTAACACATTTTTGCAATAATTTTAATATCATTGCACATCTCTAATTATGAGCACAACACCAGAAAGAACATATGTTTATATAGTTGGCCATGGGTCTTGTACAATGACGAAAGTATTGTGATCTATATTTGACATATTTGGAATCATGTATCTATACTGAGCTGAAATCTGTGTCCCTGTAGGAACTGCCTGTTGGAGTGCAGTGTTCGAGAGGTGCGTGTGGTGGTGGCCTCCATCCTGGAAAAGACTCTGGAGAGTGCTCTGTATTTCCAGGACTCTGGGCTGGACTGCCTCCTGGTCATGTTGCTCTCACTGCTGGACAAGGATGTGCCAGAGAACTGCAAGAACTGCTCACAGTACTTCAGCTTGTTCAGCAACTTCGCACAGAGGGTGAGCAAGATTGAATGTCAAAACATGTTTGTAAGTTTGAATATTGCATTACATTTTCTGATGAACTTTGTCCAACCCCAGGGATTTGGGCCTTGTCAATTGTTGCTGAAACATGCTGCTTATCGGCGGATGATCATCTTCCTTCTGGGACCCAACCGACAGAATAATCAGGTATAACATTCTGGACTTTGTTTGGCATAAAATTGTACGTTTAAAAATACATTTTATGATAAAACTTAATTATATCAAAAAAATGATCAATTGTACTTATATAGCAAAATGTTCATAACCAAAGGCAATTCTAATTTCACTGTAAAAACTTGTAGAACAGTCGTCTTGATCAGAATTTTTCAGCCATGTCTAGCAGGTGCAGATTGTTTGCTGTATTTGAAGGGCTTTCTCATTCTTTTTGTCTCAGAATCGCCGATGGAATTCAGCTCAGGCACGAGAGTTCCTGCACCTGCATAACACCCTGGCTCTGGTGGTGTTACACACAGACCTCACGTCTCAGAGGACAGAGGGTGAGCAAACATGCATCACACCCACAGCCTTATACGCAACAACTGAAATTCATGAATATTAATAATTACTTAATAATAAAAACTGAATTCTTCACTGAAATTTAGTTTGTTCCTTAATAATGCATCATTAGTAGTGTATATATACAAATAGCAATCTATTTTTCAAACGAAACCCTGTTGACTTTCTCAAATACTGAATTAACGGCTCACATGGTTATTTCATAGAGCATAGATTTGTCTAATATTTGATTTTAGCGTCTCATGGGTTTCACATTTTCTTTATGCATATTCAGCTCCTGGAATGTTCAAACACAACTCCTCTGGCCTTGTGGCTCCATCCTCACCTCTCTTACCACTGCACCCAGATGTCAACTCACTGCTCTTCAAGCCTGAAGGACAGCCTTATCTTATGGAGGTAACACACTGAAACATTTTACACACTTTTTGATGGATCTTACAGACGCTCTATGGTGATTTCATGGAGGTTATATGTGTGAATATGAGATTTTCTGAATGAATTGTTATGTCTGGCAGGTCATGTTTGCCATGCGTGAGCTGTCTGGACCATTGACCTTCCTCATAGAGATGGTGACATACTGCAGCTTCTGCAATGAGCCTTTCTCTCTAGGAGTGCTGCATTTACTCAAGGTTAGACCTGCCCACCCACTTACACATACCACATAGGGAAAACTCTATTTTTCCATCTAGAAAGTTGCAAATCCAACTGCACGTTTTATTTCACTCTCGGATTTTTCATCCACTATTGTACCTTTACATTTACAGAAAAAATGAGGGCATGTTTTATAGGGAGCTGAACAAACACACTTTTTTTTCCCTTCTCCTCATTAGGATGACCCAAAAAACAACAAATATCGATTTTTTTTTTAAATAATTGCAATATAACTTTACTTACTTCCCAGCAGTATTAATGCTTAAATTATGTGTCTTCTAGAATCAGCTGGAGACGGCTCCTCCTCACGAGCTCAAGAACGTCTTCCAAATGCTTCTGGAGATTTTGGTGAGTGACTGTACATAGATCAGAATGCTATAAACTAAACAGTACTGTTCTTCTCTTTATAATATCCTTTTTATAATAGTAAAGGCTAAAGTCAATGTTTTAGTAATATTTTGACACACTGAAGACTGATACTAGCCATGGGTGGGACATTTTGCAAAAATCACTTAAATAGCACTGCAAGCTTTTGTCCTAGCAACATATAAACACACATAATAGAGAAACATAATAATAGGCACATTTCACTCTAAGAGTCAGAACGCGATCATGACCCATGCATTAGCACATTCATCTCTTCATATGGTAAATCACTGTGGTAAGCCAGCACTTCTTGTTGGATGATTATGAAGTTTGAAAAAGTATCAGTTTTTTGATACATGATTCTGTCGTTATCTATTCACATCCAGAGAGTTCAGCTTTGGGGGAGAAAAAAAAACAAAAAACACTGTACATTGTGTGGTCTCATATGTCGCACTTAAATACGCCTGGTTCCATATTCCATGATGTAATAAATTCATTAATTTGTGTTCTTGAATTTTTTCCAGATGGTAGAGGATCCCCTACAATCCCAAAGATTGAAATATGCATTTGAGTCTGAGAAAGGGCTTCTAGGTAGGTTGCACCCTCCATTCCAATATTGGGAATCTTGTTTGTTTGTTTTTTTGTGTTGTGACTGAGTGGTTTGGGTTTTTTATTGCCCTTTTTTCAGCTTTGATGCATCAGAGCAACAACGTGGACAGCAGCCGCTGTTACCAATGTGTCAAGTTCCTAGTAACTCTAGCTCAAAAGTGAGTAAATGGATCTTTTTTTTCTCTCATTTATAGTAACAGGCAGAAGTGAACATCACCATTCTGCAGTGGATACAAGATTCTATACATGTGTTTTCACACAAAACAAAACTAATATTTTGTTCACCAGGTGTGTCCCTGCTAAAGATTATTTCAAGGAGCTTTCAGGCCACTGGAGCTGGGCAGTGCAGTGGCTGCAGAAAAAGGCAAGTTATACCATTTGAGCAAACCTGTAACCTGTCTTCTGATGTTGTATCATTGTAATCATTCTTAAAGGGATCTTTGTGTCATGCAACACAGGTCCAGTAATAAAGTACAAGTGACCACGCGTGCACACACACACACACACACACAATGTAATATATATACACACACTAAACGATCACTGAATTAATAACACCTACCATGTATCTACATTCATTGTCCATTTTATCAGCTCCACTGACCATACAGGAGCACTTTGTAGTTCTGCTATGGATGCTGCTGGCTGGATATTTTTGGTTGTTGGACTATTCTGAATCCAGCAGTGACACTAAGCCCTTTCAATACTCAAGCAGCACTCCTGCGACTGATCCACTCAAACCAACATAATACACTAAAACACCCACCACCATGTCAGTGTCACTGCAGTGCTGAGAATTATCCACTGATTAAATTGTACCTATTCTTTTGTGGTCCTCTGGGATGTGGATAACAAAGTATGCTGAGAAACAGACAGACAACAGTCTGTAATTGTAGAACTACAAAGTGTTTTTTATGGTCAGTGGAGCTGATTAAAATGGAAGGAACATGAATGTTGACACAAGGTAGGTTTTACTACTTTTCTCTCTCTGCTCTGTCCTTCGTCAAGCAGCGGAGTTGAACACAGTAAATTAACATGTATTAATTATATATGTATATAAAAATAAGACATAAAATGCAAACACATTCCATTTGTGTCTGTTTTCTGGAGCTGTGTTTAATGCTGCACAAGGTGTGTTGGCCAGAGCCACTGTTCACAAGCTCCGCAAAACATCTCAGAACTCTGCAACGTTTATCATATCTCACTCTGATCTGAACCCACGGTAAAGGAATAATAAAAGAGAATGATCTCACAATGCCTCCCGCGGATGAATTATACTTGATTCCTGTCTAAACTGATGGGCTCATTTACTAGAAAGAACCAAGGTTCCAAGACTCAGGAACGGAACCAGTTCAGGAACCAGAATTCTTTTGGTGGAAAAGTGCTATTATTGGTGTAGCATATTGTGTTAGCCTTTGATGTTGAAGGCAGCAACACTACCCTCTACAATATACAAAACAAAACTTGAAAGTGTATGAGCTTTAAGCTTTTTTTTGATTTGTGACTTTGTCTCTCTCAGATGTCTGAGCATTACTGGACACCTCAGAGCAACGTGTCCAATGAGACATCCACAGCTAAAACCTTCCAGCGAACCATCTCTGCACAGGTACTCTATTGCAGGGCAGTGGTGATAATCCCAATATGAATGCTTTATAATGTTTGTTGTGTTTTTAGGTTAAGATTTAGAAATTAAACACTGACTTCTGAATTAGCCCTTTTTACAGTTTCACACTGTTTCCGTGTGATTTCTGTTGTGTAGGACACATTGGCCTATGCTACAGCTCTACTGAATGAGAAGGAGCAGTCTGGCAGCAGTAATGGCTCTGATGGCAGCCCAGCCAATGAGAACTCAGACCGCAGCCTCAGACAGGTAGACACAGACACACACTCATTCACACTTCCTCTACATTACTCTTTCTGTGGTAAAAGAACCTTTGCTACTGGGTTGCAGTGAACTCCAGCTGTTAAAAAGTGTATTTCCCTTGTAAACAAGCTGCCAGTTTCCTGCAGTTTTGCTCTTCATTCATGATTTTTACCAAGTTTCTTTCAATTTTAGTCATTGCCAGTTTCACACACTAGCTAGCACTGCCCTAATCACATGCTGTCAATAGGATAATAGTCAGTAGACTCATGTTTGTTGCTGGCAAAACAATTTTATTGAAATATATTTTTGATTAAATATAATGTTGGCTTCAAAAATGTCTTTTTGTATGGATTATAATGATCTCTCTGTTCTTGTTTCAGGGCTCAGAGTCTCCTATGATGTTGGGTGACTCCAAAAGTGATTTAGAGGATGTTGACCCCTAACTCTCATCATTAACAGCAGGGGCACTTTTTTTTACACTAGCAAAAAAATCCCTCCAATGGAGAGACATTGTGGCTCCTAGCAGCCAATCAAAAGACTGGATTTGCCCTCCTATGGGCAGGAAACGGATCGCCAGGAAGAGGTCGCAACCAGTCAAATCAGAACACTGTCTTCAGGTTGCCCTGGTGTAGCTGAGTGTCCAAACTGCAAGTGGAGCTCAGAAGAAAACGGAGGAGGTTTTTTGATTTCTTAAAATTTTCACACAGAACTACAAGTTTCAGTGGTGCCGAGGGAGGGGTGGGAATTTTAAAAACAAAGAAAAACAAAAACGAAAATGCTGTTTTGTGGATATTTGCCAAAATAATAAGAGATATACTATTCATGAAAATTTAAAGCTGTGTTCAATAGGTGTAATTTCAAATGTAAAATAATATTTTTAAGAATCCTATACCCCTTCCCCCCCTTTTGATCTGTTTGTGTGGTTGGTTCCTCATAATCAGCTCTAAGAGGAACTTGCAAGCCTCAGCTAGTTGAATAACGACTGAGCCTTTTTTCAGCTCTTTCCCTTGCTGGTATTTTTCTTTTTTTTTTTTTTTTTAATGCACTTTATACATGAGTTCAGTTTGTCAGAGGGGGCAGGTGACGTTTGACAAGTTCCTCATTTAGAGTCAATTCAATGGCCACATCCCATGCTGCTTTGCTTTCTTTATTTTTCTTTCTTTTCCATTTGCTGCCTGGCAAATTGGACGTGATATCAGAGTGCTTTGTGGGTCTCAGATTGCTGAAGCACGACTGCCTCTTACTTAAGCTTCACCACAGCCCTGGTATCTGATGCCAAGTTCATGGTGATTGAGAAGGCCCCCCACAGTGATGGCTCTACTGCAAGTAGATATCTTGGTCTCGCAAAGTTCTTTGAGATAAGCAAAGGGATCATTGGGCTCCTTTTCATTTCTTTTTATCCATTCATCTGTTCTTCGAGCCTGCAGAAATTCACAGTGGAGTGAAGGATTTTGTATAGGAAAAGTGAAAGAATTAATTGGGACAGGTCTTCTCTCTGGTGTTCTCTTTTCTTCTCTGCTTCATCAAAACCTTCCAGAAAGAAAAGTGCCAGCTGACCTCTTATGGTGGAGGCATAGGTTTTTTTTATTTTTTTGCATTATTTGTCAAATGTTTTTCTTTTTTGTTGTGACTTTGTCTCAGGCCTGCTGTTAAGTCTTGTCTCGCATGAATGCCAACACAATAATGCGTGTGCACGCACACACACTCTGTCTCTTGCTTCTGGGTTTCTCTTGGCTCTCTTTTGTCACTCTGTGGCTGTGCTGTGGGAGAGCAGATGTTTTCTCAGCAAGCAGTCTTCTCACTGTTCTTGCTCAGAACTTGGCTCGCCTGATCATGAAACGAAATACCTGGTATAACTACTTCAAACGTCTTACTGGATAAGAAATACATTGTGTGCAAAGAGTCTGGATGATTATTAGGACAAGAGCTAGTCATGTCACACAAGGAACCTCACGTATGACACATTTAAGCTTTAACTTTCAAACTTTTTGCTTGTTCAGGGGTTTTTACTTTGCCAACAGCCATTTTTTGATTATTTGCTTACATATGTTTACTTCTATCACTTCTGTCTGCCTTACAGCACACGTACTAGGCAGAGATTGGAGGACGGGGAAGGAGGAGTGGGGAACAGATAGAGCATGAGAGAGAGAGAAAGTACAAATTTGGAGTTTAGTGTGTGGAGCCCGCAAGTGCCTTTACCCCAGTCCTCCTATTCAAAGCTCAGTTTCCTTCAGTTATGATTTACAAAACACAGCGAAGGCACTGCTGCACTCATCATTGAGGGCCAAATACAGAAAGGAGTGTTTTTGCAGGGTGCCATGGTCAGAGTGGTACTCATTTTGAACCCTGGCCTTGATTGTGCTGACCAGATTCTTCACTCTTGGAAGCTTCTTGTCCCTTTCTGTCATACTGTGGGCCAGAGTGGAACCAGAAGCCACGCAAGAGCACGGTCAGAGTGTGTGCTGCTTATTTTTTACTTAGACTAGAATAGATTAGACTACAGCGCTTAGCTACATTCACACAATGTTTACAAACGGACCTATCTCAACACTGCACCTGATGCCGTTTGCTTTTCAGAAAGAAGCACTATGTGAAATGTCTTTCAGTTGCCAATGCAAGGGTCTATTTAGGTTCCTCAGTGGTTGTAAAGCTTGAATCGAATAAAGTGGATGGCCACATTCAAGTTCTAACACAATCGTCCTTAAATAGTGAAGAGAAATGCTGTCGTTTACCTCAGTGTCACCTGCTGTTCATATGTCTGCACCTGAGTGTCATGATTACTGTGCTTCTTTGATTATGCATGTATGTCAGTGAATGTAAGTGTGTGAGAGCTTTGTCATTGTCTTTGTTCAAACCTCTTTCTGGGCAACTAGAACACGTCTACAGCAAACTGAGGGTCTTTGTACCCTCTGTACCATTTTTAGCCTCTTCTTCTGCTTCTTAACAATCAACCAGCTACAGCCAGTCACTGTAGTTTTAGTATAATTCATAGAAAAAAGGGTGTGGTCACGTGAATGAAACCGGTTTTTAGGATAATCAAATGCTGAAGTCTACACATTGCCGTGTCGTTGTTTTTATGCTTTCCCGTAAGCCCAGGCCTGTAGCTTGGGGGTTTCGGCTCCAGCATCCAGTTCAGGCTTGGTTTAGGAGGGTAGAGTTCACCAGACCAGTGCCTTGACCCAAGGCTGATCTCTCAAAGAAGCCCTTTTACTCACAAACCTCAAAACAACCTCCTATACAACTTCATGATGTGAATGAAAGAACTTACAACAGTCCTGTGGTTAAACAGAGGCTTCAACACACCCCATTGCTGTACTTCTTTCTACCAGGGAAGCCAGAAGCTGAACCAGGTAGCTCAACACGGACATCTTTAACTAGGGAAAGTATACCTTAATGCTCTGAATTTAGACTCCACTTTTTTCCATCCCCTCTGCGATTGTCCCTCTCTTTGGAGTGTTTTTAAAAAGTGGTGTGAGGCCAGGGCTGAGACACTTAAAGGGTTTTAATAATTACAAATTCTGTCACACCTCTGCCATGAGTGTGAGAAATGACAGAATTTAAAAAATGCATGTTAAGTCCACATTATAATTTGTATATCAGAGTTTGATTATGGGAACTATTTGATATAAAATAATGAATAAAACTGGAATGCACAACCTTTTATAAACTGTAATACTGTCTTCATGCCAAATGACTGCACCTCTTGATAAAAGTGCACACAAGGCTTTTATTCTTATAAAAAAAGGTCAATCCACATATTCATTTACAAAAAACGAGCCAGCAGAGTACAATCAGTGCATGCAAAAACAGATTGTTAATGTTCCATGAAGAAGCATTAAGACTTGCTGAATAAAAATGGAGCATAGAGGACATCACATTAATGAAAATAAAAAGCCTTCATTGGGTCAAGTACAGATGAACATGACTTAAAATAGCAGTAATTAACAGTTTTTCAATGAGACAGAAAGGTCAAAGCAGTAGATTTTAGTCTGACAGATTAATGGTTAACTAAAACAGACTGCTTAGCGTTTATTACAAGACCACAGTTTTAATTGTATTGCTGAGAGAAAATGCGGTTTGTGCTGGCTTTCTGTTGCAGGTGTTCTGTGAAACGGGTTATAAACCCCATGTTATAATGGTCCTAAGTGAACTGAGGGTAGTTCACTATCCCAATGTATGTCAAATTCAAAAATGAATTACCCAAGAGCTAGATTGGGTACTGGTCCATCAAAAGAAATAGGTATCTAACAAGCATTAAAAGCATACAGAGCTATAAACAGTAGTGTCCAACTCCAGTCCTAGGATCTAACCTGAATAATACCTATCTAATGCACATGATCTGAATATCCAAGGCATAGTGGTTGATTGCAAGGTCCAGGTTTGGGGACCTTGCTACAGAAAAACACCTTTGTTTTCATCAAGGTCAATACAATGATTAGTTCTTTAAAGGAGCTGAAGTCATTCTTAGTTGGCATCACTTCAAAGAATGCTTTTGGAAACTTTAAGAGTACAGTGAGGTTTCTTGCTTGAAAAAAAAAGTTTTAATTTAAGAGGCATATTTAGTGGTTCAGAATATAAGAGAATGGAAAGAAAAAAGTCATGTGGAGTGTTATGATTGTAGAACTTTTTCTCTTCATGGTCTTTTTAAAGTGACTGTTCTGCTAAAAAAATTAATTTACATGATATTCTGCCCAATAAGGAGCAAAACATGTAAGTAGCCTTTGTCCATTTTTATAATTAAAAAATATCATACATACCAGAGACTACATAATCAAGTCTAGCCGAGATCCATGAATGGTTTGCATCTGCAGTTTGAACAATGCTACTACCATTACTTTCAAGCTACATGAGCGTTGTGTTCCAGTGCAAGACTAAACACTAATTTCAGACACTGAACATATTTTGGCTGATTGTCTTAACTTGGAATAATGGAAATAAGTTTCCCATTGACTTTTACAGTTTTAAATCTGCTATATTCATATTCTTTTATATGAAAGCATGTATGTACAGTGAGGACAAGCAGGTCCACAGTGAACGGCTGGGTGATGGCTCATATGAGGCAGAGCTTTAGTGCTCCTTTGTGCTCATGGAGGTTTGCTGGACTACAAGGGGCCGATACCTGCAGCAGATGGCGATGGCCACTACTCCTTTGCTCTCTGCAGACGGCCAAATTACACAAGTGTTGCCTCGAGCGTAAGCACCATGAGTGACTGAACCATGTGAGACAGAGTTGCATCCTGTCAGCGTCCATGAGTCTTCACACAACACCTCCACCTGAGAAACATAAGCCAAGAATGTCTGTCGTCATAGAAACACCTACGTATGTTAGAGGCTTATAGCGATTGATGAGCACTGAGCACATAACTGCGTACGATATTCTATGTTGTTTATTGTATAATGTAATTTTGCATATATTAACAGCAGCAGTTAGTGTTCTCACACCTGTACCCAGCATGCGTTACACAAGCACCTTTATTGATCCCCTTAGGGAAATTGCTTCTCTGCATTTGGCCCATCCATGGTAGTGAACACACGTATACACACTAGTGAGCAATTCTTCACAAAAAAAAATAGGGGCAGTGAACACACACACGGTAAGGGGCTGCCAACCACCTCGGTGTCTGATATGCCGTAAAACCATCAGATATTGTGATTAAACATCCACTGATGTTTCAGTCATTTAGAAGCCTATAAATCCAGATGTGAGTTTCTGCTTACTGGCAGTGGTAATATAAAAAAAAGGCATGAACACAGAACAATCACAGGATTAGGAACACCTTCCTGGTATCTACACTCACTGTCCATTTTATCAGCTCCAGTCACAATATAATTACAAACTAGTTAATCACTTTCGCTCTGCACATTTTCTTGTCCCCATTTTACCCTGCTCTTTAATGGTATTAGGACATATGATTGGGGTGGTGGATCATTCACAGCACAGCAGTTACACTGATGTGGTGGTAGTGTGTTTGTGTTTGTTGTGCTGTTAAAAGTGGATCAGACACAGCAGGGCTGCTGAAATTTTTAAAGCCCTCAGTGTCACTGCTGGGCTGAGAATAGTCCACCAATATATACAAACTATCCAGCCAACGACCAACATAAAACTGTGCAGCAATGGATCAACTACTGTCTCTGACTGTACTTAGAGTGGACAGGGTGTTTAAAAACTCAAGAAGCACTGCTGTGTCTGTTCCACTCATACCAGAAAAAACACAGTTATATTTCCTTATGTGGTACCTTTTCAAACACACTATCATCTACAACAATTCAAGATGTAAGTCATACCCTCCCTGAGCAGTTCCAGTGCAAACCTAAAGATACTAATTTCAGATATGACATGTCTGAGCTAACCACCTTCTTTTGATGGGTAAATTATGTAAATTGATTTTATTCTCTTTCCAGTCAAACTGTTTCTGTAAGGGCAAACTTTGGAGATAATCTCCCTGAATTGGCTCATTTTGTATGTAATACTGTATTATGTTACAGATTTTGGTTGAACTCACCCGTTCTGAGATATCAGAGGCTTGGTGTTCATTTAGCCTGCACTCCATACTGGGGGCGTGGCAGCAGGAAGCATGTGTTGTCACACCTGCTCTTGCAGGGCACGCCTTCCTGTTGTCGTGGAGTGGCCGCATGGGGTTGGCCACACCTCCAGACTCAAAGTGAGAACTGCAGCCTGCAGGAGGAAATGACAGCTGTTCCACAGCATGCAGGAATAAACACAAATACACAAGGATGGACAAACAGATGCAGACAGGGAACCGCCAGCTTCAGATCTGGCTCCAAATCAAGTTAAAGTGGAATTTTGCCACCAGCACAGACAAGACAAACAGAAACATGACGTATAGCGTTTCTTCCAGTCAGAGCCAATTTTTGATTGGTTAACGGTCTAAAAATTTCTGCTTCCCTTAACGTAATATAAAATTGTCGCAACATTGGAGAGACAATGTTTTGTTCTGACATCTTAAATATGCACGCAAAAATGTAATGCACGTATAATGACATGTTTCTTTTTATCTTTGGACAAATAAATATAGCCATATATTTCAGCATGCTGAAAAACTAACTTGGATATGTAGAATGGTAGATCACAGATGTTTAAGACTCTGACCTGTGAGTTGATGTTCTGGACTTGGGCATGCTGCATGTATGTCTGTTTGAGGACTGGCACTTGTCTGGCACTCCACACCGTTCCCTGTGCAACAGCGGGCTATGGCATACACTCCTCCTCCTCCGATGCCATTGTGGGCCACACAGTACTTTTGCCCATCTCGCATCTAACCACAGATTTTAAAAAATATATATTTGATCAGAAATCTCTCTATTATTTACACATATAACCAATTATTTTAACCTTTGGTAAGACACACATAATAATAAATCCACAATAAATAATTTGCTTGATGTAGTAGAATAATGACTAATGGACACAAGCACAGATATTTATCTTCTCTAATTTGAGAGTTTCCTGCAGACTTTAAATTAAATAAAAACAATTAGATATCAATAAACAGTGTGTACAAAATGAACTAATTTTACAAAAAAAATGCACTACATATAAATATAAATACTGCTTCTTAAAGGGCACAGACCCTTAACTGGTCAAACACATCTTGTATAGTCACATTAAATAAGCATAAGACAAAATGGAACATTCTGGAACACTTAGAAATCACATAATGCTTGGTCCAGGAGTCTGATAGAGAAGTGTAAACCCCTAGTGTTGGGCAGTGCAGCAGTGGAACTGCATTATCTGAAGTTGTCGATATATGTGGGTTCAATGTATCTGGATGTTTGTGATCATCTATAATCAGTACCTGACTTGACCTATTTCCTAATATCTAAATACCATCAAATATTCACAGTGATGTTCCAACATCATGTCTAATAGATAGATCCTAAAACCATAACGTGTGGAAAAATGTCACTGCTGCAAACTCTTAGTCATTTCAGGGTGACTCTCTCGTTTACCTCTATTCTCTCTCCAGATCTAACTCCATCTGGTGAATAGCTGGAGCAGCTGAACATCTTCTCGCCCTGACGACACTGAGCCACTGCAGTGTCCACGCTCGCATCCCCAGAACGGTCCGACCACACAGACCGACACAGCAGTGCATCTCCTAGGAAAACATACAAACACAATACAACATAAAAACAGGATTATATAAAGGTACACGTTAATGACAGTGTAGGCACTAACCTGAGAGTGTGGACTTGGGTAGGGCAGCTACCATGTTGGCCGTAGAGAGGCGGTGTTTATCAGGAAGAGAGTCTGGATTCATCACCTGCTTGACTGAGTGGTGCCGGAGCAGTTGGAGTACTTCAGCTGGGCTGGCATTGGGGTTTTCATTCAGCAGCACTGCAGCTATACCTAACCTCACACACAGAACAGGAAAATAAATACAGCTGTCATCTGGCCAGATTACATATACTGATGATTTCTGAAGTTAAAATGCCATCCATTCATTTGTTTAAGCATTAAAAATTTGTGCTTTCCTCTTCTATGCAGCTACCAGTCTGAAGATACAAAGCTGTGTTACAACAAAGACAGCATGGTTTCTCAACATGTTCAAACCCAGCTCCAAGAAGGACAGCATGTAAAATGCTAATTAAACAGAAAACACTCACTCACTGTCTGTAAGCACTTATCCAGTTTAGAATCATGGTGGGGCCAAGGCCTGCCCAGATTCAACGGGCACAAAGCAGGACTTTTCCTTCAAAGGTCAACACACACTCACACCTAGGGACACTTTTGAGTCACCAATTCACCTACCAACATGTGTTTTTGGAGGAAACCCACATGGACACAGTAAGAACACAACAAACTCCTCATAGACAGTCACCTGGAGCGGGACTAGAACCCACAACCCTGGAGCTGTGTGACTGCGACACTACCTGCTGCGCCACCATGCCGCCCAAAACAGAAAGCAGTGATTTGTGAATCACTTTTTAACTCGTGTTTAAATGTAGTCACAAAGATGAGATGTTTAAAGCTTGGCCTAGCACTGAAAAAATCCAAAAACTTGTCTTTATACATTAATGATTATAAAAACATTTCTACACGGAAAACGGATGGGAAATGGTGGTAAATGTGATGCCCATCATATGTTGCAATTATCAAATTTACAAAAGAAAGAAAGAAACTCAAAGAAAATATAGAATATCATGGTTTTGTAAAGGGCAGCACGGTGGTGCAGCAGGTAGTGTCGCAATCACACAGCTCCAGGGACCTGAAGGTTGTGGGTTCGATACCCGCTCCAGGTGACTCTGTGTGGGGAGTTGGTGTGTTGTCCGCGTGGGTTTATTCCCTCCAGGGTGTATTCCTGCCTTGCGCCCAATGATTCCAGGTAGGCTCTGGACCCACTGCGACCCTGAATTAGATAAGTGGTAACAGAAAATGAATGAATGGTTTTGTAATTACACAAGTTATATACATCACTGTGTTCAATTTGTTCTGGCTGATGATGTAATTTAGATTTTCCTTAATACTTCTCTCCCCAGCTGTGGGCTGTGGTTACTGTGGTTGAGGTCTGCATACCGGCTACGTGCGCAGCTGCTTGGGAAGTGCCGCTCTTGGTGGTAAAGCAAGTGGGACAGTCACTGGACGCACTGATGATGTCGTCACCGGGGGCAAACAAGTCCACACAGCGGCCCACGTTGGTGCCTGTGGTTCCTGCACTCAGCGGCTGGTCAGCTGCATTAGTGGCACCCACTGTAATCACCTACACATAGTCAGAGGAACAATCACTGGAATTATTCCTATAGTCCTCTTTGAAAAGGAATGATTGTGCACATTTACAGCCTCTAGTTATAGGCACCTGCATTGTACTTCCACTTAGTGGCCAATTTATTATTCAGTCTACGTCTATAGGCTCATTTACATTTGTTGGCTACCTTCAACTGTATTCTTCCATGGTAAATTTGTGACCACAGGACACAGGTTGGATCATTGTGAACACAGTTGTATTTACACAAGTTGTCAAGGTTGATAGTGACCCTTTACCCAAAAATATCCTGTCAAGGGCCATTCTATTGACCCCAATTTACCTCTGATGAAGAATTAAAGGAAGAAAACACAGTGGGTGTCCAATGTATGTGTTTCTAATAATAACAAAGAGAATGGTGCAAATAAATGTTTTTTATTACAACACTGGTCCCTAGGAGTTGGTGTGTTCTCCCCGTGTCCGCGTGGGATTCCTCCGGGTGCTCCGGTTTCCTTCCACAGTCCAAAAACACAAGTTGGTAGGTGTATTCACAACTCGAAAGTGTCCGTAGGTGTGAGAGTGTGAGTGAAAGTGTGAGTGGGTGTCGCCCTGTGAAGGACTGGTGCCCCCTCCAGTGTGTGTTCAGGTGTGGGACTGGACAAGCAGTTACAGACAATGAATGAATGGTCCCTAAAGACTGTCCTCAAGGATTTACACAGTGTCTTAAAAATGTGGACAAATTGGGGTCACTGAAGACCAGATTCAAAGTCACATATTTAAATTTTACGATGTGGCTAAAGGACCAAATCAGTCATTATTACAACAATGTGGCAAAATATTTATGAATATGGTTATGTATTACTGTTACATTTTTATTATAACCAGTTTATGGGCAGGTTTCCCTCAGAGGGGCTGCCATGTTTCAAATAATTTTACTACAATATCTCTAATACCTTCAGGCCACTGAAACATAACAAAAGCATCCATTTGAATGTGCAGTATGATCAGTGCAGTACCTCTCTTTCTGAGGCAGGTGAGTAGAGACAAGCATCATCCTGGTAGTTTCCAGCTGCAGCAATTAGAACTGCACCCGAGCGAACCATCTCACGACAAGCAGTGTTCAGAGTACGACTGAAGCCTCCTGCAAATGGCAGGAGCACGATCACAGGACTGAGGGGCTGCACCTGAAGAGTTGCATGAATATACTCCAGACCTGTGGGGAAAGAGACATTTTCTTAGAACTGCACAACGTATATTACTCTTTAGTACCAGTGTTCTGTAAAGGGCGAATGTAATCTGGATTGTGTAATCTTTTACAAAAGCCATGTATCATTTTGGAGCATTGGTTTGGATAGCCTGATTATAACTGCATTTTATAAATATTAATTTCATTTTTGGGAATATACATAAATTGGCCAAATAATTCTTAGCTTATTTTTCTACTGATGGTTTAAGCAAGCAGTCAGAATTTGACCTTCTGATGTACTCTATGAAAATAATTTACTTTTAAAAGCAACATAAATAATCAAGTTGTCTGCATCAGAAATACACAGCAGTGAAATACTCGTTGTACTATTTACATCCTTATGACAGAAATTAATACACTGAATATTCAGTGATGCCATTAAGAGTCATGATTACCAAAAGAATACTGTCACTTGTGTTTACCTGCCAGAACTCCAGACACAGTGCCTTTGCCTTGACAGTTGAGCACCCTCACACTGTTCACACTGATGCCACGTGCCACCCCAGAGTCTCTACCGCTCACCACTCCTGCTGTGTGTGTGCCATGACTGTCACACTGATTGGCCTGCAGTGGACAAAGAAGACTCCAATATTCTTTAAAAGTTTTACTTTAGATGTTTAAACATTGCTGTCAGAATTTGATTGCGTTCAGACATGCACCTAATTGAAGAAAAGGATAGTATGATAGAATGAATGAGAGACTAAATAGCATATGATGCAATGAAACAAAATTCAATACAAATAATTTATTAATAATAATCACATTCAACTTTTCTTCTGCTACAGGACTTTGGACAGTGACGATATGTTAATAATTATGTTATTTGGTAATCAAAGGAAAGCATGTCTCCATTTCTGTCCATTTTTAGTTTTCTTCGTCGTTTGAACACAGCAGCTGTCCTTCACTTGGTGTGAAAATTGCATGATGAATGGACCAATAGAAATTATTTGGAATAGAATCTTTTTACATTGTCTTTTGCTGAAAGTTATGGTTTTTCCTTCTCCTATAAAGTTACTATTTTGGAGATGCTTGACTTCATAAATTGCTGTGGGCAGCTGTATATTTATACAATATTTTCAGAACAGTGAAAACTTGGTTCAGCCAGCAAGCTTTTGGGAGAAGGATTATTTTACAACTGTAATTACAACTCTTTATAAAGCTCTCTAATATAATAGTGATATATTACTATAATACAGGGGATCATATTAAGATTATCCTCTAAGCATACTCTGAGAACAGCACAGAGCGGTGCAAACATGCTTTCTCACAAAGACAATTATTACTTTCATGGATTAGGGTAATAATCTAAAGTGCCACCTGCTTTGTGAACTTTAACTGATAAATTTGACTAAAAAAATAAAGTGCAATACACAACTAATTATTTTTTTTTTTTAAATATACCAATGAATATTTAAAGAATAAGTAATTTTCTCGTGATTCTTTGTCATGTAATTGTCATGTAATCTTTTCAACACGACTGTTCTCATATGGGGGAATCGGCTCTATGAAGCATATATCGAGTCATTCAGGTTCTTCAAAGCATTTTTATTCTGATCTTACTCTACTTAAATGATTAAGTAGAGTTTTAGTTGTGGGTGGCACATTGGTGCAGCAGGTAGTGTCACAGTCACCAAAGACCTGGAGGTTGTGGGTTCAAGTCCTGCTCTGGATGTTTGTGAGGAGTTTGGTGGGTTTGGTGTGTCCATGTGGGTTTCCTCAGGGTGCTCGCATGGCCCATTTACTCTCAGCTCACTGACCTGTCTGTGGACTCTAACCCCGTCCTCCTCTGGCACACTGTTGAAGTCCGTCACCATCACTCTGCCTTCAATCTCACGATGACCCGTCTGAATGCTGGTGTCCATTAGGTACAGTCCCACCTTACTTCCATCATCTACATATGCAGACACACACAGTCTTTCATTAGCCAACTAGAAGTAACCATTTCAAACAGCTCCCCCACAAAAATATATATGAATAAATAAAATTCAAACCCATCATAGAGTATTTCAGCTGGTGCTTCCACCTTTATCATGCATCATCAGAAGGGGTGTTTATTAGTAATGGAAACTCTCCCTCTCGATATCATCTCAATACCACTGTAGCAGACCAGTAAGGATGTCTACGTTGCCCTTTTGCCTGTACTGGTTCTATGAGTTAAGCATATGCCAAAAATAAAAAAAAATATGAAAACAAAGTGACTTGCTTGGTGGTGTATACTTTCCACTCTCCTGCTTGGTCTGGACAATACGCTCCAGATTCCAAGGTAAACCCTGTGCAAAAACTGTCGAGTCTTCTTCAATGTAGTCAACATGAGGAAGCTTCAGCGCCTACACACACACACACACACACACACACACACACACACACAAGAAACAGGTAAGCGTGTTTTGAGATTTATTTTCCTTCACTCGTGCTTTGCATTAAAACAAAGACAATGTGTCGTTTGGCTTTACAGTTGCCTGCGGGGAGGGGGTGTTACCATGTGTAGGACATCGCTGCTCATCTTCACGAGGAAGCCCCTCACAGCTCCGGAATAAGTGCGTGTAATCTCCGTCAGATATCCGCGCCTCGCTGCTCTGGCTCGTAGCGCGCGCATGGTGCGCTCTATCTGGTTCTCGTGCGTCCCGCTCCTCAGCACCACGAGGTACTGACCGGGCACGCGCCACGCAGCCTGAGGAGACGAAGGAGATATACATATATATATACAAACAAAAATGAAAAAGTGCTAACGCATCTCCAATTCATCCCTGGGGTAGTGGATAGTGCTCCATCACTCCGGAAAACGCAGTTCCACTGCTCCACAGGTCAGTACAGGGGTGCTTATTGAGGTTATACAACTAACTTACCTTGGTGCACCTGAGGAAATGAGCGGACGGCGCAGACTCGAGATCAGGCTGGGAGTCATCTTTGCGAATAAGAGAGAGGATCAACTCTTCATCCTCAGTGTAGTCTTCCTCGGTTTCAGCCAGCGCCGCCGCGCGCAGAAGCAGTGCAAGAGCCAAGACATCCAGGAGACCCCTCATTGCTCCAGGTACGCTCAGAGAGATTGTCCAGAGGAATTTGGAGTCTGCTGCATATTGGGGACTGATTAGAGCTCTGATTGGTTGTGTGCTTTAGGGCGGGGTCATGACGTATTCACGGCTCACGCCATCGCGCTCTGATCGCACCATCTTCCATCTCCGCCTATATAACCTCACCTTCATCTGGAGTCAGATTACAGCGGGAAATCCCACTGAAGGAGGACAGTGCACGTGTTTTCCAACTGTTGTCCTGCACAGACGGCCACGTGCAAGCGTTTCGGCACCTCTCTCACTCAGAAATGGCAATACAAACTCATCCCAAAGGTAGACCGACCAGTGGATGGACATGGATCACTCCAGAGATAGTACTTTGCACTGCTGCACAACCCAGTGCTGGAGGCGGTATAGCCCTCTACCATTGCATATGGTGAGCTCAGGCTTGCAGCAAGCTGTTCACATTTATTGTTCTGTGAGTATGTAGTTGTTATATTTACACACCAAGTTTTTAAACACTTGAGTGTCACTTTTGGACTGAGAAGAATCCACCAACAAAAAACATACAGCCAACAACGTCCTGTGACCACTGCGGAAGAACTAGAGGTTGACTAACGCAAGAATGCAGCAACAGATGAGCTACTTTCACTGACCTTAAAACTACAAGGTGGACCGCCAGTGTTTAAAACTCCAGCTGCACTGCTGTGTCTGATCCCCTCTCACTAAAACAACACACTAATACATCACCACCATGTTAGTGTCAACAGACTGCAAGAGTCTGGTCTTCCTGAAATTTAAAGGACAGAGTGAAAGGGGTAAAACAGTGTATGCAGAGCAACATATAGACTGCAGACTGTAACTGTAGATCTACAAAGCAAATGAACCTAATAGAAAATTTAAACGTTATGGCTAAATGGCATATAATTATGTAAAATTACACCATTTTCGACCAACCACTACAAGATTTATAGTCTTTATGTATCATAGTTGGTGGACGTGAATGGGTTAATATTATTTTAAAGATATTTTACGGTTTTTAAAGTAGTACAAATACACTTTTTGAAATGCACGCTCACTCGAACATTCTTATTTATCTCAGGGTGTAAATGCTGTCACTAGAATGGTCCCCTCAGGGATACTCTTCAGTATTTAGATTTGGTCAAGGTCTGCCCTCTGCTGGTCTGTTATAAACATTGCATAGCAATTAAAATGACTCCTAAGAAGGTCTTTGCATTGTAACTCTATATACCACAAGACCAACAGTATCCAGACACATTTACTAATGAGAGAAGCAAATTAACATAAATATTTGCATTTATAATCTCCACACAAATAGAATGTGGGGCACATTGGAGCAGCTGCACATGAGTCTAAGGTCACCATGTCCAATGCCAAGTATTGCTTAGAAAGGTGTAAATCATCCTAGACTGTGTAATGTAGAATGCAGTGTTTTTAAGGTGGAACTGTGTCTTTGGGAGTAAAAAAAAAAGTTGTTTGTATGTAAATCGAGTTTAACTTTTTAAATTTCACACTCTTTTAGTTACCTCAGAAACTCATTTGTAACTAAAGTTGCAAACTCAGAGTGGTTTTGTACCACTTTGGGTAATGCAGTTAGCTGTCTGCTGAGATTGGAGACCTTTCCACCTTAAGTGATCAGAAACAGCAAAAAAAAAAAAAAAAAGTAAATATTCCCCACCTATGGAGCAGGAATATCCATCCATCCATCCATTATCTGTAAGCGCTTATCCAATTTAGGGTCGCGGGGGGTCCAGAGCCTACCTGGAATCATTGGGCGCAAGGCGGGAATACACCCTGGAGGGGACGCCAGTCCTTCACAGGGCAACACAGACACACACACATTCACTCACACAATCACACCTACGGACACTTTCGAGTCGCCAATCCACCTGCAACGTGTGTTTTTGGACTGTGGGAGGATGGAGCAGGAATAGAGCAATCCTAATTTCGGTTTGTGCAATGTTTACAGTTCTCTCCTTTATCTAAAATAACTCCAGATGCCTCTGCCATGGCAGAGAGAGAGAGAGAGAGAGAGAGAGAGAGAGAGAGACTACCATAGAGGGCAGTTTTTTTTGTTTGTTTTGTTTTTTTTACTCATGAACAGACACGGGCTTTGTTAACACATTAGACTCATTAGACTGGTTTCAAGCAAAAAAAAAAAACAGACTGGAGAGCTAACAAACTGTGAGGAACGATCTTCTAAATTTTATAAAACAAGTTTTTTTTAAATGTCTCGACTGGCCTGGGAACACCTCGGTATCCTGCCATAAGTGTCTCTCCTATGCCATTGTGAAAGTTTATTTGTGCGTTGCTCTGCAATTAAACCGCAAAACACTAGGGCTGAATTTCAAACATCATATCTATGTAGTACACAATGTAGTGGCATTAGTTTTACGAATATTTAAAGTGCACTATTGAAGGAGTGCAGTGTACAGGAGTTTGACCTGAGCAACTTAAACCATGTTTGTCCAACTGCAGACCAGTCACAGTTGTTGGGGCCTGCGTAGACGAGACAAGTTACATTTCTGGGGAGGTGCACACCAAGCTGCACTGTCTATGGCAGGGGTGGGCAGTCTTATCCGCAAAGGGCCAGTGTGGCTGCTGGTTTTTGTTCCAACCAACCAGGAGGTCACATGATCATTTGTTTTACTCAAGCCAACTAATTAAAAGAGTGAAATCAGGTGTGCTTGAGCCTGAATGGACTTAAATCCAGCAGCCACACCGGCCCTTTGCGGATAAGATTGCCCACCCCTGGTCTATGGCATAGGTTCAACACAGAAGCATAAATTGGGGTTAATACTTAGGAGACAGTGACCTCTGTTGGCTTGGAGGGGCAGCACCTTGGGTGTATGTAATAGTTAGATATAACATAGTGTTCCTTTAAGCTCTCTGCTTTGTCTACATAGATGCAGACTATAGTTTGAGCTATTTCTGCAATTCTGAGAAACAGGCTACGGTTTTGTTTATCTGTGTTTTTGCCTGATACTCGTTTTGGACTCTTATGGACTTGTTTATCCCTCTGGACTGATTTTTAAGTTTCGAAATATTTCTTCTGATTTTGACCTCGCTTCACTTATTGTTTAATAAATCTCCTGCGACTCTCCCTCGGTGAGTGATTAGTGACATCTACAGATCCGTAAACCGTGTATGTGAATGAACAGTAGTTACTGATGACTCAAAAACAGCCAAAAACTAAACAGTTCCAAGAACTGAAAGTGATTACTTACAGTCTCAAATTTGCGAAACAGTTGATAAAAAGGTCAAGCTTTGGTAATATTGGTTTTAGACAGAGAAATTTTTGAACGAGTTTTAGGGCCGCAACTGTGTTTGTTCGTCTCCTAGCAACAGTGCTGCTGTGTGTCGCAGGGAGAGCTGTGTGGAGCAGGGAGATTTGTTCATGTTATGGTTTGATACACACATAAACCAAAAAGAGTGGCAGATTTTCATAATGTATTGAAGTAAAAAGTAAGATATTTGACTTTGAAATGTTAGTAATTGAAATGTAGTGGAGTAAAAGTAAAACATCGCCCAAAACGGAAATACTTAAGTAAAGTAAAGATGCAAGTACAGTAACAAATTGCATTTACTTTGTTACTGTCCACCACTGGTTCAGTGTCAGACTATGAACACATTGACATAATAACATTCTGTTAAAAGACTGGGGAATCGAGAGTAACACTAGAGTCTTTTTACCTACAAAGTGTTAAGCATGAGTTTGGTTACAAAATGATAATATGACATTAGAACAGTACATCATGGTAAAAGTAAAATGACTTTCTATACTTAAGTCATTTGAAGGTAAATACTTTTGTATTTTTATTCAAGTGATGATCTACAACAACGACTTCTACTTTTACTGGAGTGATATTTTACCTTGAGTAGCTGTACATTAACTCAAGTACATGGTTTGTGTACTTTGTTCACCACTGATAGTAGAACTGTACAAAAGCCTGGGTACTGCACCTGGCGCTGTATTAGTAAAATATAAGTACAGATACTGTAAAGGTGCTGTGTAGTTGAAAAGTACCATAAACAAATGTGTTATCCCTGAGACGGACCGGTTAGGCTTCACACTGTTGCACTATTCAGTAGTGGACAGGTTGCCAGGGGTTACAAGCATGGTCTGATATGCAAAGTAAAGTGTCAGGGGCATTCACTCACATGAACCCTGTATCTTTTTTTTCCTCTGTGTGTGTGTGTGTGTGTGTGCGCGCGTCTTATGAAAGAGCATGTCAGTCTGCTTATTTTCACGGTTGTGCTGCAGTAATGCTGTACACAGATATGTCATGTTAGTGCAGAGGATCTGAGACAAATCACAACTGAACCTGAAAACTAACCTGTGTTTCATAACAATGACTGCACATACACTCTCATTGTATCTATTTTGTCTTTCTCTTCAAAGTTGCCATTTTAAAGATACATGTTTTTGATTGGACAGCAACGGTTTGCAGAACATATATTTTGGAAAATATATATTAAACATTATTTATGAAAACAGTTTATTTATTATCATTTGGAAACACACACCAGTAATCATTATTTAATCTTTATATTAATCCCATCATAGGTCAGCTTTTTCTGTATGCACTCCAGCTGTCTTACACGTGGATCTGCTGATTGAGAAAACATGAAAATGCACTGGAACCTGCTGGTAGAGAGGGACTGTTGATTACAGTACAGAGAAACATTCATAAGCTGAGCTTAAGCACCACAACTCAATTTTCTCTCTCTCTCTCTCTCTCTCTCATTTGCTGCTCTCCTGTCTCCATGGAAATGTGAACCAAGGTCATTTGTGTGTGTGTGTGTGTGTATGTGTGAGAGAGAGAGAGAGAGAATGTGTGTGTGTGTGTGTGTGTGTGTCTGTCTTAGCCAATGTATAATCCACCCAGTGCACTGTTTTGACTTCAGTGTGTCTGGAGAAATACACCAGTGTCATTTTGCATTTACTCTATTAATCTTTGCGCCTACAAAGCAAAGTGACAGCTTGTACAGGATGCTAAGTAAAACAAAACTAACTTTCAACAAAGGGACATGGGTAAAAACAAAACAAATAAGAGAGAAAAGAAAAACATTTCAAAACAAAGACTTTTGTTTGACTTTTGAACAGTTGTCTATAAAAAGCAAACGTGTGGCATTAAAAACAAAAACACTAGTACCAGCCAGTAATCAGATTTATAGCAGCTAAATTCTATTTAGTGATTAACATGTTCTCTAAAGTGTTTATGTTTCATACAGGGGCAAAAACATGTAAGTAGTTCTTATCAAAACTGAAGTCAATTTTCATTTATAGCAAATGTGTTTTTACAAGTTTTCACAAGATGCCAACTGGTAGGACCTCCTTTACTTACTTTTTTGCAGTTCTCTCTCACACACACATAACTGAGTTATTACATAATGTAAAGAATTATTTTTTGAATAATACTGCATCTAACATTTCACATGCAATAGTAACAGGAGAAAATTGGATGGTTTCCAGTGGTCAGAAATAAATTCTAGAAAAGGAAGATTGTTATTGTCTACATATTTATCATTTTATTTTTATAACAGATCTATTCACTGTCCAGTTCTGCTGTGCAGTAGCAGGAGTCATCCACTTTACCATAGTAGAGTTCAGGTTCATTGCCTGGCTCTGTGGTCCTGCCAGAAAGGAGAGGGGTGCTGGAGCGGCATGGGTGTATGATGGGAGATGTGTGGAGGACATCACTGGGCTGAGAAACTGGAACTTTTCCCTCTGTTTGGGTGAGTGAGAATATTTCATCTTCATCTTCTTCCTCTTCCAAATAGAAACAAGCCAGAGGAGCCTTCAGGGGTTCAGTTGCACTGCTGTAAAAAGTTCAAAGAAGAGCTGGTTTACATAGATTGTTTAAATATATCCTTTGTATAAGCTTTGTTATCAGCCATAGTGACACAGCGGTGGTGCCATCTCTGGGTACACTGAAAACATTAAAAATGTATGGACTCATAAATTGTATCAGAAACAAAAATATTACTTTTAATCACAGAAATCCTTATTAAAGGTATAATGCTGTAAAAACCATAACCTAATTGTAGCTATCAAAGTATATCCTAATCTCTGTAAGTTTTACATTATTTAGGTCAAGGGTGTTGAATTAGCATGGACGGAGGTGACGTGTCCCAACCAATATCCAGCGATTATGGAATTGTCCCCACTAATAATTTGATGCCCTCCAAAAAAATTTAAATAAAAAAACCCCAGATCTGTCAACGTCTCATTAACCTAGAGGTGCAGAAAGGGTTAGAGTGGTACATTCAAAGGTCCCCACCAATGTCAAGAGCAAATCTACGCCATTGATTTAGATACAGTGTGTCCCAAATATAAGGAAACACCCATATACAGATGATGAACCAATTACTAGATCTAAGGGAAGAGCAAAACCTGTTAGACCATGGTTCTCCTTGTCCCACAGCTTGTTTCTAAAATTGGATACCATATAGTAACGAATCAACATGGTTATGGTGGGCACTGCCAATATACAGCATAGCGCATATACATTTCTGGCAATGAAGATGCAGCTTCTTGGATGGAATTTTATAGAAATAACAGATTTATCACTATAGGGTTACCAATTCAGTAATACCGGGATCAGACTACAGGAATTTACCCCGATTTTGTAGTATCCGACAAATTTCCAGTGTCGATTTTGAGCGTCCGGGCGAGTAATCGTGTAGTGTGACATAATCAAAGATCAGGGAATGAAAACCACGACGAAAAGTCTACCATGTTAGAATTTTTTGGATCTTTTCACCTAGTCTGACGTATCCTACGGCATGTTCCTTGGCGATGACCAATAGGACGACAGAGCGCTGTCTGGCGCGCATATGTAAACATAGAGAAGCTCTCAGGTGGAAATGTCTCTTTGCATAAGAGAGTCTACTCCTCCTTGAAACACAAAGGAACAGGACTTCTTCTTTTTAGAACACAAAACGACAGCAGCACACACAGTGCTTCTGTAGCCATGATTGACAGCTTCTTGACCCGCTCCCTGAGAAACTCTGAACTCAAGCAATGGTCCGTGTGAAACGTGTAGTGTTGCCAGTCTCCCATCCAACACAGCATGAATTTATAGCGCTAATCTGACATAGTGAACGTTGTGAAAGACAAAAATACTGTGTAGTCTGATCCAGGCATAAGATGAATAAAATACAGCATTTTAGCCCTGTGGCCCAGCTTTACCAAACTATTCTGCTTTCCCAAAGTATAATGAATACCAGACTGTTATATATTAACTTGAAATATTGAACAAATCTAAACATTTATCTTATTCTGATTACTAATTATTTCTTTATTTACATATAAAACTGATCTAGTGCATCCCTATAAAATCAGGCCTGGCTCAGAGTCTGCCCCGTTTGATTTACAAAATATTTTGAAGAAGAAATTTTTATTAAACTGATTCAATTGGAAACATTGCATTTTATATTGCAGTCTCCCTTCAAATCTACTATCAGAGCACCTAGATTCTAGGCATTGATTACACTTGAATCCAGTTGCTAACACTGAGCAGAATGCTCGTTCTAAACTGTTTGATATTATTCCATTAATTAAATGTACTAGATTCTAAAGTCATAAAACAAGTGCTTGATTAAGTCTAATTCCTTCTCTCTATCTCTCAGTTGCTGAGAGATTAAAACTATATCCCATCAATATTCCCAAAAACATAATCTCATCATAGACCATATAACTGCATTTGCTGTCTGCCAAGATTCAATCTGCCAACGGCCGAGCCTCATTAGAGCTGGATTGATTGAAGTGTTCATGGATGATGAGTGCTGATAGATTATCCACAAGCTCATAAAGACATTGAATGCCTTCTTATCTCCCACAACGAATAAGATACAGAAAGTATGATTGGTAGTTATTTTTAATATGTCCTTTTGACCTTGTTTATTGGCAGGTCAGTTCAGTTCTCTGATTTTCTTTACAAATACAAAATATACTGAATGCTGTTCAAAAAGATATTGTCATTCTTACAATATTGTATTTACAGTAGTAAATAATCAGCTTTGAGCACTGGACGCCCTGACGTGATGAAAAAAAATACAGTTTAAAGAAATACATGTAATGGAAAATAAACAGGCAAAAATCTATCAGTGACATGAGGTCACAATCATGGGGCGGGTGAAAAATTATATATATATGCTGTTCCCTGTCTTGTTTTGGTTCCTGGTTGTGTTCCTTTGGTCATGTGATCTTCTTGCCCTTGTGTTCCTTGTGTTATGTGTTGATTGGCTTCCAGATGTGTCTTGTTTTGTTTGTTGTTTTATAGCCTGTGCCCTAGTTTTCCAATTGTTTTCCATTTGAGTTAGTTTAACCCTAAACCCCCCAGGAGCTGGCACAGGAGAGGGCACGGAAAACAAGACAAACTAGGACAAGACAAGGAACCATAGGAGACAGGACTCAGGACAAGACAGGAACAGACATAGGAACTCTGGGACACGACAGGACCGGATATATAAGACGGGACATGGGACATGACAGGAGACTGAACAAGAGACTTACAAAATTAAACAGGAGACGGAACTAGGGACTGGAATGGACTAGACCGGACGGGAGTGGAAACATGAGACTTGACAGGAGACTGGGGTTGTACATTGGACAGGAACTGTGACAAGACTAGGGACTGAACAGGTTTGGGGACAGAAAACCTGGGCAGGTGACAGGACAGGTGACTGGAATGGAGACAAGACAGGTGACTGAACACTGGATGGATACGGGGACTGGACATGAGGCAGGACAGGTGACAGGACTGGGTGCTGGGACTGGACAGAAGACAGGACAGGTGACAGGACACTAGACTGCAACGGGGACTGGACTGGATTAACGGGACTGGACATGAGACAGGACAGAGGGTTGAAATGGGGCCTGGACAGGACTTGGCAGGGGAACAGGGACCAAGACGAACAGACACGAACACAGTGACAGGGACTGGGACAGAGACAAAGGCAGACACAGGTATAGGGACCAGGACAGGGACAAACAGGGGAACCAAAACAACTGGTGGGTGCCCAGGACTGGCAAATGTCTGAGGGTAAGTCCAAGAAACCAGCCTGGGCACAGCTCTAGGGATTGGCCCCGAAGTCCTAGGGGCCGAGCCACAGTCACGTGTGCAGAAGCGGCCACAGTCACTGGTGCCAAAACGGCCAGAGCCGCCTTCACTTGGACAGGAGCGGCTGAGGAAGCCGCCTTCACTTGGACAGGAGCGGCTGAGGAAGCCGCCTTCACTTGGACAGGAGCGGCTGAGGAAGCCGCCTTCACTTGGACAGGAGCGGCTGAGGAAGCCGCCTTCACTTGGACAGGAGCGGCTGGGGAAGCCGCCTTCACTTGGACAGGAGCGGCTGGGGAAGCCAGCCTGGGCACAGCTCTAGGGATCGGCCCCGAAGTCCTAGGGGCCGAGCCACAGTCACGGGTGCAGAAGCGGCCACAGTCACTGGTGCCGAAACGGCCGGAGCGGCTGGGGAGTTGCGCGTTCGGGGGGGGGGGCATCTGTCACGCCCTCGTCCTGTCATGTCTGTTTTCCCGACCTCGTTCTCAGCACATGGCTCTTTGTTGTTTCCCTAGTCCCGCCTTTGTTCCGCCTCCTTGTCCGTCCTCCTCGTTATCTGTCCAGGTGTATCTTGTCTGTGTCTTGTATTTAAGTACTTCGTTTGTACCTTCCTATTGTGTCTTGTACTTCTTTTCCTCTGTCGTTATTTCGTTAACTCTTTAGTCTGTCAGTCCCGTTTGCCCTGTTTAGCTCCCCGTGTCTAGTTTAGCTCCCTGTTTGTTTTCGTTCTGTTGAAGTCTCTTTGTTTTGTTATATTCCTTTAATAAAAGTACTGTGTTTTAGCAAGTGCGTCCGCCTCAGACAGTCCGCCTCCATGATCCCTGACAAGTTTCCTTTGCTTGAGTGATTTGCTTTCTGTTTGTGCTTCTGTCCTGGTTAGTGTTTTGTGTATGGTAAGTCCTGGTAAGTTTTTTTTTTTTTTTTTTTTTTGTATTCCAATATAAACTCTGCATATTGCCATCTCCTTTGTCCCTCACACCACACCCCTATTGGGGCAGTGGTATAATAACATGTTATTTTTAACAAAAAAAATACCAAACTGGCAAGTGAGAGGAATTTATCCATAGCTACATTTCAGTTGTATGAAGAAAAATACTGCAAAAGTTCTTGGGTATAATATTGTGTCAAATTATTTGTGAGATTTGGTTCAGATTATTTTAAAGGTAAATTTTGGTGTACTTGACTATGGCAAATTAATTCTTTTTAATAAAATGGCAAAATTAATTTAAATACTACACAGCTGTTAACATAAAATGACAAAAGAGCTGGAGAATGTTTGAGCTTAGAATTACAAATGCTGTACAAAAAACGCTTTAAAACTTCTGTACACACAATACATTACATGACCGAAGTTAGGTAACCACAGAAACTGATGTTGCAGTATGTGGTTTTAGTCTCTAGAAATCACCAACCAGCTGATTGGTACACTCTGGAGCATCATGCCCAATGCCAAACACAGACTTCAGGGATAAAATTTCCTCCAGGACAGGGCTATGGACTGAGTATTGGAGCACTATCCACAGCAACAGGGAAATACAGTCCTCATAACCTGGCTGTGTACTGAGCAAAATCCACTGCAACATTGTAATGGTCTATGGGTGAAGGGGAAATATACCTTACCATACACTAACATTCAGAGTGCACAGCTATTAAACATATGGTTTTTGTCTCATGTTGATATATTGATGTGTCCTACCTGACCTGTAGGACCTCCGCTCCTGCACACAGCTCCTGTTTCTCAGCACTCTCCAGCACTTCCTGGTGTGGTAGTATAAGTGTAACCTGCAGGACACAGCAACTCAGCTCATGTAACACAGAGCACTGAAGTCAATCCCAAGTCTGAGTTTAACAGCTTTACTGCTGTGGGTCAGATAAATTGGTCACTGCCAGATTGTCTTTTGAATAAAACCAACATTGACACTTAAACAGGCAGAAATACTGGACAGGTTTTTAATTAATTTGATTTAGGTTCTGACCAGATGAACATTGATGTATCATGTTAAGCCAAAGTTTGTAATACACAAGGTGAATAATGAAAAAAAAAACTTAAGCTGTATCCTGTGTGGCAGCAACACTACCTGTTGTGCCACTATGACACCCAGAGTTTATTTTTGTAAGATGGGTTTGCATTCTGCATTCAGGGAACGAAATTCAAAGTAAAATATGTTAAAATAAAAACTATATATCTTTCAAAAAAGCCATTACAGAAAAGTACAACATTTACAAATATAATTCTCTGCTGATGTTTTCAGAACTTTGGATCTAATCACTGAAAATACTTGGGATTTCCAAAACTGAACCGAATCCCTGCACAATGCTTTAAAAAAAATAAAAGACAAATGAATTAGGATAGGCATTTGCAGGATTTTAGTAAGTAAAATTACAATTTAGTCCAAGACTAAGACTTTCTACTTACCCTTGGGTAGCACTGGCACATGGTCCATACTGTCCCGATGCAAACCATCAGTGCCCCCATGGCACAGAATGTAGCAAACACCTGTGGTTGCTCCACTGCCATCAAGAAGACTCCCAGAGCTACCAAAACCAGCCCCAGGACAATGAGGCCATAGCGGTAAGGCTTGTTCTCCGCCATGTTAGTGAGTGAGAGGTTCAGCTGTGAGTCTATCGAGTCCATTTGTTTATGTTCAAAAAGCTTGAGAACTGGTTGGCTGACTAGAAGGTGAAGGTGAGACAAGGTAGGTGGGTCAGATGTGAATGGAGTGGCCAGCGGCTGACAGAGCTTCCATGGTGCGCTGGAGCATAAAATGAGCCTTGTCCAGGTGACCTTCCCTCAGGCTACATCTGTGCTATACCTCAGTAATGTTGCTAAACCTCTTCAGTGCCACAGGGTTCATTATTGTAAGGCCTGCACTTGCAAAATCTAATGGATATACATTAGAAATACTAATAGATAAAATGGAAGGCAGGCATAGTACATCAGTGTGGATGTCAATTGGCTGTATTTCAACCTGTTTTTGGATATCATATATCAAGCCGTCAGAAGAACATGTGTAAGACTAGGGTTAGTGTAAATTGGTTTCATTTCATAATACAATGTCTCTACATTAAAATAGTTACTAATACATTGCGATTGCTGGTATGTCATCAAAGCTGCCTTGCTTTGGACCTTACTCAAGAGAAAATGTGGTTCTAAATCATGTACGGCCTATTTATCCTTCATTAGTTATACCCTGTAGGTATGCGATCTGCTAGCAACCTTCATGCAGTCATATCAGCAGGCTTCTATTTTCAATCAGTCTCAACTCTCTCAACAACTCTGATTACATTGCCACTAATTTACATACACCTAATATCAATGCCTTTTCAGTCCTGAAGTAATGTAAATTGGATCTTAATTTATGCAAACTATGTTTTTTATTTGGAACTGCTTTAAACAATCAGAACAGAACAGAAGTCAAACAAATAAGCCACAAACAGTGTTACACATTACACATTCCCATAAAAAAGGTACAAAGCATTATTAGTGTTTAAAATAAGTGCAGTCCTCCCCACCCCTATGTTCTTACACATACATCCCAAAATACATGAAACAAAAATAATAAGGTACACAAATGTTTAAAAAAAACAAAACAAATATTTAAGTGTTTAAGTAAGTAAACAGATAAATGGTCCAAGGCACTACTCAGTATTTCAATTAATTGTTTCAAAAATAGGCACTGTCAAGGTGGAAACAGCAGATGCTTTCAGCTAGTAAAGTAAGTGATTATCATTACCCAAAACATAGCGTTGACATTTTTAATGATCACCTTTGTAGTGCCTTCTCATAAATCCCTTTCATGGTCAGGTTTCATCAAGTGACAGAATTTTCATCATAGTACATTCTATTGTATTATATTAATGTAATTATTAATGTACCATAGAGCCATTATCATAATGCTGTCTAATAGATTGGAAAATCCTTACCTATAAGCTGACAATAGGCTTAGATGTCTACAAAACTTTCTCCAGGTCTAAAAGGGGCAAAAGGTTTTGGGTGAACTTGGACTATAATGTCATTCCATTGTAAGCATGATATTACATCATAAGTCTCCCATTGGCCATTCATTCATTTATTGTTTGTAATCACTTATCCAGTTCAGGGTTGTGGTTCCTTTGGCCATGTTGTATGTACAACAAGCCTTTTCCACTCCTGACTTGACACTAGCTCAATGACTAGGTGGAATCAGGAAGGTTATCTGACTATTATTTTCTTCATTTCACTGTCAAAATGATTAATAAACTATAAGTTTTATTCTTCCTCATACTCATTTCAGTGCAAAACAAACTTTTCTGGCTTCTATTGTGCCTTACTGCAGGATAATGCTAAAATTTCAGAAATGGGTTGAACTCCCTTTCAGCAATAGTGTTAGGAACTGTTTTCACATATTCAAGTTTTTTCTTCCACTGATTTTTTTTCTCAATACTTTTATCAACTGAAAGGTTTTACCATCAGAAATCAAAGCACAAAGATTCCCTGGACATTCTGCAGTTAATTTTAATAGTAGCCTGTGGTTTCCCATATATTGTCCTGCGTCACTTTAGCAGAGCCTTTTCACTGACCTCAAATTACACTTAGACCCTAAATTATTAAAGTCTGAATATTTTTGATCACAATCCAAAGTTCATAATCAGGCCATCAACTCCTAAATGACACATTTGTGGTCTTGAACATTCTGGAAATTCCCAAGTTGAGCCGCCTTTCAAGTGAACCCAGCTCACAATGTTACGGGGTATTATGATGCCACTAAAAGCCAAGCAATATGCCAATAATAATGTGTGTTTGCAAAGAAATACATATTTCATAGCCACAGTCAATGTTCACTTATGGAACTCATTCAGCCTGAGTGGTCTGCAAACAATACAATGCTATATACTTACAGGAAACATTTTGGCTTTTTAACTAACCAATAAGCTAGCATCATCACCTAGCTTTTTTCCTGGTTGGCCTCACCCTCACATGGTCCTGAGGGAACAGCAGTGATCATAGCTGGTTTAGAGATGTGGTAGTCTTCATGACTGTCTCATAGGATGGTGGGGGCTCCATGTCCCAAGGAGGGGGTGTACAGGGCAGGCTTTGGAGACTGGTGTGTGTTGTAGGTGAGCACTGAACTGAGCTCCGCTCTTCTGCTGAAGCCCTACGGATCCTATCTAGTCTCCTGTAGAAGAGAAAAAAAAGCTTTACAAAACTCTGTCACTTTATAGTAACATAAGAAACAACGCTCTGCAAAAGCCAGAGGCCACCCAAATAATTTCACTGCAGAATCGGCAACTAAATGTTATATTGTATATTATTTTATTGTATTTCCTGTTTCTCTTCTGTGTTGTGTGATTTTGTTTTAAACAGTGGTCACACGTGAATATTTTTGGATCTGAACCAAGAGTGGAGTTTTACTTTCTTATATACCTCAAAGATTAAATCTTTAAATACTTTAAATACCACCAGGTCTTGAACAGTTGTTAAGGGACTCAAATTCTTTGTATCTTTTAATAATTCTGTGAACACAAAGCTCAAGAACTGATGTTGGATGATTTGGTCTTAAGCACAAACATCATTCCAACTCATCCCAATGGCACTGAATGGAGTTCCATCACTGTGGAATGTAGTTACACTCCTTCAAAGCCCAATACTCTACACCTATCTAGTTGATTATAGTACAGTAACATCAAGTTCTTATGCAGCTACTCCAAAACATCCCATATCATTTCATGCTTTTCAATAGAGATTATAAAAGCTGTGTGTGTACTGTCCAAAAAAGGTACATCTTAAAGTAGATGAGTACACTAATAACATGTTCTGTCCCTGAATACTTCTGACTGGGCATATGGGGGATAATCACTGAATATTCTTCCATGTTTGTTTTGCCATCTGTGTCCTCTCTGGCCTTCCTCTTATAAAGTAGATGATATATTGCTGTCTTTAACTCGAGTGGACACAGAGCAGATTGTGCTCACTGTTGTGTATCGACATCATGCAGAAAGACTTCACTCATTGGATGTTAGAGTACATTAGCGTAGCTTTGAGTTTATACAGCCAGCTGGAGTGTTTATTGCTGTCATACAAACATCTATGATTCCAGATACAGAAAACGGGAGGGGGTAAAGAGACCCTAACATTTTATGAGCCAAAATAAAAAAAAACCTCTTCCTCTCCCTGCAAAGTTGTGTGTCTCACTGCTTTGTATGGCTGACTCTTTTTTAATGACTGTTTTCTGTTAACATTATAACAGCTAAAACAGAACAGATTAGTAACAGATTCCAATCACTATGACTCTGTGTCTCTTGTTTTCTCCAGCTGAACCCTTAGACACAACCCTATCATTGTCTCTTGAGTAAGGTCCAAAGCAAGGCAGCTTTGATGACATACCAGCAATTCACAGGAATCTGATTGGCAACTGGCCCTCTTTTTCTCCCCCTCAGACATGGAATGAATCAAGAGAGAGGGAGCCATCAACTAATCAGGTTTCCCAGGAACTGTGAACAACAATTTGTCTTAAGATGTTCCATTTTATATGTATTTTGTAGTATAAATTTAGAAAGTTTTTCATGGATTTCTACACTTTTCAAAGATTGAATATGGGTTTCTCAACGTAATGCAAATACAATCATCAGCTGTGTATTTCATTAAAACCAGGGATGCATTCCTTCTGTGTTACTAGATTTAATGCAGTGCAGAATATGAAATGTTTGAGCTTTCGTTTTAAATAGGAGAACAAGTAAGCAAACAACTCCATATCTTTATTCCCCTGTGTTTATCTACAACGGGAATGTCTAGTATAAAATTAAACTTAAGTTAGAACACCATGTCATTGCAACTGAGCAAAAAGTGAACAGAGGGTGTGTTTAAACTGGACAGAACATGGGTATACACAGGCAAATGCTGGGGCACAGACCTATTGTGCCTGTCATCCAATGGGGGAAAAACTGCAGTCTCCCCTTCTACAAACTAATGAGAGCATGTATGACTTTTAAACTGAGATGTCAATGACTAAACACAGATGCTATGAAACAAACATCCAAATGGAAACTCATATCTACTCTGATCATTTGTTTTATGGCTAGTTCCATTAATCTGCTCTTTTTGAGTCCTGTGAAACAGTCTGTTCCTTGCCTAGGGGCTGTTTTGGTTTTGATGTTCTGCAGAATTAAAACAACCTTACATATTTAATGTTACATCAGCATTCCCAATATTAATCTGTTCATAATTCTTTTCCATTTAGCTTTCCAAATCACATCTTTATTATGCATAATGTGAACAGGATGAATTTTCATATATTTATTATTTTTTAATGTTATGCCTTTAATGGATACTTTACTGGTTCTTATGAAAACAGCACAAGTTATAACTTCTGACTGGTGCCTGGAAACACTGCCCTGCATTGTGATCCCACTCAACACAACAACTGCCTCTTACCTCTGTAAAGCAATGGCCTGCTCGTAGGTGTAGCGAGTGCCGGTGCGTGGGTGGAGCAGGAAGTGACCTGGGATGGTCATGTGACTGCTGGACTTCATAACTGTGCAGAAAGAGTAGATGAGGATGCTGAAGCCCAGGCCACCCAGGATCACACCGATGATTCCGGTGTACATGGTTGCGAACATGATGAGAATGACACCAGCTGCCACCAGCAGCACCCCCACACTCACTAGCCCTCTGTGAGGCAGAGAATTCCTGCTGCCCTCCGCTGAGCCATCACTTGGACCCTCAGAGCCCGCCACTCTGCCAGCACCACTGTGTGTGTGTGTGTGTCTTTGTTCGGGGAGGAGGGGAGATTAGCTCTGAGAGTGCAAGGGGGGTTGTGTTGCACAGAGCACAGCACAAAAGCCAGGCCAGCCTGGTGTCAGCTCATGTCCCCAGAGATCACAGTGAAAGATTGCAGAACTACCTGTACAGAGGGCAGAGGGAAAAAAACACCAAGAAAAGACCAGTTAGATCAACAGCGTTTATTATAGTAGTGACACAAAGTCTACACTAGATCTGAACTGTCCTATTTCATTTCCATTTCACTTTTATAAATATAAGTTTATAAAAAAGAACTATCCTAACACTGCAATTCATTTCAGTTTCTACTATTACAGAGTCCATGATACCACCAAAACTGGCCAAAATTCAACATTCAAAAATGTTTTATTTGATTCACATAATTTAAAACAAATAATATTATACATAAATAAATAAAATGAATTTTGTGCATATGTAAATTGTATTATTATGCAAATAAAAGGAAATCCACGAATTTACATAATAAGATAATGAAATAATATTCTGGAGCATTTGTATTTGTTCATTCTGTATGTGACAAATGGAAAGCTGATCACACTCCTATATAATATTACATATAAAATATAACATTTATACACATATTTATTCATTCATTCATATTCATATTTCTCCTGTTCAGGGTCTTGGGTCTGTAGCTTAGGCAGAATCACTGGGCACAAGACAGGAACACACCCTGTCCATCACATGGCACACTGGTACTGATATGCCTTCCCTAATTATTAGTGTGTGGCAGTGAGCAAAAATTATTGCTCCGCTAAATTATTCCACCAGGAGCAACTAGTCCTTCTAGGTTTTGAAAAATCAACACCGTTCCAATTCTGACATGTCTGTCCTGATCTGGAAGAGTGTGTATGCGTACATCTTTTAGATAAGCACATTCATACTCATGAAGTAGGCATACCTTTTTTGTTGTTTCTTTGCAAAAAACTCTCCTATAGGAGAGCACTGAGATGTGTAAACATTTAACCAAAATTTAAAATTTCTTCTACTTCAGACTGATCACACTCCTCCATCTTCTTTAATCACTTGTACTATTTTCCTCCATCCATATAAATGGAAAACCACTAGAGTGGTTGTTGTCATTACCACTCTTTGGAAATCTCCATATACTGTCACAGAATCTTAATTCAAAAAGAAACTCTTTCCAAGGCCTGTAAATCTGAAATAATTTCAGATCATCAGAATTTTTGTGCTATGAGCATTTGTTTGACTCTAGGCAGGGTACAACGTTCCATAGCATTCAGCATAATCTTTGTATGGTAGCAAAGGCTTTTGCAAAAGTATGTATTTAAACTGCTATAAAACAAACAAGTTTTGCATAATTTACACATATTTGTCACCAAACCATTAGTTAAGCAGTATTTTTTTAACCTTTGCAGTTAGGAAAATCGCCTGTAACAGGGATATCCACATTGGTTTATTTCTACTTACCCAAAGTTTAAACAGTTACTCCTCCAAGTTTTAAGCTAAATGGACACCAGTAGTGAAGGATAAGAGACACTATACCTAAACATTGTGCTTGGAATTTTATTATGTATGGTTGTTTTACATCATTTATTCAGTCACTCTCACACAGTACACACAGAGTGATATACAGTCATAATATAGTTACTTTAAGCCATGCACACAGCGCTATTCCTACAGAGTAAAGCTGGAACCATCAAAATTGGCAGGATCACAGACCCACTGTCTGAATAGCGTGCTACTCTGTTTCTAATCTGCGTCCGAGTTTGTGTCATTTATACAATCATCATTAAATGTTTTACTGCCATCACAACACACTTGCAGTATCTGCATTCTATGGATATTACCTGGTTACTGTGGTTTTGTAGCTTTATATGTTATTGTAAAAAACTACAAAGATATTACAGATTGTTACAAACCTTTACTACGGAGAATAGTTAAACAAAATCATACGCCAAAGTAGGCAATTTCTCATCTTAGCCAAAACCCATTTCTTGTTCTGGTTTTTTAGAGTCATATTGTGACAGGTCTGGAGTTAAACTCCTGTAACATCAATGAGCTGGCCACTTGTTGATAAAACAACGCTACCAGCTTACTTCGTGAAAGACTGTGATGACAAATATATCAATTTCCGGTATAAATCATGAAATATAGAGATTATAGAAACAATGCATGTTTTTAAATAGCAAAGTCTCAGTCGAACCTCTCTTACCTTTATAGCTCTGTGTTCCTCGAGCGCTTCATTTGTTCCCGCCACTACTCAAGAAAGACAAAATTGTGAGCCAGATTATGAACGTTAGCAGAGATCGACCATGAAATATATTTTATGGAATCGTTCACAAAGGCGAAAGTCTGATAAACCGAGGCGAGCTGCTGTCTTCTTTCCCGAGCCCTGCGCTCATTTCCTGTGGGCTACAAACGCACTCTATGGAGCGGAAAAGCCCCCAAACCGAAAAAGGAAAAGACGACCACGGTCCTTTGGTCCTAGAGGAGGATTCCTGTTTCCGAGGGCGACCCCGTTCATACGCCCCGTTGTTGAAGCCTTGAGCACAGTCTAGTTTCAAATCTCCAGGACCCGCCTTCCGGGCTTCTGTACACCACCTCCATTCCCGTCCCTTCCCAATCTTCACGTTTACAACATGAAACAGCTCAGACAGAGGAAAACCCACGAGGCAGCAATGGAGAGTAAAAATGACTGACTATAGAGAGAGAGACTAGTTAGAGCTAAAATATCTCTCCTCTGAGGCAATTTTGGGTAATGCGTGGTTGCTTCCTTGAGCAACATGGGGGATAAAAAAAAGGATTTTTCAAACATTCATGTTACTATTCATCATTGAGGATTCGTTCCCATTCAATGGAGCAAGACGTTTTATTTAGCATCAAAATTTGCCATCATTATTGTATACAGTATTTGTATGCTTACCTTTTAGTACCACACATCAACTTCTTTTATCGTTCCCCACATACAGGCAGCCATGTTTAAACAAGTTTAGTGCGAAATATCGATAAAGTCTGCTGCCTAATTTGACGAAAAATCACTGGATTACTACGAGGACCAAACCATATAAATATATCAGTGTTCTGCTGAGTGCCAATTTGTAAAACTAAAAATATAGTTACAGTTTAAAGTAAAATCAGTTTTGGCAGAATATTTTTGCATTAGGCTAAGTTTTATAAAACTCACGCTGTTCAAATGATCCAACCCAAAGACCTGTGTATGTGAGCATTTAAAAGCACAAAAGCACCACTGCACTGACGCATATATGAAGAAAATATTAGATTCACTTGAATATTTTCTCTTTAGGTATTATTTTCAAATTGATCCATCAACTCAGAGAAGGGTTCTGAAACAACCAAGGTCACAAATCTTCTTCCACATGTTGCACATAATAATACATTTCCACTAGTCTTTATATACCTCATAATGTTACTTGATATAGTCTATGAAATGCTGCTTTGTAAAATCTTCACATACACTTTATTCCACCTCTCATGCAGATTACATCATGTGCATAAATAAAAGACTTAAAACTGGCTAATAATCTCTAATTGCACATATTAATTATATTGGGTATTTAAAGATTTCTTAGCTGGGTTTTTTGTAACATTCTAATGGGCTAAATATTTCAAAACAGCATTTCATTCCTTTTTTCTAATAGAAATTATTAAAAATTATTATTATTACAATTATTTAAAGTAAAAGTATTTAAAGAGGGCTTTAGACAATTAAAAAGTCAATCTAATGGGAAATCTGCTACCTGTAACGTTTGATTTGGGAGTGTCATTTGTGGGATACTGCAGCAGAGATCAAGGAGGTAGCATGAGTCTGCAGAGGCTATTTACTGAACACAGAAGTGGGGAAATGCTGAAATACAGGAAAGCATCCACAGTGGCTTTTTGTATATTACTGAATTCATGTGTGCTGTTCAAACTAAACCATTTTTATCCATTGTTCATACACATACATCCTTTAACTTCTCTGTTTCATGGCAATATTTATTGGTCCTTGGAAAAAACACTACTAAAACATCTGGACACCTGAATATATTTTTAGAAAACCATGGCTGTGGGGATTTGCACACAATTCTCTAGCACCACATCATACTTCCTCTACCAAACCTCATAACTGGCTCTGTTCTTTTGGACAAACAGCATTCTCTAGCATCCAGCAGATGGTTGAACCTTTACTAATCGCTGTAGATAATGCATTTCCACTTTTCCAGTCTAAATATGAATTATTTAACATCACTCCAGCTGATGGTTGCTATTGTGTTTCATCTTAGGACTATGTACTATGGAGACATGACTAAGATCCTGACTGAGTGCTTGACCTGTGGTTGCTTCTATTGGCGGTACAGATGATTTTTACAGACAATAGTGCACATATTTCAGCATGGGGTGGTCCTGTGCTTCAAACTTGTGGCCTACTGCTACACAACTGGCCTGATGTTGGTCCTAGACAATTACAGTTCTCCAGCTAATGTTGATTACTGAACAGTAGTCTTGGCTGGGGAACTAATAACAAGCTATATTGATATTTCTAGTTTGTTTTTATTGTGTTTTAGTATTAATGACATCTGATTAACGCATACCAAATATTTATTTGGCATCCAACTATTTTTAAATTGTAGTGCATTTTTATCATAACATATAAAGACACTTTTTCATGATTTTCTAGTCCCCTTTAATTGATTTCAGAAAAGAAAAAAAAATCCATTGACTGAATACTTTATGATTTCATGCACCACAAACATCCTGTATATATATTCTGCAAAACAAATGCATAGTGTATATGTAATGCGCAAAGCACCTGTATTTGATAATGGAGGCACATACATTTAATATCACTTTGGTTGAGTCAGAGGAAGCAATCACTGACAATTCCTCATTTGACAATGTTAAAAACAATCACTGCGTTCCCCATAGTAATATAAAACCTGGTAATGTGCTGCGGTCCTTTTAGATCAGATCAGTGAAAATTTCCATTACCAAACACTATACTTACATTACATCACAAATCAAAGTTTCCCAGATTGACTATTTCCTCCAGGGGGTAAAAGGCCATTTGTGACAAACCTAATTGCACCCAGGATTGCTTTTTGCCCTAATGGGTTCCAAGCCGAGGCTGTCAGTTCTCGGCAAGAGCCTGGAGAAGGAGAAGAGACAAGCCAATATATTGACAAGGGCCTTGCCAACATATCAGCAGTCAGTGCAATGCTGCTTACAGTGGTAAATAATGAAGAAAAGTAATTTGTTTGATTCCAATCAAATCTGTTGTTTTATGTTTGTTTATTGGCACCAGGGAGCATATTGAATAGTTGGGGCCAGTCTCCCTCATACAGATTTCGCCTTGTCTTCTGTATATTACAATGACAGTGGAAGATCACTATTGCAAATCCTTAGACAATTTAGATGTTTTTTCTGGGTCAGGGAGACTGGCCTTAATTCTTAGCGTTTCTACAACTCACCTGCAAGTTTGCAGCAGGGTCATGGTCCCTTGGCAAACAATGATTGAGAATTTCACTCCCAATACTAAATGTATTAACAAATGTGATTAAAACAAAAAAGTGTAGGTCTGCTATTTTTTTTCTTGCCTGGTCAGTATGACACGTGTACTAGTCCACATTGTGCAAGAAATCTTCAAGGGTCCACATAGTGCATACTTCCACTGAGTGCACATCTCATGAACTCATACACATACAAAGTCTTCCTTGTGCTTTGAACCAGTTAATTCAAGGTGTGTGTGTGGTTAATGCATGCAACTTTAGATGGAATGTATAAATTAACTGCACAGGGTATATGTTTCTAGAATATTTTTAGTAATGTTTAATGAAGTAATTGCATGGGGAGACTTAAATTAGGCTTTAATTTCCAACCATTAGAAACAGCAAAGATCATTAAAATGAAATCACTATAACTAATCTCAATAACTGTTTTGACCATACTTGGAATGGAATAATGTCAGTCGGAGTGAGTAAGGACAAAAACTGTAACTTCAATGCATAGCGCTTGGGAGTGACATCACTGAGATGTGTTTCTCAATGCTGGTTGGAGGCAGTGAGGGCCATGGCTGAGGGTTAAACGGCAGTGTTACACCTCAAAGCTGATCTCGCGGGAGCGGCTGAAAAGCGGTTCGGTGGGCAGCAGTGTGTCCGAGTAGCTGCGTCTCAGGTGCGTGGAACTGCATGTGGTTTTGATGGCTACTTCATAAGGGGGTGGTGGCTCCATTTCCCAGTGGGGTGGCTGCCCTCGACCAGAAGGACTGAAGCAAGTGTTCTCCATAGGAGGGTAGTCAAAATCCTCATTGTACATTCCTCGCCTCTGCCTCTCCAAAGTTCTTAGTGAAAACACACAAAGTCAAAGTTATAGGTGAAGGTGCCTTTTTAAAACGTTAATTATTCATAACTCATACAACATCATTGTAATTCCTCTTTAACTCCTGGATAGTGAGTTCATCTTTTGTTGCTTTACTTTTTAAACCACTGTGCGTTATGCTGTAAATTAAAACATCGAGGGTCAACTTGTATCTTCATATTTTGCTGCATTTGTTTTTATATAATTTACATTAAACGCATGAATGTCATTTGCCATTTACACTGTGGGGAAATATCATAATAAAACGTCCAGTAAAATTTGTCCAAAATTACTTGGACTTATATATTAATATCCACTGAAAGTTAAACATGTAAATACTGCATATGGAGATAAACAGTTTGTTCCAAAAGCAAGAAAACAGGTCTATTTTTTACAAGCTAGACTAAATTAATTAAAATGATATTGTAATCTGGAAGTGTTATTTTTTAAAATGCCAAAATCACTTTTACAGTTTGGATCAAAAAAAAACTAAATAAAAACATTTTAGATAAATAATTATATATAAACAATTTAGAATCAGAGGCAGTTCCAAAAATACTTCTAGAATTCCAGGTTTACATGTTAAATGTCCAGATGTGCCCCACTAGAG
Organism: Hoplias malabaricus; assembly: GCF_029633855.1. Taxonomy (NCBI): domain Eukaryota; kingdom Metazoa; phylum Chordata; class Actinopteri; order Characiformes; family Erythrinidae; genus Hoplias; species Hoplias malabaricus. The sequence goes on along the minus strand of NC_089806.1, from coordinate 21,744,754 downwards.
GGCATCACAAGGCAAACTAAAATGAGGCAGCATGTAGAAGTACACATCAGACTACTTAAGATATTGCACATACATCATGCTAAATTTGCTTTTCCAGTGAGTGAATTATAATCCTTTTAAGGGACGAATAATTGCTTGTAATGACTCCTACAATCCTCTATAGATCTGTCAGCTGTGTAGGTTTGTGTGTCTAGTGTGCGCATGTGGTGCAGATATATATCAGGTTCATATATGAGTTAAAACATATTTTAAGGTGAAGATGTGTATTAAATATAGTATAAGGTTAGGTTTAGCCTATTAATAGTTACATTTAAATTTAGGAGAGATCTTGACAAAATGAATAAAGGTCAAACCATAAGGACAAGAAAGTGCGTGTGTTGTGTGGTGATGTGTTGTTTTGTACTGATGCATGTGTGTAAGTGTAAACTAACACCACATTTAATGAAAGCCTGCTAGATGCAGTAGAAGCTCTGCTGTTTCTTAGAGTCTATTACAGATTGCTATATATGTGATAGTGATTTGTGATAATACATAGAATGGTTATAAATTGTACAGATGTTATATTTTGACAAACTACTGTTATAATGCTAAAAATAAAGTTATGTGTATGAACACATACAGAGCTGAATTGAAACCCACTGGGCACAAAGGAATACCAAACTTAACTAAATTTAACTCTGGATTATTATTATTTTTTAAAAGATCCTCCAGTCAAAGTATTAGATTTAATGCAGCGTTAAACTACCCTGTACGTTGTAAACAATGAGAAAATCAGTACACATACCATTAATTTAAACAGTCATTGTTTTAGAAGTATACACAGCTTCACAAACAATGCAAGAGCTCCTACTTAAGTACACATATTAATACACTCTACACAATCGATGTACTAATTCCTTTGTAACATGCCAGGTGCGTTGAGTCTAATGGCCTTGAGTCTAATGATTTTTTTTTTTTAAATGCACAGAAAATGAAATCATAATATGTTTTTAAAAAAAAAATAGCAAATCCCAATTAAGTCTAAATTTAAATACATAGTGTAGAAGAGGAAGATATGATGTACAGGGGAAAAAAAGAATTGCATTACAAAAAAAAACTTTTACAGTTTTAAAAATCATAATGGAACAACCAATAAAAATGGCTCACAATGACAACAAAATTTCTCTACACTAACATATATTTAAAAATAAGAAAACTTCCTGCCTTATGCTGTAAAGTTTTTATCAAATATCTTTGAACAGCTACAACACATTTCCTTTGAATCATTCTGTTATTTGCTTTTCTACATTTGGCCAAATTACATTTGACCCTTTACATGCTCAGAAAAACTCACTGTGGTGGATCCTTTTGCTGTCACGGGTACATTTTCAATACCTTTTTTAGAGACCATAATTATACAAAAATCAATTGCTGTATATTTTAAAGTTTATCTCCAGCACTTATATCGTTTTATTTTACACAGTTCTGTAATTAAATTATTACCATTCCTTCTAGAAAATGTACCTTCAGGGAACACAACTGGACTTTAACACCACTGTTGTACCTTTAAAAAGGTACATATTGCGACAATGTACCTGCACCGTACATTTTTTTCTGAGAGTTTCTGATTTTGATTAATGTTTATTTCTTTTGGGTGTTTGGGTTGGAAAGCTGTTTCAACTCACAAAACAATGTTCTAAACTTGTTAAATATACTCAATCAATAACTGTAACAGCTTTATTCTGTTCAAGGTTGTGATTTGTCTGGGACAAGACAGGAACTCATCCCAGCACCCACTCATTCACACCTATGGACACTTTTGAATAGCCAATCCACATAGCAACCTGTTTTTCTGGAAACCCAAATAGACACAGAGAACACACTAATCTCCTCACAGACAGAGGCCCAAGGCGAGGAGTGAACTCACAAACCCAGGACCCTGCAGCTGAGTGACATCTACCCAACCTGTTGCGCCACCGTGCAGCACACAAATGAATGACATTTTCCAATGGATTTACCACATGCGTTGTGACATTTACTACAAGTTGTTCTTCTATCTGCTACGACGGCCTATACCTGCCTTCTCCTGCTATTTTATTTAATAACTTTTACTGCTTTTACATTTAGAGAAAAAAATAGAAGCGCGACTCATTCCCACAGCTGCCTGCTCTGAATGACAGTTTGAATTAATGATAAAAATTTTACCCCTGCAGAAAGACATACTGAACTTGTACAGAGCCTAAACTTTATTAGGATCTGTGTAGAAAGACACACCGAACTTCAGCGCCGTCTAGACTTTGTTGTTGTTTACCTGTGTAGTAAGACGGACTGAGACTCTGGGAAGCGACTGCCCGGCGGCGGGGTGAAGAGCACATGGCTGTAATCGTGTGTATAGTCCGCTGTGTAAGTGACCGGGTTACTTTTCCCGTTCATGGCCCAGAAAAGTCCTAGGATTAGCATCACTGCTCCGAGCACAACACAGCACAGACTGAAAGCCTGCAGGCGGCTCTGGTTGGATGTGAGGAAGGCGGTGGAGCCGCCGGTGACGATGAGAAAGACGCCGATGAAAATGGCTCCGTGGTGGAGGGAAGGCATGACGACTCTCCGCCGACTCTCCGCAGCTCGCCAGAGAGATGAAGAGCCGAAGCAAGTTTCTCAAAAGTTGAAAACTCCATTCACTGATCGAAAGAGGCACGCAGTATTCAGCACACTGCTGAACTCTGTTATATGTGTCGACTGAGGAATATACTTATGGCATAGTATTCGCTCAAATCCTTTACTGCTCTTAATTTGAAGTGGAAAATGCCAAGGCTTGATGAGCTCCATGTTTCCTCGCCGACTCCGCATTTTCCCCCTAGAATAAAACTAGATCAAACTCATACCGTGGCGGAAAGTCAGTCGATGTGCCCGGTCCTTTCTCTGTAACCGCCGCAGGAGAGTGGATAGTTGCTTCCCTCTCAAAGTGTATAAGCGCATCCAACAGACTCTTGCCCCACCCAGCGCCTGTAGACTGACCGCTTCAAAGAAGCTGACGTGCTACCATAAACACAGTTACTGAGTAGTGTTACCGGGTTCAGTCTCTGACAGGCAACCTATGACTGCTAATAACCAGTGGCTGTTAGCCAGCAGCAGCTGTCACTGACCACATATATGAAGAAACTTTCAGTTGCCAATAAGATGCTGAACTAGTAGATTCTGTAGTTTAAGAACACAATAAAGGATTTAAAAATAGTATTATTTATTTATTTGCTTCCCCTAGTGTAATTACATTTTACAGCACTGAAATCAATAGTGAAGGGAGGGGGTGTGGTTCCCTACCCTCCTCCAAAAGTTACATAGTGCGGTTTCTGCAGTGCTGAGCCCAGATTTAACAACAACAGAGGTTCTATTCTCCCTATTACTCATCAGAGAAAAATCACAAAGATTTTGAAGCTGTTATTTTAAGTTAAAATATTACGTGTTCATTTAACTCCACTTAACAATAGTTGTTTTATTTTTTTAAAGAGGTGAATGAGAAGTAGGTTGAAGTCATTGGCAGCTGCTAATCAAGTGGCAGATGATATGTTCATGAATGCATTTTTTGTTTTGAGTCCTTTTATTCATCATGAATTTTGACTTTTAGCTTTCTGTGCAGATAGGTTGATTGTTGTATGGTTTAGGTCGACTTTATATTTTGAGAAACAGATTCACGGGAATGTTTAATCCATCCAAGTTACTATTTATATAACAAACACCTTTATTGTTTTATTTCTTAAGGAGGTTAAAAAACTGCTACTTTTGAAAATGAAAATATAATGTCGTTAACGTGTCTATTCCTGGACGGTAACTGTCAAAACTACTTAAAGGGAGCAAAGTCCGAAAGAGTCGGCTCATTTTTGTGACGGGAGCCAAGGTATATGAATCACTACAAAGATCCGAACTCCCCACTACTCTTTTCAGGGCTCATACTAATGAGCACGTGCTCGACTCAGTCAATGGTGTGACGGTTGTCCCTCTTTCTGATTTGATAAACAGTCTAAACGCCCCAACTGGAGCGACTGTATTGACGCGCCACTGGCCAATCAGCGTTATGGAGAGGCGTGGCTTATTGTGCCACCTTTACAGGTTGGGAAGAATTCACCTCGCACAAAATATAATTACGGGGACAAGATTTGCGCTTGGAGGTTGTGGCTAAAGGAGAGGGAAAAAAAAGTAATTGCATTTTAATGAAGTTTATTCATAAGTGACTTTAAGTTCATTATTTTACTTGGAAGAAAACGTGAAAACGAGTTCGAATGTATCCACTACTGTACATTTGGGGGCTGGTTATTCTCTTTCTGTTATGGATCAAAGTGAAAGGTCTAGAATACGTTATAATCCACCAGCGCTGGATCTTCGTCTGCCTTTTTCTCCTGCCGTTATCAGTTATTTTTGATGTGTACTACTATGTGCGATCCTGGATCATCTTCAAGATGTGCTCAGCTCCAAAGCTGCACGATCAAAGGGTCAGAGACATTCAGAGACAGGTGAGCTGAGCAGGTAATCTGAATCTTAGCAATAACCAGTGGTTCTCTGTAATCACTGAGGCTTTCTTTGTGTATTTATGTCTTGTCCTCTGTGTGTTTATTAAAGGGTTCTCCTCAGGGAATTCCTAACTCCTCTTTTCCACAAGGGATTCCAATATAACTGTGACAAAAAAAAAAAAAACAGAAGCCAGCTTTTCATTGTTTGAATGTCAGGCATGCTTGTCCTTTCTACATTCTGTGTTTTCATTTTTGTAACTCTTTTCTGCATACTCTGACAATTGCTGTCATTCTCCATGATGGTGTTGCCTGGACTGATGTATATTACCTCCCTTACACTTACTAGTTCAGTGTTTCCAGATTCAGGTTTAAAGTGTAATCCATAGGATTTCTTAGTTTAGCCAGACAGTTTAAGCACAAATTAAGCCCATCAAATAACAAAAGAGTCAAGGGACATTCCTTAAATTTGGTCTTAGTTTTTCTGGCTAAGTGAGAAACACTGCTCTGTGGAATACCCTTAGAGATTTCTTAGCCTGATTCTGGGTCATTACAGCCAGGGAAACTTGAAACTGTGTAGTGAAGGAAGGCATGGTAAACACATCTATAATGTACATTATTGTGCATCAGTTCTTGCACACCTAAGCACGTTGTTATAACCATTTATCTTGGAAGCATGTGTTTGTTTAATTGTGATTGCAAATAGATAGAGATAAACTCCGCATGCTTCTTGTATTTTTTATACTATCCATGTTCAACTGAGCAAATAAATGTGTATGAGGAGAAATCAAATGCCAACTAAGGAAACACCATAATCATTCTATAATATTCTGAATTTTTTAAAAAACCATTAGGACATATTTTAAATTACAATTGATGCATAATAGTATCTGAATCATATGCATGTGAAAATGCAGATCACGATCTGTCAATGCAGTTGGAGCCAAACTGTTCAGAAAATCTCCAGGAAGATGGCTGGTGATCACTAGTTTAGAAGATATTGGCCTACTAGGCTAAAATGTCTACAGAGGCCAGGGCAGATATACAACCAACAAATATAACAAATCCTGTATCTCCTGAATAGACATATGACAAGCATGTAATTGTGACATATGCGTGCTTTAATATCTTGCTAGTGATTAATGATTTTGTGTTATAAGTTGTTGTTTTTTTTTCCATACCCTAAAACAAGAGAGGGTGTGGATACATTTTTCTTCCTTTTGCTTGACATTAAACAATACCTATGGTAATGTTCCATTCCACTTGAAGGTTCGTGAGTGGAAAAAAGAAGGAGGAAAGAAACACATGTGTACGGGGCGTCCTGGTTGGCTCACTGTGTCTCTGAGAGTGGGAAAATATAAAAAGACCCACAAGAACATCATGATCAATATGATGGATATTCTGGAGGTGGACACAAAAAGACAGGTGGGAAAACAATGCAGCACTTTGTTTAACTTTATTTTTGAGGACTTTTCATTGGGTGGAATAGCTATGATAAATGATAAACAACTATGTTTTTAATACAGACACATTTAAGCTCTTGGTATTAATTTGTGATGAAGGCCCCTAAAGGTTTGACAGTCTAGACTTTCCTTTCTGTGACTTATATGATTTAACATGTCGGATTATTGAATCAGAAAATTTTAATTGTTGTTATTGTTGGAGATAAATAATAAATTAGGGTATCTTTAATGCTTAAATATTAAAATAATTAAATACAATATTGTCCCTTATATTATGCTTGCTTGCTTATTCACAGGCCAGCTCATGAAATGTGAATCACTTTTATGTCTAAATAAATTTGGCGAAAAAGAGTCTGCTCTCAAAAGAACGTCCTGATTCCTCCTTACTTTGAGACATGGACGAGAACATTCAGTTTTGGTCTGCAGACCAACTCCAGATAAAATAGCTTTTATTATTATAATCATTATAAGTTTTAGGCTTATGATGATTGCATATATCCTGCAATATAATTGTACGCTACACAGCACCAAATATATTTTGCTTACAATAAAGGCCAAAAACACAACAATTATTTTATTGGTCTCATATAGAGTTATATTTGCTAAGAGTTTCATTTAACACCCCTCTGGCTTTAGGTGGTCCGTGTGGAACCTTTGGCAAATATGGGTCAGTTGACTGCCTTACTGAACTCCATTGGCTGGACCTTGCCTGTATTGCCTGAGCTTGATGATCTCACAGTGGGTAGGTCCTCAAAACGTCTACTGTTGGCTTTGTTTTTTTAAAGCTTTGCTCTTTTCAGAAAAGTGTATAGACTAGGTTTCCTCTTCTCCCTCCCTCCCCCCTTCCTCCCTCTCCCCCCCTTCCTCCCTCCCTCCCTCTTTCGCCAGACTTCAGTTTAATGACTCTAAGCACTATCACAGATTTAAGTGGAGCGTTTACATGCAATATCCCTTGCTGGTCGATATTGTATTTCTTGTGTGGTGCATCAGAGGCCACTCCTAATAGGGTTATGGATGAGTAATGGCTCTGTTTCAGGGGGTTAGGTCAGATTGCTGCGGAAATGGGCCCTTCTGCTGAAAGCGTTTATGGGTAGCAAAAATGTGTACACCATCCAGGTAATTTTTTTTTTTTCTGTGCTGCTGCAGCAAATTCATTAGTTGCCTGCAGAGAGCAGCTGTGCAGGGAACTGAGATAATTGTTTTATCATATTTTCCCATACGGACACATTATAGACAGGCATTTATGAAACTAAGAACACATTTTTGAACTTATTGATTTTGCTGGATTGTGCATAGAAAAACCCACATCCTGAATGTCACTCAGTGTGTTGGAGTTTCTTGCATGTGGCCTCATGTGGAATTGTGCCTATATAATTAAAATTTGGATTATTTAAAATTTCAACCCGCCGTACTTATCATTTATGTGGCTAGCCCACATTTGTATAATATGACATTGATTAATCAATTCTTCCATAAATTGGCATAAATAAACAGATCATTACCTAGATAAAAAGACATTCTGTATATTTTTCAAAATATGTGCATAAAATAAACAATTACATTTCACAGCTATTGTGATGGGGAGCCAGACACCCAAAGAGTTTAAGGCTTAAATACTCCTTCACAGGAAGTTAGTACAAGAAACTATCAGCTGTCATTTTTTTTTTTTTTTTTTGTTTACATAATTTATTTGATTATAAATTTTACATATGAAATCTAACAAAACACTCAAATGACTGCTATCACTTTGAATAGCAAAAATAATATAATAATAGATTCAGCAGTAATTGATCCTGAGCCTAATTTTCATTACCTCGCCTGTAAAGTAAAGTGTAAAGTGATTGTATACATTTCTGTAGAATGACCCATTGTCCTACAAGCCACCTACAATTATTTTGTTTACCTCTTAAATATAAAATAATGCAAACAATTTTCTCTCTCTCTCTCTCTCTCTCTCTCTCTCTCTCTCTCTTTCTCTCTTTCATACTCTCAGGGGGTCTGGTAATGGGTACAGGCATTGAGTCCTCCTCTCATATTTATGGGTTGTTCCAGCACATCTGTGTGGCTTATGAACTGGTCCTGGCAGATGGCAGCTTGGTCCGCTGCACTGAGGTTTGTGTTTTAACTCTGCGTTTGTGTGTGTATGCCTTCTGTTTTTCTGTGGATCTGGTTACACACAACTGACTTGTACATATGGATGAGGAGAGAAAAGGTTTCCGCATTATTTTAAGTCACTGAAGCCATCTTTTTCAGTTCATTAAAAAAAAGGAGATATATTTGTAATATATTCTGATACTGGACCAATAGACTGGCCTAACTCTTATCAAATATATATTGTCATAATTTATGCTGATATTATACATTGTTTATTAATATATTAATTCTTTTTCACATATTAAGAAAAAGTCTTAGAAAATATCTACGATCAAATATTCTCATTTTTGCTTAGGTCATAAAAGTTTTATATTTAAGTTTATAGGACTAATTTTAATCATTTAAATGTCTCGTTCTCGTGCATCACTTAATTGTAATAATCAGATGATATTAATAATGCATTTATTTCTTGTGTTCAGAAAGAAAACCCTGAGCTGTTCTATTCAGTTCCATGGTCCTGTGGAACACTGGGTTTCCTGGTGGCTGCAGAAATCCGAATCATTCCTGCTCAGAAGTGGGTAAAGCTGCGCTATAAGGCAGTGCGAGGTTTAGATGCTATCTGTAAGACGTTTGCAGAGGAGTCGGCTAATAAAGAGAACCAGTTTGTGGAGGGACTGCAGTATTCACTTAACGAGGCTGTTGTTATGACTGGCACCATGACCAACCATGCAGAACCTGATAAGGTCAGTTTGCAGTTATGCTTCTGCTAAATACAGGTGTCTGCAAAATGACACTTTCTATAAATACCATTGATTTCAGAAGAAATGTGTTTTGGGAGTAAAAAGCTTTTAAAACAACTTTTTAATGTATTTTTATATGAAAGCAATATATAGAATTGGTCACAAAAATATACACATATTATAATATACACGATAAAATTTAAATGAATCATTAAATGTTTTTGCCTTTCAGATCAACTGCATTGGCCACTACTACAAGCCCTGGTTCTTTAAACATGTGGAGAAGTTTCTTAAGGAGGATGGAGTTGCTGTGGAGTATATCCCACTGAGACACTACTACCACAGACACACACGTAGCATCTTCTGGGAACTACAGGTAATCAGGGGAAATATATATCAGAAACACACTGGGATAATCCCAGCATGAAATCGCAAAAGACTTGATGCTTGAAAAAAGAAAAAGTAATTATGACAAACATTTGCTTATTAGACAAATGTATACTACAATATGAGTCATAGTCTGAAAGATTTCAGCATGGGAAAAAACACACCTTAAACCCATACTTCCTGTAGCTGGTCCTCAAAGAACATCAGATGGAACTTATCTTTATAAATGAATGTATATGTGTTGAGCATTGTTGGATCTAATGAAAAGTCTTGCCAAAAGTTTTCTGTAGCAAGCATTTTTCAAAATATAATTTAATTTGGCATTTCATATGTACGCTTTCTATATACAATGTGCCTTAAACGTATGTAGAAAAAATGTAAAACAATCAAACAAACAAATAAGCCAGCAAGATGTTCACAAATTGTAACAAAAATTACAGTTATAGTTGACTAAAAAGCTCACATGATAAATTACATATTAAACATATATAATAATAATAATAATAATAATAATAATAATAGCACATGTTATAAAAAATGCTGGGATATTCTGTTTTAAAAATGTATAAAATACATATTCAACCGATCAGGAATAGGACCAAGATTTAAGGCCAATATAAATGCTTTTGTACACAGCCTCTGAGGTACATTAACATTATTTGAATATTATGATGGTAAATATTCTCAAAGGATCATCTGAATGTTTGATGCAATTATGCAGTCTATTTTTCACTCAAATCAGCTGTTAATAAACTGTGTCAAAATGTTTGGACAGAAACAATGTTCCTCAATGTGTTTAAGGCTCATATAGTATGGTCAGTTTCTCTCATTGTTCCATTACCTTAAACATACGGCCCTCCCCTTCCCTGCCCTTGATGTATTAGAATTAACTGAATATCTCATCATCAAATCATGATGTTACTACTTCATCATATAATTATCATCATCATTATCCTCTCTCTCTTTCTCTCTCTCTTTCTCTCTCTCTCTTCCCCTCCCCCCTATCTCTCTCTCTCTCTCACACACACACACACAGTCTTTCTGCGTTACATCCACTTAGGCTTTCCCTCACTGCCATTAGCTGAAGGAAGTCATATATAGTAATTATCGCTGTCTAAAATTACTTGATAAATTATGCATGTTGGGTTTTTTTCCAGACAAAATTGATCTTGCTTGTGTTTGCTAGAGAGAGGGAGAGCGAGAGAGAGAGAGTACCCACACATACTGGTATCTTTATATCACACAGACAGTAATTCACAGATATTCTCTGAAGTAATTTTCTAAGAATAAGCAAAGTGGCATGATGTAAAAGTACACTTCTAATATGAATGAGAAGAAGTTTCACCCAGTTTAAACTTCATTTTGTGTATTTATTTTTACATGATGAAAATATATCTTTATTACAGTTACTAGAAGAAAAGAAACTGCTTGAACATGAAGTCCATACCATTGTCCTACACTATAACATTTATAAATATTCATTTGTAAATTAATTTATAGAAAAGTCAGAGCTTCAGTGTAGGACTTGGTAGAGTTTTTACACTGCAGCATAGATCTTACAGATTTTCCGTTCATCCAGCTGCGCCTTCCTTTGAGCCTGACATGTAGACCAGACTTATACACCAGCCATAACATTATGACCACCTCCTTGTTTCTACACTCACTATCAATTCTCTCAGTTCCATTGACATGACATGAAGACTTTATTGTTCTGCAATTACAAATTGTCCACCTGTTGCTCTGAATAATTTGTTTGCCTCATTTCACCTTGTTCTTCAGTGGTCAAGAACCCCACAGCACCACCACAGAGCAGGTATGATTTAGGTGGTGGATCTTTTTTAGCACTGCCATGACACTGATGTGGTGGCGGGGTGTGTTAGTGTGTGTTATGCTGATATGAGTGGATCAGACACTGATCATTGCAGCACTGAGTATAACCACCAAGAAATCACACATGCTCTGTGGGGGTCCTGACCATTAAAAGAGGCAAACAAAGTATGCAGAGCCACAGAGGAACGACAGTTTGTAATTGTAGAATTACAAAATTCTCCTGTGTCATCACTGGAGCTGAGAGAATAGACAGTGAGTTTAGAAAGTGTATATGTAGATTCTTTTTCCAAAGAAAAACTTGTTCTCCATCTCCATTCTTGTTCATTTTTAGTACACAATTGAACAAAGCAGATGTATATACATGAAATATATGTGCCTGGCCTATTTTCTTTTGTTGTATATATCTTTAACAGAGGCCATGCACAAATTGCATTAATCAGGAGAAAAAATACTTTGCACTAGAGTTAGCTAATAAGTAAATATCCACCTGCAGTCCCTGGGTAGACTTATAGTCTGAAGTCCAAAGTAGCTTTCAGTCCAAAGCTAGACATCTGTACACCACAGTCAATAGTAGAACAGCAGTCAGGCGTATCTCAAAGACTTTGTTCACACCTATATGGAACTTACTGTACATCTTTATACAACTCATTTTTGTTATTGTGCAGAGCAATATATTCCACTCATTTCAAGACACTAGACCAGAGGTCTGTAAATCTGGAACTTGGATCCAGATTCAAGGTCGTATGACACTATAGCTGCAACTAATGTACCTGACTGGTCAGGTATAGTGTCACATACTTGGGCAGTGGCTCAAGGTATATGTTAAAATGGCACCCCCGAGTTACCTACACAAATTTGCTTCACATGAATAACAGCACAATTAGCATTGTAAAGTGTCAAATTGATTGCAGTTACCAAAACACCCTTTTTTTTACATGACATCATTACAGGACATCATTCCATTTGGGAATAACTCATTGTTCAGGTATATGTTTGGCTGGATGGTGCCTCCGAAGATCTCTCTGCTGAAACTGACCCAGGGGGAGACCATCCGCCACCTGTACGAGCAGCACCATGTGGTGCAGGACATGCTGGTACCCATGCAGCACATCAAAACAGCCATTGCACGCTTCCACCAGGATATTCATGTAAGATCCTGCCCTTAATGTAATAGATGACACCACAGTTCACATAACCACATCAAAAGTTTGGCAACACTCAGCTTCAAATGGATTAGAGAACAGATGAATTATTGAGCTGCTTTCTTTTCCAAACACATTGAAAATCGTTAGGCCCAGAGGTGCTTTAAAGACATTTAAACTTGAAACGTTTGAGTGTGTGCATCAAAAGTGCGCATTTGTGAGGTCAGGCTCTGATGTTGGATGAGAAAGCCTGGCTTGCAATCAATGTTCCAGTTTCTCTGTGCAAGCGGCTGGAGATACTCCACTCCAAATCTTGTCAACACAAAGCTTTATGACTTGAGGGTTCAGTCATTCTGAAACAAGACAGGCCTTCTCTAAACTGATACCATTAAATTGGAAGCCCGTTATTGTCTGAAACATTTTTGTGTTTGTGCTGTAGGTGTATCCGCTCTGGCTTTGCCCTTTTATATTGCCTAGTCAGCCTGGCATGGTACACCCTAAAGGAGATGAAGAAGAGCTCTATGTGGATATTGGGGCATATGGGGAGCCCAAAGTCAAACACTTTGAGGCCCAGGCCTCTACACGCCAGCTGGAGAAGTTTGTGAGGGATGTTCACGGGTCAGTTTGAAGCACTCCTGTTCATGATTTAAAAATTTATTTAATTTATATTAAAAATAATTTTTTTAATGCTAAGGAAATGGCACATGAAATATGTCTGAGCTTTATGTCTGAGCTTTATGGATGTGACCCCTGCAAACCTGATTTGGCAATATTATTACCTAACTCAATTCCATTCATTCTGCAGATTCCAGATGCTTTATGCCGATGTGTACATGGAAAGACAGGAATTCTGGGAAATGTTTGATGGCACTCTGTACCATAAGCTCAGGAAAGAGCTGGGCTGTGAGAATGCATTTCCTGAAGTCTACGACAAAATCTGCAAAGCTGCACGGCATTGATTTCGGTCCAGACAGAAACAAGGCAAAACATCAGTAGTGGCCTTCATGAGTTAGCTGAAACAATTGCCTTTTTTGGGGGTGTTACAGTGGCTAATGAGTAGCACTGGTCCTGGCAAATGATCATAGTAGTGAACAGACTGTAGAACACGCATATGAATTATCTGGATTTTTATTATAATTTTTTTTGTTAAATTTATGTAGAATTGTCATAGACAGCTTAATAGCCTTTGAAACTTTGAGGAGTAATAACATTTAGCCTAGTTATCTGGTTAATGCAGAAGAAAGCCAGATTGTTTTAGTTTTACACAGCGAAGCCCCTTTAAGCCTATGATTCGGAGTACAGACAGTCACAGATATTAAAGCTTTCGTACATATTTTTCTACACTGTGGATGTTGTTCTTTTTCTATTTATGTCTGGCACAGATTCTATTTTGTGCTGATGGATAAATAAAGTTAGATATAATGTATTTGTGTCTGTTTTTCATTTGTCATCACAATACTACCTGGGAATGTACTACATTTGCCTTAATGTGTGGCTGATACTGATGTGTATTCTCTGTCACCATGGAGAGAGTGTCTTTCCATAAGTGCCACTCAAAAACCCATAATTAAATTTTTACAAATAACCAAAAGCTGACAGACTACAATCTTGATTTTTTTATCCACTACCAGTGGCTCAATTATTGTAAAAACCATGCAAGCACACACAACCCCCGTGTGTCTGAATTATATCTTTAAAATATACTTTAGATATATGGACACCTGTCCATTTATGATTTATAGTCAACCACTAGCGCATTAGTGAGGTCAAGTATTGATGAGGAATGATTAGGTCTGGATCAAAACTCTAACTCATCCCAAAGGTAATAAATTCACCCAATAAAGCATGTACCGGGATGTTTTGACTTAGTGTTCCAGCTTTTCTATGTTCTTTCTTCAGTGCTGACTAAACATTCTGCTGCTTATAGTCTTTTACTAGAAACTTATAAATGAAACACATTTCAAACACTTTTTCAAACTACATGTTGGTTTTGTAAGGAGTAAATAATGATTTATTTGCTGAATTTTTAATAGTACACTTTTATGTTGACCATTATTTTATGTTAAACCCAGTAAATTAATAGAAATTGTTCAGCGAAATTTGGGGATAAATACCATATTTAATTTACCATCGTATGTATAGGATGTGTTCTTGGTGTTTCGATTTTGTCTTTATATTTGTTTAGTTCTCTTATACATCCTCAGCTTTGTCAGAAGATTGCCAGTGGCCCAGCTGAATTTTATACTTTATTCACCATTCATTTCTTTTTAGAGTGATTTTCGAGACATGGTGTTTCTAAATGGTGCAATACAACTCCAAACTGGGAGTCCCCCTAGGTCAATCGTCTAAACAAATGACAAAAACACATTACTGGATCATGCTATGGAAATGAATTTATTTTCAGTTCTACGAAGCACATTGGGCCCAACCCATGGGAACCACTGGTGTAGACTGCTGAAGCACACGTTTAAAGTACTCCACTTGTTGAACCAGAAATAATCTTCGGTAAAATGTTCTTGGGTCTGAGTCTCTCCCTAGCAATAAAATATGTTTACATTACAATACATTCAACACGCGGTTTAATTTTTATACAAAAACACACACACACACATATATATATATATATATATATATCAAATTTGACACTTTGAACATTCTATATTAAAGTCTTGTAATTTCAAAATTAAACGTTTTATAGCTACAAATGTATGCATTTAGCAACACAGAAATTTTACTTAGAATGTTAAAAGATTTTAACACTTGATTATTATGGAAAAAAAAACATATAAGTAATATAGCCATTTTCTGACAATGGCTTTGATTCAAATCGTCATGATAGTAAATCAATTATTCTCCACATTAATTTAAATTAATATCCTGAGTATGACTAAAACATTTATTAAAGACACCATTATAAAATAGGAACAATGTTCATGTCATGTCTTACTGTATGAACTTGTCTCTTGCTGGACATAATGGATAGCGTTTGGTGCCGGACAGGAATGATGAACTGTGGCCATTTGCGCTTATTTTTATATCATTGTGGGCAAGTCCAACAGGGTTCTGTGCAAAGAGCAAAGAATATGACAATTCAAATACCATCCTCCTCTCACATAAACGTGCTCAGAAAATACAATATGTTGAACAACTTCCCCATAAACATTTATTGATGTGGTTCCATAGGGCACTACAATGGACACTGGTTCCAATTTAAGAAGCTAATTAGAATGAAAGTGGATAGTGTTTAAACATTAGTTGCCATCATTTAAAAATTATGTTTTTTTTTAATCCACCATTATTGCTCAGATCATAAAAGCAGGAACTGGGAAGATTTCAGGACACTTTAAGGGGGGTTTCTAAAAGTGTTAAAAACAAAAGCACACTGTGTGGTGATTTCTTAGCTTGCTAAACATGAGTGAGTGAGTGAATGTGTTAAAAGCCATTTCTATTAAAGGCTGTGTGTTGAGCTGATACAAGTGCATGTATTGCATGTGTGTAAGCAAATAACTAATTGATATGGTTAATGAACATATCATGCTGATACTGTGCTGTGTATAAATATGTGGAATAAAATAAAATAAACAAGTCCATCTGTTTTAGTAGCAATCATATGACAGATGAGATGCAGTCCTCACGTGGGGTTGGTTCAGCACTTTCTGGGACCTCTTGCTTATCCTGGGAGCAGAGGAGAGGAAAGGGGCTTGTATACCTCTCCTAGACTGGCCCTGAATAGTTCCATGTGTAACCTGATAACAACCTGGGCCAGGAAATGTCTGTCAAAGAAAAAAAACAACCAAAAATTTGTTAAGTTACAATTAGCACAACAAAGTGAATTATTGCCATTGATGCTAAAAATACATTCTACTCATTTTCCAACTTTGCATAATAATTGATTCAGATATTATTGTGAGTGGTTTAATGTGAAACAATTGGAACTGATAACAGTGATGCATCAGTTGTTTTCTGGAACCTGCCAGATGCCTGAAACCATTAGTGCCTCTAAAAGCTACATCACAGAAAGAGTTTTGCACCCGCTATTGCAGACGTTGAAATCTCTGGTTCCTATGACCACAAATATATTAAGAAATTAGTGAATTGTCATTAGATAATGGCACTCATAGAAAGCCTCTCAAGCATTCACATGGCCAGGTTGGAACCAACTGTAGTATAACAGATGTTGAAAAATGACACAAATATTTACCTCAGGACGTGGACACTGTGCCAGGGAGGAGAGGTAGTGTCTCTCTGTAGGAACAGGAGGAAATCTTGGGAACTGGCTAAACACCCCATGTTTTTTTTTCTCCGCAAACTTCGGGATGTTTTCAGTGTCCTCTGGTCTCAAACTCTCTTCATTCTGAAACCAGATTAATAAGGTAAAGGATATTCTGTCTTTCACAGGGTTCTGGATGGCCTATATCTAGCATAGTTTGGTGATTTTGTTTCTGCTCGATGAGAAATGCAATCTCATCAGAAGTTTCTGTATTTTAGTGGTGGGGCGATATGACCGCAAATCAATATCACGGTTAATTGAACATTTTTTCCCAACTAAGAATAAGTAATTATTGTATTGTTTTTGGTTTCTCGCCGTCATAATTCACTGTATGCGTGTACTATAAATATGCTCAATTGTTAAAGTTGGGTTTTTTTTTCTAATATTGCTGGGAATTAACAGTTTTTTGGTACTGTTCATATTCAGTGATGTGACTGTGCTTCAAGTTTTGAAACAGGCTGATTGTATTAACTTTGGTTGCTGAAACTGTTTTATTTATTTTTTTTACTACATACATGGTATAATGGTAAAGGGTACAGTACATGAACACACAGTGGAGCACATATAAACATTTGACCTGTAACGGTTCCGTAATGGCTTCTTATAATAAGTGAATTCAGCAACTTAAATCTACACCTATAAGCATATATGTTCAGTTGTGTGCACAGCTTAATTTCCATAGAAAAGCATGCATGTATGCATTTTCTGTAACCTCTTTCTCCAGTTCAGGCTCACAGTGGGTCTGAATCACTTGGCACAAGGCAGGAACACACCCTGGACATCATGCCAGTCCAAACCAGGGCATCACAAACAGCACATTCACTAACACACTCATGCCTATTGATACTTTGAATAGCCAATCTACCTACTAACATGTTTTTTTGTACTGTGGAAGGATACCAGAGCAGTCAGAGGGAACCCATGCAGACATGAGGGGAGCACACTAAACTCTTCACAGTCACTAGAGGCAGGGTTTGAACCCACACGCCCAGAACCCTGGAGACGTATGACAACGACACTACCTATTTTGTCACTGTGCCACCCAAATGAAATAAAATGCTCTGGAGCTGTGTTTACAATTACACCTCCACGCCACCCAAGTTCCAATGTTGTTGTTTTTTAACTAAAAGTTCAAAACTGTGAAAGCAAAAGCAAGTAAATTATCATGCTATTGTTGTATATCATGTGCTTTCTCAAAGTTATTAATAAAAAAAATGCTTTGGAGCAGCTGCATGTTAGCCAAAGTCTACAAAACCCAGTGCCAAAAGTGATCATACAACATTAGGGCATCGTTAATATCTTTTGCTAAATGCATATTTTTTTGGTCATATAACAACTGTGTTTCCTAGAGAACATTTGAACTAAACCTGGCAGCTGCAGGAACGGTTGAGTGAATCAAGTGATTTAGATCTGGGAAACGTAACGCTTGACCAGGACAATACACCAGTGCTCAATACATTTCTACACTTGGTTAATGCATTAACGAAATTTGAGAAAATCTTATAATCTGCTTTAGGTTCTAGCCTCACTGTTTTTTAAATATTATATGTACTCACCTCAGGAGCAAAATTGCCATCATCGTCACCGTCTTTGCATTCAGTGGACGTGACAGTCTGGCCTTTTTTGTGGACACTGCGACTTACTTTCAGGTCAGGAAAGCTCTTCAGATTGTAGGTACAGGGACTCAAAGTGTAGTCTTGCTACAGAAGCAAAGAGTGTGTTAATATGTCCTGTGTTCTATAGGTCAGACATAAGAACTAATATTTACAATATACATGTCCAACATTCTTACAATCTCTTTAAACAGATTACAGCACTACAGCATTAGTTCCAAGCCCAGATCCAGATTCCAGAAAAGACTGGCCATCAATTGACACATCTCACCTTGGCTGAACTTTCCAAATATGTATCTTACCAGCTAATATTATCTTAAAAGTCCATGATTTTGGCACAGTGGGCCCTATTCATTAGTAAGTAGTGCAAGTATAATAACACTATATAGTAGATAAGTATAATAAACACCAAACTCTATTGGCCACCAACAAAGAGAGGGCAAAAGAATAAATTAAGGTATGTGTTTACCACAAAACTATCAGGGAAACGTCGCAGACTGGTGTTGGAGTCCATGAAGGAGCGAGTTCCCACAGACCTCTTCCTCTCTTCCAGCACACCTCCTGTACCATAAGTTCCTGGACCTGGTGTCTCGCTCTGCAAACCACACCAAATAATGTACATTTGCATTTTCCAAATTGAATATATGTTCATGGCTATTAATATATATTTTAACACACACCAGACAGTTCAAAAGCCAGGTTATTTTAATAGTTTAAAGTCAAACAGCCATCAAATTGGACGCTGTATCTTGTTAGTTTATACCACTTCATTGTAAACTGGTTCGTCATATCAAATGAATCATACTATATACTATATATGTCATTTAACTATAGCAACTTATGTCTGTGTTAGTGTTTATTCTAAATATCATATTTAACCTCCTCCTCCCACCACCCTTCCCATCAACTAGAAACACTCCTCTAGTTCAGATACCCTCCCCAAGACTTGTCTATATTTTTGTAGGAGGGAAAATACTTCATTATTTCCCCTGCTTAATAATAAAGTTAATTATTGACTTCAACATTTCAAAATCTCCTCGTTGGTGTTAGAGTATAAACAGGTTTTTAGACACCCTTGTTCAAATGTCTTTTGCCTCTCTCTACTGGCTTAGTTGAGCACCTTGCTGTTTCTGAAGCGCTCCTCTCTGCTCTCACAGATTCCTCTGAGGCTGCCAGGCTTCTTCTCCAACTCCTCGGTGAAACTGGTTATCCTGTATGTGCCTGGGCCAACTTTGGTTTTCTGAACAAGAATATCAGAGCATAGGCAGAAAGCAGATTGAAAATGAAAGTCATTTTGGATTTTGGATCTGGTCTCTCTCCAATATACCTGTTTAATAAAGAGAAATCGCCCGTTTGTCCTGCTGAACGTAGTTTATTTGTCAGCCGTTCATTTGTTACATGAGCTCACGGAACTATGCCCAAGTATAGTCTGCCATCTGCAGGCCATTCTTGGTATTACTGTTTAAACATATTACTTTTAGCCTTAAAACTACAGCACTTTGAAAAATTTTGTTTATTTTCCTCCCAACATTGGAATGAAATACTGGATAATATACGGACTATATAGAACACATTGGATAGAATACTGACTGATGGGAAGAGGGAGTAAAGAAGCAAAGATGAAACGACAATTTGTAAAGTGTATTTTAATACAATTTTTGAGAATTCAATAATCCCGTTTGTATTTACAAATAAAAGCATTGTGCGTCATTTACACAGACATTCAGAGGTTTTATGATGTTTCATTGTTAAAAAAAAAAACAAATCCAAATCCATGTGCCAGTGCAATAATGATTTTTTTTCCCCTTGTCACTTAATCACCAGTACCTCATCTGGCTTCTAAATGGAAATGAAAATGCTCTGTGGGATATTTTTTTTACCCCAATTGTTTTCAAGGCCCTCTGTCAGTCAAGTGATTGGGGCAAGGCTTTGATTTAGGAACAGTGGTGGCCCCACACATCCAAAAGTGGTTGAAATATACTATTTAGACGCATTTAAAAGTGAGTATCTTTTGATTCCTTCTCCATTCTCAAAACACAAGCACAGACTCAGAAGACACATAGTAAATAAAGTAGTAACACCTGGTTCCTTTCATCCACAACCTCACTGAATGCCCTTTTAGTTAGTGACTTAGAATCTGTGGAAAATTTGAAAACAAATCTGTGGATTGCCGCTTATTAATTAAAAGTCCATTGTCAGTATTTCCAGCATAATTAAATAATAAGTAATTCCAGAATAATTAAACCGTAATTTAGCATTACATTAAGCCTTAGTTATTAGTTCATGTGGCCAGAGTTATAACCAGGACATAATTGGTAAACCATGAGGTAAAGGAACACAGGCAGTGGGGTGATCCAGCAAGGTCACATGGAGTGTACAGGACACAGAACATGTTGAAGGTTGTTTATTCTGGGCGGAATCTCTTTCACTCACCAAGAACTGCTTATTCTCCCAGGCATCCCTGTATAGGAGGTGTGGAAGCTGAGCCAGACGAGCAGTCAGTTGTGCCTGCTTCCAGCCTGGACCCTTTGCCCGTTCTTGCACTGCCCGAGCACTAAAGTCACCAATGTCTGGATTGTATGTACCAGGCCCAAGATTCCTTTCCTGAAACAAACACACACACGCACACCAAAAAACATACAAACACACACAGATTTGAGACTGTATTCTCATTCATTTATTCATTCATTCATTATCTGTAACCGCTTATCCAGTTCAGGGTCGCAGTGGATCCGGAGTCTACCTGGAATTACTGGGTGCACACCCTGGACGGCAACACACACTTACTAAAACTGCAGAGTGTAACTGGATGATTCCTGGGCTCTTTTTATCAAGAGAAACAAATGAGCAGAGATCATATTCTTGTGCTTCTTTCCTCTGGATTGTATTAGTGAGAGGCCTTTCCTCTAGAAACACTCAATCCTTGTGTTTCACATAGTTAGTTTAATCTTGTAATTCTATGCCCTATAAACTAATGTTCTTCGGGGGATAGTGGTGCGCTTGCACAGACAATGAAGTACAAACACTTAGATTATCTCATGCTTCATCACACAGGAGTGGCTCATGAACACAGCCTGATTAGGCTGATTACACAGACTAAACACTGTAGTGCTAACAATGTAACTGGTTAATTCACTACTGAGATCAAATGTTTTGTACCAGGTTGGTGGTCCTTCTTTTGCAGTAGGAGATCTGGGTATATGTTCCCACCCTCTTGTTTGCAGGATGGACTCCTGACACATCAAACCTGTCATTAAAATACATTTACACTCATAGAAAAACAGGTTCTAGATTACAATCTTAGAAAAACTGGAAAAATATATACTTCTTCACAAATTGTAATTGCCTCACCTGGCTAACTGACTTCCAAACGGAGCACCTTTAAAGTTTTTCTCTGCCATTTCTCTCAGGTGAAGATCACACAGAACAGGGAGGACAGGGCCCCTTGTGTATTTGAGAATGTTGTGACTATGAAAACATGATGTAATAAAGAATTAATACGTCATCTCCTAGCAACAAAAAACCTACTGCAGCCTTACGCTACACATTCACTAACCCTACAGTTTCAGGTTTCAACTGTCTTATATTTCCTCTGGCAGCATTAACTCTGAACATTTAAAACAAAAATCTCCTAGTTCGCTAAATAATTCTAATAAATTTGAAAGAGCGTTATATTTTATATACATAGTTATATGTGAATATTGAATAAAAGTTCGTGCGAAAAAAAGGTGTAGAGTGTGTAAAATAAGAGCTTTAATGCACTTAGTGTAGGAACTTAACTCACATATATAGTGCACTAGATAGGGAGTAGGGAGTTACTATTGATTGATTATAGGTTCTCGAACAATCCCGCCCCCGGTGTGAAAGAGCTCGGGCTCGGCTTCTGATTGGCGGCTGAGAGTCTGAGAGTTTGAGCTTTAGGAGAAGGAGCTGGAACTCGGGTGGCTTGGCGGTGGACTGACAGCTGGAGTTTTTATTGTTTTGCAAACTACACAAACGGTTATATTGAAAGGGACATACCGTGTTCTGCTTTAAAGAAGATCACTGTTGTGTAAACATTGTATTTTAACTACAGCCTAAGTTAAGAGGGGTTAGCTGTCGTTACCCGAGCAAGACTAGGAGGTAAGTCCTCTGGCTAAATATAGTACATTGTTCAGCATGTAAACTGTCAACTTACACGCAAGAATATAAATCAAAACTTTAGCTAAAATAGGCAGGAATATATCCTGCATTTATTCAGAGTTTTCTGCTGACATTGTTTAGTTATCGACCCCGGTTAGCTCGTGTCTAGCCAGTCGTAAAACGCTAGCAAGTTTTAGAAGGTGGCGTAAAATACCACAGCATGTTAATGTAACGTTAGCTAACTAACTCCGCTGAGTAAAGACCACTATCTTTTCCTCCAGGTTAAACTTCGCCAACGTTTTTAGCTACCTAACGTAACATTAACCATTAATGGATCCATTTTCAAAGGATTGTAGCCCTTTCAGACAAGCACTGTTCTTATACTTTACCTACTTTTTATCGCATTGACTGGTTTTTACATCTGAAACCAGTCAAATGTGATTTTATAGTTGTGTATGTGTGTTTTTTTCCCCTACTCCATCCTGTCTCACTATATGTCACTACTGTGTGAAAGGTGAACTCCACCTTGTTGCTGGGCTTCAGGGTGTGTTGTGTTGGAAGGATTTCTTTTTTTTTTTTTAAACTGTGCTCATTGTGCCCTACATCTGCTGCTTAGGCTTGATTAACTTCCTTATCACTTGATTAACCTCCTTAAAACTCACCAGTTCATCAAATTGTGTGTGTATATATATATATATATATAAACAATAATGTCCCAAAAGTGCTTTGTACTATTCTGGAGCAAGATGGCTGTTGATATTTGAATCTTCCTTTCGCCCTTCCTTTCTCTGCCTCTTCAGATCACCCATCCACCAAATTCATGTGCATTGTCAATGTAATGACGCTGGGCTTGCGGACAACAAATGGTGGAATAGTATGACCAAACAAATTACGTGTCCACATAAATAAATGATGTGTATCCTTACAATGAAATGTTGTTTGCAGCATAGGCAGGTATGTCACGGTGAATATGAAGACATATGCAAATATCTGAAGCCCATATTCAAGTCTGTCCTATAGGAACAGAGCTGAGGGACATTCCTATTAGACAGTCTTCAATTTTGGGCACAATTTAGCTGGCTAACTGAGGAAATCCTGCTTTGTGGAAGGAATATATATATTTTTAATACATTAGAAGACACAGCACAGGCATTAATGAGAGTGCCTTGGCTTAGAATTTCCTTAATTTTAGGGGACCAAAGACTGAATTTTATATTCATTGTTCATAATGAAAAATGCATTTTTTTTTTTAAAGACATGTGGTGTTCACAGTATAAGAAAAACATTGTTCCTGTCAAGTGGTTTTTAACCATATAAAGCATGCATAGTACACAATAAAACAACAACAACAAAAGTTCCTCCGGAACCACAGTGCTCCATAAAAAAGAAAAGTTATCATAACAGTGATTAAGTACTGCCATATTGCCCACCTTTAGTTAGGAATATTTTAAGGTTTATCAAATAAAGGCATTTGTAAGTATGCCTGTATGATCTATATATTTGGCACTTACAGAGAATGTTCATTATATAATATTGTTAATTTGTTTATTAATAATTTAAATACTTCATGTTTAAATGTAAGGGCGGCACGGTGGCGCAGCAGGTAGTGTCGCAGTCACACAGCTCCAGGGGCCTGGAGGTTGTGGGTTCGATTCCCGCTCCGGGTGACTGTCTGTGAGGAGTTGGTGTGTTCTCCCCGTGTCCGCGTGGGTTTCCTCCGGGTGCTCCGGTTTCCTCCCACAGTCCAAAAACACACGTTGCAGGTGGATTGGCGACTCGAAAGTGTGTGAATGTGTGTGTGTCTGTGTTGCCCTGTGAAGGACTGGCGTCCCCTCCAGGGTGTATTCCCGCCTTGCGCCCGATGATTCCAGGTAGGCTCTGGACCCCCCGCGACCCTAAATTGGATAAGCGGTTACAGATAATGGATGGATGGATGGATGTTTAAATGTATTGTGATGTTTGGAATTCTGATCACTTTCACATTGTCAAACCTCTCTAGAGTCTACAGGATAAAGAAAGGACACTGAAGGCAGAGGACAGTGCTTGAGAAATCTGATGGTGTGCCCTGAAAATGTCCACAGACAGAGAGCCATGTGTCACTGCTAAACTCCTTCACCTGATCTTTCTCTCCACCTTTTGGGGCATGCAGATATGGGTCACCTTCATCTCTGGTGAGAGCCGTTCTGAAGTATTCAGCTTAGATCTGGTTTGATTTAGCCCATATTTACAGAAATCCTATTCTGTATAGCCCGAGATTTACAAAATATTCATACTCTCCTATTGATTTTGCCGTAATAGTGGCATAACACTTTTTATTATTATTTTTAAGGCTTTGTGATGGACAGTCATCTAAACAGGCACACATACGGCTTTATCCAAAGTCGACTGTTCCCCTTCTACCTGCACATTGGATCAGCCTGTGCCTTCTTCAATCTTACTATCTTTGCTATGTACCATCCCAGTGACCTGCTAAATGAAAAAGAGGCCTTTCAGGTATGTAAGAGAGAGCATTATTTTTGAAGGCAGCATATCTCTTTCTTGTTTAAGCTAGCATAGGATCATAAGGAATTGAGCATATGGTGTTGATTTTTGGTAATGAAGCCTAAAATTCATATCACTTATGCTATGCACTTTGTGAACTACACCATAAATATATATTAATATAAGGTTTTAACTTCACCTAAAATTTTACATTTGTTTATAGATACCTCTGGATTACTCTTTGCCTGATTTAATGTATGTGATTTTTCTATTTATTTTTTTCCCCAATCTCTCCTCCTTTGCTGCGCAGATCTTTATTTTCTTTGTATGCGTGACTGTGGCAGCAGTGAATGCCCAGTGGTTTGGCCAGTTGACGTCCGAGATCATGGCAGACATGCACATTATTGAGCAGGGCTGTGGGCTGGGTCAGGACATTGGCCTGTCTTCCAACCGGGAGGCCTACTCCAAACTGTGTGAAACAGATCCCAAGTACAAGCGGTTAAGCAAACGGTTATGGCTTTACCACATGCTGTCCTCGCTCTGTAACTTGTGCTGTATTGTGTGTAATGGCTATAGTCTTTATTACCTAGCAGAGAACCTCAGTAAACTCTGATGTTCCAATAGCTGAACCAGTAACACAGGGTCACACACAAAACACAATGCAAAGCTGTCAATGTATAGCACATGGGCAAACTTTTGAGCACATACACACTCAGGTTCAATCACTATACCCTATATATATATATATATATATATATATATATATATATATATATATATATATATATATATATATATATATATATATATATATATATATATATAGTTAATTTCTGTTACTTCTTTCTTATATGTACTTTTGTTGCTGCATTAGATTTTCTATTATATTTATTAATATAACTAGACAAACAGTTCATGGAAATCAGTTGCACTTGTTGGGAAAAATAATTAGAAGAAAAGGCTGTAGGAAATTACATCTGAAGAACTCTTTCATGATGAAAAGAACCCTTTAATCATGCAAAAGGTTCTTCAGTTTTTAGGTGATATATATAGAAGCATTTCCTTTAATAAAGAACCCTTATAGAATCATCATTTTAATGTTTTTTATTTTTTGGTATTTTATTATTTCTGACATGAAATGAAATCCAAAATGTTACATCAAGCCCCTACAATTCAGACACTAGTGTCTAATGACAATTTTTTGTGAATTGTGTTGTTTATAATACATAGTTGATGGATGATGTAAAGTTCCTTGTGAATTCAGCTGAAGTTGAACTACTCCCTGAAGCTGGTATCTCAGGGTTGAGGACAATACTGACATGCTAGCAGTTAATTGAGAATCCGCTTCACACTCATTTGCTACTTTTCATGTATTTTCTGGCTTTTCTGCCAAAGCATCACATTAAAAAAAAACATGATTTCTTTTTTTTTTTTTTTGGACATTCACAGCTTTGATTTATCTTATTTTTTGTGTTCCTGTTGAATGTAGTTGTACAGGTCCTTCAGGATTTACAAACTGCAAGTAGTTGCTGTACACACACCCACATCAGCAATGCAACATAGTTCAGGCTGTGGCTGTACAGTGTGAATTCCAGTTAGTTCCATTAATTGGTTGTTACGAGGGTCTAGGGTTGAGACGTAACAGAATGAGGTGTGTTGGGATTAACGTATGCACAATGTAGCACATTTGTTCAGTTGTTTTGGTTTTTACTTTTACAAATGTACCTGCAGTCCCATGGAGTGACATTGTGTCATGTAATGCTCATCCTTGCAACCCTCCGTTGCCTACCATTGCAAAGTTGTTAAGCTGTAAATAATGTTTCTCTCTCTTTCTTTTTCTCACTGACAATCTAACAGTGCCTTAAATATTCAGTCAATTCAAATGAACTGGCAGCTAATGTATGAAGATTCCACTTTGAAGGCTGCATTAGTACTTTCCTCCTGTGCCTGATGTGGATAGAAGTGAATGAATGTTATTCATAATTTTCAACATTATGTTTATATTCAGTATGATTTCTGCTCAGAAGAATGAGGCACAGTTTTTTTCAGTGTTGGTAAATGTTTTTATTCTATTAGATTCTTATCCATTGTGATAAATACTGTTTAGCATGGATCTAGAAGTTATTACCTTTCGAATGTCAGTTTCTGATATTCAGTGTTGTTCATCACACCATTTTTAATTAAATATAGGGAGTTGCATACTTTCATCTGGTCAGTGGTTAGCTATTTATTCATAATTATGGTGGTGATTGTGTGCAAGTAGTTCCATTGTGTGTTTTTCTAATTAAATTAAAAAGGCTGGTACTAAGCGATCACCATGTTTATTTGTGTGTTTTTTTCAGTACCTTTGGTACCTTGTTCATTTTCTACTTTTCTCTGAATATACTGCTGTTTTTAAAGAACACGTGTAAAGATTCTTGATCAGTGTATTTGTATAGGCATGGACAGATTTTAATTTGAATAGCTAAGAGAACAACAAACATATTTCATTTTATTCACAGCTTCAGACTGAGATAAACGTGTACAGGAGAATCCTGGTGAACAATGGTAGGTGAAGCTGCCAATGCAGAGAAATATCCATTCAGGAAACTGCACTACCTGACAGAAAGCACTAAAAAACAAAACAGGTTTCCAACCCTATTTCAGAAATGTTGAGGTTTACCATACTCAAAACACAGATCTAAGTCATTAGATGATTCATGTGTTGGAGCCCACTGCTCTAAGAAAACCAAGGTTGGAATCCCACAGACTATAAAAAAGGCTTATAAGACTTTAGGTGTGTTTTTTTTTTTTTTTTTTTTTCTTTTAAATCCCAGTTTCCTCAATCATCAGTTGGCATTATTTGGATTTTCGAAACTTTTAATCTTGATCCAAATTGTCTGGATAATCAAATACCCTTTTTTCTTCCTATCCAGGATCAAAATGATCTCAGAGATTTTGCCCCAGTTTTTCAAAACATTTTTAGAAGCTAGTCCAGATATCTGGGGATAAGTATTTCTAGAATTTTCAGTGATTTAATATTTATATAATAATATATTTATTGTTAATAAAAATAAAATTATTTAATCAAGCATTTTAAGAGCAAATTGTTCCTTTTATCTCCATCCCCACACAATTTTAATTGCTTATTTACATTTTATCCTATCACTTATTTTAATTGTTTGCCTTTTATAGTCACACTTGGAGCTACATGTATCTATGAAACGTATTACTACAATTTCTACGATAATGAGAGAAAAAGGTTTAACAGCATTCTTCATTCATAACTGTTTCTTACTCCCAACATATTTTAAAAAGTTATATTATTATTTATTTATTTTTGTAAGTGCTTTAAAATCACTTTTACAGAACACTGGTTTAATTCCAAGTCATTTCTGTACCAAGTGTGCACTCAACTTTGTTAATCCTGCTTGAACTCACCTCTCAAAGTGGGATAATGATAATCCTGTTATTTAGTATCAAAACTATCCTAGATTTCTGCTAGAAGTTTTGCAAAACCCAATTGTTGCATTTAATCCTGATTAAAGTTTAGATTGGATTACAAAATCCAGATCCAAATCTGCAGGAAAAAAAAGCTTGTAATCTGTTTTGAAAATCCCATTTTCAAGTTTAATCCAACTTCATTGTTTTAATCTTGTCAGATACCTTTAAAAAAACTGAACCCAGGGGCTCAAAATGGCAATCTCCCAAAGACAAGTCAAATGCTTAGACCAGAGCAACACTCAAGAACCCTAAAGTTTGTCTTTTTCACATTAAGACTCACATTAAGTTTTGTATCTGTTACCCAAGTGCAGTGAGTATGCTCTCGGTGCTTGAGTGTATGAATAAGTACACTTCTCCAAAATGAAGCAGCATGGCATCTGCTTCCTCTTTAACATATTTTGGCACGAGACATTATGATACCAGCCTGTCAAGCAAGGTCTGCAACACTTTTGACTCAGCAGTTATTTATTGTGTGCAAATAATGACAGTTAAACAAACCAACAGATTTTACCAGAAAGAAGAAAAAAATATATATACACATTCTCTTCATACAATTAAGACTTTAGACAATTAAGAATTAAGTGTACAAGATATTATTGCATGCAATTGTATTGTGATGCATTGCATTCACTACAGCATTTCTAAATAACCTCAGATGCAATCCAGATAGCTCACACTAATCTCAAATTCAAAGCTCCAAAAAGGGACTGTGGTTCAGCAGCAGGTTTAGACGCACACTCTGAGCTGAATAGGGATTGGGGATTAGTAGCAGGCTTAACCTCGAACCCAGTTCCAAAAAGGGACTGTGGTTCAGCAGCAGGTTTAGACGCACACTCTGAGCTGAATAGGGATTGGGGATTAGTAGCAGGCTTAACCTCGAACCCAGTTCCAAAAAGGGACTGTGGTTCAGCAGCAGGTTTAGACGCACACTCTGAGCTGAATAGGGATTGGGGATTAGTAGCAGTTTTAACCTCGAACCCAGTTCCAAAAAGGGACTGTGGTTCAGCAGCAGGTTTAGATGCACACTCTGAGCTGAATAGGGATTGGGGATTAGTAGCAGGCTTAACCTCGAACACAGTTCCAAAAAGGGACTGTGGATCAGCAGCAGGTTTAGATGCACACTCTGAGCTAAATAGGGATTGGGGATTAGTAGCAGTTTTAACCTTGAACCCAGTTCCAAAAAGGGACTGTGGTTCAGCAGCAGGTTTAGACGCACACTCTGAGCTAAATAGGGATTGGGGATTAGTAGCAGGCTTAACCTTGAACCCAGGTCCAAAAAGGGACTGTGGTTCAGCAGCAGGTTTAGACACACGCTCTGAGCTGAATAGGGATTGGGGATTAGTAGCAGGCTTAACCTTGAACCCAGTTCCAAAAAGGGACTGTGGTTCAGCAGCAGGTTTAGACACACGCTCTGAGCTGAATAGGGATTGGGGATTAGTAGCAGGCTTAACCTTGAACCCAGTTCCAAAAAGGGACTGTGGTTCAGCAGCAGGTTTAGACGCACACTCTGAGCTGAATGGGGATTGGGGATTAGTAGCAGGCTTAACCTTGAACCCAGTTCTAAAAAGGGACTGTGGTTCAGCAGCAGATTTAGACGCACACTCTGAGCTGAATTGGGATTGGGGATTAGTAGCAGGCTTAATCTTGGACCCAGCTCCAAAAAGGGACTGGATTTCAGCAGCAGGTTTAAACGCATATCCAAAGCAGAACACAGATTTGGGTTCTGTAGGAAGTTTGAATACAGGAATTGAGCTGACAAGGGATGTGGCTTCCGTATCAGGCTTTGACACAGACCCACAGTCAAACATGAATTGGGGTTGAGCAGCAGGGTTAAGCTTTACCCCAAAATTAAACCGGGATTGTGATTCAGCAGCAGGCTTATACACAGACTCAAGGGTGAATGATTGTTGGGATACAGGAGAAGGCAACACAGATGATAACATAGGTTTGGCTACATTGCTTTGTTCAGGTTGTTTGTCAGAAGAAGCAGACTGAGATGCAATTTGCTGACATTTCAGTTGAGAGGATGAACACAGCTGCTTAATGCTCTCAATTTGTACTTTAAATTTATTGGCAAATGCTCTGATATTTTCACATGAGCATTGTGTATTAATCTTTACTCTGTCAAAGTCCTCAAAGAGACCAAGACTCTGGAAAGCCTGGAAAACCTACAAAACAAAAGTTGGAAGCACAATATAAATTCAAAAATGAAAGGGAAAAAAACCCACTCATACTGAGTCTTTCAGGTGCATAGATAAACAGCCATGCATGTTACCTTTAAAAAAGTGAAGTCATCTTCTGTGTGCGATAGCTGTTGTATCTCATCATCCTTCCTCTTGAGATCAACAATCTCATTCTCTACTTGTTTCAGGGACTCTTCAGCTTGACTTAATTCAGCCTTCCACTGAGTTCTGAGTGCCTCTGTCATTTCAGAACACTTTTCTTCAATGGACTGGATCAGCTCATGAAACTCTCTCTCTGTCTCTTCTACTGCTGTCTGTGCAGAGTCCTGTTGGCGATCCAGAAAAAAAATGGAATATTGTTTAGTTTAAATGATAAAATAAAGTTTATTCAAAAGGTTTCATGTTTTGCATTCACCTTGAGAGACCCTACAGATTTCACCAGCTCCTGATGTTCCTCCTCTCTTTCCTGGAGTCTCTGTCTGTAACGGTTCTGTGTCTCCTCCACCTGTTTCTATGGTTAAATAATTAGAATAAAATTTAGAATCAATCTTTATTGGCCATGTATGCACGCTCATACAAAGAATTTGGTTTAGGTTACAGTAGCTCGCAGTGCACATAAGTACCAATAGTACCAAAATAAAAGATGACAAACACAAACACTACCATAAACACATTCACACACCCAAAAACCAACATGTAAAATTTACATTGTGCATGTTTCATATTAAAGTGTTGGGTGCAGCAGTTGTGCTGTAGAAGCAAAGTTACAAGGGCAGGTGAGTGAAGATTCTGAAGATGCACTAGTTGGAGAGTTCAAGTACAGAAGATCCAGAATAACTGGATAACTGTTTGCTTCAGTTTTAGTGCTTAGAATTAAGAGCACTTTATTAAATGCAAGTTTACAGTCTGTACCAAACAAATGCAAAAACATGCAAATTGTTATTGTTTTTTAGGTCACAGATTTTCAATATTTGTAACTGTTATAGTGTAGATAACTAGATGCCATTAGTGGATATGCATGACAAAGCGGCTTAAGGATCACTTTTGATATACTGAAAATGAAACTTAAATAAACCTACTTCCGGGGTTACGGGGAATTTTGTGACCGTCGAGTTCTGTGACTCTAGAGGGCGCTATTTCATAGCCTTGGCATTGAGGTCACAATTCCTTAAAGCTGCCGTCAGAATCTGTGACCCCACTGAATCTCCAAATAAACATTATAAACATTTAGGTTAAAGTGATGTTTAAGTACATTTATGTAATTTTAGTGTTGTCACAAATTCTGACAGGCTTTGAAACAGCGCCCTCTGGGGTCACAAAAGTCGACGGTCCCAGAATTCAGTGTAACACCAGGAAAAACAAGATCTTTTTCCCCCCCTAGCATGTTAAACATTCATGATTATGAGTCTTAAAATATCTTGTCAAAATATTTGCAAGCATATACCGTATGTATTTAACCACTTACCTGTTTCTCTGCTCTCTCAGCTCCAACTGAAATAATTTCATGACCACTGTGCTCGCCCATTGCGCACTGATAGCAAACACATTTCTGATCTTTGCGGCAGAAAACGTCCAGAATCTTTCCATGCTGTTGACAGATTTTCTCATGTAAGTGTTTAGAGGGTCCAGTCACTGTATGTTTCTTCAGAGGTGCAGATTCATTATGATATTTAAAATGAACTTCACAGTATGAAGCCAGACACACCAGACAAGACTTAACAGCTTTGCGTTTTATTTTAGTGCAGATATCACACTCC
Source organism: Hoplias malabaricus (assembly GCF_029633855.1). NCBI lineage: Eukaryota > Metazoa > Chordata > Actinopteri > Characiformes > Erythrinidae > Hoplias > Hoplias malabaricus. The sequence continues at coordinate 21,712,711 of NC_089806.1, read as the reverse complement.
ACATCTCCAGGAAAGTCATCAGCAGTTGGTTGGGGTCCAGCTTTTTTCAGTTTGTCCACCAATTCAGCTAGCATGTGGTTCCTGCGTAAAACAGGCCTTGGGAAGAAGGTCTCTCTGCACTGGGGACAGTTTACTCCCACTTGCTGATCCCAGAAATTATTAATACAATTCATACAAAAACTGTGTCCGCAGGATGCAGTGACTGGATCATTCAGTAAATCCAAGCAAATCGAACAGCAGAACTCCTCTTCGTCTACTAAAACATTTGTTTCCGTCATTTTAGCAAACTAATAGAGATCTTCACCCAAAGCACAACACCTCCAACCACTCTTACCTGCAACGGGACATGCTCTAGAAATGAAACTTAACTCTCTCGTGTCTTACAACGCCTTCAGTGTTTAAGCTGTGACTCGTTGCAACAACAATTACCCAGTTAACAACGTTACATCCAAACGTTCTTTAAATTTGCAAGGAAGGAGTTACGAATCTGAATTTTTAATATTTTAATTATATTTATCTGAATTTTTTATATTTTCATTATTTTATATGAATTTGCAACTGAAGTTTTGAGATTAAAAATAAATTTGATTCATGAATTCAAATCCCAATCCCAAGTTTCTGTTTTACATTACATGAAAACAGGCGAGCTCTCCAGCCAGTGATTTACTGCGGTTAAGCCAGCCTCCAGCCGCCGTTTGAGAAAACACGGTTAAACTAGCCGCACGTCAGATTTTAGTGCGCGTATACTAGTGACAAACCGGTAATACTCAATGCGCGTGAAGACCTGAGCTTATGCCCTTAATTTTAAAGAAAGTAACAGCATTTAACCGGTTTATATATTGGTCATTTCTAGTAAGTAGTCCAAACAATCAACAGATATCAGTTCAGGGTTTACTACACTATGTATCTATGAAGTATGAAGTGATTTTACTGTATAGTTTTTATGTAAATTACATACAAAATCCCTATAATTGTCCATTGTTTTTAATGTTAACTCAAGTTTACTGCTTTATAAAATGGTTATTTTGAATAAGTAGTCCACACAACCAATATATATCAATTCAGTGTTTGCCATACTATGTACCTATGACATATGAAGTGATTTTACTGTATAGTTTGTATGTAAATGACATTCAAAGTCCCCATAATTGTCCATTGTTTTTTAACATGAGTCAAGTTCACTGCTTTATAATATAGTCATTTCTAATAAGTAGTCCACACAACCAACAGATATAGGTTCAGAGTGTACCACACTATGTACCTATGAAATATGAAGTGATTCTACTGTATAGTTTTTGAGTAAATGATATTCAAAATCACAATAATTCTCCATTGTTTTTAATGACGACTCAAGTTTACTGCTTTATAATATGGTCATTTCTAATAAGTAGTCCATACAATCAACAGATATCAGTTCTGTGTTTGCCATACTATGTCCCTTTAAAATATGAAGTGATTTTACTGTATACTTTTTGAGTAAATGACATTCAAAATCACAATTAATCTCCATTGTTTTTAATGATGACTCAAGTTTACTGCTTTATAATATGGTTATTTTTAATAAGTAGTCCACACAACCAACAGATATCAGTTCAGTGTGTACCACACTATGTACCTATAAAATATGAAGTGATTTTACATTTGTCCAGGTCTAACACTGTGTTCGACCACTCTGAGAAAGCTGTTGACCTGTGGTCAATGTATGTGATCTGAAGTTTAGAATTAATGGCTCTGAATTATTGTTTTTATTCTGGATATATTTCACCACATCACACCACAAAACAAACAAACAAACAAACAAAAAACCACAAAAACATAAGCATGGATAAAATTAATTATTTAAGCTATGCCCTGTGAAGGACTGGCGCCCCCTCCAGGGTGTGTTCCTGCCTTGTGCTCAGTGATTGGTGTAGGCTCCGCGCAGGCACCCTGGACTGGGTAAGTGGTGACAGACAATGAATGAATAAATTAATGAATAATTAAGCTATTGAATATTTCAATTTTATGAAATGCAATATAATATATTTAAAATATACAAAATTCAGATAAATATGATGAAATGATTCAAAATTCAGATTCAAATACATTTAGCTATCTCCATATGCATGGATGTTATTTTTTATCAGTTGTGGACAGTAACAAAGTAAATGTAATTCGTAAATGTAAATACTTTTTTTTTACTCCACTACATTATGAAAATCTGCTGTTCCTTTTGGTTTATGTGTGAATAAAACTGTAACGTGTCTGAACAAATCTCCGTGCTCCACACAGCTCTCTGTCTGACATACAGCGGCACTGTTGCTAGGAGACAAACGAACACAGTGAAAATGTTCCTCCGCCTAAAAAAATAATACCAAAAGCAGACTTTTTTTTATCAACTGTAGGGTGAATTTAAGACTACGTAAACACTGTCAGTTCTTAGAACTGTTATGAATTTACAGAACGATTTGTACAGTTTAGTACTTGGCTGTATTTGAGTCATCAGTGACTACTATTGATTCATATATGCTTTATGGATCTGTAGATGCCACTAATCACTAACAAAGGGGAGATTCATTTGGAGACTTATAAAACAAACTATGTGAAGTGAGGTCAAAACCAGAAGAAATATTCCAAAACCCAAAGAAATTTTCCAAAACGCAAAAATCAGTGAAGAGAGATAAACAAGCTCAAAAGACTCAAAAACGAGTATCAGGCAAAAAGTCATGAAAACAAAGCTGTGTCCTGTTTAAGAAACAGGTGATTCAGAATTGCAGAAATAGCTCAAACTATACGCCACTATTTAGACAAAACAGAGAGCTAAAAGGAACAATATGTAAATACAGCTTCAAAATCATTGTGATGATTCACTGACCTGTAATAGGGAGAATAGAGCCTCTGTCATCGCTACACTTGGCTCAGCACTGCAGAAACCGCACGGTGTAAGTTTTGAAGCAGGGTAGGAAACCATCCCTTCCTACCTACCAATTTCAGTACGTTCATTCATTCATTATCTGTAACCGCTTATCCAGTTCAGGGCTGCGGTGGGTCCAAAGCCTACCTATTGGGCGCAAAGCGGGAATAAACCCTGGAGGGGGCGCCAGTCCTTCAAGGGCAACACACACACACACACAGTCACTCACACATTCGGACACTTTTGAGTTGCCAATCCACCTACCAACGTGTGTTTTTGGATCGTGGGAGGAAACCGGAGCACCCGGAACAAACCCACATGGACACGGGGAGAACACACCAAACTCCATACAGACAGTCACTCAAACCCACAACCTCCAGGTCCCACCGTGCCACCCAGTACAGTGCTGTGAAATTTAATTGCACTAGGATGAGCCCCAGCAACAGAAAACCCAAATCTTAGTGTTCCTAAATTAGTAAAACCCTATGTCCTGGTGCAGAAAACACACTAATGGCCAATTTTTGCTTTTGCATTGACTCAATGCAGAGCCTATGCCGTAGCCTGCACAGGTGTCCTATGCCATTGTGAAAGTTTATATTTGTGTGTTAACGTCGGTCTGCAAAACTTTAAAGTGCATTATTTAAGGAGTGTAGTGTAGAGAAGATAATATTTCTTGACTTCTTGACTTGAATCTTGTTCGTCTGACTGCAGACCAATCGCAGTCATTGGATGAACACATTTATTGTGAGCTGTTGCTGCAAGCAATAGTCTCAATACCTACGGAGTCCCCGAAGGGACATGTGGAAAAAATAAAAATAAAACGAAAGGACATGTGGGGGAATTTTTTTTCATGATACATTAGAATTTTTTTAAGTACATGTGGGGATTTTTTAAAATTATTTTCGTACATTATATTTTTTCCCCTTACCTTAATTATTTCGGGATCTCCAGATAATTTATTTGAGGGGGAAAAAATTGAGCAATAAAGGGGACACTTTACCAGCGCTTAAGACCAGTTTGCAACCTGCTTGCAACTATCCAAATGGAAATTGACCATTATATAGCACTTTATTTTGAACTTGGCCTGAAATACAAAGACATCATTTCTGAGCTCACTAACACATTGTTATAATAAATATCAGAGCCCCATCTGAAACATGTTTTAAAACGCAACAGACTGTTTCGGAGGAAGGGTTATACAGATATAGCTGAGGTACTAATCTTTATTCAAGAGCAGCTACAGCTTTCTGGACAACTGAATGGCTATAGGTGGATGCATGCAAAGTGCTTAGAGAATAACCTGCAAGTCAAAAAAGAAGACGTCCAGATAATTCTGAAGGCGCTAGACCCAAGACGGGTAGAGCTTAGAACCGCAAGGCGTCTTCATCGAGGCAACTACTTCTCGCACATGTATTAAACATTTTTAATGTATCATGAAAAAAATCCCCCACATGTCCTTTTTTTCCCCCACATGTCCCTTCGGGGGCTCCGTAGATTTTAGCCTGAACCAGATTGCGGGAACTGCTGCGCTGTAGCGGAGCTGTGTTGGGACAGTGGCGTGTACTCTCCACTAGAGGCTCCACATTTTAAATGCGCCTGTTTAAAACTTGTCTGGCTCTGTTGTGTTTACATCGGCGGCAGGGAAAGCTGAAATAAGAAATAGCTGTTTCCACTTGGACCACACGGACATGGTTTACACACAAAGGATTAAATGATGGAGGGAAGATGGTAAGACCTGACAATATCCTGCACATTTTTTACAAACTGCTTCACATGAATTTTATGTAGCGACTCTGTGGGCTGATAATGTGTTACTGTCAATGTCGAATCAGCCAGTTTTGTAGAAGTTGCTAGCTAAGTCACTTTATATTAATCACTGACATGGGAAACAGTATTTACAAGGTAAATAGCCCTTAACTTATATTTATTTACAAAGGGAATTTGCTTGCGTTAATGTCTGAACTGCAACATTTAGCTACGGTGTAACGTTAATACTGAAAGGTACTCTGGTTATAGTCAGAAAGTGAAACAAGGGTCAGGGCATTTCTGTTTCTTTCAAGGTAAGATACCGAACATCAACAAGGTTAGCTTGAACCACTATATACCCAGTACAGACTCTCACACACGTACCCAAATCAGAATGATCACTTTTGAGTCATACATTTGACAATAATTGGAGGCAGTATTTTTATCACTACGTAGTGCACGTAGGTAAAATTGAGCCATTTGAGATTCAGCCTCCATCTCCGCAAGTACTTTATCTTACTGCAGCTCTGAAAGCCAAGTGCCCATAACTGAAGGTATTGATTTTCGTAATCAGAGAGGCAAGATCACACAGCTCATACCCATACAGTTAAAGGATAAGCACCACCTAATGGACCTCCATGAATATTTCACATTATTTTAGTTACTGACATTTATAAGTATGAATTAAAATGAAATAGCATGTTTAATTTGCTTTAAAACTGACATTTTTTTTTAAATTGACGGAAAAACCCGAGCTCACTACGGAAATTCTTGAACGCGACCGTGTGACGTCACTGGTGGACAACCGCTGAACAACGCCGCTGTAAAACACCGTTATTACTGACTGTTATGGCAGTATGTAGCTAGATAAATAACCAACACTACTCATGGCAATAGCCTAGCAATAAGCTAAACTCGCTAAATTTAGAGGTACAATAAACACAAGTTAGGAAGTCAAATTCCACTATATTTATTGTTTGACACTTTCATATAGCTGGTGCTTAGGTGTGTTTCAGCTGCCTGAGACTGAACTATAGATAGCTTTTATTTATTTATTTATTTAGTTAGTACTTGTTCAAATGATATTTGGAATGCATTGACACTTCAGATTTATTTATTTTTCTCCACGAAAGACAATGGCCCTGTTTATTATAATAATGTGCCTTTCATTAAGGATGCTTTGTATGTGACAAGAAATGTCTCTACTGAATTAAAATACTTATTATAGATTCGAATATCTCCTTCATTCACACTACACACTTCCTTAAAATTAGTCACTCCATTCCACGTTGTTTGAGCAAAGGCAAATAATTAATTTATAATTTGTTTAATCAAGATGTGTAATACAAACTTAACCAATAAAAATACTGAAATAATAAAAGTAGATTTGCCAAGTTTGACAGGTTCTTCTTAGCTGGATTATGTGATGTTAACATGTGGCTCTTTGATAACAAAAAGATCCATTCACATTACAAGGAACAAGGAAGGAAAATGTAGTAAGGTAATTCTTTAAAAAGTTCAGTGTAATTTCAGATTCTGAGTCAGTTCAGTTTGTGATGACAGAATAAAATTGAATTTATCAGAAGCTTAAAAAAAAAGAAACTGAACACACAGTCAGACCACTCCCACTTTACTGTGATATGCCAGGCTCTTTGACAGCTTATTGTAGACCATATATTGCACAGTAAATAATATACCCTTAGAAGAGGTCAATTTAATTTAAAAAACAGTGTTTTTTGTTTTGATAGTGTTGTGCATCAATCTGTAATTAGCCTAATGGAAACATCAACTAGAGGTTTATACTGTTTTTCTATGGCAAAAATGAATAGCATTTTGCTGCTGTAGCATCCTTTGGTAAGCCAGAATGTTCCTACCCTGAATGTTTGTCTCATATACATTCTCTCCAATTTCACTGTAATTTCTGAATTTTGTAGTCTCAGTTGCAGATGCTCCATCCATTTATGGATTGAGAATCTGATACCTACATTGCTTTAATCTTATCTCACTGTCAGGATTCTGCCCAATGCATTCTGATTGGCTTTCTATACAACCGTGTAAAAACACTTCAATCAATTATTGTGTACTGGTCCAACATTAATCAAAGATTGCCTCCTTCTACACATCATGACAAAATAGCAGATTTGTGATTTCTGTCCTTTTGCATGTCAGTCAGTATTTTTCCTTTGGTAGTAGGTAGTTATTGGCCATGTTTCAGGCAAAAGGTGACAGATTCTTTCCAGAGAGTCTGGAAGTATGAGGATATGAAATATGTAGTTGAAAGGAAGTGATGCTAAACACTGAAATGACATGAAATGACAGTAAGTTTAAAAATAAACAGAAACACTTATCAACATCTGTTTCTCAAAAAACACTCCTGACTAATCTTGTGGGCTGGCATGGGGAATTCTGGGTTAGATTTAAACATTTATAATGTCCATTCAATGATGTCTGTGGTTTTCAAGTTTTAATGTAAAAACATTTGTAGTTTTGTGTGGGGAAATATATATGACTTTTTTTTTTTTTTTTTAAAAACACCTGGTACCTAGGCTTTCTAATGTTTGTGGGTCTGCAATTTCAGAAAAATCCAACTCCTGATGTGTTCTTACATTTTAAGATGGGAATCTTTTTCTGGTAGTTTACAAGTGACTTTTGGAATGTGTTTTAATGTCTTATGGGATTTTTTGTGTTTGTATTTGTAGCTGTGAGGTGTGAGTCTTGACCACTAATGATTGTGCAGAGAGTGACGTGCTGGGCACTTACATCTTACCGTTGTGCTCGTGTCCCAATCACCTGGAGGGTAGCTAAGATGACCAGGCCAAGTTCAAGTAGGACATCAGATATGTGAATCAGCATAGTTTAATGCAAAATTTTCTTCTTAGTAATTACAGTCAATAGGTTGTCAACATCTGACTGGAAAGTATTACTGATAATTTATGTATGTGATATTTGAGCAGATCTGGCACAGTTCCGTGAGGAATTTGCTAAGGCTAAGCACATAGCGATAATTACTGGAGCTGGAGTGAGTGCAGAAAGCGGTGTACCGACTTTCAGAGGAGCTGGAGGCTACTGGAGGAAATGGCAGGCACAGGTAACACCTGCACTTAATATTACGTTTTCACAGTTATATATACACATGCACTAGAATAATTCTATAATGCATGTGTATGTATGTATATATATATATATATATATATATATATATATTATCTCTCCATGGATTAGGAACTGCCTTTTATCTACATTCTACATCCACCATACTAGAGCCCTTTATAGTACTACAGTTAAAGACATTAGTCCACCTATTTTTTTATACTTTCTTGTCCCCATTTCACCCTGCTTTTCAATGCTCAGGACCTCTACCAGACCACCACAGAGCAGGTGTGATTAGGTTGGTAGATCGTTCTTAGCACAGCAGTAACACTGACTCTGGTGGTGTGTAGTGTGTATGGTGCTGATACGAGTGGATCAGACACAGCAGTGCTGCTTGAGTTTTTAAACACTGTGTCCACTCACTGTTCAGTCAGTTAAACACACCTACCTTATTGGTCCACCTTGTAGATGTCAAGTCAGAGACAGTAGCTCATCTGTTGCTGCACTGTTTATGTTGGTTGCCCTCTAGTCTTTCATCAGTGAACACAAGATACTGCCCTCAGGATGCTGTTGGCTGGATATTTTTGGTTGGTGGACTATTCTCAATCCATTAGTGACACTGAAGGCTTTAAAAACCTTTTGCTGCTGTGACCACTCATATTAGCACAATAGTCATTAACACACACAACCACGTAAGTGTTTATGCAGAGCTGAGAATGATCTACCACCCATATCATACCTGCTATGTCATGGTCTTGACCATCGAAGAAGAAGGTGACATGGTGTTAAGAAAGAATGCAGAGAAACAGGTGGATTACTGTCTGTAATTGTAGAACTACAAAGTGCTTCTGCATGGTGGAACTGACAACATGGACGTATGTCTGTTTTTTATATGATTTATGTACTTGCTCTCACACTTTAAATATCTTTGTAGGATCTGGCAACCCCTCATGCCTTCTCTCGTGACCCTTCTTTGGTGTGGGAATTCTATCACTATAGACGAGAGGTAATGTCATTATATTTTGGCAGTTTATATTATTACCTGTGGCATGCATGTAATGCATTGTTATAATGTACTAAAATAATTGCGTTCGAAATTCTTAATATTAGGAGGACAACTTTTTAATATTATCAAATGTTATAATGGCTACCAAATATTACTTTAAAAACTTGGCAATAATCTGTACTGATGGAATTGTTTCTTCTTCAGTGTAATCCTTAACAGTAGTGTCAGTGTCTTTAGTTATTAACGGCACTATGGCATAACACAGTCCATAACACTTCAACAGCAGTTGTTCTGACACAAGCTACAAAAGTTTAGATATTATTTAATATGTAAATACACTTTTTTTGTCACAGGTAATGCGTAGTAAGGAGCCAAATGCAGCTCACCTGGCAATAGCTGAATGCGAGGCTCGTCTGGGCAAGCAGGGGCGTTCTGTCGTGGTCATCACCCAGAATATTGATGAGCTGCATCATAGAGCTGGCTCCAAACACATAATGGAGATCCATGGTGAGATGTCCACATCTAATTAAATTAGTGCCCAGTGTATCCAGCTTCACTGCAGTTGGTTGGTTTGTGACTGATACTTTCCTCCTGTTCCAATACTCTCACTTGCACCTATGCGCCCCACGCTTGCAAGTGTATAAGGCTTTTAGGGTGTCCCAATTCTTTAATTTTCCTCAAAAAGGGTGCTCATGACCACCCCTATGCACATTGGCTGTGCCCTTCTTGTAAGTCCACATCAGTTGCCCTTGAGCCTGTGACATTCCTTGCAGAAGCTGTCTCAGAAAATAGACAATAATTAACCCTTTAAGTGTATCTAGAATCTTTTTTTTATCTTTCTTGAAACTCACCCCATAAAAAAAAATGCTTTTTTAAAACTGAGCCCTCTGAAGAGTATGCACTAGCTCTCTGGTGTTGTTGCTTTTTTAATTCAGAGATTTCATGTAAAGTTACATAGAAAAGATGTGCAGATGAACTTGTCAGGAAGGCATTAACTGTGGTGGCCCTCTGAGTCACATCACAACAACATTTACAAAGCAAACAAAAACTCAAAACACAACAGCAGTAAGGAGAACACACATGCATTTCAAAAACGCTGCATTGTAGCTCACACCGGAAATACCCATGGCCGCAAGGGTCACTGTATATGTTGATTTGTTGTGATTGAACCAAAAGCCTTAGTAAAGCAAGAAATGCACTGAAGTCAAAGAAGGAGAGAAGCAGGGGATAGAAGTTCATATACCAGCTTACTGTGTCTCTAATCAGGTCTCTAAGGACGAACTTCTATCCACCGCTTCTCTACTTCTTTTTTGACTTCAATCACAACATATCAACATATACAGTGCCCCTTGCGATGGTGCCGGAGCCTACCCGGAATCACTGGGCACAAGGTGGGGACACACTCTGGAGGGGGTGCCAGTCCTTCACAGGGTGACACACACTAACACATTCACACACTCACTCACACCTACGGACACTTTTGAGTCGCCAGTCCACCTACTAACGTGTGTTTTTGGACTGTGGGAGGAAACTGGAGCACCCGGAGGAAACCCATGTGGACACGGGGAGAACACACCAACTCCTCACAGACAGTCACCCAGAGCTGGACTTGAACACACAACCTCCAGGTCCTGGAGCTGTGTGACTGCGACACTACCTGCTGCACCACCGTGCCACCCTACTTCTAAATTTTATTTTCTATTTGATGCTTAACAGGGACATCTACAATTGTGGGGAAACCCAGTTTATGTTCCGAAGCGTTGCGTCTTTTAAGGTGGAATGGTATGTTTGAGAAGAAAAATGACTTGAACATGTTCACTGTTTGAATTACCACAGAAACTCATTTGTAATTGTTTTGTAGCACTTTCAGTAATGCAGGCAGCTGTCTCTAACTTAATTAATCCGAAACAGCAAAAAACAATAAAAAAAATATCGCACACTTTTGAAGCAGGAATAGAGCAATATCTTCATCTTGGTTCGTGTTTTTGAATGTTTGGTATTCTCTCTGTTTTCTAAATGAACGACAGGTGCCTTTTCTGTGCCATGAGCAAAGTGAGAGAGAGAAATTCTAGCTTAATGGGACAGACACCTTTTTTTACTCGTTTACTCACACCAAGGCTTCGTACACATTTACCCCGGTTTCCAACACTGAAGAGTTAGCAAATGGTGAGGAAACATCTGAATTTTATAAAAAGTGTTGTTCCTTTAAATTTGTGAACCACACCTTTAAATGCCACTACTTTAACAGGTCTCTTGGTTTGCTACTGATTTTAAACTGTCTCTTTGGTGTTTTTTTTTTCCCTCTTCTTCTAGGCAGTCTGTTTAAAACCCGGTGTATGAGCTGTGGTGAAGTCAAGGCCAACCATAAGAGCCCTATTTGCCCTGCTTTGGAAGGGAAAGGGTAAATATGGCACAAGCACAGCTGTGGCAGATAACCCATGAACTCGCAAGTATTATTTACACTTCTGTTATTGTTGTTTTCCCCTCTTAGAGCGCCTGATCCCCAAGCCAAAGATGCAAGAATTCCCGTGGAGGATCTTCCCAGGTGTGTATGTGTATAGAGAAACATGAACTACTTCAGAAATAAATGTCTTTATGAGTAGTTTAATCCACTTTTATGCTATAATGTTTTCAACTCTCTTAGGAAGGCTTTACACTAAATGTTGGAATATTTCTCTGATGATTTGATGGTGTTCAACCAAAAGAACTTTAGTGAGGTCAGGTACTAATGTTGGTGAGTTTTGGATCACAAAAGCCAATTCATCTCCTTCCAGCAGTGTTGAATGGTGCTCCAATAATCAGGAAAACAGTTGCAGTTTTAAAGACATGATTCCATGAATGTCTAGCAGTCCTGGCTTGTGTTGTTGAGCTGTTAAGACTCATGCTTGTCATGAAATTTAGCGTAGTTGACTACTCGTATTTCTTCTGATGCTAATAACATTGATATGACACAGACAAGCAATGTTCTAACGGCTGCTCCATTAGGTGGCAGCAGATACATGTAAATGTGATGTCCTCAAACATTAATATGAATCCTCTGAGAACTGCAGTGACTGAATTACTGGATTCCATTTATACCATATTGTCCTCTTCAGCATTTAAACTGCTGTCTCAGAAGTACAGCCCTCATAGAGGCCTCCACATTCTATGTGTCAAAATGTTGGTAGAAACCTTGTATAATTTATGAACTCAGCTACTTTAAGGTGCACTGTAATGTTCATAGTTATTTTATATTAGGTGCAGTTAAAGGTCAATTGGGGCACTCCAGTGCAGCTGCACTTGAGCTTATGGTTACCTTACCAGTGCCACATTTAATCTAGAGTGGTATAAAACCTTTTCTGGCACTGAAATATTAACAAGAGGAACTGTTTTCACTGCAATGATGGCACTCAGTGAAATACTTTGGAATTATATGAAGTGCCTTTTCCAAAGTGAAACATCCAATATCAGTACCTGACCTCACTAATGTATTTGTAGCTAAGGCTATCAAATCTTTATTTTAATGTTCCAACAACTAGTAAAAAATGCCTTTAAAAATTCAAAGCGCAGAAATGAGAGCCACAATTTGAATGTTCTTGGTCTCACAAAAAAACATTAGACAAGTGGGTGTCTTTGCATTTTTGGCCATATTGAATGTAAAACTGTAGTGTGTGTGTGTCTGTGTGTATCTAGATGCGATAGGCAGGGTTGTCATGGTCTTTTGAGGCCCCATGTTGTGTGGTTTGGAGAGACACTGGACCCTGATATTCTGACCAGTGTGGAAGAGGAACTGGAAAAATGTGACCTCTGCTTAATTGTGAGTGTCCGTAAGTTCTCTAAAAATTATAAGTGATTTATGATCCAAATAAATAAATAATAACTTTCTCCAGAAGTGGGTTTGCAAATGTGTAGCTTGTGAGCCAAATGTAGCCTGTGAGCATGTATAGCTTGCAGCTGATGTCACAGCATAAAGTGGCAGCCATATTGGGGATATATTCATTACTCAAACACTCAACTCAAATAATTAATGTGCATCACACAAATAAAATTCATTATGGGGTCAGTTGAATTTTCTTACATTTGAATTGGATGTTTGTTTTCTCAGGTCTCAGTAATGGGCAAAATCTCACTTTATTTATTAGTGTAGGGCAGTGCCAAAATGTGCAGTTCCACACAGGCATTATGTAATATCTGTCAGTGTACTATAGCTCATAACACCGGATATAAAGTTCCATGTTTAATATCCATGATTACGTTTGAGTTTCATTATTTTTTTATCTTTGGGAGTATCACTGGGGCTTAATGGTAATCAATGTGTAATTATTCTTGCATTCTCAGTTAAATTTGATCTGGTTTTAAGTGACAAGGCTTTGTAGATTGCATGGCATTCCACTTGAACAGATTTTGGTAGTGCTTAATGATGATCTGTCTTTTAAGGGGCTGATGAGATTTCACTAGAATGTGAGAAGGGTCAGTGGAGAAATCATTACCAATCCTGGTTTAGGTCTTTTCTCAGTGCTGTTGACACTGTGGACATCTTAATAGCACACACATTTTTTGTCCTAAAGTGAGCATGTATATTTGTTGTCTCATCTCCAGGTGGGAACCTCCTCGATCGTTTACCCAGCAGCCATGTTTGCTCCTCAGGTGGCAGCTAGAGGAGTGCCTGTGGCCGAATTTAACACAGAGTGCACACCTGCCACCATGCGATTTATGTGAGTCAGACACACACACACACACACACACACACACACACACACACACACACACACACCACTGTCATCCTGCACATTATCCATGTCTCTCTCACAAACACCATTGCTGAGTTTTTAGTGAGTCATACATTTCCCTGCTTTCTAAAAATATGAAATTCTTGCATGTGAGACCAGCTTATTTCTGAGAATGTTTTTCAGGACATAGAAATTTTCCCATTTGTAAGATTTTGTGTATGTATGCATGTGTGTGTTTGTGTGTGGCTACTGTCCAAATTAACAAAATACATTACTCAGAAAAAAGGGTTTAAATTGTGTTCACATAGATGAGTGAATAAAATGATAAAATAAAACAGCTTTTTTTTTCTTTTTACAAAATAAACAATCATTTTAAATTGAAAAATTCTCTCTAGAAGATATGTAGTTAATTTCACTTCATGTAAAACTCTGTAATTAGACCAGAGTACACTGGTACACTGAGTAGTGCCTCTTTTGGAATGAGTGAGTGAATGTGAGCGAGTTATGGATAGTCTGATCCATAAGTTGCTTCACATCCTAAAATATAGTACCTGCTGTATGATGTGTTATCAGATAATAATTCTTGTGACTTCCCTGCAGTGTACAGGATTTAAACATGTTTATTCTCTTCATCAGGTATCATTTTGAAGGTCCTTGTGGCACCATGCTGCCGCCTGCACTTGAACGCCATGAGAGTGAGCCCATCTAACAACCCACACACACCACGCTCCTGCCCCACACAGGACACTTTATAAAGGACGGCACCTGTCCAGTCTGCGGTTCACTTGCTGACCTTATGTTCTTATAGACACATCTTGCAAAGGATTTGGACAAAAATAAATGTCCTATTTGCCTTTTAGTTTGTCTGGTTTTCAGTGTGTCTTGTCTATGATATGTGTTTGCGTGCTTTGACAGAAAGATAAATAGATTTTTAAATAATTATTGCAATCAGTCAAACAGATAGAGCTACATATGATTTTATTATTTTAACTGAAATCATGTGCAATGTTGTTTTATATTTTACATTTGGGAAATTTTATGCAAAAACGTACCCCTTGTAAACTGCCCAGAGAAGTTATAGTCCACTCAAATGCAACTAAAACACAGATGTTCTGTGATATCACAATGACTGAAAAACACAAAAAACCTAGACCATGGTGTATTATATAATATTTGTGAAGTGCAGAACACTCCTGATGTGATCAGGGCAAGGAAGGGGAATTCAGAGGGACTTGGGCAGGAGATTTGGGCAGCTTCTGCTGGTGAAGACTGAATCCGGACCCCCCCCCTTGCCAGGCAAAGTCAATGATGGAATGGAGGATGTAGGGGTGGTGGAGGGGTCCGAATTTCATCACGAGAATGTGAGGGGAGAGGAGTGGTTATATAGGGTGCGTGCAAGGGTGAAGGGGAGGAGCCCAGGCATGGTCTTTCCCCAAACTTTAGCCATTTCATAACTCCATTTGTGATACTAGTCTGAAAAAGTGCAATTAGAAATTTTTTCTATAATCATCCAGCCGTAGTGTGTGTGGTTGAATTACTGTTAAAATGGTTAGCTCTCTCCTCATTTTCTCTCTTTCTCTTTCTCTCTCTCTCTCTCTCTCTCTCTCTCTCTCTCTCTCTCTCTCTCTCTGTGTGTGTGGAGGGGGGCGTTGTATACCCTGTGGCATGGGGTCACCTTGATTTTTGTCTTATCTGAAGCCAAATTCCATGGTCCAACTGCGAGTCCCCTCCTTTCTCCATGGTGAACTGTCACAGTTTATAGAGAGATGCAAGAGAAAGGCACTATTGTGTTTGACACATTCTGCTATGAGTGGAGCCCCCACCTGCTCTCTCCCCCCACCCCACCCACACACACACACACACACGACATATTAACCCGCTGAAATATTGACTGGTTCCATACTGAAACTGTATATGTTGGAAAGTTGGGAGAAATATTGTATGGATTCCATAAGTGGTACATTATCAATTAATGGCTGACAGACCCAAATACCCAAGTAAAAGGGATCTGTTTGGGGAAGGGCTTATTTAAATGAGGTATGTTATTGGAAACATATCAGTTCTGTGAAGATTATTTTTAGCATCAGACAGCAATGAATTATCTAATATATTGTAACATTACCCTAGAAGCCACTAAACACAATAATAAATCAAACTTTACTTTGCAGTATGAATGCATAGGCAGCATATAAAAGGAACACTGTTAATGGAAGGAAGTGTTACTTTTTGATTTTGCAGGAGGTGTAGTAAATGATAGAGATATGATTGTAAATGGGCATCGTATAGGTGTGTGTGTGTGTGTTGGTCTCCTGGTGAGACTGTGGCTCATTAGCTTCTGAGGTGATGAGCGAGGTGTTTCAGAGGCAACTCTACTCTGCGCCAAAAATAACGCACACCATTTCCTGTCCATTAAACCATGATTTCACACCAATCTGAGCTTAACGGCACACACAAACACGCACACACTCACACAATATGAATCTGGTCTGACACACAAAGGCCCAAAATCCTTTGAGACACACAACACCAGGCTTACACACACACTCTCCTTTAAATGTCGATTTCACACCAATCTGAGCAGCACTTCAGCCTGGGCTTGCTGAGGAAGGGGAGTTGAGCAGGGAGGGGGAGGGTCACAGGATAGTGATCACAGAGTGGGGTTTTTGCATGGTATGTCCTTCCTGACATGCACATACACATGCAGACAAGTGGCACTGCCTCTGTGTGTATGAAAAGAAAACAGAGAAAGTACTTGGACCTCCTTCAGTACTGCAAGTATTTATGAAAATCAGTTCTTGTTCTGGTTATGCCTAATGAGTGCTCTCATCAAGAATTTGAATCATGTAACCTTTCCAAGAGGAGTGATGGGGCATATGTGTTGTAAAAAATTACTTTTTTAAATGCACTATATTATCAAAACCTTTTTCCTACCTCTCCAGTACTTTTGAAGTCAATAGTACATTGCTCTCAAAAAAATTCAGTTCCACTGCCCCATAGGCCAACACTGGAGCACCACATTCTTCTAACTATGTTTTTCTGTGGAGATTGTACAGACTTTGTATGCACAATTGAATGTTTGCATCAGCAATGGGTGGACCTTAAAGTAATGGAAATCAATTATTAGAACAGGTGTCTACAATAGTTTGATTTTTATTGTGTATTATGTCCAAGGTTCAATGCTAAATTAAGAGTTCTTCCTAGAGTCTGTATATAAGGGTTGGTTAGTACACTTGACCATCTAACTATGGCTTGACTTGGATCTGTGTTTCATATACATCATGGCCAAAAGCTCATGTTCATCCTAAAGTTCTTTTGATTTGTTGGTCTAGGGGTATGATTCTCGCTTAGGGTGCGAGAGGTCCCGGGTTCAAATCCCGGATGAGCCCTGTTTCTCTGACCTGTGTTTGCAAATCAGGCGGCACGGTGGCGCAGCAGGTAGCGTCGCAGTAACACAGCTCCAGGGGCCTGGAGGTTGTGGGTTCGATTCCCGCTCCGGGTGACTGTCTGTGAGGAGTTGGTGTGTTCTCCGCGTGGGTTTCCTCTGGGTGCTCCGGTTTCCTCCCACAGTCCAAAAACAGGTAGGTGGATTGGCGACTTAAAAGTGTCCGTAGGTGTGAGTGTGTGAGTGAATGTGTGTGTGTCTATGTTGCCCTGTGAAGGACTGGCGCCCACCTATTCCCACCTTGCGCCCAATGATTCCAGGTAGGCTCTGGACCCACCGCGACCCTGAATTGGATAAGCGGTTACAGATAATGAATGAATTGCAGCAGTAATGGCTTTGGTCTTTACACTTGACTTTGTTACATATGAGAGTGTGAATAAATACAGCCACAAGAATCAGAAACACTACACCAACTCATTGCATAAGTATTACATGGTGCTCCATCACTCCAGGGAACACAGTTCTACTGCTCTAATGGAGCCTTTATAACCTTCCAGCAGATGCTTGCCATTGAGCATGGTGTCCTTAAGCTTATGTGCAGCTGCTACAGAACATCCCATTTAAAGTCAGGCCTTTCTATTACAGATTATACAAGCTGTGTGTGCACAACTGAACATGCGTGTCAGCAGTGTATGCATCTTAGAGTGGGGGAAATCAAACTTTAAGACATATATTGTTGTATTTGATAGGAATATGTACGGTTGGCTCTTTAATATGGGGTGTGAATTTATAGACCTGTGTGTGTTTGTTTCTCATACACACATATGTGAGTGTGCGTGTATCTATCTGTTTCCCGGAGCTGCGTGTGCAGATTAAGAGATTTATAAATAGAGAGAAAGCTTTGCTTAGAGACTCAAATCTCAGAGCCATGCAGGGATTATTGCATTTTAACCCAAAACCCAATCTGACTGACACACACACACACACACACTCTCTCTCATGCCTCTAGCAACACAAGCTTGTCTATTCACACTGAAAATAATTTTCTGTTGGTCTACACATGTTCTCAAACTCCTCAAGAAACAAACCTTGATCATTCCCCGTTTGAAATTGTGAGTTTTTTCTGTCCACTTTTCAAAATCTCTTTATCTCTTTTGACGTTTCCTGCATTTCCCCCTTATTTTATCTGATTATCACTCTCCTTATCTTAGTACTAAAACGAAGCAAGCATGAAATCAGGAAGCAAACATAGAAAAAAATAGCTTAACTACAACTTTATTATCGCTGTCACGCCTCCAAGGTCCTTGATTCTAACTCAGGCAGTAATTAACATTAATAAAACAGGGAAGTGTGAACCTTATAGCTGGCATAAATTTCCTTTTGACATACAACGCATTACAGGAGTGCAAAACAGTTATTTTATGACTGACACTTTGCCTTACATAGTGTTTAGAGAGTCATTTGGGATTCTGCGTTGTCTTCACTGCAGTGTGGAAATGTCTCCCACTGATCACTCACATTTTTCAGACAAGGAGAACTACTTGAAGTCGCAAATAAAACATTATTTTCCAAAGATCTGTTATACTCTCAGAGCACAAGGACTTCAGAATCAGATTTTTTACCCTGCAAATGGGGAAAATATGAGACAAAAGAAAAATGTGGCCCTGTGTCTGTAGTCTCTTACATGCTAATCTTGCATTGCCAGATTCTCACTTAACATGGCCAAAACCGGCTAACTACTGCAGGAAAAGAGATCTGACTGATGTGAAAACGGACCTGCTATTTTGGCATGCCGTGTGGAGGCAGTCTTTCATGGACCAGTACCAAAGCCAGTACAAAATGATATACAGAAGTGCATATACGTGGAGGTAGACTGGCAGTCAAAATGCAACTGGCAGAATCCTGACAGTGAGGCTAGATTAAAACACTGAATGTACTATACACTCTGTCAAATTGTGGCCAGAGCGCCTGTGGCTTAGTCTGATAAGAAAGAAAACATGAAGGATATGAATCATAACATGATTACTGAAGCTAGAGTCTATGACAGAAATGCTTATATGGCTAACAGAATATAACTTTTATTATCTTCATTATTGAACACTGGGGGATATATTACCCCAGACGCAAAGAGACAAGGGTTGTGAAACCCTCTGCAGCACTAGGAGAGCTGTGTCTGATAGATCTAAAGGATTGAGAACAGAGGAGTCAAGGCAGTTGTCCCAAGAACACACACATTGACTGTTAAGAAGTTTTTTCTTTTTATAAAGTTCCTATATTCGAGATACTTTTTTTTGGACAGCCTTGATATTATAATCACCACATACCTGCATTGGGTTACATATTGTGTGCCACAAAAACTGCTGAACCACTGGTTGACTGAGTTGGTCTTTGGTGGAATACTGAGGGGGAGCCTGCTATCCATTCCTGTTCAGTGAGGGCCCTTTGTTATAATCAGTCTGAGATGTTAAAATATATCAAATAATACAGGCTCTGCAAGAGTTGCACTCAACAGTGCTTCATGTATTCATCGTCATCATCATCATCTTTTCCGCTTGTCCATTTCAGAGTCGCGGTGGTGTATTATTGTGATTAATTGTTTATTTTACTGTGTCACTAGAGACATTTCATGCCATTTTAAATTGTTTACATTGGAGAGATTGGATTTAAAAAAGTTAAATTCAAATGCTATATAATTTGTTATTTGTGTATTCATAAGTATTTTTATTCATGTAGCTTGTTTTCCAGCCCAATATGTTCATTGCTAGTTCTGCTCATTAGCTTGCACTCCCCCAATTACACACAGTGCTAGCAACCTGGATGGGTGAGGGCAAACACATGATTCCTCTGAGACATGTGAACCTGCTTTTTTTCTGCTCACATAAGACCGCTGCACAGCTCAACACTCATTGAGAAGAATTCTGTCTGCCCAGATCAGTTACGCCAGCTGGCTAGCATTGTGTTTGTGATGAGGAGAGAAGGTAGGCTATCTTATCCATCCAGAGAGCATGGCCAATTGTGCTCTCCTGGACCCCTTGGCTGGGATGGCTAAGCCATCTCTTGGGATCAAACAACAACTAGGCAGCAATTTCTGTTTTAAATACAAATTAAAAAAAACATATGTTAGCCTAATTAGCTGATAATTTATGTTTATTTCACATGGCATTCTGTGGGGTTAGGCATACAAACATGTAAGTAAAAGTTTTGTTTTTTTGTGGGCCGTCATGTTTGAGAACTTCTGGTGTACCTGATACTCTCCTTAGCTTTATCTCCTTTGTTCTCCTCATTGCTCTCTCTATCTCCGTCTCTCTCTCTCTCTCCCCACTCCTGTCTCTTTGTTCTGGTCTGGTGGAGAGTGGTGCTATGGCCTAGAGGTCCATTTCTCTGCCAGGCAGACAGACCCTCATTTAGTCTAGCAGCTAACATTTAGCCAATTATGGTAATACCCCTCATCAGTTCAACTTGCCCTGCAGGAACGAAGCAATGGAGTTAGCATGTGGTGCTACTGAACCCTCAGCAGAGTGGTGCCAGCAACAACAGCCATTACTCACTTAGTACTAGTTAATGTTTTTATAAGAGCACACTGTAGTTACTAATACTGTGCTAATTCTGTAAGTCTTAGTGCCTTGACTTTTGAAAGTGCATATTTATTCTAAAGGAAATTTTTGTCTTATAAGGTTTAGCCTTAAAAGAAATTTCTGCTTTTATGCAACATAATTAAATGGATTGAGTGAACATGTGAGTGTATGTATTGCCCTGTGAAGGACTGGCGGCCCCTCCAGAGTGTATTCCCGCCTTGCGCCAATGACTCGAGGTAGTCTATGGATCCACCACGGCCCTGAACTGGATAAGCGGTTACAGATAATGAATGAATGAATTAAATGGATGAAAGTGATTCAGTGTGGTTTAATATAAAATTGTTTCATGTAGAGAATTTAAATTCCTCAAATTTTACATAAATGTGGTAATAAGATCCAGGTTACACAACAGAATTTCAGAATTTCATTATAAACTCACTAACCAAGAAACCCCCTGTACAGTTACCATTGTGCAAACATATTTTTGAGGTGGTCGTAAAATGTAATGTAAAATTACATTGTAAAATGTAATTTTACATTTTAGCATTTTTGTAGTTTGTCCCTGTGACAGGCAAAAAAAAATCTTTTTCTCAAAGAGGTGCAAAAGCAGTATGCATTTGTTTATCTCTGCTTGTAAATTAAATATTGTATTGTAATATGATGGAGATAAGGGCTCCTGATTTTTATTTATATATGTTAGTGTATAATGCAGCCACGGTGCTTTGGTCTGGTCCTAATTCATATATGAGGAGACCATGGGTAGCCTTGAGACCTGGCTTCATGCAATCACTGTAGCTAATCATTGTGCTTGGTGAAATAATTTCCACAATTGTCTAGATCACCACTTCATATTCTTTAAAGTTTGTGCTAAGTTTACTTGTCACCCTATTAAGGAGGATGTTGCTCTTTAAGGGAACTGCTCCAAATCTTGGGGATGTTCACTTCCATCCAACATCATTCATTCATTCATTCATTATCTGTAACCGCTTATCCAATTCAGGGTCGCGGTGGGTCCAGAGCCTACCTGGAATCATTGGGTGAAGGCGAAACATAAGACAAGTTGAAACTAATGTTTCTGGATTACTGACAGTAATGTTTATTCTGATGAAACTCATATCCACTCATGTCTTTACCTATTAGCAATTAGTTAAAAATAATAATTTATGAGCAAATATGAGCAGATTAAAATTGTGATTACCAGCAGTTAACTACAGGGACTGATGTGATTTTTTATTTTTTTTTTTGTAGTTTGAATACAAAATATTTTATAAAATTTTCACTAGATATACACATTTCGTAAATAATTTTAAAATAATGTTAATGATAAAACAATGGTGAGATAATAATAGTAAAAATCTTTGGGGATTATTTTGCATCATAACCCCTATGTACCTAAAAATCTTAGAAGCTTCAACTTCAACTGTAATTACACAATGTGTCAGGCCTCAGATGGCTTCTTGATCATAATTTCATGTAACAACTTTACGGATTATTTGGGTGTCTGTCTCTTATCACCAACACTGAAGAATTCTGATGGAGTTTCTTTAGAACAGAGCATTTCACACCAAACAAATCTGTATGATGTCATTTTAAAAAGACAAAAAAAAAAAAAAAACACTTTTACCTGTCATCAGCAGAAGGAAATGATTTATCATATCAGATAAATGTGATTCAAGTCATAAACAGTGTGATAATTATCCTGTGAGTTGTTGGAGCAAGGAAACTGACAAATTAGAGTTCTGAGGCTTGTAACAAACCAGGAACAGTTTATTCCTCCCACTCTACAACACTTTTAATCCCAAATCCCAAAGCAGACAGGTTTTTACTTGCCTGTTGGCATCAGAGAAATCTTAGAATCTAATTAATTTCCACTTCTTTAGGGATTACATTCTCTCTTGCTCCTCATTATTGTTCATACTTGTAAGGGCAGTAATGGGCAAAAAAAGACAAGAAGGCAATCTGTGATGAACTGATCTTTCAGTGTCTTAATTCATTCTCTCTCAGAGTCCAGCACTGTTTAATGATTATTCTCAGATGCACCTGATTCATCTTGTCAGTTAATTATCTCATCTAGTCTTGGACTCAAGTCTGGTCCTGATGATTTACATTTCTGGAAATGTAAGTTCCAGCTCTCAAAGGGGGCATTTACATTTGTAATTTGGTTTCCTTGATTTAGACTAAAGCAGAAATGTGTGCTGAATTTGTAATGAATTACAAAAGTAGCTCCAGAGACATTATGGAGGACAAATGTCTATACAAGTCATACACTGTATGTCTAACACTTGTCATCACTCATTCTACATTCTGCAGTGAGTTTTCAGCCAGGATTTTGGAATGCAGGACCTGACCTTCATAATTCTATTTTGGGTGAATGTAAAAATACTCAGAGATGTTTCCCAGACGTGTTGAGGCTATTTCTGCAGGGGGACACACTACCTACCAATTCTCTTCATTATAGAAAAAATGTTGAATGAGCAGTTATCCAGAAAGCTCTGGCCACATAATGAATCTAAGCAGGGACCATTTTGTCTTCCACGGGATGTGGTATTGGGAAAATTCTATTCATTGCCCATTGGGAAATCTGGAGCTATGGGCATAATGGAGACCACAGAACTTCAGAGGCCTGTTGCTAATCAAGATGTGAAAGAATTCTACAGAGTAGGGCATATGAGTCTGTAATGTATTGAGAAGCCTTGCTCACCAGTTATTTAGACATCATATTTACAATCTGTTTTCCTATATTTTACTGATCAAAAGTGAAATTACCTGAAGCTGTAAATGATGCTGGGCAATATAAAAGAAAAGTCAATATTGGCAAGGTTACGTCAGTTAGAATTTCTGAATGTTGATTAATTCAACATTTGACATGTCAACTCTAGTTATAAATATTGCTATCTGAAAGAACTGAAATGGATGAGGGAACAACCTTTGACAGATAGGCTGACTAGTCACTTGGTGGCTCTGTAATGTGTGTTGCAGATGCTGTTGGCTACAGCTGCATGGAGTGGTGGATAGGTCAGAGATAAGCCTCAGGCCTGTTAGCACTGAATGCTAATAGATTCTAACACCAGAGCAAACACTCCTGCTAATGCTGTTGCTTACAAGCAAATTTGCTGCTTATTTACTGAGGCAAAAGATGGTGCTGTTAGCATCTGTGTAATTAATATATGCTGAAGATTTTGAGTGGGTGAGAGTGTGCCTTCCCTGTGTTTTGCTGTGTGCTTTACTTGGATGATGAAAGAAAGCTAATGGCCTGTGTTTAAGGGCTGAAACGTCCAAAGGGAGTGAAGATAAAAAGCTAAAGCTAGTTGCTTCATCTCCTGCTCTTCTTAAGCTGCTCCACTGAGACCCATTTGTGTGTGTGTATGTACATGCCTAAAGTGCAGAATTATAGGTCTCTGATGTTTACAGTAGGGATTAGTTGGACTCTGCTTACAGGGCTACAAGTGCCTTCTAACGCAAATTGACACTCAATGTGAGAAAGTGGACCAGAGTGCTACAGCTCCAAGCAAGCTCAACTAATTCTGAGCTTTAAGAATTGTACAGGCTTTCCCTGCCAGTCATTTCCTGTCTGCTTCAGTCATGTTCAGACACCAGTTAACAAGTGGTCAAACCAGGCTTTCTCAAGCAAGGCTGGAGCTAATGTTTTTTTCCATGTTTGCTTCATTTAGTATTTATATATCAAGTGAACCAACAGAATCAGGTCAGGTCAGATGTCTGTCCAAATGCCCATGATGGAAAACAAATCCAGATATAGAAACACTCCTACACTGCAGCCTACTTTAAAGACTTGTGTGAAGTCATCAATTTATGTTGACCTTCAGCTTTGGTTTTTTATTTGGGTAAATAAAAGGCAAACATTCCTCTGCTGTGGTGAAGAGGATTTGCAGAGTAGAGGCTTTCCCATTTCCCTAGCAGACATTTCTTGTCAGTTTCAATCATATCCAGACATCAGTTAGCAAGTTGTCAAAGCAGGCTTTCCCAAGCAGGTCTCATGCTAACACAGAAGATGGAGCCAGCACAGAGCAAACAGAAATATGAAAAATAAATAAATAAATAAATATTGCATAGTATACTACTTATGTATCTAACTGAGAATGGGTCAGTCTACCACTGCTGGAGGAAATGGGTAAACTGTTGCTTTGCAATGTATTTGTTAAACATGTTCTGTTATTCAAATTTGTCAAATCTCTGTTAGTCCCAAATACAGCCTGTTAATATAGTCCCTCACTTTATATATCGTCACTGTCCAGTGAAAAACATATATCTTCATTTTTGTTGATCTTTAGTTTCTACATCTTCTGAATACAGCTGTCCTTCAAATTGTATGAAAATGTCATAATGAATGGACCAATAGAAATGCTCAAATGTATTTGATGGTATCTGGTTGTAATAATATATGTGTTAATGAGGTCAAGTACTAATGTTAAACCATTACTTCTGGATCATAAATGATACTCCAAATCATCCCCAAAGTACTGAATGTCTTTCCATCACTCCAGAGAACAAGATTCCACTGCTGTACCTCTACAGACCAGTGCTGGGTGACTTTATACTTGTCTGGCCAATGCTTGGCACTAGGGGCAGTTGGCGTTAAAGCCATTGTCCACTCTTTTCATATTATACCTTGATGTGTATAAGTGATACAGAGAGAATGGCTTTTGTCTATTGAGAAAAGTTTTTCCACAGATTCCTTCCATTGTATCTGAGTTGGGCATGAATAAATTTGGCTAAATTCAGGTCTGCCACAAATCTAATTAGAGTTAGCAATATGTTTATGTCACTTACATTGATTACAACAATGCCTTCCAGCCAATTTCAGCCTTTAAAGACCAACCGGCTTTAGAGTTTATCAGGGTGACGGTTGTAATGCATTGAATTTAGATTGTATTTCAATGACTACGAGATCAATGTGCTGCCAGAAACATGCCTATGTCAAACTTTCTGCAGTTTAACACACCCTTGCAGCTATGAGCAGGCAGCAGACAGGGGTATTTAGATCCTGTTAAATATTGTTAACCTGCATTGCTTTAAAACATATATTGTTTATAACTGGTTAAATGCTTATTATGTTGCATGTCTTCAATATTAACATACATTTTGATATTCTTTAAAACAACTGGACATTTGAGCTCATGTTTGACTACACTACAGCTTCCCATTTCATTTCATAATTTTCTATTGTAAACCATTAAGAAGAGCAAAGATCACCAAACTCCCTAATAATATCCTTCATTAATGAAGACATATTGGATCAGCAAATGTCCACAAACTTTTGGCCATGTGGTGAATTTCCTGCACAAATGAAGTGCCAATCTATCTGAGCATCGATGCCATGAACTGATTTCCTATTAATATAGTCCTCTTCATGCCCTCCCAAGGGTGCACTAATGGGAGCGATTACTCTGGGAAATCCTATTATAGACAGACCTATGATTGAATGTTATAGCAATATCATGCAATATTCTGTTTAGTGAGCTACCTGCTATTTTGTATAAAAGGCTTGAATTGACTGCACAGGCAAGTAGGTATCTAGTGTTTGCTTCAGGGCGAGATAGACTTGCATTTCTTAGCATCCTGGATTTTTACTCTAACCCACAGAGCTAAATTAGTGTTACTTTGTTAGACTTTGTTGGAGAATGTAGGTTTTAGAAAGGAAAAAAATTAGTCATAGGGCAAAAGGCCCACTGGGGTAAATTACCAACCCAGTTTACGTCTAGCCTTAACATCCAATCATAGTGATATGATTATTTTGATTAGAGCAGTGGTCCTCAAACTATGGCACACATACCACTGGTTGTATATGAAGCAGCAGTAGGTGGTTTGCCAGATGACCTCGAAAAATGTACTTTAATTAGGGATTAGTTAATAACTGAAATTCTAACGTATATTACATAATGCTTAAAGGGATCTCATTAAAATTTGTTTGTGTTATAACAATACAACATGGCGTACGCATACACCATAGTTCATTATCTACGTCTGTAAGGGAAGGTGGCGAGGGAAGATAGGACAGGTGTTCCCCCGTGGTTTTTCACAGAGGGAGGGAACATTTACTGGACGTAAACAATGTCTAGAGACAGATGTGAACATTTTGGACTTTATTACAAAAAGGGCAAACTGGAATCAATAAAAGCAAGCCAAGATTTACCCCAAGAAAAACTCCGGAGCCCAGAAGGACAAAATCAAGGACCAAAAAAGAGAATTCTGTACACATGAAGAAGAAAGCACTGCTGAAGGACAACATGGCCTAAAAAACACATCTTCAGCCTAAAACCTGTGTCGTCACTGCAGCATTTAAGGTGGAACGGTAAAGTTGAACAATCTAACATCCTCATGTGAGTGATTTACTGAAGGCCATAAAGTGTTTTTAAAATGCTAGATAAGTACTTATAATGCCTTCTCTGGTTTGTGCAGGTGGTACCTTAATGAGGATGCAGTACATGTGACAAATATGTGAGACAGGCAGAGGACAGGTAAAACTTAACAAATGTTTGAAATCATATTTCAAGATTCTTCCAGGCATGGATATTGTAAATCTATTATAATATTTAACATAATAGGTAAGAAGGATATATAAATGTTTTGATACTACCCCCCCCCAAACTACTGCTTTTATCCCGTTTAGGATAAAAATCAACTCTATATCTATATAGATATATTAATTTTCATATGTAAAGGGAGTATAAATGAGCTTTCACAGATTATCTATACTCTGAGCTCCATACTAGCTTCCCATACCAAGACCAGCACAGAGCTCAGAGTAGTTTGTCACAGCGGTTAAATCACCGTCTCTCTGTGCTTCTAGTGTTAAAGGGAACATTGACAACTGGCAATTGCTGCTCTTTTGTTTGTTTACCTTCAGAATCTCTGCGACATGTCTGAATGGAAAAAAATGACTGTTGTTTGTATGTTGCTGAAGTTTATCTTGTCAATATCATAATTTGAATTAACACAAACTCATTTTTAACTCAGTTTAAAGCTGTGTAGTTTTTTTTGTAAGCACTTAAGTTCTATTTGGTATCAGTCCCACCTTATTTGAAACAGTAAAAATAAGTCAATATTACCACCCTGCGGAGTAGGTATGAAGCAATTCTCAAATTTGTTCATGATATTGAATGTTTGGAGGTCTCTTAACTCTCTAAAGAACTCCAGATGCAGTTTCTCAGGAGACTCTTTGATTTCTTAACTGTTTACTGGCACTGGGGCATCGTAAACACATCAGACTGGTTTGACAGCACGCTGAAATCGCCTTTATATATTTTACGAAACAGGGCTCAGTTATCTTTCTTATGAGGCTACTTTTGGCATTATTCACCAGGTTTTTGTTTAAATGTTTTTTCCACCTTAAAAAGCTGACTGATGCTTTAGATAACTTTTGGTGGTCCAGCAGAACTGGGGTTGCCTTGTTGCACTTGATTTTATGACAACACACAACCTGCTGTTAAATGCCTGCCTACTATTATGGAGTGTGAATTATTGCTCATTGCATGCAGGGGTGGAAGATCAGATCCAAGGGAGGTTTGTCTAATATTTAATCATTGTAACATTGTTAAAGGAATGTTGTTCCAGAAGTTGATGCTCATCACGTACATTCATCTCACCCAAGATACTAAAATAATTGAATAAAGCCTTGAGTCAGCATTATTTTAAGATACGCTATGAATTGCGACAATTTTCCGTTTGCTTTTGTAAATATGGGCCTTAAAGTGTGTGTGTGTGTGTTGTTGTTGTTGTTGTAGTAGTAGTAGTAGTAGTAGTAGTAAAGGGCGGGAGCTCTGTTACTCACTTGGAATGTACAGTCTTTCCCAGCTTCAGAACAGGTAATGACCCATGTTTGGCTGAAGAATATTGAAAAAGTAAAATGAAAAGTTTTTGGGTCAGCTAGACCTTTTATCAGAGTACATCTCAAACTCTCCTGACATTTCAGATAACTGTACGCCTGTGTATGAGTGTGTGTGTGTGTATGTGTGTTTAAAATCATTCACGTGTGATTTAACTATCCACAGATACACAGTGATCCATTCTAAAAGCAGAGCAAACTCAATATGTAGCAATATGTACTTCCTCAGATTTTCTTTTATAATGCACCCCCTGCCACCCCACCCCAATTTCTTTCGGTCTCTTTTTTCCTCTCCCTCTTTCTCTGTCAGATTATCTGACTCTCTGCCTGTCTTTCTGCCTGCCTCTCTCTCTCTCTCTCTCTCTTTCGCTCTCTCTCCGTGGTGTCTCTCGCTCTCTCAGCTGTCTTTTTTCATTTCATTTTTTTTCAGTCAACCCTTTCTCTATTGCTTCCTGTCTGATTGTGTCTATATGCCCCCCCCACCACACACACACTTTCTGTGTTTTGCTCTCTCTAATCTGCCCTCCCACTCATCCCCCTGATGCTGTCTGCATTTGTTTGTGGGTGTATGTGTGTATACATGTGTGTGTGTGTGTGCGCGCATGTGTGTGTGTGTATGTGTGTGTGCATATTGGGGTCTGCAGTTCTACCTCAACACATGAGCTGTTATAGGAAGGGTGTGGGGATCTTCCTGTCTCTGTTTCTATGGAAACACCACCCCCATCTGCCAACCAGGAGGAGGGACAGAGGTTCCAAAATGCAAGCTGTCATCTCGTGTGTGTGTGTGTGTGTGTGTGTGTTTGCGTCTGTCCATGCCTCTGTGTGCCTATGTGAGTGTGTGTGTGTGTCTCCTCATGTGTTGTTACTATCCAAATGTAATGCAAGGAGACTGGTGCGTGTAAAGCTGTCTGTTCTCATTCCTCTACTGTCTTTCTCATCACTGATACACACACACACACACACACACACACACACACACACACACACACACACACTGCATTGCAGAGCTCCTCTTTTCACAGACGTTTTGTGATCACCTGACTGAATACTATTCTTGGAGCTTCCCTATTCAGTAGAGACTTTTCCTGCAAGGAAAAGACAGAGATAAAAAGAAAAAAACGAGAGAGAGAGAGGGAAAGAGAGAGAGAGAGAGAGAGAGAGAGAGAGAGAAAAGAATGGACAGAGATGGAGAGTGGGGTAAAAAGGAGGCATATGAGACCATGTGCACAGGTGGTAGAAAGGAAAGTTACTTTTATTACAATGTAGTTGTACTTAGTGCAAGTGTGTGTGTGTGTGTGTGTGTGTGTGTGTGTGTGTGTGTGTTAAAGAAAACATTAGACTAGGGGAGCAGGTGAAAGATAGATCAATAAAGATCTAATTTGTGAAAACACCTTATTGTACACAGGAGAGCTCACTCTCTTTTGCTCTCGCTCGCTCTATTTGCTCTCTTTTGCTCTCTCTCTCTCTCTTTTGTTCTCTCTTTCTGAGTTCATCTTTTTTATGCTGACCATAAAAACCCCAAAAATCCAGGCTATGTACATTACATAATATATCATTATAGAATAAGTCAGTATAAGGCTGTTAACATTCAAATTAGTTATTAAAACAGTGAATTGCAAAAAAGCAATTGTTGAGAAATGAAAGCACCAGTGGGATGTGTCTGCAAATACCCTTTGCTTTTTGTGACACCTCAGTGTTTTGTATGTTGATTCTGTAACTTCTATAGCATCCAGTTCCTGAAATCTATGATGCTGGGAAAAAAGAAGGACATGGTTTGAGCCACCTGGTTTTCTGCAGCACTTGAAATTCTTTGGTTTCCAAAACAGAAGATTTTGTTCTCATAAAACCTGAGACCATGGTGTGTTCTACATAATGCTGAATCTTTAACTTATTCTGGTTCTCTGAAAATATTCCGGCACAGCCTTAAATTTAATAGTGCAGAGAGAGAAAAGCCGTCAAAATCAAGTGTTTTACTTTGCTAACATAAGCATTTTTGCTCTGAAACTTCAGTGTTCCAAAGACAGTGTCAAGCAGACGAGAGACTTAGTGAAGTAACATACTTAAGGAACCAATGCCATCAGCCTGTGGGGCAGGGCTCTTGATCTGCAGGTGAGTGGCCAAGGGGTAATTGGAGACTAACTGCATATTCATAGATCTGTGATTATTGACTTAAGATGTAGAAATATAGCTAAACCACTTTTAAGACATCAGGGGTGTTTTTCTTGTAGTTTTTTTGTTAACTTCTACACTTGTCATTTTGATGAACAAAGATGAATCTTTAAGATGATGACATAATCAATTTGGGATGTTTTGCACAGGTCTGTCACCTCCCGTGAAGTCATCTGACTGAAACATTTTGCCTGAGAGACTTCAGTCTCCTCCTCAATGGACGAATTAGCATGTGCTAATGAAAAAACATGCAGGAAACTCATCAGCCATATGCATTTCCTCCACTTATTGTATCAGCCAGAATAATAAAAATACATAAGTAAATAATACAGACGCGTTTAGGCGCTGGCTGTTAATCAATTTAGCAGCAGATGTGCGGGAATAATAGATGAATGCTATGCGTAATCTGACGCACCTGCTCCTTCACCGGAGCGGCGGTTCAGCCTCAAACGGGCTAGCGCTGCAATGAAAGCGCTTTAATTAAAAGGCCACTGAGGTGGAGCCTCTCATCAGGGCCCTGCTGCTATTTATAACAGCGAGCAGCAGCATGCACATTTCTGCCTCATTCATCCCATGAGGAGAAAAAAAATAAAATAAATAAAAAAACAACAACAAATAAAACCTCTTCACTTGGCCCAGTTTCCCCTCACACGACTAAATGGGGACTAATTATTGAGGTGTTCTTGGCATCAGAATAAGGAAAGGCCAACTTGCACTTAACCGGTTAGCTGCTTTTTATTGAACCTGGCACACCACCAAAAGCCTTTACACAGGCCCAGGAATACCCCATGCCCTGCAGGCCTCAAACACCCAAAACACCGAGGGGTCACCAACACAGCCATTAAAAAAGCAAGGCACAACAGGCAGCAAAGGCAATTTCAGTCACCTCTCAGTCATTTTTCAGATTTTTTGGGGGAGGCAAACTGAACCAAAAACAAGTGGTCTTCGAAACAGTTATCGTACCCATGTGAACACTTAAGAGTTTTATGAGCAATTTATGTGCTGTCTAACTTTCCACAGGTATAAGTTCAGTAAAGGCTCGGCTCCACCTGCATTCATTAAATTATGTCAACAAAGGTATTTTTACACCTGCTTTCCCCATATTTTATTCTGAATAGAATGGTATTTATAAGTATTTTGCCCACTTTTGCAGCACTTATCACTTCTACACTAACCCCCCCTCTATGACAGCAGGTGATTTGTGGTGGTAAGTGATATGGTAACTGAGAGAGAAGTGACAAATCGAGTTGAGATTTTCTACACATTATGCAAATGAGTTTTGGAACAACATCACAAGCAGTCTGAACAAATCAATTTCAAATAAAAATTTACTGTCCAAATCCACATTAAAAATTTCAACTAGACGTTTCAATTTTCCCTTCAACCATATGTTGTTTTAGGAGGCAAATCTTTGCTGACTCAATTTTTGTCTTTAAACATTTTGTTCCATCTTAAATTACTGGTGTTATTCAGCATCTTCTTGAATTCTTTAGGGTTTCACCTTAAGATCTGAAAATAGCGCTAATTTTTGAAACTTTTTGAAGCAACTATTATTCCACTTTATCTGTTTAAAACACAACAAACCTGCTGTACATCATGTCACTAAACATTTACCTATTTATGAGGCAAACCTTTGTTTCTTGTTCACAATATACATATTCAACTTAAATGGCTCAGTTTAAGAGTCTTTTTAGTGTTATTGGTGTTCTCCAGCTTCTTGACAATTAATTTCTAAATATTTCACATTTTATCCTTTTAAAACACACAACCAAGTGTACATCATGTCAATAGATCTTTACCTTCTAGTGAAACTACTAGTGAATTCTCCGTTCCACCTTAAATAGGCAAATATACAAGTCTTTTCAAAAACAACTCTTACTCTTTAATTTGTTAAAACACACAGAGTACAGAAACACGTTATTTGGCCTGAATTTCTTTCAACAAACAACCTATGGTATTGTTCATTCATTCATTCATTATCTGTAACCGCTTATCCAATTCAGGGTCGCGGTGGGTCCAGAGCCTACCTGGAATCATTGGGCGCAAGGTGGGAATACACCCTGGAGGGGGCGCCAGTCCTCCACATTCACTCACACCTACGGACACTTTGGAGTCGCCAATCCACCTACTTATGGTATTGTAATCAGTTGTAATCTTTAATATGTAATCTTTAATCTATACTATATTATTCTAGCAAACTCTGGATCTGTTTGATAATTTTGTTTGATTATAAGCTGCCTCTATCTTTTGAACACATGGCCAGTATTTCCTCTATTTTTACACCGTCTCTGGTCATGGAGATTTTTAGAAGGGCACTAAGGTTTTTTGGAACCTTCTGGTGAAATCTAACATTATCTCTTTTCACTTTATAACTGCAAGATGCTATGTTTGTGCACCTGAAAACCCAGTAGGTTTGGACGGTAATGTGATTGGATAAAGAGTGGGATCTCAGGCTGAAATTCTAGACTGGGCACTTCACAAAGAGAATATACTGCTCAGCACTGCTCTCAGGGATGCCAGAGCTTCAACTTAGGCTGTTGCTTTAAACTATGACCACACACCCTAGACATTTCATGACTAAGTACAGTAAAAATCTTACAGATTGCTCCTTTAAAACAATTTTTTCCCACAACCAACCATGTCTTTACAAGTAAATAAATATTTAAATTCTAATATCAATCAAAGGCTACACATGTATGCAAATGTTTGCATATTAAGTAGATCATGTTTAATTTACTATTATTTACTATTTACTAAATGTAAATATTAAAAAAATATTAAATGTAAATAAATACTTGTAAAAACACCAATAAACTATTGTTTAACCATTTGATCTGCTCCACTGACCATAGCTACAGTTTATAGTTCTACAATTGCTATTCTACAAACGCCTTGTGTTGTGCTTGTATGAGTGGATCAGGCAAAGCAGTGCTGATGAAACCCTCTAGATACACCTCCACCTTGTAGATGTAAAGTCAGAGACAGTAGCTCATTTGTTCCTGCTCAGTTTGTTTGTTGCCCTCTAATCCTTCATCAGTGGACACACTCGATGCTGCTAGCTGGATGTTTTTGGTTGGTGGACTATTCTCAGTGCATCAGCCCTGCTGTTTTGATCCAGTCATACCAGTTTGTGGGGCTGGAAGTATGCAGAACAACAAATGGACTAAAGTCTGCATCTGTAAAATTACAAAGTGTACAGTATTTATATTTTAATGAGCTGATAAAATGGATAATGGATGTAGAAACTTGGTTTTAATTTTTATTTATTTATTTATTTATTTATTTATTTTAATATTCTTCTTTATTTTAAAGTTCTACATCTTTTACTCTGTACGGCCTGTTTCTCTCTGATCTGATTGGTTACCTGTCGCTCACCAGCACGAATTCCTCGAGTCAAATGCGAAGTGAAACGACTCTGATTCAGATTCAACTGCTGGAGCCACCCTTGCAGCTGTCAGAGCAGATGTGATGGGTTTTTGGGGAGGGGGCGGTAGCGTGGGCGGGGGTGACGTGCCTCGAGCTTCACTCTTCAGCTGCGCATGCGCAGCTCCGTAGCGAGAGGGGAGTCCCGGTCCGTGATTTAACCCTTTCAGGAGCCAAGCGAAACGGCACGCGCCACGGGTGGTCTTCTACACTCCCCCCATACCCCCTCCCCCCCACACACACACCCCGAGGAGGAGCGAAAAAAGAACGCGGAGGCGGGAGAGAGAGGAGAGAAGGAGACCGCGTGCGGGGGGGGAGAGAGAGAGAGAGAGAGAGAGAGAGAAAGAGAGAGAGCGTGCTTGCCCGCGCTCCTTCCCCTCTATGCCGTCGGTGCGCGCGGCGGGGAGATCAGGCGCGCGGCGGCGTTCGTGACGGCTAGAGTGGCGCGCGCGGGGCGGATGGATGGCGCCGGTGTGCCGGAGGAGGCGGAGGCTGCGGCGGCGGCTCAGGCTCAGGCTCGACTGCCTCGCGCGCGGACGCGGCGGCGCAAGAGTCGCGTCCGCGCGCCATACTGCGAGCGCGAGTTCGAGTGCGGCGAGCTCGAGGGCCTCTTCCACAAGTACAACCTGAAGCTGGAGCAGACCGCCACGCTGAAGGCGCTCGCCGTGCTCATCGTGGCCGCGTCGGCGCTCGCGCTCGTCGAGCTGCTGTCGGCGGCGGCGGCGGGTGCGCGCCTCACCGTGTCCGCGGGCTCGCACCCCGTGCACTGCGTCATCTTCTGCTCACTCTTCATCGTGGCCAACGTCAAGTACCTGCAGGTGACGCAGCTGCAGCAGATCGCGCGTCTCGCGCTGCTCTTCAGCTTCACGTTCGCCCTGCTCTGCTGCCCCATGCCGCCGCCGCTGGCGCGCGCGCCCCGCACCCACGACGACGCGACGGCGGGGCTCGTACAGGGCGTGTGGCAGCTCATGCTCGTCACGTTCGTGGCGTACTCGCTGCTACCCGTGCGCACGCTGCTCGCCGTGATCTTCGGAGTTCTTGTGGCCGCGGCGCACTTCATCGTCACGGCCACGTCGGTGACCACGCGCACGCCGCGCGTCTGGACGCCGGTAAGAGTCCGCTCTTCATAATTAGTCACTTTTAACAGACACGTTTACTTTGTTGTCATGTTTTTCAGTTCGCTACGTGCTCTGCTCAGGGCGGAAAAACGTGTCATGTGACCAGGGGTGTCCAAACTTTTGCAGACGGCTATGTGTTTAAAGACTTTATCGAAAACAGCTGCACTGCTCTGTCTCAGCTGCGCAGACGAGGGCTGCGGCGCGCGAACGCTTATGTTTGTGTTTATATTCAATGCTTGCGCTGCACGTGCACCTCTGTGGAAGTTTGGACACGCCTGGACAACTGAAGATGTGTGGGCCAAAGTGTGGATGCCGCTGATCCATGAGAAGTGTTGTTGCTTTTCTCAGCGTAAATATACTTCACAGAGAACACAACTCAGGAGCCTTTAATGTACAATCACCCTTTGTTTGATGTAAAAAAATAATAACAATTTCTGTTCCATTTTTTTTAAATATGAAGTGGATGAGATTTTTTTACAGGTTTAGGTGTATGAGTGTGTGAAAAATAGTGTGGAGGGAAACACATTTGAAGTTAGTTCATCCCTAACCAAGGGCTTTAAAATGAAACAGATCCCCTATAGCTTACTTGCACAAATTAATATAGAGTAACATTGATACATGGAGATCTCCATATATTCATATAGAAATGCCCTGTGTTGCACTGGCACCCCATTTATGTTGAAAATGTACTGCAGAAATTCCTCATATAAGTTATATAATGGACAGGAGTGTGTTCTCTGTAGAAGTTGTGAAATTGGTTCCTCTCAGAAAATCAGCAAAACATGTCATTAGACCAGGGGCTTCGAGATTTTTAGATCTTTTCTGCCTACGGGGTGCACACACAAAACAGACAGCCCCCCCCCCCCCCCCCCACACACACACACATACGACTTGCAACAGTTTCTCATGAGCCACAAAAACTGAAGACCTCGGGGAAGGCCTTGTCAAAATCATGCTGACATCAGCTCCCTCAAGAAGACACTTTAAACATAAGGCTATATTGACACCCACACTTATTGGACAACTTTGTCTTATCAGACTGATGGTCTGCATGGTCTGTGAAACAAACCTTTTCAACTATATATGAGCTTCATTTAAATATAAAGAATCAGTGTGTACATACACACACACACACACACACAAGTCATTGAGGTCCCCTCAATATAGACAAAACGCTGAGTAAGAAATCCAGGGCAGGAGATACTTGCTGTAACCAATTCGCATGATTTTAACACTTCCCCCAGGTTAAGATCAGGTTTATAAACTACCACCCCTCCTGCCCCTCTCCCAGAACACTGTCGCTCACTGTCTGACCCCAGGTTTTTATCACTCACTTAGCTGTCTGTGCTCTAACACCACCTCACCAGCTGCTCACTGGCTGGTGGACTGCGAGTATCTGTGGGCTCTAAAATGAAATGAATGGTGGTGTGACCGTCTCTGTCCAGCCTGGGTTATATAAAGTCTCAGTGTCTGTTCTGACCTTAAGCACAAGGCAAGGCCACGGCCATCACATCTCATCCTCTGTGCGGCTGTGTGTGCGACACCCAGGCTCCACCACTCCATTGTTTCATAAGCTCTAAGCTGTTTATCACCCACTCTCCCACTGTCAACTTAAGAGGGGATGTAGACATGGACACACTGTTTTTCTTTTCCACAAGCTAGTTGTGATATTCATAGTGTTACTATTATATTATTAGTATTAATAAGGCAATGCATTGTTAATATCTTTTCAGTAATTTACGTGTGTCCCATTTACATTTTTTCATAAGAGTTCTGAAGTTTCTTTGCTTGCATCCCCTTGATTCCTGATTGAATTTGTATTAATCCAGAGTTTCTCCTGATGCCTAATAAGATTTCCCAACTTTGCAGTGCTGAATGATGCTTTTATAGTTAAATGTTCAGATGTCCTTTTCCTTTGCTAAATATGGTATTGCTTTATGAGTTTCTAACACATTGATGAGATTCTAACACATTTTAATGAATATATTGAGATGTCAATGGGATGCTTAATGTTTTGAAAGGGTTAAAGAAATATTCCCTTTATTTCCCTACATTCCCTAATATTCCCAACTGAATTCTATTGTCATTCTCTTTATCGGATGTTTGCTAGCCATGTTGAATGACAAACAATCGATATGTTGGGGCAGCCTTGGACTAATGGTTAGAGGAGCAGGCTTGGTACCGGTCCTCTAACCAGAAAGGTTGCCAGTTCAATCCCCAGGATCGGCAGGAGCATCCACGGCTGAAGTGCCCTTGACCAATGCACTGAACCCCCAAACGCTCTCTGGGCACCGGGGATGGCTGCCCCCTACTCTGGGTGTATGTTCGAAGCCCCTAGTGCACTAGTGTGTGTGTGTTCACTGCCACAGATGGGTTTAATGCAGAAGACATTTGGTTGTACCTTGTACAATGACAAATAATTTGTCATTGTACAAGGTACAAATTGCACGTTTCTCTGCACTTGAGAAAAGGAAATCTGTTAATTCATAATACATCTATAAATTAAGAGCCCAGTGTGCAGATGCTGATGTGTGATCTGAGTACAGGGAAATATTGTTCATAGTATTAGATTGCACAACTGTAAAAGAGATGAGATTTTTGAGGTCAGATGAAAAAAAAGCTGGAGTATTGACATAAAATTCTGGTAACAGAGTGTAAGAATTGAAGGGACTGAAGCTGAAGCAGCTGCACATAAGCCTATGTCTAATGTCAAGTACTGTCTAGAGGGGTATAAAGGCTTTTAGCACTGAATTTGAAGAACTGGGACTGAAGTGTTGGAGCAACAGCCTGTCATCCAGAAGTAATCATCCAACAATACTTGATTCACTAATGTTAATGAAGTCCGTACAGCAATGTGTACAGTCCCACCATTTCGTGTAAAGTATTCCTACAACAGTAAAATATTTTCCTGTAGTAACTCCCTTGATTTCTGAAGAAACATGAAGTAGGTGATTACAAACATCATGCTGAACTTACTGACCTTAATTATTAATATAGAACGTCATATATAATGTTTTGCTCACTTTTTTTTGGAATAACACTTTGATGTAGATGTTAATGTGTGTAAAGTAGTCTGGAAAAACTGTCTGCTTTTGTGATGTCACAATAACAGTATTCAGCCAACAGTGGGTTTAACTCTACTCAGTCATGTTGTAGTTAAAAGGTGTAATTGAGCAGGATCACCTTTGCATGAAGAAATATATAGATACAGGGCATCCATTTTGAAAGTAGCTCTTTTAAATATAAACGCAAAAACAATTATCTTCAAAATAGTAACTTTACAGGAGAAGGAAAAACCTTCTTGCTTGAAATTAACTTAACTAAGTCTATGTAAAACAATTTTATTCCAAGTAATCAGCAAATATATACATACATGTATTTCTTTGGACAGCAATGATATAGTGTTTAATTTTGGGGTGAAGTGCTAGAAACATGTAGTTAAGGGAAACAAATGGCTCACTTGGTGTCATTTGTCAAGGACGGTTTGATTGCTGCTCACATCACTTCTGTCCAGTGTCTAAAGGCTTTGGGATTGAGCACGTTAGGATTCTTAGTCCTAACATGGAGAGTTGACAGTTACCTCCTTTTCCCTGGTGTCGATGAGGTGAAAGGTGTTACCCAGTCCACAGCTGTGGATCAATAACTAATGCCCTTTACACAATCAACCCACTGCACTCTTTAATCTGACCTGCCAAGCCACCAACTGAGAGCATGTGATAATGAATGGCTTCTGCCTATATACCTTCGCTCTCTGACACCATGTCCAATGCTCTTATAGCCATTTTACAATGGTATCACATGGGATTTGAAAATGTAATATATGAAGGGCTATTGATTATGACAGATAAAAGCTGTTGTCATTGGAAGCCTTGTGAACAAATCACAGGCCACGAGAAAGGAAGCCTGTCAGTCTGATGTTTTCTCAGACCATCAAGAATGATGCACCACACACTGCTAGCTATTTAACCATTAGATGTTATTGCAAATAGAAGGTATTACTGCTATTTAAAAGATAATTTGGTAAAAATTGAAATATATGATTTCTCCCTTACACCAGACACAGTCAAACGGCAAATACATGTTCTGAGTGAAAAAAAAAAAACACCAAACCGCATCAAGCGGACACATTATGACTCTCTGTAAGCTGTAAAACTGGACTAAACTTTGCCTCACGGCGACATCAGACACCAGCAGGGCTGATGTTCACAGAGCTCTTGTAAATTAGAAAATTCATATCAGATCAGATTCCTCTGCACTTTAAATATGTTAAGAGGCTGTGCATAGCATTTTGCTCCCAATGTGGTTTTGTGAATGTGTTGTTTAAGGATGAGTGTAGCATTCAGCCGCACTGGGAGTCTTTATTCCCTTCCATAGGTTGCAGTCAGTCATACTGCGTCCTGAAATATATTGCCTACAGTGTGCGACCTTTATTTCAACCTAGATTTGTTAGAGTTTTTTTTCTTTTCATGTATATTTAAAGAACTGATTTGGGTTATTTGTGTTGACTTCCAAGTGTTTGTTAGCAAGGTTAGCCTCATAGCTTTTTCTCTGCATCTGAGGTCAATGTAAAATCATGTAGAATAGATTTTTTCACTTAAATATCCTTTTAATCTATTTTTCTCCACTAATAACTTGATCCTGATCTAAAAAATGTTTCTGTAAGTTTTTGTTTTTCTAATGATAAGGTTGAGCATGAAATTAAACATTCAGAAATATACTTTAGATTTTCTTCAGTTTTATTTCATTACTATTGTGGTTAAGCAAATCCACAGAAAGCCCTTAGTGGTCTGAATTCCAAACTAAATGTGTACACATACTCAGATCATGTCCCGGTGCCTCTTTTAACAGTCCAGTCAAAACCTGGAAAATGAAACCAGATCCAGCTCACAATAGTCTCCTGAATGTCCTGTTTCACCCAAAAATATCATGTTTGGGGGAAAAAAAATATATTCTATTTTCCTGTTCACAGTAGTGAGCTCCCTGTGGAGCCCTGAGTGCTGTAATGTGTCAGTTTGTGTCAGAATATGTGTTCAAGCTAGTTGTTGCAGATTGGATTTATGAGAAATGAACCCAGTAACCCCTGCATATAAGCAACCCCCTCCCCTCAGTCTCCATCTCCGGTTCTCCACACCTTTCAAACCTTTAATTTTATATCAGCCTCTCTCTCTCTCTGTGTGTGTGTGTGTGTGCCATACACATCACACACTCTCTCCAGTCCCTCTCTATTTCTCATACCGGCCACTGGATTTTTATTCACTCCCTGTCCTTCACTCTCTCTCACTCACTCCCCCCACATCTCTCTCTCTCTCTCTCTCTCTCTCTCCCTCTCCCTCTCTCTCCACACACAGACATCAATCTTTCTCTCATACCTCCCACCCCATGTCTGAAAGTTTGTATTCTGGTGTTGAATGCTGATTAAATGTCATGTACACACACTCACGCAGACAGGTGACCCTGTTTTATTCTGTGTGTGTGTGTTTGTAGCTGGTGGCGAATGCAGTGCTGCTGGTTGGTGTGAACCTGTCTGGTGTGTTTGTGCGGGTCTTCACTGAGCGGGCCCAGAGGAAGGCTTTTCTCCAGGCCAGGAACTGCATCCAAGAGCGCCTGCAGCTGGAAGATGAGAATGAAAAGCAGGTCACACACTCGCCCACAAACACTCAGATGGATACTGATATATGCACCATAGTAATATGTTATAGCTCAAATACTGCTTCTTTATGGCTCATCAAACATAAAAGGATAGTCTGCCTTTTCCCACCGAGTTATTCTTCAGTTATTTGTAACATATCCATTATAGTGACACCTAGTGGATTGGAGGTATTGTATACTTAATCTATTTGAAACATGGCTTCTCTTAAGTAGGCACACATAAGGTTCAATCAGGCACTACAAAGTAGTTAGACTCTTTATCTCATATGACTTGCACTTTATAAAAATGTTTAAATAATCAAATGACTAATAATAACAAATCACTTTTATAAAATGTTTGCTAAAAAGTATTGCTCCTTTAATATAAATTCCCTTAGAATCAGCTTTAGAGACATGAGACATTGGAGAGATGTGAATCTCGGCCAGTCTGAGCATAATGTCAGGCTTTACTAAGGTCATTAGTAAAACTCCAGAGTAGACACATTTGAGATTCCTGGGCTCTTTTTTTTTCTCTGGAGAAATATCTGAGCAGTCTCTTTGTCTTTCCATCTGATCGCGTTGTTTTCACATAGAAACCACCAAGCTAGAAAGGAGATCTTGTTTTTGATTTTACTTTCCTGTGGGCATGTGAGACGTACGCCTCAAATCAAATAATCAGGTCCCTCATTTACTCTTTCAAGTTAAAAAGTCACAGTTTTGACAGGTAATTACCTTGCAAGATTACTTTCATTCCCCCTTGACTGCCTTAAAGGTCAGCCTTTATCTGCAAATACACACACACACACACACAGACAACAACAAACACACACAGTGATTGAGATCTAAGGTGCAAGGTTAGTGAGCTCACTGAATTAACATTTGGATCAAATGCAGCTAGAAGGCCATTAAAGAGCTAGTCCAATGTGTTTCTACATATTCCCCCTCTGCCGTGTCTGTAATATACATTCAATCACCTTGGGTAATAATTTTGCCGCATTGCTATTTACTATGTAAAAGGACTGTAAACACATCTTCTCAAAACATACTTGAAGTAGAAGCCAATTGGCAGATGATGAAGAGATTGCTGACTGATTATATGTGTTTGAGTCAGTTTTTAAATATAACAAATCTGTTGAAATATTTTATACACAGCCGAACTTTTCCATTAAAGAGGAAACAGTAACTCATTGCAGTGTAAAATACAATCAGACACAGTGTACACTTTAGTAGGAGAGTGCGGAGTGAGTATTTTACTGGAAAAGTAAGCATAGGTGCTGTAGTAATTATTTGCTTAAGACACGTTACTTATGCAAATTTCATTAAAAAAAAAAGCACATTAAACTGTATGC
This sequence comes from Hoplias malabaricus, assembly GCF_029633855.1. Taxonomy (NCBI): domain Eukaryota; kingdom Metazoa; phylum Chordata; class Actinopteri; order Characiformes; family Erythrinidae; genus Hoplias; species Hoplias malabaricus. The sequence continues at coordinate 21,670,780 of NC_089806.1, read as the reverse complement.
ATTCATGACTAGATAGAAACATCTGTTTCCAACAAATTAGCTTAGAATCCTCCAAAATAGTTTGTATAATTTATTACAGTTTAAGTGTATCTGTGTTTTTGCTTGGCCTTTATCGCACAGATCCATTTTCTTCCAAACCTGGCAGTTATATTCAGTTTTTAATTTCATTTCTTTCTCTGCTGTTGGCTTGTGAACACTGACACAAAAATGTTACCACCCTAGTGTCTTATATAGTAACTGTGTCTGTGAAATAACAGACTTCGACTGTTTTATAGTGACGGAAATCAACAAGACTAATTAAAATATAGAATCACAATTAATCATTATGTGTAGTTAAACAAGATGATTTACAATTGTTTATTTGCTCATATTATAATATAGATTTTCTTGTTTAAAATGTGTATTTAGATATAGATATTACAAATTGAGCTTTATCAGAATGGATTTATTTCTGTCTCTTCAAATTATTCAAAATTATCTTCAAATTGTCTCATTCAAATTGTTTTTTTGGAGAGGAATATCTCAGAGACATGTAGCAGTTCCCTTACAGAGCAACAAAGACCAGTAATGTAAGAACAAAGTCATGTGGATGGGAAAATTTGACCATTTCCAAAGTTGAATTCTATCTTGGCGTCTTGTATGAGTGACTCCTTCTGTTGCCCGTTGCAGCTCGTTGCTGTGTTTGAAGTGCCTAGAAATTGTTTGCACTTTTGCTAGAACCAAAGTTCAGGTTTTGCAGCTGCAGTCATGTTTTTTTCACAGTCTGTGCTAAATGTGATGACTTTTCCTTTGATGCTCTACAGTTTGCTGCATCCATTCAAATTTTCAAAGTGAAAAATATGGTGTGCACAAACTAGACCCAGAGGTGTGACTGCAATGTAGCCATCAGGAGAAAGCTAACCACATATGGTTTAGTTCTGGTTGGAGCACAGCAGATAGTTCAGTTAATTCCCATAACAACAGGGGAACATCCACACTGCATGCATGGCTATATGACAGAGAGAAATATGGCGAAAAGTGCCTGGAGCAATAGATCATTCACATAACCTATGAAAATGCATTAACAATGTTAAAATTAATGATAACTTTATTGTGTTATTGACTTATTGACATTTTAACTTTGACACCATTAAAAACAAAAAACTTCACTAGTCACTTGTGTACAAAAATGTTTCAGCATCTCATATTATTGTGAGATTTAATGGGAAGGTCTAATATTGTGAGGAACTGCAGTTCTCTCTCGTTTGTTTATGTTCAGAAGCTCAGAGGCTTTTAAGGTGGGCCAGTATGTTTGAGGAGTAAAAACAACTGTTGTTTGTACATGACTAAAATTTAACTGTAGAATTTATTCACTGTATTTGAATTACCACAGAAACTTTTTTGACACTTGAGCTGTTTAATTTTGTATGCATTTAGCAGTCTTCCAAATTTAGAGTGGACCTAAATAATATAAAACAGCAAAAAAGAAGTCAATATTACAGGAATAAATCAATTTCCTCCTATCTACTTTCATTATATATATATATATATATATATATATTTTTTTTTTTTTTCTGTTTTTCCAAACTTTTTCACAAACACTGGGGCTTCATAAACACACTTGGCCTGTGAATGTCACCAGAGCATTAGTCAGAAGCATTATAAATCCTTGGAGCATTACACTGTTGATCAATGTTTTGTGGAGAGACAGGGATCTATAGAGATCTACACATTTGGGATGTGTTGGAATGGTGTCCCTGATCCTAATCATCCAAAACCTGTATCTGATCTTCTTAATGTTTATGTGGATCAAATCTCCACAGCATTGTTCCAGCATCTAGTTTTAAGGAGCTGGGTAGAAGGTAGAAGGATAGGAAGGAGGGTAGAAGCTGTTACTGCAGCAGAGGGGAGCATTTTTAACCATGACAAAAACTAAGACCGAACACAAGGGGAAAACTTTTAAGATGATGATTTTTCACAAACAGATTGAGCCACAGACCAATTGGTGCTTGTCATTGAAAGTTTGAACCTGAATTACCTCTGTTGAGTGTTGCAATGGATTATCATGGAGCAATTTGTTAATTAAGAAGAACGAAGCGAGAAATGAAGAGGAGCTGTAATATGTGTTCTTTCCAACTACTGTGGAGATGACACTTTCTCCTTGTTCCTTAGCGACTGAAATTGGTCATAATTGTTTGCACATGACTCATCCACCTCCTACCTAACAAACTCCCCAAATAGAAGGTAACACCACCCACTCTATACATTAACACACATTCACAACACACATGCACACTACACAGATGCACACACTCACACTAAACACCTTCATCAGTATAAACTAGTTCACAGACCTACTCAACTTCATCATTGCATTTGTTCATGTTTGCATCTCATAACAACTAAGTCTGTCCCAGAAGAAGAGAGCTCATTGGACAGAGCCATAGGGTTTAAGCAGTAGACACAGCTGCGAAACAAGCATGAAAGTTGTTGGACAAGTATTGGATTAGTGTTGAATATGTAGACCTTCAGGTTGTGTAGCATTTGTGTAGTAACTCAATGAACTTAAAGATCTTAGTCAAAATTATACTGAAATGCAGCAGCAAATTGAAGCACAAAAACGCCTCCCAAAAAGCTGTAAATCTGACAATAAATAATCACATTATATTCTTGCACTAAATAACTAATTAGTATGATTTTTTTTATTCCTCCTTAAACGGAGCAGCAGTCACATGAAAAAGTAGTTACATCATTTGGGGTAGAATTATTATTACTATTTACTTAAAGGGTGGTGAATCTAAAGCCAGCTTCATCTTCATGTTGTTGTTTTTTTTATATTACTTTATATCATTCATTCATTCATTGTCTGTAACCACTTATCCAGTTCAGGGTTGTGGTGGGTCCGGTGCCTACCCGGAATCACTGGGCGCAAAGAAGGAACACACCCTGGAGGGGCGCCAGTCCTTCACAGAGCGACACACACACCTATGGACACTTTTGAGAACACACCAAACTCCCAGACAGTCACCCGCACTTCAACCCACAACCTCCAGGTCCCTGGAGCTGTGTGACTGCAACACTACCTGCTGTGCCACCATGCCACCCTACTTTATATCAGGGGTAATTCATTAAAATTCATTAAGGTCCAGTTAGAGAAAGTTTTCTCAAGCCAAGGTCCAGAACATAATGTATAACCTGTATTATTATCAGTGTCATATCCTGCATATTGAAGTAGCCTTGTAGTTACAGCAACATTTTATGTAGTTAACAATGGAATTTCAAATCAAATTACTCTTTCTATTACATTTCATTCATTCATTCATTATCTGTAACCGCTTATCCAGTTCAGGGTCGCGGTGGGTCCAGAGCCTACCTGGAATCATTGGGCGCAAGGCACGGAATACACCCTGGAGGGGGCCTTCACAGGGCAACACATACACACCCACACGTTCACTCACACATTCACACCTACGGACACTTTTAAGTCGCCAATCCACCTACCAATGTGTGTTTTTGGACTGTGGGAGGAAACCGGAGCACTCAGAGGAAACCCACGCAGACACAGGGAGAACACACCAAACTCCTCACAGACAGTCACCCGGAGCGGGAATCGAATCCACAACCTCCAGGCCCCTGGAGCTGTGTGACTGCGACACTACCTGCTGCACCACCGTGCCGCCCTATTACATTTCAGTATATTTCAATAAGATTTTTAAATATTATAAATAACAATACTCTAAATAAAGTATCATTTTCTACTTTCAAATAAAATTTACAAACAAAACAATGATGACTTGTAGTTGCAGACTTACTGCTTTAAATAACAAGCGATCTGATTGGCTGTTATTGCTGGAGGGCAGACTTTATCCATTAACAGCAGGCTGATTGGCTCTTTATGCTGAAGGATGGGACTTTATCCCTAAACACAATTCATGTTCAGTGTTTTGAGAATTTCAACCCAGAATCGTTTCCTTATTTTAAAAGTTTTAACTCACACAACAATGTCATTTTGAAAGTGTCCCAAAACCCCTGGGACCAATATGTAACTGATAAGGCTACTGTCCACACCCAGGTGCAACACATGACCAAGTAGGAACAATAGTGGAGCAAAGGAGGAGCTAAGAGCAAAACTAGTCAATGACAGGAGCATATGGGGAAACAACAAGAAAACAGGAGAGACAAGATAAAAATAGGGAAGGTAAAAAGAAAACAAAATAAGACAAGATTTTACAAAATACACAGGACAGGAGCAGAACATGACACTCAAGAACACTCAATCAAGATGAGATAACATTACTGATCTTGGAGGAAACGGTAAAAGTACATCATTATGACTTTGCAAAGATTCTGATTGCAGTGCTGAGCTGAACTACTGAATATTTAAAATTTAAGTTAAATTTAATTGTTAGTATTTAACTAATGCTGGTCAATAAAAAATGAAATAGATGAAAACATATTAAAATATGTTGAAATAAGTTAAACATGCAATATATTAAAATATGCTAATCAAACTATTGTAAATTATTGTATTGCAAAATATTGTAAATTAGTCTGTAATTTTTACCAGTCTATAATTGTCAGTTTAATAGCAGCTGTAATTCATTTTCACCAGTATAACCACTCTAAAAGTAATATATGTATTCCTGTGTTGTGTTTATCCTGCTAGGAATAGTGTTTTTACAGCTGTACAAAATGCTTTGATGCCCAGTATCAAAGCTACACTGGCAGAAATAAAATCTTTAGTTAAAACAATCTCAGATAACTTGACGTTTGTGCATGAGCCAATCTACTCCATTGTGTCGGCGCCAGTCTCTTCTGTTATTTTGTAGCCTTTCTGACTGTGTTTGAGCTGCCACACAATATTATGGGAAAACTGAGGCAGTGAAGGATAGATACACTGCCTGAAAACACTGGTCAGATGCAGGAACCTCAGTGGGCTGCTTTTTTTTATTTTATTAAAGCTCCATTTGGAATTGACTAGCTGCTACTGCTGAAAGCTAATGTTCATATATAGAAATCACAGTACCACTTTAGAATAAACCTCACTTATAAAAGTTTATTAATGGATTACAATCAATTTATTAATGGAAATTAATTAGGATGTAAATCCATTAAAATTATTTTTAACACATGGATAGAAAGTGCAACAGTGAACTGCTGTTCACCAAAGAGTGAACCCACATCCACCTCAGATCTCTGGATACATACCTTACTCTGTCAACGTCAGCACATATTTGTTAATAGGTTTAACCATTTAACAACCAAGTTTAATCATTCAACCTCAGACAGAATGTCTTTAAAGCACTGTCAATAGATAATGTGGTGCACCTTAACGTGTGAAATGACCAACTTCATATTCTAAAGTCTTAACTTATTCTTTACTTTGACTTTTTCAGTAAGTTCTGTCAATTTAAGTATTAGACAAACAAGATGTCACCGTTTCCCTTTTTATCTCTGTGTTACAAATGATTATTAATGACCTTTAATGTATTTACATCCTAATTAATAAACATGCATCAAACAGATTTTTAAACCATTTATACATATTTATATATGTAGTCTTATTTTAAAGTGGTACCGAACTCACAACTGCAGTTATCACATGGTTTCAAAAAGAGCCACAATTTTAATTCTTACCTGCTGATGTTGTCTTTATATGTTTTCTTTCGAGAAAAATAACACGGAATGTAAGGAGCCTGTAAATGACTAATCAAAACTACCAAACACATCAGGTACCACAGTTTACCACCCTAACCTCTAGGATGGTGTTTTAGGGACACTGTTGGATTTTGAGAATTGTTTTGTATGATTTCAAGAATAAAGTCAGTATTTCGATATGCAAATTTTTATATTTTGAAACATTACTCCAGAATTTCCAAAAACATTGCTTTTTTTCTGAGAATAAAATCAAAAAAATTTGAGGAGCAGGTCAATAATTCCAGAGATATTGTGGTAAATCTTAACTTTCTGAGAATAACTTGAAAGACAATATCTATCTATAAATGGAACAGTGTTTAACTTTTTATACCTGAAACCCAAGTGATTTCTGTTAATTATCGATTGGTATTTCTTAACATCACTGGTAGAGTCTGTGCACAAGAAGCAGTGTCCTTTTTAAAGACAACCATGGAAAACACTTCCCAGTGGGAAAGATAAGTAAGTGATTTTGGTCAGTGCAGATCTGGAGAAGTCTGAACACAACATGGCAGTCTGGTCAGCTTTATGTCAGTATTTAATGCTTACAACAATCTTCACATCTGCTAGGATTTTAGCAGATGTGTCTAAAGGCATGTGTATACAGCTTTTATGGAATGATCTGGTATAATAATACATGACTGTACAGTATGAAGATGTGCAAAACAGCTGTGTTCTCCAGCTGGTTGTGTATCAGAAACAGAATTACACTGATACGTAAAGGACATCAAAACCAAAAGCAAGTTCAGTTGACACATTGGTTTTTCTCAAACAGCTCTTAAGGCCTCTTCGAGCAGGTGTCCTGACTCACTGCTAGCAACACGCTTAATCAAGAAGACATTTATCATCTGCTTTTAGTAACGCGTGGTTGATGATGAACTGTAAGCGTTTCCACGGAAACTTACCTCTGCCATGCCAACCAACTCCAGCACCGAGCTGTGATCTCCCACTGATATCGCCCACTTAGCAGCAATCAGAAAGTTAACGAGCCAACCCTCATCAGCCTCCAAACACATGCACACCCAAGCATTCCAACACACTTCATACAGGCTTTAAAAACAGATGGATAGACGGATGAATAGATAGGTGCATGGATGGGTATTTGGAGGGATGATTGGATGAGGGCATTAATGGTTAAATGATGGATGAATTAATACATGGTCGAGTTGATGGGTGTATATATGGATGGGTGGTTGCCCTAAATAGATAAATAGATATTACATAATGAAAACGTGTGAATGCATAGATAGATGGATGCAGGGATGATAGAAGGATGATGAACACATGTATGATGTATGGATGGATGCTTAGATAGATGAATGTTGGGATGATAGATGTATAGACGGATTGATTGATTGCTTAATGAACACAGATGGTAGATAGGTGATGAACTAAGGGGTGGTATGTCGTGGATGCATTGATGGATGATAGGTCATGAGTAGATGAATGGCTGTATGGATAGATGTATGAATGCAGGCATGTTTAATAGATTATGGTAGGTGGATTGATTAATGAGCATTCAAATGAATTAATACATGTATTCGTAGGTAGATAGTTCGATGGATGGATTCTCCTTCTACTAACACTTTTTTTTATGAAATGATGGAAATACTGTAGACATGAGCTTGGTCAGTGTACTGCAGGACTAAATTTCTGGGTTCAGGGTGGCATCAGTATTTCTAGCTGTGACTGTACCTGACAGACAGTAATATACTGTAACGAGTCCCTGTAAATAGCCTGTGGTGCCCATGTCAGTGCCATGTCAGGGGTATAATGGTCTGTTTACTTTCTGTTGCTGAAACCAAAAGAAAAAAAATCATTTTGTGGTTATAAATATTTTATTACAGTGGTACAATTTGACTAATGATGCTTTAGAGTATTGTAGCTCGAGGGAGCCTGCATATGGATTTCTGGATGTGAACCATGAGTTCCTGAAGCCACTGACTTTTACACATGTCCTCAGTAGCTGAAGCACAAAGCTCTAATGAAAATTATTTTGACTTTTTTACTGAAACGCAATGTATTTCACATTAGTAACTGATTGGCTTAAATCAGCTTTTGCCCTATTATTATTATTATTTATTTGTTTATTTTCAGAGTAACAGAAATATTTAGTGAAAGCTATGCCATGTTGTTTCATAACATATCATATATGTTGTTGAAACTGTTAAAAAAAAAAAGATTAAGTAATGTCATAATTAACGTTACCAGTATTTTTTAATAAAAACAAGGCAAAGTCATGTCACTACCACATGTCACTACAATACAACTTAATGAAACACTGAGTCTAAATCTTAAACCTACACTGAACCTTAAACTTAACATGAGGAATCACCCTAACATTATACAGGTAATTTGAGCAGGACCATGCGTCCCAAGCTGGCAAATGTGTGTAGGCTTGGAGCTGAGTTGGCTACAACAAAACACTTTACTTACTGTGCTAGATTTGGTAGTGCTACTAGTGCAGTCACAGTACAGTGAGTCTCAGAGAGGCTATGTTTAGTCTGACACACTGACACTGTTCTGTAGCATTCTGACAGTTTTGATGAAAGCGATAATAAATGTTAATTTAAAGGAAATATTGTATTTTGACATTTTAGAAGTGGAGTATTTTTCTATGCTGCACCACTAATAATGTGAGTGTACTTAAATATTTGATCACTCGAAAATGATATTTTAGATCATTTTATCTGGTGAAATTATCTAGAATGTTTTCAATAGGCTATATTTAACTGAAATCTGCCAAAATTCTGTTAAATGTAGTAAGACATTACATGGGATAAATTTACTATCAACATACACGGGACTGATGTACACACTACAGCACATGAACAAATGCGGTGTGTGCAGTAAAGGTCAGTGTAATGGGAGGGGGATGTTTATGCAAATCTGTGCTTATCATTCCTCTTACAGGAACGCCTCCTAATGAGTCTGCTGCCCAGAAACGTTGCCATGGAGATGAAGGAGGACTTCCTTAAGCCCCCAGAAAGAATCTTCCACAAAATCTACATCCAGCGCCATGATAATGTCAGGTACAGAGATTGAGAGGGTGGGGGTGGTGATTCATTGCCTTTCTCTGGGGGTCTGAAAGCCTACTTACAATACCTCAATACTGCACTCACCTCTGGAATGGAGCTAATTGACAGTTCATTGAGTTTTTTGCACACTGGGCAATAGGTGTCAGTTATATTGCACTTAAATGGGAATTTGAACACTGAGTGAGTCAGCAGGAGTCAACAGCTCTCCACATTTATACGTACACACACACACACACACTCCTGAGCCTGGCACCCAGCCAGTGCATGCACAAGACCCAAAGCTATCGCTATCCGCTGAAGAGCTGCTCAATTAACTCTCACTGCCCACAAAAATACACTCAGAGAGAATGAGAAAGAGAGAGAAAGAGAGAAGTGAGGGTGTCACAGCATATAAAGCAAATAGGTATGGATATACAGCGCACAGGCATGAAAAATACACGCCCACACATACACACACACGTACACATCAGATACATTTTACCTTAACGAGTGATGTGTGACTTTGACTATGCTGTAGAGTGTTAGACAGTTGCTTAAAGAGAGTTACTTAAAAAAGGACTAATTAATGATACTAAATACTTCCCTCAATCTATAATGAGATGTCAAATTCTTTACATTCTAGTTTCAGTAAAGCTGCTAGGCGAAGAATGCCATTGTAAAAACTGCTAAATGACACTGAATTGAAATCTTCAAAGTCCAAAATAAACCCCAGCAGCCATTCAGTGATTAAATTAAAAAGGAAATAGCCAATCATCGTAAACATCATTTCAATGGCCTTTCATTAACCATGGCTTTGAAAAAGCCAGCAATAATGATTAAAATGATTAGTGGCCAATCTTTCTGAAAACCCAGTAACTAGCAAGTAGACATAATATCCTTTTCTTCAGGGGTCTTTATTAATCAATCTCATATTAGTGTGAACTGACAGGCTTTATACAGTATTTACAGCTCATTTCTATAATCAGTGTAGTGCTTTTTTTGTACTCACTGCTCTAACTCACAACCAGTTCACAACGTCAGCTGTTGTGGCACACACACAGACAAATAGTTTCAGATGAAATTTTAAATAACATTTTATCTTGTTACTCCAAAAATATGAGCTAGATCTCCACACAAGAACCCCCAGCAACTGTAGATTTCCTGATTTGGTCTCAAGGCTGACATAGAAAAAAATGACCTCTTGCCCCATGGGTGTAATCGGAGGTGTCCTTCCACTGACCGCTACTGCTGTACCCTTGATTTAAGCTTATGATTCCCTGCAATATGGCATGTCAAGGAGCAAAAAAATAAAAAATAAAAAAACCCTAGCACAGATTGCAGATGTTTAGTTCAAGGTGTCCTTCCTTCACTTACTTTACATTCATGAGTATCAGGTCACATGTTCTTACATAGAGGACGTTGAACATGTACTTTGAAAGCTGTGGAGGTTCATCCATCATATTAACTGGACACTGTGGATTGAGCAGTATGTCACCACATGTTATAAATTTGGATATCTGTAATATCGCATTGTTGTTATTGTTGTTATGTTGAAACTTCACATATTTTAAATGACTGATACAGAAAGTTCCTATATTAAAGGGGATACAGGGAGCTTGGTACATGGAGTATACCTCATTTTCCAAAAATCAAAGCCATTCTTCAGAGCTGACAGAAGGAAGTAGAAGACCTTGAGTGCGTAAAGGCATGCAGGCACAGAAGCAGGATACAAGTGCAAACTGAATTTATTAGAGAGGTCCATGGTGAGTTATAAGAACAAAATTATTAACAGACATCAGACTGAACTTGAAAACACAAGTTTGGACTTAAGCCCAATTTATACTTCTGCATCGACATGAACCCTACGCTTGAAGCGCACCTCTCCAGAAATGTACGCGTTGTGTGTGATTGATCAAAATTCGGACAGACATTGTTTATGCAGAACCGAGGTAGTACAGAAATACGAACTCCTCTCCTGCACACAGAGACGCAGACAGCAGCAGATTCATAGCAAGAGACTTCTGCAGACATGGTGTGGGCTTTAAGGATCGATAAAAATGTTGAACAAAGGAAAATACAGAGGTCATTCATTCATTCATTCATTCATTATCTGTAACCACTTATCCAGTTCAGGATTGAAGGGGTTCCAGAGCCTACCTGGAATCATTGGGCACAAGGCAGGAACACACCCTGGAGGGGGCACCAGTCCTTCACAGGGCAACACACACACATTCACTTACTTATTCACACCTACGGACACGCCTTGTATTAGTTACTTTCCTGGCACCTTGTGTAAACTAAACAGTGCCCTACTTGCTATATAATGCACTTTAAAGACGTAAATTCAACTACACCACTATATTGTGTGCTACATAGTGTAGAGGAAGATGTTTGAGATTCAGCCCTAGTGGTGTGGCGGTGTAATTGCAAAGCGACGCAGACACCAACACAGAAGTATAAACACTCACGACGGCGGCGTAGGGCTCTTGCGTAGCTTATGGCGTAGGCACTGCATCAAGTCAACGCAGAAGTGTAAATCGACCTTAACACCAGACTTGAAGGCTCCTAGGAACTAAGAGAACACATAGGGATCAGAAATAACACATCAGACATGACACAATCTGTTAGCAAATTGCAAGCCTAAGGAACAGGACAAGGACATTGCAGAGAACTGACCAGTCCCGGGGTGTACCACAGGACCATCGATGGGCAAATGAGAAACAATAGGACCAAGGAACCAAAAAACACACTATTATGTTTTGAAATGCTGATGTAAAATGTAAAATCTAAGCATTTTAAGAGAAATTTTACCTGTTTACATAATTTAGATAATCATAATCCTATAAATAGCAGTTCTAGCTGATATGTTCTATATGTACAGTGTGTAATAATCTATTAAAATATATTTTTTTGCACGTTTGCATAAAATTACTGTTTATATTTAAAATCAGTTTAGAGTATATGTTCATTTATTTTTACATAGAGAGTAATATTAAAAAGCATGTAGTTTGACCAGGGGTATGTCTGTTTTACTTATGTTTCAGAATATATAATCAGCATTGTTGTTTTCAGTTAAGAAAATAGATTATAGCTGCAGACTGTTTACGCTATGTCCAAAAGTTTATAGTGAGTGAGTTTATAACCTTCAAATATAAGCATTGTCACTAGGAGGGGTGGCTCTGGAGCAGCAGCACATGAGCCTAAGGTCATAATGTTCAGTGCCAAATGTGGACAAAGGGGTTTAGAACTTCAGTGCATTGATCTGTGGAACAGTGGAATGGTGTTCACTGCACTCTTAGTAAAACTGTAATGGTGCTCTTAAGGATATGTCTGCAAGTACATTTAGATAGAGAACATTCTGGTACCATTATACTCTATACTCTTCTTTTCAAACCTAGGCTTTTTATTTCTTAGTTTTTCTATTTTAAACATTTATAAACACTGAAAATGAAAATGCAGTGTACGCTTAGGGATTTTTTATATTTGAAAATGCGTTTACACTGTACCTTTTAGAGAACAAACGAACACCTGTACACTTTTTTTGATGGTGTGGAGTGAATGAACACCAGTGTGTTTGTGACCATCCAACATCAGTACCTGACCTCAATATTCTCATGGCTGATGCAATCAGATCCTCACAACATGTTCCAATGTCTAGTTTAAAGCCTTTACAGAAGAGTAGATGTTGTGGCCATATTACCTATACCAGGTGTCGGCAACCTTTACCACTCAAAGAGCCATTTGGACCCGTTTCACACAGTAAAGAAAACACTGCGAGCCACAAAATCCTTTTGAAATTTTATACGAAATAACACTGCGCATAACAGGTTTTTTTTTTTGCCTTTGTGCTATGTATAAACAAACTATACTGTGTTACATTTATGAAATTAATGAACGACTGCAGAAAAATGAAATAACATTTCTGCATGCAACAAAACATTTGTAACTCCGAAAAAAAAGACGTTGTGTTGACGGTTAAGTAAAATACTCAATGTCTATTTGAGTCCTTGTAGTAATGGGGGGGAAAAACGCCGAACTTAAATTATCCACTGGCAGTAAACAAGAATGCTGTCCTCTCTTCAAGAAACCGCACACTGGCGGGTGTTGCACATTGGAAGTTGTGACGTATTAAGAGCGACAAAATATTTTAAATATTAAAATATTTTAGATGTTACAAGATCCCCATAATCTTCATAGAATTACATTTTGAAAATGAACGAACCAAAATAAAATACATTTTAAATAAATACATAAATAAGTAATTATTTTCAAAAGCTGAGCCGCATCAGAGGGATCAAAGAGCCGCATGCTGCTCTGGAGCCGCGGGTTGCCGACCTCTGACCTATACCATGACTTTATGAAATGAGGGTAGACCTGCTTAGAGGGCAATTGGAATTATTACATTTGGGAATATTTTAATTAGTGAATTTTGTAATTGATTTATTTCTACAACAGGTAAAAACTATCTTCTGTTCCCCTTTGCTTTCAGTATCCTGTTTGCAGACATTGTTGGGTTCACTAGTTTGGCGTCTCAGTGTACAGCTCAGGAGTTGGTCAAACTGCTAAACGAGCTCTTTGGAAAATTTGATGAGCTTGCCACGGTAAGAGTCCATGCTAGTCTTTATGTGTGTATTTGTGTTTGTGTGTGAAAACGTAGGCACAGAGGAACAGTGCATGGCAGTACTCTTATCTGCAGGTACATGCAATGTTTTAATGTAATTACATGGGTTCTGACCATGATATCTACATATCAGTATCAAAATCTTTATCCCCAGCACTTCATACATTAACTCCATCACTTGAGCAGATGGTTCTTTATCTGTACTGTTATTATGTGCACAATGAGGTTCATACGGTGATTGTACATTTACTTTATGGGTTTTTAAGGTATAACTATTGTGCAAAGTGTATATACAGTACATTTGATAATGGAGACTGTATTCAGACATTTCTTTTTCATTTTATTTTATAATGAAACTTAATATTATCCCCTCTTTATCAGATTTATTTAAAAGTTTGTGTCCCCAAAATAATGTGTTAATGTGTTATGTACACATTAAAACTTTCATGGAAATTCAAATATTTTGACATAACCCAAGTCACAACATGACAAAATACTGAGAAAAGTGTAAACAGATACAATGAGGCAAATCACGCAAATAAACTGCTGTTGTTCTCAAAACAATGGCCTGGTCACCACAGAACCAAGTTTTTGATATGTTTATGTGGATTGTAAAACTCCCAGTTCCTGTTCAGAGTCACAGTGGGTCCCGAGCCTACCCAGAATCATTGGATATAAGGCAAGAGCTGATTCTGCCTGGGGCACCAGTCCCTTGCTGGCCTTTACACATTAACCAAGTGACTCACACTCACACCGGTCAACAACTTCCCATAGTCAGTCAACCTAGGCAAAGAGCAGCCACAGTAAATTTAAATGTAGCTGTTTAATAATGAAAAACTGGAATGTAAACACATAGCAGTCTTATGTCTTGTTTACTATTGTTTAGAATTGTATAAAACAAAAGTGTGGTATATATTATGGATTTTCATTAACATTATTGTTAATGCTGTTATTTATGCTCTGTCCATGGTGCTGAAACAGCTCAGTGCTGTCCAAGGTTTTATGTGCTTTTATACATCTATCAAACACAGTTTATTAGCAACACTTTTTGTTGTAATAATTTAAGCACATTTTGTGTCATTTTCTCAGCTACTCTATATAGTTCTTCTACAAATACTGAGTGTAGCCCACCTGTTACTCTGCATACTTTGAAAATTCACTTCTACCCTGATGGTCAGAATTAGTGGATCAGACACAGCCATGCTGCTGATGTTAATAAATACTTTAGTGATATATCCAGCCAACAGCTTTCTGTGGGCAGTGTCTGATGACCACTGATGAAGGGCTAGAGGATGATCAACTCAAACAGAACAGAAAGAGATGACCTTTTGTCTCTGACTTTACATCTAGGTGTCTCTAATAGAGTGAGCAGTGAGTGGACACAGTGTTTAAAAACTCCATCCACTGATCTGCTCATACCAATGCGACACCCACTAACAGATCACCACCAAGACAGTGTCACTGCAGCACTGAGAACCACCCACAACCCAGATTTTTGTAGTGCTTCTGTGGGGGTCTTGACCGTGCAAGAATAGGGTGAAAGGTGGCTAACAATACATGTAGAGCTGCAGATGTACAACATTTTGTAACTGCAGATTTTCAAAGTAGACCTATGGGCAACAAAGCAGATCATATTAACAGTGAATATAGATATAAGTAGATCATTTTAATATGTTAGCTGATCAGTATATATTTTAGTGTATACTGGTTCATTTAAGCAGATGAAATGTCAGCAGTCATGAGATAATACAGGAGATATATTCAGGGTAGTGTCTCATGTTGCTTAAATTAGCATCAGTGTCCTACTTTACTGAATGATAGCTTACCATTTTCCTAGATAGGTTTCTCCTTATTTTGCTTCTGTTGTTCTGCTGTACTCCTTCTCAGATTAAATTATTTCCCCTGTTCCTAGACCCCTTTTTTAATCATTACAAACTACACCCTCTGCTAAATACAGTTGTATGTCAAAATAGAAATTATTCCAAGTTTGAAACCCTGGCAGCAGCTGGGGAGTGTCTCTCAGTATGTATGTATGTATGTATGTACATATGTGTGTGTGTGTGTGTGTGGGTGTGTGTGTGTGAGAGAGAGAGAGAGAGAAAGAGAGGTGAGAGGTGACAAGGGGTTTCCCATGGTCTCTTTTTATACTAGGACGGCAGATGGTACCAAACACAGACACACACCGTTTCTGTGTTTCTGTGAGTTGTGTGGATATTACATATTATTTCATTCATTTTATCCCTTACTCTAACCCTAATCTTATTCTAACCTTATGTAATAATACTGTCTAAGAAAGACATTGCAGCTTAATGCAGACTAAAACTAACTCTGGAAGCTTTATTACAATACTGTCCCCAACACAGGTGATGGACGTTAATAATCAGGAGAATTAAACAGTCCAAACAGTTTTTGAAAAGGAGCTAAACTGTCACACAAGGTCAGGTGGGGGAAAGAAGGATTCTAGGAATTGAAGCCTGAATGGGCAAGTGAAGTGCAAGATACCGGCAAATGATGGTATGACACCTTGAAGCATGTCTCCACCATAAAATGTAATATGATATGATTTGGGTCCCCACAAGGAAGAGAGGTGCCCACAGAGTGAGTGTATAAGCTGGTTTTGGTCCCCACAATGTAATTTATAACTGGCACACACACACACATACATAATCCAGCTTTCTCTTTTGAAATGAATTTCCCCCTTTTCCATTTTTTGTGCTCTGATTCCCTCCGGCTGAAAGGCCAAATTATAAAACGTCCAAATTAATTTAATACACAAGTGCCCCGTGTTCTTTTCTTTTCTTTTCTTTTCTTTTCTTTTCTTTTCTTTTCTTTTCTTTTCTTTTCTTTTCTCTTCTCTTCTTGGTTGCTATTGGTTGAGTCTATAGGTCTCTATGGCTGTGTTCACGTTACCAGGTTGAAGTGACCCAAATCTGATTTTTTTTGCCATGATATAATACAAATCTGATTTTTTTTAGGGCTGTGTGGACATGTCAAATGTAGTCAGATTTGAGTCACTTTCATATGTGCCCCTAGATCTGGTACGTATAAGATTTGTTGGCATGTGACACAAATGTGAACAGTCAGATCAGATTTTGCGCATCTTTTTTCCTGTTAGTGCTGTCGTCATCAGCAAGCAGTGGCAGTGATGTGCAGGATGTGTCTCAAATGGCTCTTTGCTTCCTACATAGTGCACAGTGCAGGTGATGAATTTATGGCTTCTGCACCAAAATAATGCTCTGAATGTTAGAAAAGGAGCCATGCAGGTGATGAGTGATATAAATGGGTTTGTGTTAGACATATTGCACAGTGTGTGGCTGTAGAAGCCGTCATTTAAGAACCTATATCATGCACAACACAGGGCTTAGGGGTCCATTTGCAAGGGAACTGTATAAATCTATCAATGTGAGCATGCTGTTTCAGAGACAGAGTTTCAGAATTCACATTACAGACAGATACAGGTCCATTATATTTCTGAATGTGGACCATAAAGATTGCCACTTGTGATCTGACCAAAAAATCTGAATTGATGCATAAAGCTTTTAATGTGAACACAGTCTTATACTAAAACAAAGAAAAGTAGTTACATTTGTGGATGTAAATATATGATTCATACAGTTTGATTAAAGTTTCTTAAGCTTGATGGCACTCAAATGGATTTATGGATGATTCGTACTTTTCACTGATTCTGAAGATAGATAGATAGATAGATAGATAGATAGATAGACAGACATAGATATTTGCCTTTTGTTTAATTAATGCCATTATCAAACATGTTTTGATATTTTGCTCTTTCTGAGCCTGTGTCTTTAAACTTCTCTCTCTCTCTTTCTGGCATTCTAAGGCATGAGTGGGAGGAATTCTACTTCAATAGTTTATCTTAGCATTGTACAAATTCTCTCTCTCTCTCTCTCTATCTCTCTCTCTCTCTCTCTCTCTCTCTCTCTCTCTCATTCTATTCACTAGGTTTTTTGGCCTATCCTCTGAGCAATGGGATATCCCTTACTCTAGTGCAGCATTTTCTATTGATGTGCAAAATACAACACGCACATATAACACATGCACACAGGCACGCATGCAGAGACACACACTCACACACAGACACACACACACACACACACACACACACACACATATGTCCACATGCTCTCATACAGTAACCAAATCCATTTCAGTCTGAGCAGTATTTTTAATAATGTAATTGATTTCAGTGGAAAATAAATATTGATATAACAGACAAACTGGGGACATTCTGTCATTCTGATGCATTTATTATAGAAGCATTTTCTTTTATTATTTCCCTGTATGTATGTGTGTGTTTTTTTTATGTGTGTGTGTGTGTGTGTGTATGTGTGCGATTGACAGGAGAACCACTGTAGAAGGATAAAAATCCTGGGGGACTGTTATTACTGTGTGTCAGGTTTGACCCAACCCAAAGCTGACCATGCGCACTGCTGCGTGGAGATGGGACTGGACATGATCGACACCATCACGTGAGTGTGTGTCCATTTCTGCCACAAACATGACTATTACATAACAGACATGGTCGTAGTCCCCAGACCCAGACAAATTTGTGGCTGCATCTGCGGTCACTGGCTTGCATCAAAGGCGTGTAGTGGAGATATACGAAACAAGCTGCAAGTTTTGCTATGTTTCAAACATAAAGAGACAGAGCAAACTGGGGAAAAACCTTCTTTAAAAAGTATTTTAGTGTCTAGTTTCCAAGATTTCATTAGGTTCTTCACATAAAGGCTTTGACCTTTAGAACTAGGCATCCAAGCCAGGAATAAATAAGGGACACTTGTTTTTGGAGTGTAGATTTTTCAAAGTGAACGGTTGTTGAAGTGCAAGTTTACTGCCTTTTCTAGAACAGAAGACAAATACTATTGTAAAGCTAGTTGTGGTTTGGATTTGTAGGGAATGTATCATCCACTAACTCAGTCCCAGTATATTAAATGATGCTGCCAAGTGGGAAATGGGTTGTGGTCTGGCACATGCTTCTTGCAAAAGATGTGAGCAGTCAACCACCACACACTTGAAGGAGAGTGCTAATTGCCAGTTCTGTTACATCATCTTAGCGATGCCTGTGTTGGCTAGCATTATATTAACTGGGAGAGAGGCTGGGCCATGCCATTGTTTACATTTAAAACCTCAGTAAAGCATGAGTTACAAATTGCATTTTGCCTCTGAGGTGTCCTTGCAGAAAACTGCAGTGAATAATGTGCACTAAAATCTCTTGACAAATGATCTTTGTATGAAAAGCAATTAAACTGCAGACTTGCGACTGTATCAGGGATTAGAAGAGTTTATTTGATCCATTAGATGAACTTTCAGTCGTTAAGAAACATGGTAATGAGACAGATCCTTGAAGTGTGCTATATTAGGAATGTGAGATAACTCTTTACTGGAAAATGTGGTCGCTGGAGCAGCGGAAGGTTTCAGCAATTACTAACTTCAAAGAGAAATGATTTTATATGTGCTTCTGTTGTAGCCTAATTGATGAAGGACTGCATGTATTGTTCAGTTGTGCTGAAACTCAGCCACAGACAGCATGCTCAGTGTCTTGTGGGTGTATGAGTGAGCGCTTCACTGAGATGCCAAGTCAGATAACATCTTCCAAATGACCATAAGCTTCAAACAGTCACTCAGATTTGACTTTTTCTTTTCTTTATTAGAATTTAGTCTAGGCTCTTGAGTGGTAAAGAGGTCTAAGCATTGTCCTCGTCACCTGGAAAGTGCTGGTTTGATCCCTGGTGATGCCTCATCCATCATCCGTCACGTCAAAAATGTGTATTTATGATGAAAAGGAGCACCCCATATGTTCTACCCCATATACGTCCTACATTATGTTCATTTATTCATTATCTGTAACCGCTTACATCATGTTTCATAGCTATTTTATGATTAGTATGTATTACAGAAACAGTGTTGTGTGCTATTGTGAGAGAATGTTATTGTTAGGGTCTTGCTGTATAGGCATCAGAAATCCACATATAAATCCACCAATGTTGAGTTATAACAATCTTTTATTCATAAGTACAAATTCATATTGAGAACTGACTGCCTTTCCCAACAAACCTGGTGCTCATTAGCATTTTTCTTATGTTCATTTATATTCCTGTGTTAATGTATGACTTAAAGGGATTATGATTTATTTTGTAGTAACTACTATGAAACTAATATGAAAATTATGCAGTTGTGAATGGAAAAATGGATGACTGGAGGTGTTCAATAGACTAAGTAGCACCTCTCTCAAAGGATTAATCAATCTTTTTCATTTTCATGTACATATGAATAGTCTCAGTGACTTTGCATCTTGTGAAAAACTATGTGTGTGAGTGTGTGTGTGTGTGTGTGTGTGTGTGTGTGTGTGGATCAGTCTCATTTGCAACAACGCTGGATTGAGTTGCATTTACAAGGCAAATTAGCATGTTTACCTTCGGCGGATGTTATGCTCAGACATTCTGGACTTGATGAACAGCTCTTTAGTTTTGTAGTTAAGGCACACCTCCAAGTGTTACCTACAAAGTATAATTTGTCTCTTTGGTATCTGTTACAGCATGAACCATACTGCTTACTGCACGGTAATCAAGAGGCTGAGTCTGTAGCAAACATTTTGAATGGCTGTCCAACACCTAAAGGACTTTGAATTTTTAGACCTGATCGAATTGTAAACTTAATAAGTAAGGAGTTTGTATCTATGTATTATTCACAAAAATCGAAATTCATGTGAATGGAACTGTCAACGTAGAGTGGTTTTTGAGTTTGAGCCAGGAGGATTCACAAGTTGATTTTAGCCAGTGTCTGAATACTCCTGATATTGTTCTGATTAATGAAGGTAGGAAGAGTGTGATGATTGTGGAAGTGGGGTGTTCTTATGAGGAATATATGGAGTTGTGCTCTCCACTTCTAAAGTTGTAAAGTATCAGCCGCAGATGGAGATTCTTAATGCAAGTGGCCATTCACGTAAAGTGTTTGTCTTGGTGTTTGGAAGTCTAGGGCATGTGCACAGGTTGTGTGTGTGTGGCCTACTGATTGTAGGACTGGGAAAGAGGAAGGCAAAGCAGATAGTGAAGTACTGTTCTGTCTCTGCAGTTAAAGGGGGCCTGTTTATCAGGAGAAGACACTGTCACCTGTATCCATGAAAAAAGCATACTGTGAATTTAACCATGAACTGTGTAATGACTCTGAACCATTATTTGTGTTTTATTTAAAGTACTGAACTGTGTGTATGAATGAAGGTAACATGACAGCTCAGTCAGTAGTCATTTTGTCCTCTAGTCTATTAGATGGCTCTGGTGGCTCTCTTATCACCTCTCACAGGTACACACACACACACACACACACACACAGTATCTTTCACCAACTGTCTTACCAACACACACATACACACTCAGCCATGGTGTATAGACAGAGAAAGAAATGCAGGATAGATTGGGTCCCCCACATGAGTCAGGCCATTTTTTTAGGTTTAGTACAAAATCTCTGACACATCCAGGCACTTGGTGTCAGTATAATGGCACATCGCTGTTATAATGTAACATGAACAGACATGAACCTGTGTGTTTTTATGTGCATTTGTGTGTGTGTGTGTGTGTGTGTGTGTGTGTGTATTAACAGGTCAGTTGCTGAGGCTACTGAAGTGGATCTGAACATGCGTGTGGGTTTACACACTGGCCGTGTGCTGTGTGGGGTTCTGGGGCTGAGGAAGTGGCAGTATGACGTATGGTCAAACGACGTCACCTTGGCCAACATGATGGAGGCAGGAGGACTTCCTGGGTCAGTTTTAGCATTGGCACACAGATGTTTTAGCTTGAAAACAAAGTCAGCTCTGACAGAAAAGCCTGGACCTGGCCACTCACAAATGATAAATCAATATGAATCAAACAAATCCGAATTACAAATTAAATCCGTTTTACTTTTTCACAATGTGTTAAATCCAGGAAATACATATGATCAGTGAAATAATTTGTGGGGAAATTCCACATTTAGTTTGTTCCATGTAAAGTGTCTTAACTTATTTTCACATTAACTATTATATATAATCTATTGTAAAATACTGTAATTAAAATGTGGTATGCAAATGTTAATAGACTGCCAAGTCACTGCTAAGAGTTTTGTATGAGGATCTGCAGAAAGTTGCAGCAGTATAAGCTTTTGTCCTACCTTTGGAAATAAATGGTGTGAAACTCAGTGATGCATCAGCCATCCAAGGCCAGAAAGCCACTCTGGGTGGGTAAAATGTCCATACTTCTCCTCCCATCAATTAGAATCTGGCTAACCAGCATGGACATCTGTTAGCTAGCATAACAGATTTGGGCAGATGGAATCTTCTCCAAGTGTGATATGATGTCAAGTGGCATTTTGTTAGCAGCAGTTCAAGAACAATCCCATGCCTGGCTTCACATTTCTAGGAGGAAGAATGGGCTTATCTCACCCTCCCGGCTTGACAGCACTGTGGGAGTGTTAACTAGCTTACCTGTGGAATCAACAATGAATAAATTGGGTTGAGGGCTGGGTTAAAAAATATTCCAGTATGAATAATATACGAATGACACTCCCTGGCATTGACTTTATTCGTAGGGAGGTAGAGTGGTCTATTGAACAGAACTTGAGTTAAGCTAAAGTGTTCTGTGTGTCCTCTGCAGTAAGGTACATATAACCAGGGCAACCCTGGAATGTCTGAATGGAGATTATGAGGTGGAGCCGGGCTATGGCCATGAGAGACACGCCTTCCTCAGCAAGCATGCCATTGAGACTTTTTTTATTGTGCCCTCACACCGACGCAAGGTAATACAGTTACATACACACTGACATTTTCACTAGAGCCAGAAACATTTATACGTACATAAATTGAAAATACTACACCGTGTATTTTTTGTAAATGTTACCTTAATATTTACCTTAATGATTAGCAATCATGGTATCACAAAAATACTTCAATAGGAAAACACAGCTCCTACCAATCATGAAGGGGCCTAATAAGCTAGGGTAACTCATGTGAAACCAGTACACAAACCTTCACACTCTTTATGCACCATTAAGTATGCTTTAATAAGGGAATTGGGATATTAAGCTTATGTAAGATGTATTTATCTGCCAGTGGTGATACAAGTGCAGATACATTAGTACTCCTGTGTCAACATTTAATAAAGTTAATAAGCTGGGTGATTTTTGAATTAGTCTGTAGTGCTATTTCTGTTGTGTTACAACAGCAGCTGAATATGTGCAGGCATTTGCACATAACATACCACAACATACAATACATACAATAAATTACATACAATACATCAAATGCAATACATTATCTGGTAACACTTTATATGAAGGTTATCTAGCACATTCATAATATCATACATAAATGCTTCATAACCTATTCATCAATGATTAAATCAACATTCATAAAGTAAACATGTTTTACATATATTACATATATTGATATCAGTATTTCGTTTAATTGTGAGACACGTTTTCATAATAAAAGTCCTCGTTTTTATTTTGAAACTCTACGTAATTTATAGAGAATCTCTTCATTTCTGGACAGCCAAAAAAAAAAAAAAAAAAATCACCTGGCTTTACCTGGCTTTACCTGACTTTACCCCTTAGGCCAGAATGTGATTTGTCACATAGGTATTTTGTAGACTCTCAACTATTTTTACTGATATATTTTTTTTCCTAAGCATTTTTGCTTACTCACTGACTGACTCCTAATGTAGAAATGTGCAGAGAGTAAGAACTGTTAGTTCAGCCGTACTTCACAGAGAGATCTTAAGGTGGTGCTACTACACCGTCTGTTGTTAGAAAAATTAGTTCGCAGCTGGACTCAAAGAACAGTAAGTTCTTCAGCGCAAGCCGTGGCAAATTAATAGGAAATAAGGCAGAAACATGCTCCATTTGTGTATTTTAGTGGCTGAGTTGGCCAGAGCCTAGGCTCAGCGTTGGTTAGTTCACAAGCTCAGCAGGATGTCTCAGAACTCGGCAACATTAACACATATATTATATCTCACAGAGACAGAAGGACTGCTGAATTTGTCTTATTTCCCGTGAGTGTATGTCTTTGTGGTGGGGAGACATTTTTGGGCATTAGTGTGTGTATAAAACTCCATATAGCTGCGCACAGCCACATTAAATGTAACGTGTTTTACTCTGACCTGTTACATTCAATAAATAAGTAACTGTAATTCTTAAAATCCACAAAACATTCTTGGTCTTTATTGTTCTTTGGTGGTAGATTATCTAGAATTTATCTTTAAATAAAATGAACAAGAAAAACACAGATGCCTGTGTTATATATCATGAACAAAATGTGTGCTCCTTTTATTCATTTCTACATTTAGTACTTGCCCTCCATATTTTATGTACAACACACTCACATAATAAAAACCACATGTAAACAAAGAAATACCTCTGTGACAATCGCTATATGGCTAATGGGGGTCTGGCAAAACTAGGCTTGCCTAGTTTCTCTTTGTTTTTAGTGACGTTTTTCTCAGTTATGGTATTTTAGAAGGCACAAGATTTTTTTTATTTGCATTACTTCAAAGTATAATCAATTTACAGCTGCCATTCATCCAGTGATAAAAGTTAACGATTTGACATTAAAATTTAATTTGTTTCTCTTAATGTCAATAACTGTAGCCAAGGAACATGTCTAACAAGCTAATGCTAGCTTACACTAATATTTATATTAATATTCATTCATTCATTCATTCATTCGTTCATTGTCTGTAACTGCTTATCCAGTTCTGGGTCGTGGTGGGTCCATTCCAGTGCAATGTTCCCAGCAACCAAAATAGAACATTATGGGAACATTGTAAGAAGATAATTTTGCAACGTTCTAGTAATATTGTAAATGGTGTAAATAAGGTTTAGGTAGCGTTTTTTTTTTTTTTTTTTTTACTTGAAAAAAGTAAAAAAGATTCACGTTTGAGGGAACATTCCAGTGCATCGTTCCCACAACCAAAAAGGAACATTAGGGGAACATTCTGAGAATATAATTTTGCTAGCTGGGAATCTTATTGGGCTTAAATGTGCATGACTTGTGAATCACAGCAGGAGAGTGTGGATTGATATGTAAAGCGAACTTGTCCCAAATGCAAGTTCCACTTAAAGATCCACATAATATGCATTTCAGTCAGGTTAATGAGGCTTCTATCACTTTTTAGGTAAAGGCAAACCAAAACAAGATTATTTATAAATAACATTTTTTTTATCAGCACCCTGAGTAAGTAAAGTCAAAGTGTTATGTATCACTGGATAAATGGCAGCTGTAACTCAGTTATGAAAAAGAGGATTAGGTAAGTAATAGCTCATGAATGAATGCTAATGTACGCATTCATGAATGTGAATTATGAATGTTATGTAGACATCCTTCATAATACAATGTTACACTTCATGAGGCACATGCATTTGGAGAAGGACCATAAAGACAATGGGGGAGATTTTTTTTTGAAAAGCATGTTGTTATAGCAATAGCAGCAGATATATTGACATAATGGAGGCACAAACCCTCTCATTATACCGTGGTGTGGCTGCAGTATCAATGACTCAGTTTTCCTGGCCAGAGTAGATTATCACCAGAGCAAATTAGTTGCACAAAATAAACATTTATTAATAAAATTATCTCTCCATCACGGAGATATTTTTGTTTTTTGGTTCAAGCTTCCATTATTTTACAACTGCTAAAACCCTGTGCTTTAGCAGTTAGCAGTTAACTACAGTATATTCACGCACACACACACACACACACACACACATATATATATATATATATAAAATCAGACATTAGTCTCAAATGTAGTGGAAATATATTATTTAAAGGCTTGATTTGTTCCCACAATTTAACAATCCGTTTCCTCAGTCTAAAAATCTGTTCCCTTAATTTAATAATTTGTTATCTTGATTAGAGCTGTGCCATATCATATTGTTTGCCATAATACCGACATATTTCTTAAAACAATAAAAATCAGTGACAATCATGATGTTCTGATTTCTTTGCATAATGACACAGCAAATATTCTGTATTTGTTTTGTTATTTACTGTTTTTGTTTTGTTATTTAAGGTTACTTTTTGTATAATTGTTTTTCTTTTGCTGTTTATATGCAAAGATTTTTATGCTACATTATTTTATACAAAATAAGAATCTTGGTTATTTACTGTTGCGTACAAAATAAGCCATGTTTACTGATTTCTTTTGTCATTACTTTATATTTGCTTTTATTATTTAAATATTATTAAAAATTTTAATAAATAAAACAATTTAATGCAATTAGTATATATTAAATATATTTAATTGAATATGATTAATATTAATATAACATTTATTTTGCTGCATTAGTGTGTTCTTGAAATTAATAAAAGTCTTTTTAAGTGCTTTGTTCATATCTCCAGGTATTTCGTTATCGCCAAAACACCCAGAAATATTATGATATTATTTTAGGGCCATATTGCCCACCCCTACTCTTGATTAAACAATTCAATCCCTCAATTTTTTAATCCATTCCTTCAAATTAAAAATTCTTTCTATCAATTTAATAATCATTTTCCAGGCAGACACCACAGTGGCTACAATTTAGGATACTGGTTTGATCATCCATTCATTCCTTATTTACATGTTATGACCACATATTATAGAAAAAACATTACTTTTTTCTAGGTTGTATGTAGCAAAGCATGTGCTGCGAAGTAAAGGTAATATAATTCTTGTTTAGTGTTCATTTAAAATTAACAGCCTGTTTATCAATTAAATTAAAGTTATAGCAAATTGCCATGCAGTGGGATGGAAACAAGAGGCAGCTGCCACTTTTTTCACAAGCACTTTTAATAACCTGTTTTATATTAGCCTGTCACACTCTCCTCCCCACTACACTTGGCACTAGCTTTATTATTTCACAAGAAAATTACATTTATTGTGAAGTTTGTGGCCTGTAGGAGGTTCCAGGCCAAAACGTTTAAGTTGAAGCAATTTTTAAAATTTTGGTACGTACTATAATTGATCCTGCTGTCTAATAACCCATTTGCATGTAAGATATGTTGAAGGGATTACAAAAACAAAACAATGTATTGTTTAATAGCCAAAACCCAAAGTGTGTAGAGATTAATAATTTTTTTTTAATTCTTCTGTGTGTGTACTGCATATCATTCCCAGTAAATACACTGAATTTGGGGCACCACTATGCTATGTCAGGGTATTTAAAAAGTGAAGGGAATGGATTATTAAACTTAGGGAAATAATAATTAAATTGAGACAACTGATTATTAAATTAAGGGAACAAACTCATTCATTGTCTGTAACTTCTTATCCAGTTCAGGGTCGCGGTGAGTCCGGAGCCTACCCGGAGTCATTGGGCACAAGGCAGGAACACTTCCAGTCCTTCACAGGGTGGCACACACTCACACATTCACTCACACCTATGGACACTGGAGTCACCAATCCACCTACCAACATGTGTTTTTGGATCGTGGGAGGAAACCGGAGCCCCCGGAGGAAACCCATGCGGACACAGGGAGAACACACTCCTCACAGACAGTAACCCTGAGCAGGGCATGAACCTACAACCTCCAGGGCCCTGGAGCTGTGTGACTGCGACACTACCTGCTGCACCACCGTGCCACCCAGGGAACAAATTAATTCTCAAAATATTTTTTCATCTTTAGTCTTTAGGGGCTCCATACAAATGCATTGGCTGCAAATTTTGCAGTCACATTACAATAAACCACCGTGCTCCTTCACATGTAGATACATTTGTTCCTGAATATATAAGTATATATATATTTCTTTATATAAGTGATATTAAAGAGGTAATGGTAATTGTACATAGTTTGGTGCATATATCACAGTTCCATGAAATGCCACTTGAGATAAATTTAAGCAATACTAAGCATATCAAGAATCTCCTGTTTTTGTTTGCTCATCGCGTTTCCACCTTTGCATCTTTGTCAGTGGTCTGTTTGAAATGCGAAACAAATTAATGGTGTACGTTTATCAAAGCCATCATTTGCATGTGGGCTCAGACAACCACATCTACATTCTCGCAAACACACACACACACAGGCACCCATGCACTCACTCACTCATGCTCCTGTGCTGCCATTCACTTTGACCTCAATCTGCAGTTCCTGGAAATGGAGTCATTCAGATAAGCCTGTCTTTATATCCTGGTTTATTTTTATACGCTTTATTCCTTTTTTTCCCTCTTCCCCGGCTTATGGTTCTTTTTTTAGACATTAGTAGTTTTAACAAGTGCTGATACTGTCTGTACATTTCCTATTTTTATACTGTTCATAAAAAAGATCTCTCTCTTTCCCCACCACATTTTGTAGATATTCCCGGGCTTGATTCTGTCGGATATTAAGCCAGCTAAGAAGATGAAGTTTAAGACGGTCTGCTATCTGCTAGTGCAGCTCATGCACTGTCGGAAGATGTTCAAAGCTGAGATTCCCTTCTCCAACGTCATGACCTGTGAGGACGATGATAAGGTGTGTGTGTGTGTGTTGTGTGTGTATGATTATATGCTTCTATATGCACATTTGTTTACGATTGTGAGATGGTTATTTGGATTGATTTAAAGCTTTGGAGGATTTTGTCTCAGCACACATGACATGCACATACGTAAGTATACACACACACACACACACACACTGCTTTAATCTGCTCTGCTCCCTGACATTGCTCTTGAAGTTGAGTGGATGATTGCAGACTCTTAGCTGAGAAAGTGCTACAGAAATCATGGACCAATCAGATTTAGTGTGTGTGTGTGTGTGTGTGTGTGTGTGTCTGTGTCTGTGTGTCAGTATGTTTTAATTTTAACACACACAACTTCACAGAATGTTAACAGATAAAAGGTAACAGAATTGGCAGTTTTGCTTTTGTCTATAGAAAAAATTATTATATTACTTTAAATGTCTTTAAAGGTAAATAAATATACTGTGCACACTGTTTGATTTTATATTTTTTAACTGGGTTCACAATTTTATATTTATATGTTAGTGTGAACACCATGTTTGTTGTTGTAATAACATTAGAGCTGGGCTGCAGGAGGACAGATGGAGTGAGTTGTTTGTTGTGCAGAACAATGTACACAAAAGAGGTACTGGGGATGAAATAAAATCACCTAACAGAAAAATGTCTGCCTGACAAATAAGACCTAAATTACTCCAGAGCAGTACCTTTAATGCCTACACAATACTTCAAATGAGAGATAAGTATGCTATTATCTATGGTGTCATTAGCAGCTGTGGGATCTAAAAGCATAAGAATGGCAGAATCTACTGAACTAATAGCTAGTAAAATATCATTAAAAACCCTTAAAAGCACAGTTTCTGTGCTATGGAGGGCTTTAAAACCAGACTGGAATACCTCAAAAAAACTAATTTCTGTCTAAAAACATTGCAGTTGTGTCAATGCTACTTTCACCAATTTTTTGTAAAGAAGTAGAAGCTTAGAAATTGGTCTAAAATTAGACAGTACAGAGAGGTCTAGATTAGGTTTTTTAATCAATGGTTGCACTAGTGCATTTCAATTTGGTTGGTATGATTGCTGAGGCAAGACCACTATTCAAAATGACTTTGAATGCTTGGTCCAATCGGGGTGGCGGGTGGGGTGAGGTTTGAAGCGGTGACGGGAAGGACATCAGTAGGACAGGCTCAATGTTTCAAATCACCAGCAATTTAATTTGAGAGAGAGAGAGAGACTCAAACTGGTTAAAAACAGCAGAGCAGGTGACTTTAATAGATGGATCGTAAAGTAGTGGTGTGATGGAAGATCTTACATTAGGACCTCTGTCTACAAAAAAGTGTAAAACTTCTCACAGGTGTCAGAGGACACATCACAAAAGACAGATGGTAAGAACAGCATTTATGTTATTAAAAAGAACATGAGATCATTATTAAAAACTATAGTAGAATAACAAATGTTTTGGT
The DNA here is from genome assembly GCF_029633855.1 of Hoplias malabaricus. Taxonomy (NCBI): domain Eukaryota; kingdom Metazoa; phylum Chordata; class Actinopteri; order Characiformes; family Erythrinidae; genus Hoplias; species Hoplias malabaricus. The sequence continues at coordinate 21,641,550 of NC_089806.1, read as the reverse complement.
CAGTCTTGGCCATTTTCTGATATCAAAAGACACCTGCAACTTTTTTTTCACCTTGCGTTCAGCCAATGTTCAGCTTGGGGTTTGGAATGCACAATTTTAACAGGAGTGACTGTCTAGAGCATTTTGGAAGGAGGAATACAACCTTGAACTGAGCCACATTTGAGGGGTTAAAAATACATGAAGCTCACGGTTTATAAAAGAGGGAAGAAAAATACATTTTAATTAATTCAGGCATATGATCAGAAAAAACAGCATCACAAACCTGGATGTTAAAAACAGGATCTAGTGTTTGCCCATGCTCTTGCTTAGGATAAGTCACAGACTGTCTTTGTTTGTGTACTTCTTATATATAATATATAATGTGTGTGTGTGTGTGTGTGTGTGTGTGTGTGTGTGTTTGTGTTTGTATCTGTCTGTGTAAATTTAGAGCATTATTTAGGTGTTGTGTTCTGTGTGTAATTAATCTTAGGTTACTCTATTGAGGGCATCTATCTGAGTGTTGGTGTGTGAACATGTTCCTGTCTTGATTATCTCAATACAATAGCTCAGGACACAGAGCGCTGTAATGAATACTGAGACATATTTGGAAGAGGCCTCAGTGTTGCAGTTAAGTGGCAGCTGCCTTTTAGGAGGATTAAAGTGCATCCACTCATCATTATACTTTGATCCTAAGGTGACAATCAATCATTATTGATTTGGGAATTACATAATCAATTACAATAGTACTCAGAGCCCTCATTAGTGTCTGAAAGGACTGCCTATTTACATTTTAGGGCACTACTGAATGTGTTGCCATTTTTTCCGAGTGTCAGAATTGTAATGTATAATTTGAGCGTGCTTTTGGTGGCAATGCAGTCTCCCACAATGCACGCATAATTTATAGTAAACATCATAGATCACTATACAGCTGAGTGTGGACCAGGATGCATTGCCAGTTTCGTTGTTACTAAGCAACGCTCAGTGGAAGTGTGTGAATTTACTTATGATTCTAGCACTATTTATTGAACTAAATAGTGCTTCACTATGTATAGTACAATACCAATGAGGGAGTAGGGACTTGTTTCATTCACAGCCAATTATTTGTCCAAACTCAAGTGCCTGGGGTTTTTTTAAATGTAAAAATCCCCAAAACCTTTATATATTGATTTATTTTCAAAATTGTTGTCCAGGAACACACCCTGGAGGGGCGCCAGTCCTTCACAGGGCAACACACACATTCACTCACACACTCACATCTAAAGACACTTTTTTTGAGTCGCCAATCTACTAACTAACCTACTAATGTGTGGTTTTGGACCGTGTGAGGAAATCGGAGCACCCAGAGGAAACCCACGCAGACACGGGGAGAACACACCAAACTCCAAAAAGCACACTTGCTGTCATTAACTCATACAAAAATAGACAATAAAACATCAGTTGTACCCCGTGCAAGAATAATACTATATCATTAAAATGTTTTTTTTTTCATGATTTATTTAAAAAAATAACAGAAACTGTGCACTCAGTTTCTGTTTAAAAAAAATAAAAATAAAAAATCTATGTTTAAATTAGGCCTCTGTTGAGGATGTTAGAAACTTTCAAAATAAATAAAGCCTGTAGTCTGACCAATGATGACCATTCCAATCCTTGGTATAGGACTGCAGAGCCTGCAATTACTTTAGTTGATTTACTTTACATATTATAAACAAATCTGAATTCAGATTTAAATTATAATTATGTGAAGGAGGTTTACACTCTTACTGACTGTGGCATATCTCTCTTTCTAGAGGAGAGCTCTACGCACTGCATCAGAGAAACTGCGCAGCCGCACCTCCTTCTCAGCAGGAGCACTGCACAACTCCCCCGGGACTCGGGTCAACCGCTACATTGGGCGACTAATCGAAGCCCGGCAAACGGAGTCAGAGACAGCAGACCTCAATTACATCACTCTGACCTACCGAAGCAGAGAGAGAGAGAGGAGGGTGAGTGCACCCTCTACACACAAACACACACACGTTTGTGTCCATATGTGTCCTTGGGTTTGAGAAAGGTGCTATATAAATTGAATTTATTATTATTAATATTATTATTATTATTATTATTATTATTATTATATGTTATGGGAACATTAAATTGTCTTATATTCCTATAAGAATGGACCAATAGAAATACTTCAGAATAACTTGGATCTAAATCTCATCAGTGATGTGACACATTATGTTAGCTAATGTTGAATTGGCTGGTCTTGCTTAACAGTGTGGGAAAGGGAGAGCCATCACAACACACACTCACAGAGTTGAGTGGCCAAATTTCCTCTTTTGGACTCCAGGTCACAGATGGCAAAGTCATCATCAGGGATAAAGTTCTCCTTATGACAGGGCCATCGCATAGAAACTTCTTAACATCTCTCAACCCTTTAAACTCCAGATATATTATTCTATCATTAATCATAAACTTCCTTTTCACATCCCCATTAATATTTGCTATCAACTAAGAAGTACTCTGTAATTATAATGCAACTAAAAATAGTGATGTCTGTTTTAGTACGTCTCCACCGCAGTTTCATTTATAAATATTAAGCCAGAGGATTGATATCACTATTTGTTCAATAATGATTTAGAGGTATGAAAATAAGCATTCACATCTTGGTTTCAAAATGAGTAGCTCTCATATCAGCAGTTTACAGTTAACATGGCCATAACCAGGTCCAGGATTTTCAAAACCCAGTGTGGACTGTAACAATGAAACTTTTACATCTGACCACAACATACAGAAAGTGCTGGATTTCCACACTACTGTAAAAGTGACAAACAAAAATTGGGTTACAGAGAATAAAATGATGTTTTATAACACAAAATGTTTTTCACTAATTAATGGATGATTTGGAGCACAAATTTACTCAATGAAAAGGTCATATTTAAACAAAATGATGAGGTTTACTGAGTAGGGGATCTTACACACAAGCTAATTTTCACAACTATTTTCATGTACCTACGCAAAGAGAAACATCCGCATTACATTGAGAGCATGCAAATAAAAAGAGGGAATACAGAAAACATAGAAATGGGGGAAAAAAAGATTTCAGCAGGCTCAAAAACCCCCACACACACACTCACACACACGCACACACACACTGCTTCCTCCACATTGTTCTCTTGTGCTTCGTGACTCCCTGTCTCATCTCACTTTCATCCACATCTCACCCCCACACCCCCCCCCTCTCCCCCTCTCCCTATCCTTCACACTTCCCTGCTGACATAAGGGATCCACCCACCCACCTTAACAGAACGGGGGTGACAGTAACGCGCGTCTGAAAAGCGTGCCCACACGCACACACACACACATGCTCTTTTTCTCTGGCAGTAGGAAGCTGTGGTTCTCTCCAGCCTCAGTGGCAGTATAATGCCATTTTGTGTGTGATGCGGACTCTAGCTTTCAGCACTAACGATGAGAATGCGTCAGTCTGTGGGATGCTGGTGGGCTGCAGGCTAACTAGGGAGATATTTCACTACCAAATATCCACCAATCTTAGGAGTGTCTACACACACACACACAGACACAGGCACAAAAACACACACACACAGGCACATAAACACACATACACAAAAATTAATATGCTCAAAACAACATGATTGTATTTAAAATTTATGAAAACAGTCTATGTAAAGTCAGTGTTCAGTGAGTGGCCTTCATAGTAGAATCACAGCCAATGAGTAACTGTTGTTGGGAGAAAAAATGCATATAGAGACATAAATTTAGCCAATCAGCATCCTCAAATTCTCTCTCTCTCTCTCTCTCTCTCTCTCTCTCTCTCTCTCTCTCTCTCTCTCTCTCTCTCTCGCACACACAGACACACATACACACATGGACACACACACACACACAATATTTTGGATTAGCATTAACATAACATAAAAAAAATCATAAATTCATAAATTCATAATTTATTTACATAATCTAAGTTAATATTAATAATGAATCATAACGCTATAGATAACTGCTTCTTCTTTCCATCAAGTTCATCTCTTTGTAAACCTTTGTAAACACACTCTTTAGGTATGTGCCCAAGACTACCAAGGATTAAACACGTAATCAGATGAACCCACACACATAAACACATTCTCTCTCTCACACATTCTCTCTCTCTCTCTCTCTCTCTCTCTCTCTCTCTCTCTCTCTCTCTCTCTCTCTCTCTCTCTCTCTCTTTCTTTCTCTCTCTCTTACACACACACAAACACACACACACACACACACACGGCGTAGTCTTGGAATATGTGAGTTAGCCATGTAGGAAGTTACACTTTCCAAATGTATTTCAGTGCTTCTGCCTTAGTGATAAAAACAATAGCCAGACGAAACATATCAATGAAATGCATGATTCACACCAGTGGCGTAGGCAGAAACATATGTTTTTAGGAGACCTTAGGAAAACTGGTTATTCCATTTAGGAACATACTTTTTTTTTTAAATGTGCTATGTCCAGGGATGCCTGGATTATGCTTTAACCTGCTGCCAACAGCTAAATAAGAACATAAGATAATAATCTCCAAACAATTTGGGGCAGTTTAAATCAAGTTGGGGGAGTTTATGTGAAAAAATCACACAGCAAATACAAAAGCCTAACCAGTCAAGTATATATAGGATAATTCATACTACCATGAGTGGTATCAGAACTGTTTGTCTTACATTTGAGATGCATGGCTATAAATGTTGGCTTTTTGCATTTTTAGACACAAAAAAAAAACTTATGGAATTGGCTTGTAATTTACTCAAATACAAATAAACTCACTCATGTACTCATTCACATACATATTCGTTTACACGCTGTTTTTCACACCACACAATCACATTTGGGAACTGCTCCACAAGAAGGTATTATTCATTGCTTCGCATCTTTGCATCAAAGACACTTTGTTTTCTGTTATGTAGATTTCAATCTCTCTCTCTCTCTCTCTCTCTCTCTCTCTCTCTCTCTCTCTCTCTCTCTCTCTCTCTCTCTCTCTCTCTCAGTATCAGCAGGTATATGATGATGGCTTTATCAGCGCTGTGGCAATCTCTTTGATCCTCACTTCACTTTTTGCTCTTGTCTACTTTCTCATCATCCCTCAGTATGTAACACACACACACACACACACACACAAACAACAATGAATCTTAAACCATACATAAATAGAAGCACAGTCATGACTGTTGTCATTCTCTGTGTCTCTCAATAGAGGTCTGGTGATTGTGATTCTGCTGGTTCTTTGTATATGCTTTCATATGGCGAGTGTAATGTACCTTCACATCACTCATATGCAGGTAAAACACACTAACACAGAGAGAGATTGACAGTGGAAACAAATGAAAACAAAATTTCATTTTCTTTGCATTTTCTTATTTTAGCCACACAAACAATATATGCTATATTTATCCATTTTCTGATTATCTAGTGAAGTCTATTTTATGTTGACTATATGCTTCTCTCTATGTCTGTCTCCAGTGTCCTCCTGACTGCCTCACTCTGCAGATCAGAACCATTCTCTGTGGCTTCTTGGTGCTTCTCTCATATTCCGTGACCCAGGGGTGTGTGGTGAGTGTGTATGTGTTTGTGTGTATGCGCATGTGTGTTTTTTGTGTGCGCATCAGTAAGTCTTAATATCTTGGGCAGGGAACATGTTTTACTATATTTTAAGGTTAGGCAAGTCTTACCACAGGATAATCAGGCCAGTTTTGAGCTCTCACCCCTCCTGACAGCTGACCATTTTAAACGATTCTCTTCTCCTATTATCCTGTAGTGTAATGTATACTGCAAATTGCAGACACAATTACCACAGTTATCTGTCACTAGCTGTTTTCACTTTCCTTCAAATTAAATTCTTTGATATCCCAGAACTTGAGAGGGAGAATAGTGATTTGTGAGCACAGAAGCATGTATTTTATCGTTTTTTTTTCTTCCATGTCTTCTTGCATGTGTATTTCATAAGTTAAGTATTCCATATTTGGTTCCATATAGAAATTCCATATACATACTTCCATATATTGGTCCTAAGAGACTTATGTAGTCAAATGTTTCTACCACATCCATTCATTATGGAATTGCATTGTCATTCAATGCCATAATTAAGTTGGTTCCCTGTAAAGGAGGTACTAGCATATTTTCTAAAAGGTGCAGTGTGTATGATTTAAAGGAAGCTATTAAAAGAAAGCGAAAATAGTACACGAGGCCATCTTTTTGTTAGTGTATAATCATATTTCACTATGATTCACATATTTCACTATGACACTTCATTTTTGTTTTGTCTTAGACATCTTAAAACTGCTTATCTACATAGAAGACCCTCTCCCAGCAGTGGCCCACATGTTGTTCCACTATGTCTCTGCAGTAGCCCAGAATGGACAAAGCAAACACTGGTTCTAGAGAGTGCTTCTCTGTTTTTTATGTTTAATTTTATGTTTATGTTGTAAAAAAAGCAGCTTGGAAAGGGAGGGCTGAGGGAGAGATATTCAGCCACTAACCATCTACAACCTTCTTTGCTAGATACTACTAAATCACACTTCACATTTAAACAAATGAGCAAAATATATTGTCAAGTTCTTGCTTATGATAAATTCATGTGAAAATAATACATAATGATATGTTTATTGACCATTGGTTTTTACGCCTAAAAATATCATTAATTAGTGCCAGCAGTACATTCAGAATGTGTGTGTGTGTGTGTGTGTGTGTGCACGCTGTACAGGTGGCCTGTATGCCATGGTCCTGGGAGGGGAACTCCAGTGTGTCCATCATAACGGTTGTCATAGTCAACAGCACAGCATCAGGGGCGAGTGTGTGTAAATACACTCCATACATGTTTTTGTCATGTGTGATGGCATCCCTTTCTGTGGCCCTCTACTTGCGTGTGTCGTCACTACCCAAAATTCTCCTGCTGCTTCTTCTCAACATCCTCCACACTGTCGTCATGGAGACCAGTGGCTACCGGCAGGCTGTGGGGTGAGTGATCCTGCACATGAGTGGACCATGACAACATTTAATCAAACTAATAACATCCTTAAATCTAAAGCAAATCATAATTACATTTAAAATCATTTTAAAATGTAATATGTTGCAAAAATGGAAAAAGAAAGATTGTAAAAAGTACACCTACCCCAACAAATTAAATTGTAAAAATATTACATTAATAACAGTCAAATAATGTTGAAGTTAAAACTATAATAAGTTACAAAAAACATACAAATGTATTGAAATTAAGAACAACAGTGTTCATTGGGGATACAATAATATGGGAGTTTAAATCTGATGCAGATATACATTAATATGATCATTTTTTAATATTATTGTAATATCATTATATATACCTTGTAATAATTATAAAAAGAAGCAGGAGGAGAGCAAAAATAATAATATTGCTTAACACTGATTTTATATATAATAATTTTATACCTTTTAATTAATTTAATTAATTTGTGTGTTTGTATGTGTGTTTATGTTCCTGTGTGTGCGCGTGTGTGTGTCTGTGTAGAGGAGGCTTCTTTCACACACTTGGATATGACCCTGTTCTGGCTATGCTACTTTTCTCTGGGGCTCTGATACTCCACTGCAGACAACTGGACCTCAAACTCAGACTGGACTACCTCTGGGCCACTCAGGTGTGTATGCTGGAATATGAACCTTTTTCCCATTAGTCATTAATGCTGTGCTGTTTCTCTCTGTAAGTAAATGAACTCTGAAAGTGAAAGCAAACTCAAAGCTCTTCAGCACATACTCTTTATTTCATTTACAGCTTCTGCCAAATACGTCATTGGCAGAAAAAAAAATAATTGGTGCCTTTTTATGACTGATGTCAAAAATTTAGAAAGTAAAACAGGTGCATACATAAGCTATGCACATCTTTTATTTAGCTTTCTATTTTAATGTTTTATTGTTAAAAGATTCTGGCTTTGTTTTCCCTTTGAAGTAAACTGGAGTGATTGGGAGGCCCTAATGGGATTTGTGAAACTAGACGTTCTTGATGTTTTATATGTTCTAAATGTTCTAAACCTGCTCTGTATGTGTGTCTTATGGATGCTATCGGTGGCATCTCCAACTGCAGTGGTCTTGAGGATTTTTTGAGCAACATACATTACGGTCTTTCTTGGCTGATTCACATGATTTAAAGATCAAGAAATTATGTTCTTCAGTGCTGAAGATGAAGAGCAATGCATGCTGATGTATTATTGATTCCACAGTGTAATAGTGCCCCCTTTTGGTAGATATAATGTTTTTATTCCTCAAAGCTTTGTTCCGTTCTTGAAAAGCCTTGTATTTAGTTTTGTTAAATGATTTATAACACTCCAATTAAAATAATAGCCTTTTCAATTACAGACAATCAGGCACTGCAGGATTAAACATTTATGATCAGACAGTGTAGAGCCTACATGTGAACTTGAATTTAAGTGTGTGTGTGTGTGTGTGTGTGTGTGTGTGTGGTTTGCAGGCTGAAGAGGAAAGAGATGACATGGAGAGAGTAAAACTGGACAATAAGAGGATTCTGTTTAATCTGCTTCCTGCTCATGTAGCGCAGCACTTTCTCCTGTCCAACCCTCGCAACATGGTACACTCCCCACAGAAATAACATACTTTACACACTTCTATCACACTCCCTCTTGCTCTGCTACATTCACAGTCATTTTCAACAGCTTTTCATGTTATATATTTCAGTTAAGCTAGAATATGGTAATTGTCATGTTATGCAGTAGTATGCGGGCATATTATCTACTTCAATCTTGACAATTTGACAGATTTCAAAAATTTACATCCTTACACTATTGTGTTCAGTGATGTTCCTCATGCACTACGGAGATACGTGTCTTAACCTATGGTAATATGTGGGACCAGCCAACACTGATAGCCTTTTACACAAAAATCACTAGCAAGAAACATTACCAGTGTAAATATGTTGCAAAACAAAAATAATAAATCAAATTAAACAAATTAACAAACACAGTGTTCAGTATTATAAAAGCCATAATAGTCATTTTGATAAAAGTGATATTTTTGCTTCAGTGTGACTTTATTGGCATATAAAACGTTGCAGTTCTCATAATGTCCACTACGCCGCGCTATTGCATTTTCCCCTCATTGCTAGGTGAAAGGTTAACACGTTTTTTTGATTATGTGTTGTGTGTGTGTGTGTGTGTGTGTGTGTGTGTGTGTGTGTGTGTGTGTGTGTGTGTGCGTGTAAATGGGCTGAGTTTTGACAGTCCTCTTTCTTCACTACATTCAACCCAGTTGGATTAACCTTTTTTGGAAACCTGCATTTAATGTTCCTAAATATTATGGATTCATTATTTCATGTTTAATATGTTTATTTAGAGCAGCAGATGAAAGGTTAATGTAAACTCTGCCAGCTTCTGTTCCTCTCTAAACCCTTTCCCAGGAAGTGATGTAACCAAACATCCTGGAGCTTCTTGGAACAAGGAAGCGAGTTCCTAAGTGTGAACACAAACAGAAGAAAATCATTTTCCAGTCACACACACACAAACACACACACTGTTTGTAGCTCAATAACACAGTCACTCTCTACTGGCTTAATCATACATTCATTCAATCGCACATTTGCTTACACGCTTACAAAGTCATTCACTCAAATATTCACTCACATTGTCTCACTCAGTCATTCACTGTGTTTCTCTTTACGTTTCACTCTGTTACTAACTCATGCATTCACTGACACACTCACTTGTTCACCCATTGGTCAATCTTTTGGTCATTTAACAATAATTTTAATGTCTTATACTAAACTGGAATTGCTGTTTATGTCAGTGATGTTTAATTCGGTCAAAACAATTGCAGATTTGAATCAGGCAGTTCATCGTCTGATTCATGAATGTTTTATGCAATGTGAAAACTAATGGAGATTTCAGGCCAGTTGGAGAATCAACTTCAGAGTGTGAAATCCAGTGTCGGACCACCATTGTCTCATTTACATATCATTTACATGAAACATGACCTAATACATGTAGAGTGAGCCAATACAAATATTGAACCTAAAGTTAAACATGGGTTTTTTTCCCCCCATTACACTGAGAAAAGCTCTACTTTTAAATACATCACACAAATGTGTACACAATTTCCACATCAACAGAATATTTGGTAGTGGCAATAGTTGCTGCATTTCAGAAAGTCCCTTTAAACAAGGAATAGGTGCAGCCTTGGTTAATAGCAGTGGATATCCCAAAAATATCTCCATCCACAGTTGTACTAGATTACCATGTGCAAAGAATTATTGTTCTATATGTTTTCTCAGTATGATTGTTTATTTCAGATATTGATAATATTTGTTATCATTCTTCTGAAAATCAAGCATTTTTGTCATGTTTGATAAGGTGTTACCCTTAAATTTATGGGTTTTTGATTGTAAAGATAGGTCAAAGATGACACTGAAGAATAGAACATTGGTGAATGAAATCATAGTGTGCTCATTTTATATTCAGATTTATATGCAGCTTTGGTGAATAAATGCCATTGTCTCTTTCTCCATCTGTTTCAGGACCTGTATTATCAGTCCTACTCTCAGGTGGGTGTCTTGTTTGCCTCCATACCCAACTTTAACGACTTCTACATCGAACTGGACGGCAACAATATGGGTGTAGAGTGTCTGAGGCTACTCAATGAAATCATTGCAGACTTTGATGCGGTGGGTCTCTTTCTTTCTCTCTATCTATCTACATGTCACTCTCTATCTCTCTCTCTCTCCCTATCTCTATCTCTCTCTTGCTCTATCATGTGTTTGAACTGGCAGGAGTCTGTTAAGTCTAAATCTGTTTCCCCAGGTTCATTGGGTTCATGTATTAAAAATCGAGTTCTTGCTGTGTGAGTTGGTGTAATCCCACACAGGGGGGCTCTGATTTATTTTGGCCATTTCAGCAGCTGCTCAGTCCTTTTTCTTTGTCTCTCTCTTTTTCTGTCTTTTCAGCTGCTGGATAAGGAGTGCTATAGGGACATTGAGAAGATCAAAACCATTGGCAGCACTTACATGGCAGCAGTGGGCCTTGTTCCCACTACTGGATCCAAGGTACACGGAGTCTGTGTGTACAGAAGTGGAGCTTAAGGATACAAAGAAAAAGAATTACAGTATGGCATGTGAGAGAAAGCCCCAGTAGACGAGAATATTGATGTGTCATGCTGAAAACTTTGTAAAAATGTTAAGCTTCATCTGCTTACAAAGGAAAAAATGCTGTAGCACACAAACTTTTACTAAACTCCAACCTGCAGAGTAAAGGTTTACTGAATAATAATAAACATATTACTCCAAGGGCTTCGTGTTCAAAGCCTTTTGTGCCTGATCCAGGTGCAAATAAAGTTGGTTATCCCATGTATTAAGGCATCTTTTATGGGCTATGGGCATTTAACAAAATAATAAATAAATAATGTTGTTCCCTTCCTCAAGCATATGCATGTGAATGAGGTTCACTCAACACATGGGAGGATCTTGCAAATGTGTGGTATATTATGCTTGGTTTTAGAATTTGCTAAAAGTACAATTATCATCAAAATCATCTCTCAGGACCTGATGCATAAATGAGAAGACATCTGGCCCATATTTTCTGTAAAGGCTAAGCTGTTATAGTATTGCGGAACCATATTTGATCTCATAATGTTAAAATACAGAAGTAATCTTTTAACCTTTCTGTCCTGGAATGAACTGTAATCTGCTGATAAGAAGAATCCACCCCTAAAGTGCTGTAATCTGTGCTGTACTAACATTAGTAGTCGATACGGGTATGGTTGTTAAAAATGCAATCCATAACACAAGCAAAATAAGCTAGCCTGAAACACTGTCATAAGTTAACGGTTTTTCCTTCATAAGACATAATGCTTATTTATATTGTATGCCCCTTTTAGCTGTTCATGTTTTTTTTAACTATGCTAGCTTACATTAGATCCATCAGATAACAGCAAGCTTAATGTTTGCATAGGATTATAAATTTCACTCTCAGGTTGTTTAATTCCTTATAATGTTCCCTCCCACATTTAGTCCACAATTTCTCCTGTTTTTCCCCAGATGCTTTTGTTGCAAGATCATGTCTGACCCCACAAGACTACTTGTCTAACAGCTTTGAGTGATTTGAAGTTGAGCTGTCATGAGTCAGAACGACCTACTTTCCAGTGCTTTTATTGTTTCCTTTTTTAATGGTACTCTAGCATTTAATGTAATTTCCATGCATAAAAAACACTTCCCATCTTTTTTCCACTCTTCTAAAGCCCAAGACGTCTATCTCGGCACATTTATGCACGGTGTCTGACTTTGCTATAGAGATGTTTGATGTTCTGGATGCGATCAACTACCAGTCATATAACGACTTTGTGCTTCGTGTGGGTGAGTGAACTGACACTTCTGAGTAAGCAATGAATGAATTATTGAGTGCTTATGTGTGTAAAGCTAAAGGGTCATAAATATTTCTGTGTATTACTGAGCTGCTTTGGAAGGATTGAGTAGAGGAAAAGCGTCAGAGTGTGAGTGTGTGTATTGTACTGGGTATCCTGTAGACATTGTTAGAATGTCCTGAGTGTTTAACAAATTGTGCATTACTGGTTTAACACTTTGACAGATACACACACACACATACACACACAAGCACAAAATCACAACCGCACACAACATTTCAGAAATGTATTATTTTATTTGATTAATTGTTTTTCCTATTTTTTAAAACTGAACAGGTATAAATGTGGGTCCAGTGGTTGCAGGAGTGATTGGTGCACGCAGGCCACAATATGACATCTGGGGAAACACAGTCAATGTAGCCAGTAGAATGGACAGCACTGGAGTACAGGGCAAGATCCAGGTAAAACACATTATACTGACATTATACACACACACATATATATATATATATATATATATATATATGTGTTCAACAATTAATAACACAGATATTCAACTGTGCAAACACACTTCGTCCAGTCTTTGGAAAACACTGTCCAAAAATTGGGTCACTCTGTATCAGCTACACATACCAATGAGAAGTGTCAGCTAGAGGGGCAGCATTGGGCTGTGGAGCAGTGGAATGGTGTTCTCTGGCAAGATGGAGCAACATTCAGTTCTTTGTGGCATTTGTGATTCAGATCTCATAATCTATATCACTGACCTTTATGTGCCTTGATGCCATCAAATTCTTATAACAATGCTCCAGTGTCAAGTGTAAATCCTTCCAAGATAAAAACTGTATTTTCAGAGACCAAACACTTCTTACTATTATTATACTATTATACTTTTGAGTTCAGGATGGATGTTTAGGCAGGCGTCTACAAACTTTTGGCCATTAGCAAACACTTGTTTTATAAATTCAGGCCCCCCTTCTAAATTGGTTAAATCAATTATTCTGAGTGTAGATCTGCTAACATACATGCATTCAGTTGTGTACTCAGATTTTACATAATCTCTACAAAAGGGCATTGCCAATAGGATTTGGCATTCTGTAGTAGCTGCACATGAGTCTAATGGTGCTTTCCCACTGAATGGTCCCTAATTTTTTGACTCGACTCGACTCAACTCGGATTTTTGTACTTTCCCATTAGGCAAATCTGGTACCTCGTACCTGGAACCAAAGACTTTTTTCAGCCCCTGCCCGTTTGTACTTCCAAGTGAGTCAAGTATAGATTTGTCAATCACTACAAAATGCAGACATCCAGCACAAACTACCAGTTTGTAAAATCTCCCAAATAAAATTTTTTTTTTTTTTATCCAACTCATCACAGCAGCTTGTAAAATTATGCTTGCATTTCTGATGAGGTATAAACACTCCTTGGATTTATGGCTAATGAAAGACTCCAGTGAGAGCCAGGCGGTGCTACAATGAACAAAGAAAAGTATTGATCTTGATCTGATGCATGGATACACAATACACAATAGGCAAACAACTCTTCACATTACCACCACCATTGTTGTAGAAATGGGGTTTTGCAACATCACCAGCTACATTTCAGGGGTAGCCGTTCGTTGTTAGTGGGAAACCAACCACTATCAGGGACCAAACTGTAAGCAGAGCCAAGTACTCTTAAGTAGAGTAGGTTCATTCAGTAGAAAAGAGCCATAAGATCTTCAGGCCAAATAAAGAAGTAGTTGATTTGTTCCATCAAATAATTTGGAAAGTTGTGTTTGTGATACAGAAAATATCATCAAACAAAACCAATGCTTGACCCCACCAATGTTGTTGTGACTGAGTGCAATCCATTCTCACAGCAATGTTCCAACACCTTATGTCAATCTTTCCTTGAAGATTAGAGACCGTTACTGGGGAAAAATATAGTGTAATCAAATACCTCTTTCTACCCTTGATTTCAATCCTTGCTGTTGTACTGTAGACATATATTGTTTAAGACACAAAATTTGTCTTATACATTTGTTTAATAGAGGTCCCATTTCAATTTTAAAAATTAAGATTTTGTAGGACCATTTCTAGGTCCTGATTTTTCCTGGCTTCTAAATGTCAGGACAATATTTTGAAAAAATATATGAAAGCCATAGCACAGTATGCATTCTTTATTCATAATAAACCATAACAAACATGCCTTCACGCTGATGTTTAACAAACTCCATCGACTCTGTTCTGTGTGCCGGCAGGTGACCGAAGACGTCTTCCGCCTCCTCTCCGGTCATTACCGCTTCCTGTGTCGTGGCCAAGTCAGTGTGAAAGGCAAGGGTCAAATGCTTACTTACTTCCTGGAGGGATGGTCAAATGAGGCTGGTCTCCCGACGCGCTCAAAAAGTCTGGAGCGGCAGGCGAGCCCTTGCATTCGGACCAAGCTAAGCCCTGCCCCCACAGTGAGCAGTTACGGGGTCAAAGCCCCCAGCGTAGGCCCTGGCCCCGCCCCTTCCAATAACAGCATTATGTACCTGCCTTCCGTGTCCGTGGACATGGAAAAGGAGGTGTGACTGACAAGGAGATTGTTTCTGTGGTGACCAATCTATTTGAGAATCAAGGAGAAGGAAGGAGGGAAAGGTAGAGGGAGCAAGAGGAGAAAGAAAGAACATGGAGTAGGAGAGAAGGAAGGAGCGAAGTGGATGCAATCATGCTGTAAGGGGGCGTGGCTAGAGAAGAAATGTCCACCTCACTATCCATAGGGTGACCATGATGTTTACATGAGAGGAGAGAGACATTTATATCTCTGATATAGAGAGTGACCTTTCCCCACACACACTCAAACATAACGAGCAGTTTTGTCTATTTGTGTGTGTGATTTGTGTGTGTGTGTGTGTGTGTTTTAATGAGTCTTCCTCAGTCCAGATAGATTTCAGGGGCTCCTTAACAGGAGCATGTGTTCTACAGTACTGGCAGCTTCGCACCAAGAGAGGAGATACCAACTCCTCTGTGTGTGTGTGTGTGTGTGTGTGTGTGTGTGTGTGCATGTTTATGTTTGTGTTCATTTGTGTTTGAAAGCATACATTCTGAAATGCTAGAAAATCAATGCCACGGCATCGGCCATTCAGAGCATGTGTATGTCGTTTGGACTGAACACAGAGAACAAAAATGGCGCTGTATTTTACATTTTAATGTGTGTGTGTGTGTGTGTGTGTGTGTGTGTGAAATTGAGAGTCTATTTGTATGCAAATGACAGTGAAAATAACTTGCAGGGAGAGAACTGGGAAATGTAGTACCCTTAACAATCTAATCCACGCAGGAAGACATGCTTTTTGGTCTCCCTGTTGAGGTTATTGGGAACATATGAAGACATGGCAAATATCTTGCCTGTAGTGATGTACAGTAAGTGGGATCTTAAATGGGACTCTTAACCTTCTATTATTTGTCCGCAGTTGTTGCCTTTCTTGAGTGACTTGCCAAAACCGGACTAAACAGTAATGACAAGGTACACAAAAGCCAAATTTAAACATTTTTTTTAAACTGCTGTCCGATTGAAGTGCTCACTTTTTTTGCTATAAGTTACAGTCTTTTCTAACGGCTAAGATAAGGATCAAGTTCCTATGAGGCAAGGATCAGTAGAGTTTGTATGGCTGCTAACTCTTACGCACGGAGGGGATATTCTCCACGTCAGCGCTCACTTCCTCCTACCCTGTGACCTCGCAATGAGACTGAGATTTCCTCTCCGGCATAAACACAAAAAAAGAGCGAACTCTTGCCTTGGAGATACATTTCCACCCAGTTCGCTAAAGCCTGAACCATCAGCTTGATTAGCCTGTTGATACGCTAGCTTAGCTGTTCATGGATCATAACATGAATCAACATGGCTGTAAGAAACTTTAGTATCCCCTGGGGATGAAATAAAGGAACATGAACAGAATTTTTTTTCTAGTGGTTAAAAATAGCTTGTGTGGCTTGTTCTGGTTTTGATATTTGTTCTTTTTAAGAGTTTCTAAGTCGGCTAACACCCAACCTGATCCTGCTGGTGCTGCTGGCAAAAGGGGATTTAGCTTGTGCTTGCACAAGGAGAGCTAGCTCACAGGATCAAACTTGCAAGAGATTTAAATATACACAGCACTAAGCTGGTGATTGCTGTCAAACGTTCCCCAAGCGTTTTTTTTTTTCACCCTGTAACATCTGGATTTTTTTCAGAGCACGAAAAGTCCACAGACATCTCTTTCCAAGTGGTCTGAGGTTCATTGGCAGGTTCGGCTGTAAATCAGCAAGTCTGACCTGTCAGGTCTCTCATGTTTATTGTTTTGTCTTTTTTTTTTTTTTATTTCAGTGAAATATTACTATAGCTTTGATATTTCTCCAGATATGCCTAAGGAATGAAGTTGGCTTCAAGCATGCCGTTCTGCATGTTCCTCTTCGCATGCCATAGTTCTACCTTGTCTGCTCTTCTTGCTGAGTGCAATGTGTCTAATGCATGACTAATGCAAAAAATGAACAAAAAAGAAATAAATAGATAAATAAAAGGGTGAAATGTGTCAAAGAAAAACAAACAAAAAAAAGGCTTTAGATGCACTGCATGAGCCCAGACGAGTGGCCTTTTTTAATTTCTACTGTGTTTTATGGATTTAAACCTTTATTGACAGCTCGTTTGCTTTCCTTCTTCATGCATGGTGCTGTCAAGTGTTGGAGAAAGCTTTGGGAGTATTGTAGCATTGCCGCCTTTTTTGGCTCTTGAGGTGACTGCCTTCTATCCAGGGTTTGTCGGGGTGGGTGTATTCCTTTTGTGCCAACACATATCGTTACCAACATATCAACTCCAGTGTTCTATTGTAGCACAATTTTGTGATATTGTGTTTGATTCCACTCACAATGTTGTTTTTAAAAAAAAAAAAAAAAAAAAAAAAAAAAGACATGTAGTTTCATATGCACTGGATCCACCAAGGGCACAGTTCTGGCTTCCTGTGGGATGTGGGTGGGTGTGATGTTTAGATGTTGGGTGTCTTCTAACAGGTTTCAGAGGAGTTTATTTTCTTTGATATTAATATCAGTGCTGAGTAAAGCAGTAAAGTATTCATATTTTGTGTCACAGCACATGAAGCTCTCAACGTGTGTAATTGGATACAAAAGAATTGCACAGCGTTCCAAATGACACTTTCAGAATCTTTGAGCTTTCTTGCACTTCCCATAGCCCAAGAGCCTCCATTCACGCCACAGGTGAAAGCTATTTAAAGGGGCTACAGCAGCTGAGAGACCTAGAGTAGTTTTATCTTTCTGTGAGAAAGGTCTGAGCATTATTCTTAAACCAAAATCTTCCTTTTATCTCTAAGTAGGCCTAGTTCAGATTTTATGATCAAAGAAATGTAGCCACACAACATAAAATGGTTCTATTTTCTATTTACAAACTCCAGTGGCCTAATTTACTGCAGTTTGAAATATTACGACCAGATCCACTTTATTAATGCATAAAATGTGCATAGTAAAAACTAAATTATATATAGACTAGATTTTCATGTGAATTAGATATTTTCATATTTGATACGGGTTGAAATTATTGTATGTATGAAATCTGTAGAGTAAACAGAACGTATTTTACTGATGATCTTAAATATATGTGCTATTTTTGGGGTTGCAATGTATTGATTGCAATAGTGATTATATGTGAATGTAAATTTCATATTGAGATCTTTTATACTTGTGTTTGCACTGTTCTGGAATAAAATAACAATGAGAGACAGAAAGACGGAGCTGTGTTTTGGAGTTTTTGTGCCATTGAACTCCTGTTTTTGTGTCCATGGCCTTGAGTCGGCCGTATGTGACGGTGAAGGTGACTGACCTATGAGCCACTGGGTTACATAACTCAGCAAAAACAAGTGGAGCAAAAACAAGTGACATGAACCTTCCCTGACTCGGTCAGTTCCAGCAAAACTCATAAACTCATTCCAGTGACTTTTATATGAATAATCTGGAATCCCAGTGTTATTACTTTGTTATTACTTTGTTGATTCTCCCAAGCTGGATTCTCCCAAGTGCATTTCAGCTAGTGATGCACAATGATATTGAAATTATATCAGTATTGGTAGATAATTACCTTTTAAAGAATTATTAGCATTTGGCCAATGCTTTTTTTTTTTTTTTTTTTTTTTAGAAAAAGACTGATAAATTTGTAGAAAACTGTAGATAATTTGACTTAGATTTCTTCCATGTTTGACAATGTGCAAAAGCACAAAGACAGGGTTGAAGTGCCCTTATCTCTTTTTTCTTCATTAATGTATTGTTGAATAGTTATAGTACTACAGGGACCACTGACATGTATAGAAATTTAAAGAGAGAGTTTAAACTAGGCCCAAAATAGGTAATCAAAGCAATACAGATCAATTAATCTTATAGCTTGTTTAAATCTAAGACATAAAGTGATCAAAGTAGACACCTAAGAATGTATTATGAAACTGTTTATAATATAAACCCACACAAAATGGACTTTGTAGAAAAAGTTAAAGTAAGATGTAGGCCTTTTTACACACCTCACAATATTGCACATGGACACAAAGTCCAGCTCAGCTCACTGTATACAAGGAATAAAATCTTGAGCAATCTATTAACACCCTGGAATTCTACTGTTCAGTTTGGAAACGTATTGGAAACACATCTTACTAATATCAATTCATCATAGGTTTCTTGACTTAGACAAATACTTTTGGGTAAAATTAATGGGTATAACATGGAAGTTCTTATATTTTGGAATAACTTAACTCTAAAAATACATTTTTAAAATAAAACTTAATAACATAACAATCCAGTTTAGCTTTGGGCACCAAAGTTGCCTTTTCAAATTTAATTTGAATTCAGTAATATTTAAAGAGCAATTTTTGCAACATGTCAAAAAAGCAGCAGAATTCTGGGTCCTAGCTTCAAGTGTAAAAATAAGTTTATAGTTTTATTAAAATAGAAAAGCATACAATAACATTGTGTGTGTGTATATATACATTTTAATATGGCATTCAAGTACATGGAAGGCCTCTGGACCTCTGCAGATCTGGATTAATGTCCCAGTTCTCTTTTCCTGTGCGTTTATGCAGTTTCCGGCCGGAACCACCTTTTCCCAAATACTGGAATGTGCCTGCACCAAAGTCTTTTCCAGACGTGGGGGCAAAAAAACTAAACAAAAGCAGATTCTTATCAGACTGATGTAAACACAAAGCATGTGGCACATTTTGCTGCAGGAAATGATTGCTAACCAAATATCCGATACTGGGCAGTGTATTGTGAGAAATGAGGTGTGAGAGGAACAAAAAGAACACATATACACACAGAATCATACACAAACACACACATACTCACAGACACCCACACATATATACACAGGATGACACGCTGACCAGTTACGAGGACAAGCCTGTGTGACATGAAGACTGATTTACATGATCAGAGGTTTAGATCAACTCCCTGCACTCTGACCACACAGTCATTCACTGTCACACCCCACCACACACTGTTTATCCCTGATTCACTATAAACAAGCTGTGCTGTGTGGAAAACAGTGCGGGAGGAAGAGCTGACAGAAGCAAGATATAAATAAAGATCTACTTTTCTCGAGAACATTACACTGGGTGTTTCAAAACATAGTAAAAACAATCAACCATAAGGTTCTCTGAGGAAGCAAAAGGTTTTCTATCTCAGTGGTATTTGTGGCAAGGAAAACCTTGGTGTATCACAATAAACTGTGTATATGCAGCATCCCACATGTCAACTACACACACCTCATGCTACACTGACCTGTTTTTAATCATTGAAAACACAGTAAACCATATATGTAATTATTATTTATTTAGTAAACAATTCGTCCTGGAGCTACAGTGCCTTAATATTAGTGCACATACAACTAACATGTATCTGTGATATTTTGTTAAAGATTAAAATACCTTCTCATTTGAATTGTCATTTACACTTAATGGCACGGCAGTGGCACGGTGGCGCAGCAGGTAGTGTCGCAGTCACTACCTGCGGGTTCGATTCCCGCTCCGAGTGACTGTCTGTGAGGAGTTGGTGTGTTCTCCCTCTGTCCGCGTGGGTTTCCTCCGGGTGCTCCAGTTTCCTCCCACAGTCCAAAAACACACGTTGGTAGGTGGATTGGTGACTCAAAAGTGTCCGTAGGTGTGAGTGTGTGAGTAAATGTGTGTGTGTGTCTGTGTTGCCCTGTGAAGGACTGGCGGAAAAACTTTATATTTCTATAATAGTGCAATATATAGTGAGTAATGTAGGGAATAATGAGTTGGAAGCCATTTCATACACAGTTTGTTCACGTTTGAGTTACAAACATTTGGCCAATGGTTGAATTTCCATTCAAAGAACTCTTCCGAATTCAAATTCTAATCACAACATGTGCATCAGCAAATCAGCAACAAGCAACAGCAATAAGGACATAAGGACGGAAATAAGGACATATTACCTATTCTATTTTGAGGTAATGTTGGGATGTTTCTTTGTGTGTGCCTGTTTCTCAATTTATCAGCATGTTTCATTTGTGTGTGTCTGTTGTTTTTTTTTATTATTTATTAATTTATTATGGGCATGTTTGGCTGTGTGTGTGTCTTTTTAGTGAGTATGGGTTTCCTTTTTTTTTTGCAGGTGTACTTATAGACCATGTGTGATTTCCTCTACACCATTGCTCCCAAAAACTACACTTTTACAATTTTATTTTTAGAGTGCTCCAAAACTGGCTCTTTCATGACATTTCTTTAAGTGATGCCATAGAAGACACATTTTTTGTTTGTCTAAGAGTACCTTCATAAAATGGATTCTTAAAACACTGATCAGTTGACTTCCACCAGTCCACTATTCTTTCTCACAATTCCTTTGGCGTTGCTCCAAATGCAGTTTATCACACTCACCGGACTTTTATTATGGTTTTGTACATGCTTCAATGCTCAAAAATGGTTATTTTGTGGAAATCCTCAGAATGAACTTGGCTGGCTGCCAAAATGTATTATTTGAAGTAGTGCCAGAAAAAGAACAATTTTCTCAGAAACAAACAAACAAAAAAAAAAGTTGCAAAAAAAAAAAACTGTTGTTGACAGTTTGTGGCTTTTGTGTGGCATGGCTCCAATACGTTATTTTTCACTCAGTGCTCCTTGTGACTTTTTTTCCCATTGTCCTTCAAAGGCATTAATTTGTACTGTTTTTGTTTTAAGATTTAAAAAATGGTTCCTGGAGCAATGCCACTGAAGTGCAAATGGTTCCATAATAAAAAGAAATATGATATTACTTTAAAAAATAAAGTAAGACACAGGGTGTCTGAATGGGTAGCACAATGGGCAGTGTTCCTGCAGGATACTGAGTTCCTGGTGTTCGGTTTTTGCCTCAGGTCACAGAGGTGTGTTCTCCTCATGTCTCTGTGGGTTTTCTCCAGGTGTTCTGGCTTTCTTCCACAGTCCAAAAACACATGCTGGTAGGTGGATTGGCTGTGCAAAATTGTGCCTAAGTGTGTAGTGTTTGAATGACTGCGTAGGTTTATGAGTGATGCTTTACAATGGACTAGCGGCCTCAGCTGAATGTGTTTCTGCCTTGTGCCCAACGACACCAGGAGGCCTTCTGACCTACTGCAGCCTGGATGTCACGACAAAATGGTTAAAGAACACAAATGAAGAATTAATGAGCTGTGACTGAGGAATGTTTAAAGCGCCTCATGCCCTTGACATACATACAATACATTCAAGACTTTCCACCTGAGCCAATATGAGGAAGTGAGGGGAAAGTGAAAGGGTGGGTTAGGGATGGCATGTGTGTGTCTTGTTGTTCTCCTGCAGTGTGTAAAAGTGACAGGTTTGGACTTGTACAGTTAAGTCTTAAACAAGCCTCAAAGGGCTTATCAACCAACTCCAAACTGTGCAAAACTCCAAACATGCAAATCTCTTTGTCTCTGTCATTAACTTTCCTTCTTTATCCATCAGTCTCTTTTACTGGCAGCTGGAAGACGTTTACTGATGTGTGTGTGGTGCACGTGTTGATGAGTAAAGCATAGGAGTGTTCATTACTTCTGTGGTGGAAATGACTCATGGCTTCTTTACGATCACCATGCTTAGATAACAGCAGCTTGTTTTGCAGGTCATTACAATGAGGCTCTCTCATCTTACCACACACTAAATCATACCATATCACACACTCTTCTACAAAGCATCCATCCTCCCAGGTGGCTGCCGTGCGGTTAACGATTTCCCCTTACACACACACACCCATGCACATACACATGGCTGACAGTGACAAAGCACAAATATCTCCTCACCTGCTGGAAACTGCTTGCCTTTGAACTACCTATCAGTCTTCTTGCCCAAGACTGGACTTTCAAAGATGTTTGTCCTTGTGAGAGTGACGCGAATGCGATGTGTCATTGTTTTATGTCAGGGATGAAAAGTGCCTTGTTATTTTGAGGTCAGATTGTTTCCAGCAGGTCCACTCCCAAACATGGCCTTGTGCAAACCAGTTCTAGGTAAATGACCCCTTTTACAGCACACAAATATGTACACTTCTCATCTGTACGTTTCACCCACCTACATTCCACTCCAAAACACAGCAACAGGACTACAGCTTACAGACCTTCACGACCCACACATCTGCGAGTGCTTTGTTTATATCTCCAGCGCAATCATCAAACATGACAAGAACAACAAGATCACTCCAAAACACTCCACTCTTGATCTATTTTGGGGCTCTGATAGTTATCTTCTGTTTGAAGGCCATCTTGAAACAAAGATCCAGATTGAGAGTCACCGTTAGAATTTCACAAGCCTTTTAAGCCTCAGGTTTGATTAAGATAAGAGGAAATGCTATATATGTAATAATATTAATAAAACAAATAAAATCAGGGCACACATTCAGAAGGGGATAAAAAAAATCACATAAATTACAATAAAGAATTTCCATAAAAAGACATTAAAACAAATGTACAAATGTGTATACATTACATGAGTCTCAGGGTCTCAGTGGAGCAGTGGGCCTTATTCAATATCCTCACTAATGTCTCGATGCAGAATGGCATCCAATCCTTAAAGCAGTGTTCCAACATCTAGTGTAAAGAGGCTTATAGTACAGTACTATAGGGTATGGTATATATCTCGCACAGTAGTATATACAACTCTACAGTGTGTTTTCAGTGTGTTCCCTGGCACAATGCACTAATCTGTAGATCAGATTTGTTGTTTGTTGTTATGTTTTCTGAGAGATTTAATTGTAAACTGTGGGTATGTGAGGGTCTTGAGGAAGCAGTGTGGCAGGAGCTCAGGGAATCTAATCTGCGTGGAATGTTCAGTTACAGTTGCTCAACACTGTCTACTGGAGAGTGACGTAGAGAAGCGTCAGTCCTGCGCAGTTCACTGCAGGGAAGACAAAGAGTAAAGAGTGGGAGGAAGATGATCCTCTGACAGTTGCATCATAAAAACAAATCTACAACATCTCCGCTTCACTGCTGCTCTGGGGTAGCAACTAAAATACAAGCCGGATTATGGGAAGATTTCCTGCTTTGCTCTAACATAAACAGTTACCCTGGAGAATTCCCGCACAGGGGCTGATGTTGATGACACTACACCGTTTAAAATACCACTTTAATCTTTTGTAACTTGTTATTCAGTTTACAAGCACTTTACTAACCTGATCCTGAGTCAATTCTAAGTCTATATGAGTCACTCAGTAATCAAATTTCTTTATACTCTTGCTTAGCAATGATGATAAACAGACCACAGCACTGCAGTTCTTTCAAATTAACATAGAGAATGTTTCCTGGTAAATATTTATTTAGGAGTTACGACTTTACATGGAATCGTTGCCATGCATTCAGTGAGATTTAACCCAAGCACTGGCTCTCCATGAATAATATGTTCATATTATAAAATCATGAGGTATAAATTTAGATTAAGATTACACTAATAAAGGTTTACAAATGGTTTGAAATCTGTTTATTAATAGTTATTATGTTGTTAATATGTTAATAGTAATTAATAGTCAGTTATAATCCATAGATAGAAAGGGTAGGTGTGACCTGTTGTTTGCCAAATAGTGAGCGCACATCCATCTATACTGTTAATGAATTAAACCAAAACAGAGTGTCTTTCCAACATCAGTCATAATGTGGTGTACCTTAACATGTGAAATGAAATTCATATTCTCAGGTTCTAACTTATATTTTAACTTGATATGCATCAAGTAGATTACCTTGATGATCTGACACTTTCTGTATCAGACAAAACAGAGGTCACTGTTGCACTTACAATCTCTGTTACAAATGATTGTTAATGACTTTTTTTATTTTAATTAATTAGTGTTTATAACCTAATTAATAACCATGTAATAAACAGGCTTTTGAACCGTTTATAAACCTTTATTAGTGTAATCTTATTTTAAAGTGGTACCAACCATGTTATATGTATTATTGTTTTTGTTATTGTCGTTGGTTTTAAAAAAAATTCAAAATAGCAAAAAAATTACTATACATTAATAAATTCATCAACATTAAATGATTCATTTCCTGTAACCACTTCATCTTGTTTAGGGTCACAGTGGGCCTTGGGCCTTTGCCTGAATCTTTGAGCGCAAGATAGGAACACACCGTAGGCAGGTTTCCAGTCCTTCACAGGGCATCACATTGTCTCAGAGTCACTCACACTCATCTACGGACACATTTTTGAACAGGCAGATTCTGTTATTGTGGAAGGAAACCAGAGAATCCAGGAGACACCCAGACAGACATGGGGAGAACACACCTCACAGAAAGTGACAGAGAGGCGAGGCTTTAACACACAATACCAGAACCCTGGAGCTGTGTGACAGCGACACTATCTGCAGTTACCACTGTGCAGCCAGTTATTCGCAAATAAAAATTGAGAGGGTTATTCACTGACTTTACCTGAAGTGGGGTTTAATAAACAACCCCAGAACCCCTGAGCTGTGTACAATCAACACTGTATCCAGTGTGTGCAAAACCACTGTTTACAATGACATGCCGTAGTTTTGTTTGTTTCTATTAAAAACGAACCCTCCTACAGCAGGAAGACACATGAACAGAAGAATATGTATCATTATAATAATAATAATAATATAAATAATAATAGTTATGTAAGTAGGTAAATAAATAAACTGAATGCATTAAGGTATTAATATTCGTGCCAAATGCAATTATTCTTTAATCTTTTTTATTTATTTAACAAAAAATATTATGCAATGTATATGGTAAACCATTTTATAAACAAGTTACAACTTTCAACAACGTCACCAGAAGCACGTTATTGAAGATAATAGTGCACAATTATAAACTGCCCATGTAGGAGCATGTTAAAACACGTGTGTCAATTACTTGGTAAAGAAGCACCCACATTTAGCAAAAGGCAAGTAATAGTTGTGTGTGGCATCAACAGAGTGATGCATTGATATCGAATGAATGACCAGCTCACACCATTGCACACTTTGCTTGTGGTACGTTTGTAGCTGTTTATGTATATGAATGAGTGTTGGCTATGCCGGGATTTTAACATCAGTCAAATAAACACTTTGCGTCTGGCTACTTCCATGCTAGCTGGAGAGAGGAGCCAGAGGAAGCCATACACAATGGATGGCTGTGCATGGGAGTGCGCGTGAGACGGGTTTCCCACACGCACACACACACATACACAAAACACTACGGATTTCCATTCCTTACACTAGTGTTGCCATAAGGAATTTGATCAACATGATCTAAATTAGCAGCAGTTGATATGTAACGATATGCTAATATGCTGTAAATAAGAGTGCTGTTAGCTTAATCAGTCCCAAACCATGACAGGCGTCAGATAAGGTGATATGTACTGTATACTGCAGCTGTCTAAAGACCGGTGCCCTATCTACACAGAAGACTAGTGCTCTGTTCCTGGCTCAGGTAAGTACACCATGCTACCACTCGTGAGAGCACATGGGCAACACACTTTAATTTCCTGCATTGTAAAATATTTTATTATTTTATTTATTTACATTTTTTTTACACTGACAATATGTACAGTAAACCAATCTCAAGATTAAAAGGGCCAGGTAAGAATAGATGGAAATGCATGCTGGGATGTGGAATCAGCCACAAAGTGTCGTTACTTCCTAAACATGTATTTGTGTGTGTGTGTGTGTGTGTGTGTGTGTGTGTGTATGTGTATGTGTGTTTATAGTACATATGTTATTTTTGGCATCCCAATTAAGCTCTTCACCTGACTGAATGTGTTACAGTAAGAATGTGTAGTGGTGGGTGGTATTTAATGTGGACTAAATTAGATGCACCATGTTAAATCATGTCTGACACTTCAAACATGTCCACTCAAGAAAGGTATGTTTTTTCAGATAATAATAATAATAATAATAATAATAATAATAATAATAATAATAACCCTTATTATTATTAGTAGTATTAATAATAATTCTTCATCTGTAACCGCTTATGCAATTCAGTGTTTATTTAGGTCTTGAACCTACTAGAAATCACTGGACATGAGGCAGCTGCACACCATGGATGGGGCACCAGTCCATCACAGGGCATCACAATCACACACTCACACATTCACACCTTTGGAAAACTTTGCATGGCCTGTTTACATGTGTTTTTGCACAATGGGATGAAACTGGAGGGAGCCCACACAGACACAGAGAGAACCCACCACTCTCAAACCCACAACCTCAGGATCCTGGAGCTGTGTGAGAGCAACGCACCATGCCACCCAATAATAATAATAATAATAAATTATTATTATTATTGGGCGGCACAGTGGCGCAGCATGTAGTGTCGCAGTCACACAGCTCCAGGGACCTGGAAGTTGTGGGTTCAAGTCCTGCGCCAGTCTACTGTCTGTGAGGAGTTTGGTGTGTACTGAAAAATTATTATAAAAATGATCATAAATATAAGCCACAGGTAGTGGCACTGCCACACAGCTCCAGAGTCCTGGGGTCAATCCACACCTCAGGTCACTGTCTGTGAGGGGTTTCTACAGGTGTGAGGGTGTGAGTGAATATAAGTGGATGATGCCCTGTGATAGACTTCTGCCCTGTTCAGAGGGTATTCCTGCCTTGTGCCCATGATGACTCCAGGCAGATACTTGACTTGTTATGTTCATGATCAGGCTGATGTGGTTACAGAAGAATGAATGAATGAATGTGTGGATGGATGGATAACGGATAGGTGCATGGATATACGAATGACATTTTATGACATTAATTTTTTGTTACCACTTATCCAGCTCAGGGTCACAGTGGGTCCAGAGCCTACATAAGGCAGCAGTCCATTGCAGGGCAACACACACTCACACCTATGGACACCCAATCCACCTACATGGAGGAAACCCACACACTCTTGAAGAATACACCAAATTCCTCACAGACACTGTCACCCAGGGAAGGGCATGAACCCACAACCCCAGGAAACTGGAGCTGTGTTACAGCGACACTACCTGTTGTGCCACAGTGCCACCTGTTTTTTATGACAGAGGTGCCATAATCAAATTCTAAATACTTAGTAAATTATTACTAAATGTAAATTACCTTGCTTGAATATGAAGTAAAACAACTGTAAAAATAAATGCTACACGTTGTTTAAAAATTAAATCCCTTTCTCTCTCCTTCTCTCTCTGTCTCTCTCTCTCTCTCTCCCTCTCTCTCTCTCCATCTCCCTCTCTCTCTCTCTCTCTCTCTCTCTCTCTCTGTCTCTCTGTGATGGGGGGTGTGCGTGTGTGTTTTCTAATCCTTGGATGCCTTCTCAATTTAAACACAAGGACGTTGTTTGCAGTTCACATTGCCATATACGGCAGCAGTGTCATGTGTCCTCACAAAGAGGGAGGGGAGGGGTGGAAGAAAAGATAAAGTATGATTTGTTACTATCATAGCTTATTGTTTTTCAGATACACGTTGCTGGAGTGCATGTGACTGTGTATGTGTTAACCCTCTGTTTGGACCAAATGTTCTCATAATGATAGGGAAACAAAGATATACTCAGGCTTGAGTATTTTTAGTTGATGCAGCTTTCTTATATAGTTTTTTTTTTTATATGGATGGGTACGAGATTTTCATATGGATGGATTTGAGATTAAAGTTGGTTGTTATTAGTTTATGAAAATAATAATATATGTTATTCAAGTTTCTAAATAGATGGATAATAAATGTTTTGGAAAAGCATTTAATTAATATGGAATCTTATGTGAATTATTTTTTAATTTACAAAAGAAAAGTAATAAATTAATAAGAAATAGGTCATTGAAAGGGAAACAAACTGAAAAGGTATTTATGGAGACAATGGTGGTTCTTTACTGGCATTGCTCCAAAGTCATAGCATTAGTTGCCAGCACAGGCAGTCCGCACAAAGATAGCAATACTACTCGTTTGTGTATGTGTCTGTCTCTGTGATTGTGGGCTCTGGCCTTGACCTTACGTGACTCAGCTTTGATGAATCTGTTTTTTCTGGCTGGGCCAGCTTCCATCAGTCTAACAGGCTTTCAGACAAGAAAAACTCTGCCATACTTCTCTTCTAAAGACACTCTCAGGCCTCTACTCTCTTGAAGACATTTCTCTAACAAGGGATTTAGCTCATTAAACTTGTTCAGCAATGTCCAAGCTCACTGCACTGCTGGTGTGGAGATGTTCAGGTTGGCGATGTGAAGATAAGCCTACACATGCTCCCACAAAGCTTAACCCACTGTCCACATTCCTGTAGTAGGAACATAAGGTCACTCGAGGTAGGTTATATATGGCTTTGTGTTTGTGTACATATATCTAGCAAAGGCACGTGAGAGTATTGTGCTTTTTAAATATCAACACTAAATAAACCAATTGTTGTCATATTCACTGACTTATGACATTATGACTTGGTCTTTACAAAGGACTATAAAAAAGGAATGCTTCTCATCCTGACTATTTTAGTTAAAGAAATCCTATGTAAGAAAAGATTTTTTTTTGTCTCCTGAGCTCCCACTACCTGTTGCTGAGTTTAATTTAGTTTACAGCATTCTCTCTCTCTCTCTCTCTCTCTCTCTCTCTCTCACACACACACACACACACACGCACGCACACACACACACACACACACAAACAAGCATCTCTCTATCTCTTACACACACATAGTATCTTAGCTGAGGGATATTCACATCAGTCACGATTGACTCTCTGGGGATTCTACAGATAAATGCACACTCACTCTTCGTCTCTCTCTCTCTCTCACACAGACAAACACATGCACACCCTGACTCACTGCTCAGCAAATTTCAAACACTCACAAATCTCAACTTTTGTTAAAAAACTAACACAGCAACAAACCAAGAAAGGGCAACAACATGTTATTACTTACTAATCTAACGCAGAAGAAAGCATCTGTAGTGTCATGTCTCCTTCAGGTCCCCCCCCCCCCCTCTCCTCTTTGTTCTTGCCTCTGCCATAATGTCCACATTGGGAAAACCAAGCTAGATTCTTCTTGTAGTGAGCTAAACATAGCCGTATGGTTTGCACAGTTCTCCTGAGAGTTCTCCACCCCTGGTTTTCAAGTTGCATACACAGCAAATTCACCAGTGTTAAATCAACACTATTAGTGATAAATTAACACTATTAGTTTAATAATGTAAGACTTTCAGTGTTAAGTTAACACTAAAAGTGTTGATTTAACACTGGGGAATTTGCTGTGTAGCCAGGTTTTTGGGGGCCAACCCCACACAGTCATGAGATGTGCGCTATTTTCTCCCTATTACATGTCGGAGGAGCATCACAATCTATTTGAAGTTGTCATTTTAAGGTAAATATACTACCCTCTAAAAAATGCTGGATTGTTTTTTCTCCCTGACGGTTGGGTTGAGTGAGTTGGGTAGTTTGGTTGGATTATTTCTTTCTCTCTGCTTCTATATAACCCAGTGTTTGGGTTAAAGTGACCCAGATGCGATTACTGTGTTCAACCTAGCGTTGGGCTGGTCCCTACAGCTCCCGCCCTTTTTTCTTTGTTTGACTGTGAGCACCAGAGGACAACAGAGAGCAGCTGTGTTACAGTTTTAAGATGAGTGCTTCTAATTAATTCTCATAAATTCTCATTTATATCATTTTATCGATTATCATTGGGGTTTGTTTATTATATGAGGTATGTTACTTTTGGGTTTGTCTTGGCGCTGTAATATAGCCGAACCGTTAGCTAGCTATCACTAAATTACAGTTTAAGAATTAGCAAGTGTTATGTCACTAACAAAACCAAAGTTTTAACTGAAATAATAAGGGCGAGGGAGAGAAAACAAAAGCGTTTATAGAGCTACAAATGACGTTGTTTCTCTGTGAAGTCTTGTATGTTTAGCTAATGCGTTTAAAGCACTTTTTTGTAGCTAATATGTTGTCGAAGTAGCCGTTACCTAACGGCCGATAGACAGCGAGTGGCTTCCAAATTCACTCCGTGCTCCCTCCGTAGTGCACTGTTTCAGAGCAGAAATGTTGGCGTTTACAGTGCAGTATATATAAATAATGTGCAACATGAGCATGTGTCTGAGTCGCAAAGTTATAGACAGTCGAAATATTATGCACAGTCTGAGCGAGTAATGTGTGTTTCAAATCCGAAGGGCACTAGTAAGGAGAAGTGAGCGGTTTGATATTCAGACACCGAGTGCGTGAGCGAGCGGAAGAAACGAAGCCCAAACGGGGGCACACACGTGTGTGTGTGTGTGTGTGTTTGGGTTTTTGTAACATATAAGACAGTCAAACTATTATATTAATAAATTAAAACAACTTATATAATGTTATTATTGTTATTTATTATAAATAGCTGATGCATTTTGAGAGTAGGGTTCACAGCTTGAAAAATGTTATATGTTTTTAAAATTAAATAAATAAATAAATCACCCCCTGATTATAATTTGGTCTTAACATCATCACTGGACTGAAGACACTGCAGCAGCTTCACACACTCTGTGTTTATCCATCAGCTGTGGAAGATGTTTGAACTGCTTTTGCTGGTGTAAACTGGTGAGTAAAATATTAAACCAACTCTAATGTCTAACTTTAGCCATATCAGTTTATAAATTCAGAAGTAAATTCATCACCTATTTTATAGAAATTAACTATATATATATATATATTTAACAGCCATGCAAGATCTGCTTACAGCACCTGGAAGACATCGTCTGCCTCTGAAAATCTTTGCATCTGAAAGGATGTGTTTCTAATGACAAAATGAAGACAAACAACAAAGCTACTGGTGTCCCTAGAACAATGGACTTTGGTGCCCATCATCAGTGAATGTGTATGGGATTAATTGGGGTTAATACGAAACCGAATATTCAGCTTCTGAGACTGATTCAAAGGTGTGGATTTTGTTACTGAACAATTGAAAGTAAGTCTGCAAGAAAGAGTGAAAGCTGCTTTCAAATGATTCAGTGGTCAGTTAACACCAAGAAATATTTTATATTTAAATATTTTTAGATGTGGATGGTTAATATATAAACAATATTTAAAAATTATAAATGTCTTCCAGCTGAAATATTACATATCTAATTAGCCTGCAAATTGACTAAATGGAAAATGTTCTCTGTCTTTTGAAAAGTACTGTATTTGCAGCAAAATCTCATATCCTGTACAGCACACGCTGTATCATGTTCATCAGTGTGTATTATTTATTATGAAGAGCAGGCTTTAAAAATAACACCAAGTGCCAGTACTTTGGCCCAGGGGTGGATTAACTTCTTGAAAGGTCTTATGACTCATGACAGAGGGATAAAAAAATGCAGGGTGTGTCACAAATATTATCAGAAGTATACACAACACTGTCATCCTGATGGGTAATAAAAAAGACTGAAAAAAGCTAGGTTTCCCCAAATATTCGACCATTAACGTAGTAGTAGATGTAGCAATAATAATAATAATAATAATTATTATTATTATTATCAGTAGTAGTAGTAGTAGCAATAGTTAAAATTTATGAAGCACCTTTTACACACTCAATGTTGTTTAATTATTGAAGGCTCTGTCCCTGACCCATTTTTAAAGATTAAAGCCGTAACATGACACTGCAATAACTGTCCGTTTATAACACAGTGCCATAGCACAGGACATAAAAAGACAACCTGTTTTTTCATGTGATGTGTACTTTTGCAGTAAGTAGTTATAGCCGATTTGTAAAAACATCAACAAAAACAACAACAACATATGACAACACTGCAAACTCTTGGACAGTGGATAGGTGAAGACTCTAGTTGTGGATTATGTACAGTGGTTGGCACACTGAAGCATATTCAATCATCTTGTAAAGTTAGTTTGTAACAGGGGAGGTATACATGGAGACATTATCTGGTGCTAAGGGTGTTAGCATGTTTGTTGGACAGCAAACGGCTAGAGGTTAATGCATTGACAAGTAGCTGTAGTAATAAAATAGTTAGCTTTGTGTGTGAGGGGGAATGTTTTTGAGAAAGTGTGCAGGCTACAAATATTGGTAGATGGGGTGAAGCACGAGATTGCAAATTGCTGGGGAACGTAAAAAAAGCTGCAGGTCCCAGAGTGCATTGTGTTAACTACACTGAGGTTCAACTGCTCTACTCTGAAAGTAAATGGATAGTTTATATCATTGAGTTCCATTTGGGGATGCAGTAGATGAAGCATTCAAAAGGAAGAAGCTGAAGTACGCAGACTTGGCAGCTGAGGTGAGGGAACGCGGGTGGCAGGCATATGTAAGTAAGCAAGGTGGAGATAGGTGTTAGAGGATTTGTAGCCAAATCGGCCACATCCCTGCTTGTGCAGCTCGGCATCAGGGGCTGGAAACAAAGGGCAGCTGTGAAATAGTTATCAGAAACAGCTGAAAGGTCTAGTCAGTGGTTGTTGATAAGGAAAGCACAGATTACTTGGGGACATGCACTGTAGAGGTGCTATTGGGATTGTTGGTGATCTAGCATGTAAAGTTCACATGGAACTGGTGGCACTGAGCATGCATTAACGGTGCATGGTACAGTGGAGCTAGGTACAGCCTTGTGGATTTACGGTTGTTGATGGTAAAGGGTGAGGTAGGACTGTAAAGCTGGCTTTGACGGGGGTGGGTCTGGGATGCCAGACTTCACTGTTGAGCCTTCTGGAGGTGTTGTGGGCTTAATTCAGCAAAACACTGACGAGGGGAGGGGCCTACCTGATGATCCCTGTGAAGAGCTAGTGAGTGATGCAGTCGAGGGTTTGGGTACTCGTGGGCTGGGCTCAATGAGTACTTTGGTGGAGAAAATAAGTACAAGTGTTTAGACCTGAAATCTAACAGAGCATTTGCAATCAGAAAGTAGTTTATTAACCTTAAGGTGGTCAACACACAATAGCACAGAGCACTATGTGAATGTGGACAAAGATGTTTTCACAGAGAGTTTATAGGTAGTTTATATGTCATAAGCATAAGATAATCACTCTAAGTTTCTGCAAGCTTAGTTTCCTTAGAGACATCCCAGTCTGATAAACAAAATGTAGGACAAAATGTTTTGTTTCTGATAAAGCACTGACCTCGAAACTGACCTGACACACTTTTTCTGAGTTGCGTTGATGGTTAGAAATGAATATACAGACAAAACAAGCAGACAGGGTCTTTCAACAGAGACATATAAAAATTTCCATTACAAGTACCTGTAGATGTTAAAGGTAGCTTGGTGCTGTTGTGGTGGTTGGTGATGTAGCATGTAAAGATCACATGGAACTGGTGTCATTGAGCATGCATTAACAGTGGGATGGGATCTTAAATGGCCACAGCAACCTTATTGTTGAGGTCTGGTTTTCAACAGGAAATATTTAAAATATGCTGCATACCTGAAATCAGTAATAGCAGCAATCTTGTACTCTCAGTTTTGTCCAGTTTCTTAAATACCATCTTCTCATACTATGACAGATACCTGATAAACATTTCTATTTAGAATTATTTAACAATTCAACGAATTTTGGGTGGGTCTCATTTCTTAATTTGTTCATCTTCAGTACCTTTACTTGCGTCTTGAGTTTTAGCTCCTTCCCATAATAAGATAGCATTAAAGACAACTTGCGCATTTAGGAGTTACACTAAACATTTGTATACCAAAAAATATATTCTTAACTATTTAATGTAAATATAAATTGTAAAAATATAAATTAAATCAGCTGACACTGAGCTAAAAGAATCTGCTGTTATGAAACACAAATATTAAAGCAGGCATTACTGAAAAAACACTCTCTGAAATATATATACAGTGGAACTTCTACTAATGAACGCCTCTACTAACGAACTTTCCAAGATACGAACTGGGCATTTGAATATTTTTTGCCTCCACCAATGAACCATGACTCTAGAAATGAACCCGAGCCTCCCAGCGCGCCCAGACTTGAGTGAGCTTTTAAGATTAGCAAATTGTAGTTTCAGTAATTTAGCATTAGTGTAAATAGCAGACATCGAAATTCGTGCTAAGTTAAGCCGTATCCACGCTTCGTCTCCCCACATTCACCTGCCTACTCTCCGTTATTCCACCCTCCCCCGCCTCCCCTCATACAGCCAGTGCCTGTGTTACTCCTCCAGCCAGTCGTCACGTCTTTGATATGTAACCACTCAAAACGTTATTTCTTTTTTATTACTGTTTCACCTGTATTTCTTTTTTATTTATAGTAATGCTACATGTATTTTTGTTTACTAATTTGAGAGTTTTGTAAACATATATCAGTGCAAAAAGGGTGACTTTTGGGGTGGGGGCTGTAACGCATTGATTGCTTTTCCATTATTTTAAATGGGAAAAATTGACTCGAGAAACGATCTTTTCCACTTACGAACTGGGTCACCGAACGGATCAAGTTCGTAGGTAGAAGTTCCCCTGTATATACATATATAAATTATGTCCTTAAAGATGATTGAGTTAATTTAGTTTCAAGGACAAAGGCTGGAAGAGGTAGTAGGGCTGAAGACTGCATCTGAAAAATCCTAATGACTGTCTACTAAGGCAGTACTCTGAGGAAGGTACAAAGTTGTGCCTGGAATGTTTGTTTAAAATACCGCTTGATTATTGTTCTGATATCTCCAAAGCAGTAATATTTTCTGTCTAGCAAACCTTAGTGTATCTTTAAGCTGGCAATGTTGTAACATAATATTGCCTCTGAAATGTGCTTTGTATGCAGTTCAGTTACTGTTTTTTTTACAGGTACTGTACATGTCAAAATTTAGATTTCTGAAGCGCTACTTATTGTTCCAGACACAACCTTGAGATTCACCCTTTGAGTTGGCAATTATTGTATCATTTTACGAATTTCTGCCCAGATTTAGACTCCATTCTCACTTTAGAATCTGAGTCTTTTAGAGTTGGAGTCATGTACAAGTGTCACAGATTCAGAACTTTTCCTCGTGATCAGGTTTAATCCCAGTCAGGGCATATTGAATGTGTGATTTTTAAATTTATTTTTTACCCAAACTTGATGTAATTTAGTAGCTTAAAACAGACAGCAGTTCAAATCTGAACACGTTCCTCCATGTCCAGTGAAAATTAAGAGAAACCTAAACACAAGAAGTAGGTAAAGAAACCACATTTTCATGCATTCTGCAGACTCTTTCATTAAAATCAAATTCAGTCTTTTATTAGCCCTATCTCCAGAGTGTGTTTATGTTAATAACCTCCTCCCTGCACTCTGAACACAACATGCCCCTCCCACCATGGCCTCATCCAAGACATTGTTCACAGTGGTTTCTTTTTGTTAAATTGCTATACCACTAATTTTGACAGCAGCAAGCTTTTGTAATTTCATGTTAGGGACTGTAATGTGAAGCTCACGATTTGGGATTCAGTTAGGTTCAGCAACAATAGAGAAGTTTTTCAGTTAAGATAAAAATCTGTCTGGAAGTGTGAAGTGGCCAGTATTACTCAAAACTTTTAAGCCAATAATGTCATCACTTTCACACTACAATTATGTTTTTTTTTTTTTTACAATGTGAAAACTCCAGTTACTTTTGACACTGCAAATGATGATGATGAATTGACTAATTGATATACAGACTAATATATATATATATATTCAAGTCTGTTCTGTAATTTTAGTGCATTTAGATAAATTCCAGTGAATTACTGACGTCATAAACCTAAGGAGCCAGTCATCTTCTTGTGGGGAGTAAGCGGAGACAGAATTGAGTATTAATGGCACATTCAAATGTGTGCGAGGGCATAGAGTTACACTCATGCCACTTATTTTTTCATGTCACTTTCAAAACATGAGTGACATAAGACAATTATATATACATATATATATATATCCTTTTTCTAAGTAACATCTTTATACATTTGATGAAAAGAAGTGAGTTTTAAGGCTTTAATCGATTACTGTAGGGGACTTTTACCCAATATCAATATCAGCTTTTGCTTAAATCACAGCCGCTGACCTGTTAAACTTGAACACAGAGCATGCTTGATAAAACAGATCCCTGGGAACATTCCACAATAAAGGTAATATGAGGGAGGGCTAACAGAAACCAATAATACAGTTAAGAATGCTGTGCTCCACCCACACGCTCCTGAATACATAGGTGCGATTTTCCTGAACTTTAAGGAGAAACTGTTGAACACAATAGGGTTCCTATAATGAACGGTTGTGTAGAAGCGGTCTTGGCACTTAGATAATAACGCTTGAAATGTAGGCGACACTTTTACACGTCTTTTGAATTGCCATCATTCTAATGGGTCACGTGGTTGCTTCTGCTGGCAAGCTCTGTGTAGATGTTACACATTTTCTCATGTGCAATTCAAAGCAGATGTTTCTTGAGTGTTTCAGCCTAACGCGGCTTCCTCCACGTCCGTCACGTGCCGACTCGTGAACGCGCGGGAACTAACTTCACACTCTGTAATTCCCCGGCAGTTTGCTCATACTCGAGCTCCATCAGAGGCTCTCTTAGCAACTGCCCCTCGCAGCCAAAAGGCCAGACGAGAGAAAAGGAGGAGCGGAGAAAGGAGGCTGCGCGCGTGAAGTAGAGGAGACGTGTGAGCCGTCATGTCGCTCGGCTATTATTACTCCCTCACCCCCCACAGAATGGGGCAAAGACAATAGTTGGGACAAAAGCAGCATCCATCCCCTTAGTTCCCTCCATCCCTCCCTGTATCCTTCACTACATTCGTGCGCGCGCAGCGTCACGTACCCCAGCGCCGGTGCCATGGGGGCGCGCGCTGGCGTTCTTGCCCTCGCGGTTGCCGGGCTTCGTTACTGAACAAGGAGAGAGAGAGAGAGAAGAATGGGAAATCTGGGGGTTGTGTAAGAGTTTTTTCCAAAACGGGGGGAAAATATTTTAATGAATGAAAGTCATTGTTAACTCTGTCCCAAGATAAATGATCAACTGTTCGTGCTCAGAGCACCGCCATGGAAAAAATGCAGGGCTCTGCACCCAGTCTATTCTTTAGGCTAATGAGTACCGAGGCTAAATATAACTGGCACAGAAACAAGAGGTGATCCCTTCCACTATTTCTCCATTGAACCTACAGCAAGCGTGAGGCAGTGCTGAGTCAGTGCTCATATGTAAGCTGCTGAAGTGTAATTAACTGGGCGTTTGTACTGTGAAACCCACTGACAAGCTTGCATCATGTACATGGTGTAAATATGTCGGTTACATTCTTACATCAACGCAGTTCTTGTCAATTATACTGTGCAGCCATTATTATTATTATTATTATTATTATTATTATTATTATTATCAGTGTAATGTATGAAAATAGCTTATATGCTTCTGTTGTTATGATTCTTTCCTTTTTGATAAAGTCCTTTGAACTGAACGGCTTGCCATACATTGTGTGCGGTTTGTTGTGAAATAACTGCCTCTGCTTTACAGTGGTGGTAACAGGAACCAATGATCTTTGTCTGCATCCCAAGTTTAAGCATCTTATTTCCTCTCCAAAACCACCAGAGATCCGACCCATGTCTTCTGGGTTTCTATATTCAATGTTGGCAATGTTAAAACAAGCTCTCCTTGGGTGCTGTTCGCCTCACCACGCCTTGAATGTATGGCTACATCTCCGACATGAATGGATTTCGAAAAAAACATGTTTTAAGCAAAATCTATAAACTGTTCTAAAACCACCAGCCACCCTGCAGTCAGGGCGTTCACACCCATGGCAGATAATAGCTTTCCGTGAGACAACAAACTCTTCATAAGTCTAGTTCCTAGCACCACCTCTTAGCAACTGTGACTTTGCAGAGCAGCGCCAAACCAGAGCAGAGCATTTCACCACCCCTTGGCATTGTTACCATCTTCATATGATCCCTCTACCCCCTGCCATCAGACATATCATGCACATATTAACCATGTGAACGCTTTTTTTAAAGAACCATTTGTTCAAGTCAATTCCATGAAGGAATAAACGGAAACTCGCTTGACATGTCCAGCGAGGCAAAGGAGCGCGTGATTTACAACCAACCAGCATCGAGAGAGAGCTTTACTTTACTCCAACAGAGAGAGAAAGTCTTCAGTGAAAGACAATAGTAGAGAAGCACTTCCTTTTTTTACTCTAAATGAGTGCTGTAAAGAGTGAGGACCCAGTGTCTCTAAGTGAATTCACACGTAAAGCGGATCAGCAGGGTTTTTACACATTTATAAGCCCGCTGTTAATTATGTTGAGCTCAAAAGCCACTCAGTTCCTCTCTACCAGTAGAAGCAGAAGACTTGGACACCTAAGCACGTTATTTATATTCACTGATGTTGACAATAGCTGGGATTCGCTTTATGAAAGCACCACATATCATTATAAGTGCATAGATACAAACAAAGATTTAGGTTTGGTTCGAGATTTCATAGGTTTTCTTTTGTTTCATACGGTGTTCACGAGTCTGATTTATAACTTATTACCATCCTCCACCACTCACACACACACAAAACCACATGTGTGTATATATATATATATTGAGGGGTTCACAGAACCACTGAAAACAGAGTCTTTTGAGAGTAACTCGTGCTGAGTGATGTGATTCTTTCCTGCGCGCCCTTAATCCTGAGCTCGTAGCCGTTGTGTCCGGCACGCGGTGTTCCGACGACGTGTTTTGCGTGTTTGTATTAAAATGAGCGCTCTGCTCTCTCTCCAATCAGCGCAGAGCGGGATCCCCCACTCCTCTTCTTTCGGAAATCATTCATCAAACATTAACGGCCGGCGGACGCGAGCGCCTATAAATACAGCGCGCGGCGGTACTCGAGGCAGTCAGAGTGGATTCACCGGTCTCGCGCGCGACACGCTCCACACTCAGCTCTTCGGAAGCCGGTTCGTTTGTTTACAGAGCTCTTTATATCTGAGCGGAGGACGCGAGGCGGCACGCGGCGCGTTTACTATTTATTTATTTATTTACAGTATATTTATTCATTGTTGTGTCCTTGTCGTTGTCTGCTATGAGCGGAATGTGGGTACAGTTGCTGTTGTGCGTGGCGGCGGCGGGCACGCTCGTGAGCGCGTCCCCGGTAGTGGTGCCGGAGCCTCTGCGCTGTGCGCCATGCTCTCGCGAGCGCTTGGACGCCTGTCCGCCAGTGCGCGCGGACTGCGCGGAGGCTCTGCGCGAGCCGGGCTGTGGCTGCTGCTTGGTGTGCGCGCTCAGCCGAGGGGACGCCTGCGGCATCTACACCGCGCCCTGCGGCTCGGGGCTGCGCTGTGTGCCGAGACTCGGAGAACCGCGCCCGCTACACGCGCTCACCAGGGGACAGGCTGTATGCATGGACGCCGAAGAGTACGAGCAAGAGCAGAGCCAGAGAACGCCGGGTACATACAAACACACACACAAACACACACACACACACACACACACACACACACACTGGTTTATTGTCGCGCGTCTTCCTCACATTTGCTTACACGCGGTGGGTGTGCTCGTGACGTAGAACGCGCGCTGTAATCCCGGCAGAGATTTCATCAGCGCGTGCTGGCAGTATACAGTGTGCTGACCTGAATCCGCTGTAGTCATCGTTCTGAACGAATGATGCAGTTTACTTTTATCAGTCACGAGATCCAATGTTATACAGCGTCAACAGCCGAGACAACCCCCGAATATAGAGTAACCTTACAAGTGGACCTCAAAGCATTTTAAACTTTGAATGGGAGTCAATGGAGCATTACTTCTACCAGTCCGTTTGGAGCATTCCCATTGGCTCCTTCATCGTTAAATTTGAACCCACTGTATTCTGTCAGCAATATACATCTACAAACCTTCAAACATGGATATACTTTTGTTTTATTTAAACTCGACAGATATGACATTTCTAGCACTCAGCTCATGCTAAGAGCTTTTTTGGCCATTTTCTTTATAATAATTATTATTATTATTATTATTTGTGTGAATTAACGTGCCATTTCTCTTGTTCCCTGGTTCAGATCCCGAGCTTGAGGCTGATCCCTCTTCTCCTGTCTTCGTGTCAAATCACGGAAAGCCGCTGGACGCACGGCTGGTGTCCGGCGCACAGGACAGCATGAAGTCCAAAGCCAACACTTTCCGCAGGAAACTCGTGGAGCAGGTGAGCGGCTATTTCAGAACCCTAATGTGGGTTAAACAAAACCAGAGACCGCTATTCTCATCTGTGCGTCACTTTCAAACCACTAGAGGGCAAGAGAAGACCTTGTACAATCGGTTAACAACGTGGACCTGAAGGATATGCTACACACTTGTTTGTGAATTTGTACAAGGGCTTAGCTGACCTTCTTTAATGGCGTTTGATGTGTCGCATGCATTATCGCATGCAAAGCCTAGCGTGGATCTACTGTCAGGACCTTGTGTTTTACAGAGTGGAAGAGAAGGTCTAGTCTGTATGTGTGCGAGAAAAACACAGTAATCATAAAATCTTTTGGTCTTATCCTTGTTTCTTCCCAGGGTCCCTGCCACGTGGAACTGCAAAGAGCACTTGAGAAGATTGCTAAATCACAACAGAAGCTAGAAGACAAGCTAACCCGGTTCTACTTGCCTAACTGTGATAAACATGGCCTCTACAAACCCAAACAGGTGAGGAATGAATAGCAGAAATGAATACGTCTTTTTTAGAAGTGAAGCTCTTCATGGAACTGGCTTTTCACTCACCAATTCACATACATACTCACTCACGTTTATTAACTGTACCACAGGGGGGTGATGTTCAGTGTTTCACATCCATGACACTATGTTGTTGTGAGTGGTTAACACTCTTCAAATCTCTATCTATACACTGAAGAAATTAATGCATATAATGGAGTTCACATACACACACACACACAATTATATTTTACAGTAGTGTGATGTAAAGAACACACTGCCCTCCACACAGCAGACCGGGTTTCAGCTCAGGGACAAACACAATGCTTTAACAATAAGTGTCCTTGTGCAACATGTATAAAGATTTAAATGCTGGAGAAAAATCTGCCATTGTGTGTGAGTGTGTGTGAATGAAGGCTTTTTTTTAAGGCTAACCCCATTTACTTTGTCTGTTTACAGTGTGAATCATCTCTGGATGGTCAGAGAGGGAAGTGCTGGTGTGTATCATCATGGAATGGGAAAAAGGTTCTAGGGTCAAGTGAACTACCTGTAGACGCTGACTGTCCCCAGGAACCCAATCACTGATCACACGCACAGGGGGATTCTCTCTTCAGATGGACATTTCCACACACACACATATGCAGAAGGTTCACATAAAGCCACTGACTTTTTTATACTTCCTATTTATTTATTGTAGCCTACATGGTGTTGTTTGATTCAGGTACACTGTTATTAATTGGTGAATACTAGTTCACTAAATCCACCAAAAAAAGGAAAGGAAAAGAATATCTCTATTTTTGAAAGGATTATGATTTATATTTACGTAAAGCATCCATGTGTATTTATTTAAACTGAATGTATTCATATAATTTCTGTTTTTGGATAAGAATATTTATTCCTTATGCCTTATTATTGTTATTATTATATTATTTTTGTAAGGTGTAAAAATGTGTATGTTCACTGTTAGTCTTATCTTTTCAACAGTCTGTTGGAAGAAGTCTAAATGAAAAAAAAGCACTGCATGACCAAACCTCTTTGTCACTGCCAACATCTTTCAACACAATCTGTTGTAAACACACACACACACACAGTCGAGACAAAACCTTGTGTCTACATAACATTTCTGGAGAAGAAAACCAAATTATAACTTTTTGTGGAAGATGGTAGAGAAAGATTTTTGTATGATTGTATTAGTTTTCCATTTCATCCTGGAGAATATATTTTGGAAAAGTATGTAAAATAATTAAGATACAAACGTTGGACATACAGTGTGCATATATATATATACACACACATACATTTTTGGAAAATGATCCTATTACTTTACTGGAGTTGGTAGGCTTTAATTTATTATTATAACAGTCCCCATAATCCTGTAATTTGTTCAGCAGTGCATGATGGGTATTGGTCTCCACAGCTTCCGAAACGGGTAACTGCCTGTTCCTACCTCTTTTTTTCTTTTTTTTTTTTGCTGTATGCATTCATATTT
This sequence comes from Hoplias malabaricus, assembly GCF_029633855.1. Classification (NCBI taxonomy): domain Eukaryota; kingdom Metazoa; phylum Chordata; class Actinopteri; order Characiformes; family Erythrinidae; genus Hoplias; species Hoplias malabaricus. The sequence goes on along the minus strand of NC_089806.1, from coordinate 21,598,811 downwards.
TGGAGAGACCTTTTGTTTATTTTGTTAATGTTGCTTTTTATCTATAACTTTAGGACCACTTGAGCTTGGGTGACTATGCCAATCACTGTGTGAATCTGTGTGAATGTGATCAATGTGAGATTGTTATATATGGAGTAAATGCTGTGGTTTCGTCCCTTGTTGTAATGGTGCAGTTTCTACACTTACCCACTACAAGGAGGTGGGATTCTGCTACTCCAAAGCAATTGACCAGTGTACATATATAAATATGCATTTTTAATAAATTGTTATTGCAATATACTGTGAAAAAAATGGAATACTAATTTCTGTCATCTTTATTGGTGCCAATGATCTGGCCCTGAAATAAATGTATGTTTCAGAACTGCGGTGAAATATAAAACAAAACATGAAATTCAACTTGAAAATATGAATAAACTGCATAATATGAAATCTCAGACAACATAAACTACAAATATGTTCTTTGCTCTCTGTTTCTTATTATATATCTTTTCAAATCATGATTATGTCCTGTCTTGTTTATATTTAAAATTGCCTGAAGGCAGCTCTGTATTTGTGTGTGTGTGTGTGTGTCCTTATCGTGGTAATCTCAAATGGTTCTGCACACTAACTTTAGCTTGGTATTTGGGAGAACTAGGCTCGGCTTTCTGAAGTGCCTTTGACCTGCTCTGTGTTTGTATTGGTCAAGGAGAGGAATGCCCCCTCTTGCCCACCCCCCCGACCAAGCCGCCTCTCTGGCACCACCCCCTGCACCATTTCCAGCTTACACAAATTTACACGTATAAAAGATTGTATCTGGATATTCAATATGAATACAATTAGAAACCTAATCTCAGTACTGTAAGTTTTGCTGTTTTGGATCACTTACCTTAACTGCATTACTGAAAGTGCTACACAACTAAACAACCCCAGTTAATGAGTTTTTGTGGCAATTCAAACAGTGAATAAAAACGTGGACAAGTTAAACTTCATCCACGTACAAACAACTGTTGTTTTTTCCCTCAAACACACGGTTCAGATGCAGAGTTTGAACTGTGTTTCCCCAAAATCTTAATGTTCACTTTAACTTGTGGAAAAGGAGTGTATATCTCCTTTAAATAAATAAAAGGGGATACTTGATTTAGGACTGAAGGTCCAAAATTTTGCAAGGCTACTATTACATATGCACTAATGATGTCATTCATTCAAACAGGCACAGGAAGTCATGTGTAAATTAAAATAGTGTTTATTTTTAGTTTTAAAAAAGACATTAAATACAAATTATATTTGAACAAACAAATATTTCCCTTCTTAAAGAAAGGCATAGCTGTGTAATATCTAGTTTAGTAAAATGAAAAGCTTTATAAAGAAAAATTCTTTTAAATGATAAAAAAGTATAATTACCCGTGAATGGAGAGATCCTTAAAAGTGACTTGCGGCAAGAAGTGGCCCTGGCATTGCACAACAGAACGTGGATGGCAAGTTTTATTCATTAGATCAACTTTCTCTTAGCATTAACATTAGCCTAGCTGCAGCTTTAAAGGTTAGCTTAGCATCAGCTCAACTTCAACATTCACTTTGTTTTAGCTTAATCTTTATAAAGGATTTTGATATTGGAAATATTTAGCTTAGATCTAACTTCAGCTAAGCCAAAGTATAACTTTGGATCTTCTTTTAGAAGATATGCCAAGAGAAAGACCTAAAAAAACCTCAACCAAGGACAGAACCATTTCTTAACTAATCGCTGAGACTTTTGCACACTACACCATTGACAAAAAACCTTAAAAAAGACTTTTAGTGATTATATTCCCGACAAAATATGCTGAGTTCTATCTATTCACCGTTGTGCAATCAACGAGTCACTTCATTCTCAAAAAACAATGAAAACATTTGGATCAGCTTATATCTCTTACTTAGATAAATAACTTTGATCTTTTAAAGTTATGTTCACATGCCTCTTTAGAAACAGCTGGCCAGAAATAAAATATATATTCGTGTTCAAAAATGAAAATAAACTCACACCCAAATAAAAGGAAAGAGCCAACAGCTAAGTGTAATTTTATGCTCCTCCCCCAAAATCAAGTCGTGAACGAACAAAAAAGGGCTAAGCACCAATATGTCTTACGTCTTTTTTTTGTTTTATATAGGTTTTTAGTGTTTGGGTTTTTTGGGTGGGGGTCTTTCAGGGGAGGGGGAGGGGGGCTTCAAGCTTTTGGCCAAATCTGTGCTACAAAGCTACTGGGTGGGTTACCTCTCCAGCACCCTCCATATTTCAAGTCTTTTCTCAGGAGGTCAGACAAAAACAGAACGAGCCCAGACATCCTTCCTATAACATAATAATCACAAGCTTTCAAATAGGGTTGCCATATAGAGCTGTAGCTTTGTTTTGGTTGAAATCGCTGGACAATATTTAAAGAGGCAGAGCACTAGCCCTTAATGTTATTTGTCACATTTCTGCATTTAAGGCATTGCTTTCAAGAAACAACTGAAAAGAATAGAAAGGGAAAAAACCTGCCAGTGATTATTGTCAAGCTTTGGAGTGCACCAGACATGCAGCGACAATGCAAGTTATTACTGCATTCCCGTTACATTCAAATTCACAAAAAGACGATGCAAATATATGACAAAAATACCTGTGTTTCTAATATAAAAGATGGTATATTCAAGCATTGGGAGTGATACCATTAAGTGCTGTGTCATGTACATATATTAGTGAAGATATACATGTCAAAAGACGTGGTGTATGTTATGTCCATATGGAGTCCATTTGGAAGCATGCTGCAAGCTACATATTTGTTATCTTACATACTCTTCTCCTTCCAGCTGAACAGGAAAACAGGCATCAGAAAGACATGGAGTTAATCTCCCAAAATGCTCAACATGGGCTTAAGTCGGCACATGAACTCAGAGGCATGTATAGTGAAGAGAAAGTGACATAGTGAAACAAACTGTATAGAAATGATTTTCAAGGCCATAACGTGTGGTTTGAAATGTCATGATACTGTGTCAAATGCGAGATCTTTGTAATTCAGGGTTTCACAAATCCTGTACTGGGGGACACGTGCCTGGAGGTTTGATGGATTCCTTACTCAGACACTGCTAACAGATGAGGTGAATCAGGTGTGTTTAAACAGGGAAATCACCAAACTGTGCTGGACATCAGCCCTCCAGGACTGGAATTATACACACCTGTTCTAAAGTGAAAGTTTTATTTATTTGTGAGATATGGCCATTGTAAGGGAGAGTTGTTCAGCAAAGGGCCAAAGTGCGTCAAGTGCTTGTGCTTCGGATGGAGCCAATGGCAGGGCCCAGACCTACTGAGCGTGCCTGTGTTTTTTTTTTCGTAGCTTTTTTTTTTTTTTTTAATTTTTATTAATTTTTTTATAATTATTATTACTTTTGGAAATGATCCTACACCAGAAGGGGTGGAGATAGGAATCCTTAAGGGGGCTACTAGAGAGACAGTGATAGTCATGGCAGTGATTAAAACAAGGCTCTTCGTTTCACTAGAATAGAGAGGGGGCCAACCTCTTATTTTGATACAAAAAACAAACTGTGTTAATGAATGGCAACATGTTTGTCTTCCATAGCGTCTCTTCGGTGCCCTCTTGGGGAATAATCCAAACAGGCAAAAAAAAAAAAAAAACAGAATAGTGCAGTTAGTCTCCCCTCCCCTTCCCCAGGCCCCCTCTCTCTTCACTCCCCTGATGTGTAAAAAAACAAAAAACAAACCAAAAAACAAAAATGACCTGGTCTGATGAGTCCCTGCTCCAGCGCATAGGTGGGGTGCTCAGCATTAGGGCAGAACCTTTAAAAATCTCCCCTCCTGTCTCCATTTTCATTCTGAATTCATATCATTTAGAGGGTATCTTCCTTTCTTTTTCTTCTTTTCCTCAACCCCTCTATCTCTCCATCCACACTTCTCATTTCTGTTCCAGGTTGTAGCATTGGACTTGGCCTTGGTCTTTTGCTTCATAGCCTGGAAGAGGCTGACCATACTTGTCCACGCACCAACAGTAGCCTCTTCTGCGGCCTTTGGATGGACGACACTGCAGAGGAATGAAGAAGAGGGAGAGGTGGGGTTGGAAGAATGTACTCTTTTTTTAGGGACATGTAGTGTGTGCAACCATTTAAAAACATCAGAGCCCCCAAACAGAGGATAAGACAAACACTTCTCCCAACATATCTCACCCAGGTGACAGAGAGTAACACCAACATTAGAATTCAAAGTGAGAGAGAGAGAAGGCAAGCCATTAAAAAGTTCTAAAAATCAAACATAAAGATGAATAGGAAGAAAGTGCAGAAATGAGAACCAGTGATTATTTAAGTGAATTTCTTTCTCTAAAGAAATGGTTTAGAACGACCGGGAATGTTTACATGTTCTTTATTGAAACTATCTCCCTCTCTCTTTCGTTCTGTTCCCTCTCGTCTTTGGCAGTGAGTCAGAAGCGTGTGCAAATCAAACATCACGTCCAGGGGAAGAATGCATTGCTGCTATTGCCTCGGTGGGTATGTTTTTGTACATAGGACAGAGTGTGTGTGAGACAGAAAGAAGAAAATCTTTTTGTCTAAGAAGATTAACAATGCTACAAAAATTTAGTTTAATGTGATTCAGTTTAATGTGTCACTATACATTCCTTGGCGTTGAAAATAAGGCACAAATATTTAGTTCCAAGCTACCCACACTATTCACTAGATAAAGTTAAGCTTTGGAAAAGCACTCTATGGATAGAACTATTTTGCATAATAACAACACTTGTAGCGAAACACTTTGAAGACTGAGACAAATTAAGTTATGGAAGCTTTTGATTACAATAGCAAGTCACCATACACTCAAAAAGCTGGTACAAGAACATGAGCAACTGATAATGGACCAAAAAGTAATGCCTAAGTTTAATAATAGTTAAATACACAGTATAACCATTGTAAATATCAACAAGCTACAGTGTATACTGTCATCAAGGGAAGCTGAGGTATAAGTTTAAGCTTCAGTAAAGAAACTGGAATTACATGCCGTGCAGTTGACAGTGTGCCTGAACGTCTCTATGACAGAAATTACGTGAAGAAATTTTTCCTAGGATGAGTGAGGCACAGGCAGGCACATTTTCCACATCACTTCCCATTTCTATACAAGTAGAAGGTCCTCAAAGAAGAGAATTGGCAGCCAAGGAACCTCTCGGCAGAGCAAAGCAAACAACATCCTGTAAACTGGCTTTGAAGTATGGGGAAACTGACAGGAAAGCATGCAATGATGGGAATAGTAGTATTCTCTAAGATGCCAAAGCAACAAGAAGTTAGAACAGACAGAGCTGGTGAACTTCCGGAGCTGGTACAAAAATAAAATTCTCATCTGAGCTTTCCTGGCAATGGTGAGAATGTCTCATTTCCAGGTATTAAAGATGGATGGTATTCCAAGCTTAGAAAAAATAACAGTGGAGCTGCTCTGTAGTTTAAGGATACTTGTGCAATTATTGGTGGACTTCACAAGTTTTAGGGCATGATGGAGGATTATTTCAGCCACAACCTCTAAGCAATTGTTCTGGAGACAAAAGGTCTACAGAGGCATTCTTGACGCACCTGAGCTAGGACAGTACCAAATATTTCCATAATCATCTCTGGAGCCAGTGGTCTGTAGTTATTAAGTTGTTTATTTTAACATGGAAACAATGTTAGATACTTTTTTGTTTACCGTTTGTTGTTAATGTGTGAAAGGGTTCAAAATGTCTGTGGACATAAGAGGCCTCTGGTGATTTAAAAAGCCAGGACAGGACTTCTGTTTCAGATCAGCTTGGAAAGTCTTATGTTCTCATATGGGTTGTACAAATAGTGGATATCTGTGTGATTTGCATCAACAGTAGAGTGTGGAGGGGCTTTGAAATCACTTGAACCTAAGCTGTGGCAAGGGACGAGAGACGGATACTGATCAAAGCAGTAAAGGTACTTTAGCTGGGGAATGGGAAGCAGGTAATCCTTTGGGTAGAGATATACTTGCTGTTAACTACGCTTCCTTGTACGCATCACAGCTGCCTCGTGTAACCTGCATCCGTTTTCTGTGTCGGTTGTGCACGTCCTCAGAAAATAAACACTATGTGCATGCAAGGTGCAGTACACACGTAAACTATAAGGGCAGTGCAGGTGATCAGTAGCATGGTGGAAAGTTTTGAAGAAGGCCATGTCATAGACAAGTCTGCAAAAAGCATAGCACAAGTATGTGAACAGTTATGTTCAAAACACAGAATATTGTCTACGTGAATGCATGACCAAACAGCAAGTATATCTCTATGCAGGGAGCCATAGTCATAAACATGTTTTTTTTCTGAGTGCCCTGTTGAACTTTCTCTTTTCAGAGCAATATTTGTCTTTATTCCTAGACTTGTTAACTTGGTTCTTGATCATATAAAATGGTCACAGTCTATTTGATGTTGGCTACCTCAAACCAACAGTTCATTGCCATAGATTTAGGTCTTCCTGTCCTACTTCTCTCATGAAACTCAGAAGTTAATCACTACTCTTCAACTCTAGCAGTAACTATGACAATTAACTACATTTACAGTGGAGATACAGGTGTTTTTCCTCAAACATTTTGCAGAAGCTACTGTTAGTCACTTTGCCCTCTACGAGCTGTGACACAGCTATACCTAGTTGAGCATCAACCCCTTTTCTTCAGCAGCTTCATCTCCTTAGACCACAAGCAGGTTGCTATACACCCAGTTCTATTTGTGGATCTATCTGTGCCATTTATCTGTGGCTACAGTTAGATATAGCCAGTACTTTCCCTCCCTTAGTAAGGAAGCTATTCGCCCATCCTACTGGCTCTATTTGTGGCAGTGATGTCTAACTTCATCCTGGACGGCTACAACTTGATTTCCCCCATGTCCTGAGCCTTAACTTGGAAGCAAATCACTGCCCGTCTTCTCTGACCATAGTTGCATTATTTAACTATGACTCATTAAGTTATCACTGCACTTCTTGAGAAACTTGCTGAACCGCAGAGCAGAATTGGTTTCTTCAGTGCTTGTCTAACCAGATTTCACAAAGGCTATAAGGGCTTACTGAGCATTTTTGATGCTCATATAGGGGATTGCATTGATATCATCACAGTGACTGTAAATTCTTTAATTCATTTTTATTAATCTGTTGCCATTGTTCCTATGTTTTGCCATTCTAGGTTGAGCTCAACTATTTGAAGTTGTGCCTTTTGGCCTTATAACTGCCCCCAGGCTATTTGCTAGATACATACAGGAATAAAATTCTTCCATATTAGAATGGGTATTTATATGCCTCACAAAGGGTCAAGTCATGAAACAGCTGCCTGGTTTTCTTAGAGTCTGTGCCAAATGTGATGGTCAAATCTGACCATTGTTTTAGACACTTATCAAGACTATAGCACCGGAATTTGATAATGAGATCAGAGAAAATAATTCTACTTTTCCAAACAAAATGTCAGGTCCTTGCACCAGGATGTTCTAGGGTTAGCCTTTCTGTGTGTCTTCTCTACACTTCCACTTATCCTGGGAATGAAAGACAGGATTCAGAGTTGCATCTGTTTTACTGACCCATACTTAACCTATGCAACTGTCCCCATAACCCACTCACTACTCTGAATCCTTTGAATACCAGACAGACATGATAGTAGACAGCAAAACAATCTCACTGTATTTTACTTATGCTTCCATGATGTACTGCCAGACCAGGGTTCACACTGGAACAGGGTACTTTCCACACATGAAGGACCTATTCTCAGCTCACAGGGCAAGCTCAGTTTTATTTTTGCAGAGTCATTTTCTTTGTTGGCTTTCATCCTCTGTGTTTCACATACGCCCTATGCTGGTCGGGAGGAATGAAATGGAACACAAGCTCTAACGTGTAACTCTGGCTCTATGAGATCCGGAAGACTATCAGAGGTTGCCATTCAGGAATGTTGGAGAAGACTGTTACAGAATGTTTTCAATGTGATTAGGGTACTTATATTACTGGCCATGTCACAAGTCATATCATTGCAGAAACGTTGAGGAGCCAGGCATTTGGTTTAAATGAGCAGTCAAGCTTATTTATCATGACATGCACCTCATCTTATTATTTATTCATTATATTATTATTTTTAACAACATAAAAAATCATATGGTTTTATTGCTTAAAAGGACAAAAGGCCTGCATCATGAAAGTATATCATACACCCAATCATGCCTCCCCATTGTAATAAATAAATGCATAGACATGAAGGCAGTTAAACACAATGAAGAACATTAGCTACATGACTTCTTTCTGTATTATCCAGCTGTCAGACATTCAGACAGCCTTCTCTCATGTACCTGCTCTACAGCACTTGTAGCTTTCAAAAATCCCTCCTACTATCAAGAGAGAAACTTAAACCAGGAAAACTGAATCCGGGGACAACGAAACTCCACTGAAGCTTGGGTTAATGAATATGGAGGCTTAATTTTGATGATGTTTGGCTTTTGTGTTAATGAAAAAGGGTGAAAGGTGTAAGGGTAAATTTGGCTCTGCTAAAATATTTGCCCTACACCATTAAAGAGCTGCCAGGCTATTTTAAGAACCTGGCAACCACTCAAACAGTCATCTGGAGCTTATTACACACACACATACACAAACACACACACACACACACAAAACGTAGCTGATTGCATACATTTATAAAGATGTATTCCCTCAGGCATTTGGTTCAAGGAAGACACAAGAAGAAAAAAAAACTTTTCAATGAAAGAGCGAGAATCACTTGCTAGAAACACACACACAAACACAGAGAGAAAGTAAGAGAATGAAAGAGCAAGAGAAGGATCAAACAAACTTTTATAGCAAGAGAACCAAATTAAAATACCTCAAGCAGAACAAGAGCAGTCTGGGAAAGAATACAGCGAGCTCATTCTGGCCTCCTCAGGGTCATCCTCTAGCCTCCTTTAATCTGTCCTGTATTTTCTGTATTTTCTCAACTCCTCTCTTTCCCTCATCTCATTACATTACACATTTTAATACTTCCCATTTCCACCTTATTTGATCAAAACAGGTGTTTCACAATAAATAGATTAATGCAATTTTGATTGAATTCTAAAACAGAACAGGGTGAGAAGCAGGGTAAGAAAAACACGTCTTTGACGTATCTATCCAGCGCATGTGTCAGTCAGTGGAGGGCTTAACGTATATGGATTCCCCTTTCACCCACTATGAATTAGAATTGGAATTAGAGAAAAAAAAAAGTGTCTACATACATACTTATATGCTTGAAAAGCTATAAAATATTATACAATTCACGTCATAAAAAACATGAATTAGGATGATAAAACGAAGGAATCAATATGAAATTAAAAAAGAAATATAAAATATATGCTCCACCACAGCCCTCAGAGACTGCTACGAACTCTATCATAATTTGCCAGTGGTTCACACTTGTACTATGTTATGTCAGAACATGTACTATCTGGGAATGAGGGGCAGTAACAAAGGAGCATTAGTGTGCAGACAGAGTGAACAGATAGACTGCTTGATTTCAAGACCTCCAGTGTCACACTTGGTAAGTTGCTTGTAATGATTATGCCATCATCTGCTAATGGCAGAGTTGGGTAGTGTAGCCAGTTGGGAGAACTGAATCAAGTAAACATGAATATACCTTCCCAAGAGACACCTTGAGTGTATGTACCAATGTAACACCTCCAAAATATACTTGCTAAGTAACACATAGAGGTGCTGTGAAGTATCGTAATACATCACATGTCTATCAGAAACTGCTACTCTGAAACTGTTGAATACTCTTCTTTACTGTACTATAATATACTTCATGTACCTCACTATCAGCTATATCAGCTCTTATCTCTATTCTATACCACATGGATGAAAACTGCTGTCCTATCAATTACCGTAATCTATTCAACCATATCCTTTTACTCTACCATACCAAATTTACTCTATTAAATGTGGACCTACAGTACAAGTATACTTACACTAGTTTAGACTACTCTACTTGTTCTCTAACCCAATCTGCTAACTTCACATTACTTGACCTACATTAACTCTACTCCACTTTAGTGTAGTTCACTTACTCTTACACTCTGCTTCTCTAGTCTACTTACTCAGTAGAATTTCTTCCCTTCCCCAATTTACTCTACTGTAATCTAGTTTAACCCTCTCCACTCCCCTCAACTGTAGTTTACTTTTCTCTTCTCTTCTCGACCCTAGTTTAATCTAGAATATTCTGTTGTACCACACTGTACTGTATTCTTCAACTTTATCACTCACTTAGTGTAAGTTTCTTCTCTGCTACACACAGATAATTATTGTTGGTGTGCATGAGTATATTTTAGGGAGGATGCATTAGTCCAAATATATGCGTAAATGCATTCTTGTGCTACCGTAGGAGTATATGGTGTATGAGGGTGTATGTGTATGTGTGTGTGTGTGTGTGTAAGGAAGCAACAGAGAGATATATTTAGGCAGTTGAGCAGACCCCTGTCAGGGTGGCGATGGCTGGAGGGTGTAAAGCTGTGTGCTTGGTTAGTTTGTGTATGTTTGACTGTATGACTGTTTGTATGTGTGTGTGTGTGTGTGTGTGTGTGTTTGTGTGTGTGTGTGACAAAGCAAGCCTCAGTCATCGCTGGTCCATAATGATGCCCTTATGGGCAGCAGGAAGGCGGAAGGGCATTAAAACCAGCCACAGGGTAAACACAGACTCATAAACACACACACACACACAAAATATTTTATATATATATATATATATATATACTAGTGGCATATTCATTTTATAAACCAATGTAAACACAGTCTGTATAGTGACGATAGTTCAGAAGGTAGATTAGAAAGTAGATATGCAATAAATCTCTATTCTCATTAACATTATTTCTCTTTCTCTAGCATTTTCATGTTTTACAATGAAATAAAGAATTGAGATGGAATTGAGAGTGTATAAGATTATGGCTGGGTTTTCTGCATTATTTCTGTTGATGGCTTAACTTTTACTGACCTATTATTATTATTATTATTATTATTATTATTATTATTGTGTTTTATTTATTTATTTATTTTAATTAATTATTGTACCGCTTAAGTGACAGGAGGGTGAGCTGATGGAATTAATAAAGTTGAGTTTTAAACTCATACTGTCTCTCTTTTGCACACACACACACATACACACACACATATACAGGGGGTCCTCGACTTACGACGTTGATCCGTTCCTACGTCGCGTCGTAAACCTATTTTCGGTGTAAGTCGGAACATACGTACATACAAGCCTGTCTCATCCACGTTGAACACTTGTTCAGCACAGTAACCCCCCTGCCTAATTATCCCGAGCCGCGCAACCGTGTATTCTTCCGCCGCGAACACCAAAAACGAAGTTCGCGTTACGACGTTTACGACGCAAAACCACTTAAGTCGAAACAAGGCTTTATACAGTATACAATGAGAGATGTGTCGTAACCACAAAACATCGTAACTAGGGACTGGCGTAACCCGAGGACCTCCTGTATATATATATATATACCTTATGTATCTTACTATCGGTTCTTCTGTTAAAAAGTGGTTGAAACTGGAATATGTAAGTGTTCTATTGTTTGAGCCATGATTAGAATTAATTCCTAAAGAACTCTGTAGAGTCCCCTATTTTTAGTTTATATAGTTATTCATTTATCATTCAGCAATAGAAAGCTTCCCGGCACTGGGCTGTGCAGCAGGTGAACTATATTCCCTGGGGAGACAGAACTATGGGAAAAGGTGGTGAAGTAGTAACTAAGTAGCGATGGAACACTAGCATGATGGAAATTGAGCAGCAGTGGACCAGCAGTACTGTGGGAGCGGAGCAGTGGAGATAGCAGGTCAGGGGGACAGAGTGTGCCTCCAACCCACTAAGAGGATTCCAGCCTGGGAGAAGAGATGAGCTTGGCCTGGGGAGTAGGGGAAGTGCCCGTGGGAGAGGGTGGGCTCCACTTGCACACTAAGCCAATTCATATAATCAGAGCTAAAATTAGCCAGAAGTGAATGACTGTACCCAACATGAACACGCTCCAACACACACGCACATACACTCACATTACATGTCTTATTCTGGGGCGCAAAGCAGCCTGAGGCACCCAGGATCTGTGTGTTCATATGAGAGAGTCTGTGTGTATGAGAGAGTCTGTGTGTATGCTTGTATGGCCGGTTGAATGTTTATTGAGACTGAAAGGTTTATGAGGAGAAAAGCCAGTCTCCCCAGACTACGCTTTTTTTCTGGGCTCTTTTCATGGCTCTGCACTCACTCTTTGCATTCTCTCTCTCTCTCTCTCTCTCTCTCTCTCTCTCTCTCTCTCTCTCTCTCTCCATTAATTAACTTGTCAGTGTTATTTTCCCTTTCCTTGTATTACCCATAATGAGCATAAAATATTTTTTTATAACAAAAACTTGTATGAATATCATTGTATCATTATTCAATATATTTTACATTTCTTTATAAACTGTAGCTCACACTGATTGAGATGAGCAATGAGTTGCTTGCATTTCACGAATAGCAAGGGATTGTGTGTGTGTCTGTGTGTTTATGCGTATGGTAATGCAGTAAGACGTGGAAACAGTCTAAACCCAAAGACCTAATAAATGAAGTGTCAAGTATCAAGCAACTTGCAAGTATCATGCAAGAGTGTGAATGAACTTCACAGTGCAGGGATAATCTTATCCATATCAGCTCAGTGCACTAGACTGATTCTCCTCTTTTTCTCTCCCTACTGTGTACGATTCACAGGATGCACTGTAGAGCCAGTGTAACACAATGAAATTTCAGTGATCAGCGGCTGACTCCTAGTGACTAAGCCTCAGTTCAGTGGGTTCTGAAATTTTGCCCCTATCAGCGATGGCAGGAGCTTCCCATTCAAGCCACTGAATAATCCTGTTTTCCCCAAATCCACCCAAACTCATTAAACATGCACAGACATCAGCTCTGACTCATCCTCTTAATGGAAGCAGAGGAAGGCGGGTCACTGACTCACACTTTACCAAAACCCCCTCATTTCCCCCCTCTTATTCAGAAGAACCCATGCAGGTTGTTTGATACAGGTCACACAAAAACACATAGCCGTGTGTGTGGTACTGACTATGGGTTGCCATGGCAGCACTCACCTGTTTCTTCTTGTAGAAGCCCTTCCTGTCACAGTTTGGAATGCGGAAACCTCTGGGGTTTAACGCGTTGGAAATCTTAAGACTCATCAAAACACTCTCCATCTCTCTGCGACACGGACCCTTTAAACACACAAACACACACATGAAAATATAAACACAATCAGTCCAAGATTTACTACAAGGAACACAGAATCTCAGTAATGATACACACTTCAGACTGGTTCCTGTTTTTTTTTTCTTTTTCTTTCAATAACAGACACAGCCAAGATTCCTGAGAAGCACACAGAGTTCCTGATGACTAATTCAAATAAATCACATATAAAGTTTAAAGAATATATGCTTTTCTTGCCTACCTGACAATTATCTTCCATTTGACCCTCTTGCACCTTCCAAATATCCATTTTAAAATACATCATTTTCTCTAGAATTTTTAGAAAAGGATGTGTAATGTACGCTTTTATTACTTATTTAGTTGCTGTTAAAGAAATTAATTTCAGACTTTAGCCATTTTCCCAATTTATTTATACCAGTTGCACTGTCGCTGACCCTGCTTTAAATGGCATGTGGCACAGCTGGTGTCCTCAAAGTAATTCACTCTTCAAAAATGTAATTGATGGGATCTATAGTAAAGGCAATGCTATATATAGAAACATGACACCTCAAAGAACCATTGGAATTTGCTTATACTTTGCCAGGTTAACTCCAAGGCCATGGCCCAGTGTGAGGACCAAATGCATTCTAGATTTTACTATAATTTAATTCAGCCTATTTTATTACATGTAGTTAATGTATAATATGGAAAGGACATAATTTCATGCTTAAATGCTTCTTCTTTCAGATAAACCTAGTTGAGTTTATATAAACTGGCAGAGGCACATCAGCCAGAAAAACCATACCAACACACATCTTGCTGCTTTATTCCTGACCCTCTCTGACTTGCTGCCAGGAGCTGAAACAGTACTTACATACTCCGTCTCTCGCTTGGACTCCAGGCTGAAGTTGTGGAAATCAGTGTGGACGCTGCTGGCCACTGACTCCACTTTGTAACTCTGGCTGTTCTTGGACTGTTCCTTCTGGATCATACCCAGCTTACTGTGCAGCAGAGAGCCTTTAGGGTCCAGCACAGTTCTCTGGCTGCCCAAATCGAAGCCTGAATCTGTTGCTGTGTGCAGCACAGTCTCAATGCCCTCTGTGACTGTTGCCACGGTGGAGTTGGAGAGACGCTCCACTTCTGGAATCCCTGGGCCATCTGAAACATGTAGAAGGGCAGAAGTCAAGGTCAGAAATGTGTACTTAAACTCAAACCAAAATAAGTTCCATGTGTCATCAATATCTGTCTCATTACAATATTTAAGAGGATATCAAGGAGAAGTTTACAACTTTAACAAAAGTAAAAGTCCTCAGTGATTTGGTGAAGCAAGAAGTCAAGGAATTTTAGTGAAGAAAGAGTAAAAGGAAAGAAAAGTAAATAAGGAAAAGTAAGAAAGTAAGGAAATACATTTTTTTTTAAAAAATGGCAGGAAGTTGGCACAAACTCGGAACGGGCAGGTTGGCTGTATTTATAGTCCTGTGGCTTGGCACTATTAAAGATGAGGGAAAGACCATCTGACCGGAAACCTAGGCAACAAAAACGGATACATCCAGATTTAATGCCGGGAAATCACACTGGTCATTCCTCATAAATGCTCTTGTGCACCAAGCACTTCTATAATAGAATCTAACAAACCTGCATGTGTTCTAGTGGATAATGACAGAAACACATGTATTAACCCTAAAATCTTCAAAACATTAATTGGGTCTCCAGCTGGTGATTATGTGTACCCATTAAAACTCTGCAGATCAATAAAACCAATTAAGAAGCTACGTCATTTTTACTCTATGCTTATTCTAGAATGTAACATTTGGAATGGGGTGGTTTTACGTAAAATCTTTGTGAATTCAAAGCTGAAGGTGTTCCTTCTTAGATTCAACGTAACTGTGGACCAATGAGTGGCTCACCGCTCTCCACAGGGATTCGCTCACAGCTCTAAGCGGGGGTGGGTCAGAAGTGATTGACACTTCTGTAAACCAGTAGCAGGGACCCAGAGGAAGACAAAGAAAGGCGATGTGCCAAGATCACTGGGCTTAGGTAGGGGGAGAGAGCGACTGGGAACAGTAGGCACACAGTAAAAGAGCACCTATGGCTGAAGGAACGCTATGGAAAGCCCATAAATATAGTCAGTAGTCGGTGGCTTCAAAATGAATGTATTAAACGTGAACGCATGGCCAAACAGCGAGTATATAACTAGCCTTAGACTCTACATGATTCATTCATTCATTGCCTACATGAACTTACATGATTACATTCTTGCTCTTAATTTACTGACTTTTACTGTCTTTTCACTCTGTAAAGCACTTTGAATTGCCCTTGTGTATGAAAGGTGCTCTATTAATAAACTTGCCTTGTCTTGCCTTGCCTAAAACTAGTCCAAAAGGGGAAAAAGACACAGACAACTCTGAGAAAATCATGATGACCCATAATGATGGCAGCAGAAACTAAAAAGTTCTGCTGAGAACAACACATATGATAGAGCTGCTAAGATGCCAAATCACAGTGTAGAACTTAAGTTAAAGCAGATTTAAATGAGTGTGTGTGTGTGTGTGTGGGTGTGTATGTGTGGGAGCATGGGTATGCGCTTGAGTGTGGCTACGCCAGGCGTGTAGCCAGTAGTAGCACAGCACACCACAGATAAACTGTGCCTTCATTAACAATGACATAAGATCAAAAAACGACATCAACAAGAGCATCAACAGCAACATAAACAGCCCTGTGCATGTCTAACAAAATAACTGACCTCAAGAACAACTTGTAATCAGAGAGGACAACGGTGAAATCATGGCATTAGCTTGCATTCCCTGCTTGACCCACTGTAATTTCACTACAAAACAGAACAGAGTCACATCCCGGGTACAGGAGGAAAATAAAGCACCATCTAATTCAGGAACCGGCAAACATCAATATTTATCCACAATATAAACTTTTACAACTTTTTATGGACTTTCCCAGCAAGAACTCTGCCTTTTTAAAAACAGTTTAACATACAATGTGCGCACACAAACACACACACACAGACGTACATGCAAGTGTGAAACACACATCTGCACAGACACAGACAGACAAGGTATTGAGGGACAAGTTTTTGAACACATGTAAATCCACTTTGTAGTGCAATAACAGTGGCTACACCGGATGACTTGATCCTTTAAGGGCAAGACTGAGGACAAAGTAAATCTGCTTCAGACAAATCATACAAAATAAACAACAATAACCTATACATTGTAGCATTCGTTATATGCTAAAGATTTGTAGGCCCTCTCATGCAAAATTTCTTTTGAAATGACGGCTTTTATTAGGAGGAATATCTCTCTCTGCTGCAGTATCAGCTTCTATTCTTTTAGGAATGCTAGATGGTGGGATGCTGCAGTGAGAATTTGGCTGCATTGGTCTGCCAAAAATTCCTAATAAAGTTCAGGTACCGATGTTTGATGATTAGTTCTAGACCACAAATACCGTTTTTACACCACTCAAAATGACACTTACTGTAAGTGTAAAGGCCTTTAGGCTGCTCCAGATCATCCCATTAAATGGGTCTACAAACTTTTGGACACGTACTGCAAAAGGTATACTGTTTATAGTGAGTCATGAACACATACAAGTCTTAAACTCTTTTTATATATAAAGCCCCTATCAAAAATCTGTTTATCGTGCCTTGAGATTTGTTCTGTGATGGATTTTATCACTCAGTTTAAGTGTAAGTTTCTAAAACTATTTTGCAGTGTTCAGTGGGATGTAAGGCCTCACCAGGCTCCAAGCTGCCACCCTGAGCAGTCAGGCATCATCAAAAGCATGATAAATCATGTGTGCCAGGGATGTCAGGTGGGAGCAGTGAGCGCCATAGCGACGTAGCTCTGCTCACTGGTTGGCCAAGGCGTGTAATTACCATAAAGTGTGGTATGATGGGAAAGGAGCGCTGGAGAGACTAAAATTAAAGGCCAGAAGAAGGAGAGAATATGAGGTAAGGCTGTACAGTAAAATGCTTGGCGCCCCCAAACTGCTTTTTAAAAGTGACTCTGTAGCCTAACAATAGCTGTTGTGTGTGTTACATTGTCATGGTTGATTGCTTCAACACACAACTGTGGCCCTGTTGGATGGCTACAGAGGGGCAGAAGCACACTTCTGTGCATGCTGATGTATAGTGGACCTATGTCAAAAACTGTGCTGTATTCACTAGAGAACTCCCTTGTATTGCAAGCTGAATTCAAGGGACCATTGAAGCCATTCTTACAGCCTGACAGGTCAACTGATGTAGTGTACCTTACTGGACACAGATTACAAGAAATCAGTGCTTAATTTGAATTGGAACAGAACAGTTCTGAATCCAGTTTCTTTTCAAGTGGCTTTGGAATCTGGTTCAACTTATATACATTCATTTAATAAATTATTATTCAATTTAATAATATATTCTGCAGCTATAGGGGGAGCCCAGGAGCAAAAAAGTTAATGAAGTGTCAGGATACACAGAGCATCGCAGCTTGCTGCATATGGGATGTGCAATGGTAGACCAGTCAGAGTGATCATGCTGAGCAATGTCTACTGCTAAAAGTGTCTAAATTTAGCATGTGAGCATCAGAAAGGGACCATAGAGTAATTCTATGGGTTCTAATTCTAATGAGTCACATTTATTTTCTTTTACATCATGTGGACTGCTGGGTGTGTGGGGGTCATTTACCTGGAGAAGTGATGGTACCTGCACTATGGGCAGAAAGACAGTGGAGACAATATGATGCTCTGGGCAGTGTTTTGCTGTGACACCTTGCATTCTTGCATTTGTGTGGAAGACACTTTAACATTTACCACCTACCTAAAAAATGGTAAACATTGTAAGTAAGGCGGATCAACAATATCACTTCATTTGAATGGTATTCCCTAATGGCAGTGGCAGCTGGATTGTACAGTCTGCCATACTGCCAAATGTCCTCAGGAAATCTTTGAGGAACATTGGCCTCCAAATTCCCCAGATCTTAATCCGATCAAGCAGCTGCAGGATGTACTGGAAAAAACAAGTTAGATCCATAGAGGCCCCTTCCTGCAACTTACAGGATTTAAAGAGTTCTTCGGCTAGATACCACAGGAAACCTACAGAGAAATTTTCGGAGTCCATGCCTAGGCAGGTCAAAGATTTTGCTTGCTCAAGGTGGATCTATGTGAAATTAGACATGTTGCTTTTAATGTTATGATTGTTATGTGTATGTCTGATGTATTAAAGTTGCTGTACATGATTCTGGAGAGCAACTGTTGACATTTGAGCACAACAGCAAAACAAAACTAGTGTTGCACCGATACCAATACCATATCTGTATCGGCACCGGTACTAGTTCTTAAACACAGTATCGATATCGGCTACAGAGAGCACCGATACCAAAGGTGTTTTGGAAATGGCCCACTATTCACTATTCCTACATGTAGTACACAGGGCACTTTTCGGGACACGCCCAATGAAGCAGATACTGACGCACATGCGCGCCGCTAGATACAGCTCAGATTTAAAGTTGTGGCAGATTATAAACAGACTGGGTATTTCATATTCTGCTTATTATACACATGACAAATATACTCTTACCTGAGTTTTTTGTTTTTTCACAAAAAATACTTAAATCCTACAAGACACTACAAGCCTTACACTTTGTATTAACATACATTTTTAGTGATAGAATCACTTCCACTTTTGAATAGACCACATGAAAAGCCAGAAGTAATAATATGATGTGATCAGACCACTCAAACCACTTTTAGAGGTGGTTAGAGACTGACCTTGACCACATTTAATGTAATTGTGAATGGAATGCATCTTCTGTGTCTGTATACAGTTACACAAATGGAAATACCTTCAATGACTTGCATAATGGGCAAAAGAATGGAAGGTATTCTGTGAAACCAGCCACAACTCCTGACCTCTCTCTCGTGTCGAAAATATTCTCTGGACAGTAGTCTGCTAAATTACAGGAGCTGCCCACTAAAAACTTTTCCTGCACTTAAGCAGACATTTTGTTGTAGATGGTTTCTGTCCGTATTTGAAAGTTTACAACAGCTCTTGAGAAAGCATACACTAGGGTTTAAGGAAGTAAGCCATGTTTACAGTAAGTTTAAGGAAGTACTTTGGAAATGATGTGTGCATTGGTGTGTTTTATATGTTGGAAAGTAAGTCAGATCTGATTTGGTCCTGCTGGAGACACATTAAAGTGTAAACAGGATTCAGTCTAGAAACACACAAGCTTCACGCAGGTTATTCCTGAAATACAGTAAATTTAGACCAGTTCTTAAGAAGACAAAGCCTACCTCAAATTCTGAATATTTTGGCAAGCCAGAAGCAAACAGAAAACAAAGATAGACCCATTTGAACTTCATATATTACTTATCTTCCCACATTTATCCACTATAGGCATCCCTCCTACGTCCCAATAAAGTCCACGTAGGCCTACCAACCCACCCAGAGCGCATGCTCATCTTGAATCTAGCTAGTTTATGTCTAGCCCATGTGGGCCCCACTACAGTAGTTAGGTAGTGTCCTTGATTGTCCAGTGTACATAGCCACTGATTTAGTGAATCACTGAGAGCACAGCAAAAAAAACGCACATGCTCCTTGCCAGGCCGTATCCTTGAGCAGCTCCGTTCAGGTAAACAACGAGGAGCATCATTCACACACACACACACACACACACACACACACACACACACACACACACACACACACACACACAAACACACAGCAAAAAACACTGATCTCTGCTCTTCTCCATGCACCAAAAATACTCACATGTGGCATTCTTAATGATCGGGTTGGCTAGGCCAAACTTTAGCGCGTGCTCTGTGTACATACACACAGACAGACAGGCACACACACAGACATACATACACACACACACACACACACACACACACACACACACACACACACAAATTCTCTCTCACTTTCCCATACACACACACCGCATGCATAAAATGGCATAGAGGGGCTGCTGTGGTGCTTGAGCCCCATGCAGAAGCGAACAACGACGGCAGTGTGGACTGAGTGTGTGTGTTTGTGTGTGTACTGGAGGAGTGTATGAGGATGAGGAGGGGGTTTTAAGCATTCGTCTAAATGTTGCACATGCCGGCAGAAAAGACAAGCTAACAAAGAGCATACAGTCCTACGCAAATGACCAGTATTTTGGTGAGAACTCTTCAGTTAACACATCCTCTACAAACTTGAACACAACATTGTTTTAAACTTACTGCACATTTTAACATTCATTCATCCACTCCACATGCGGACAATTTCCCATTTCCCAACCATCTACCAACATGTGTTTTTTGGACACAATTACCTGAGGGAAGGATCGAACCTTGGACCTCAGTATCCCAGGACCCTAGGAACCTGAAGCATTTAGGCAACAATACTACCTGTAGCATCACCTTGACACCCTCATTTAACACTGCAAAACATATATAGCCTAGGTAGGCCTAGCATACAACATGTGTCATGATGTTTGCCGGGGCTGCTTTTTATTACATTTTATTCCGTCTCCAGTGTTAAATTTTAGTACATACAAAGTTATCTGCAGAAAATGTGTAAGACTATTTATGCTTAGAAGATGAACACATGTAATTTGACAAGATCACTGAATCACACGAGAACACATGCACATTGAATGCCCTCAAACCTTTTTCCAAGGACTGGGTCCACCACTCAGCAACTAGACTGAATAAAAGTACACTATGTCTTTGCATGAAGTCTATGAGATATGCACTAGTGTAACTTCAATTCAAAATCACAGCTACAGCCATTTTAGAAGTTTAAGGATTCCGGCAACGGAGGTGTTAATTCCGCTAATAACGCGGGAATGTAAGCCCCACGTCTGCAGGCCTGCACTGGACAGTGAAGTGTCTTCACCTGAGCACTACGCAGATCTGTGTACGTAGATTCAACTCTACAGGAGCTATTCTTTGACTAGGGGTGTTCAGACTTCTGCAGGATTGGGTCAACATGACCACTGTGGTCATCCTAAGATAGGGGTCTGGCAAGTGAAGTGTTAACTGCTATAAAACGCCCGCACGAGACACTAGGTAAACATCCCGAGCACGATATTCAGAAAAAAACAACACTGAAGAAAACTATGAAATGATTTCTCTCTCTCTCTCTCTCTCTCTCTCTCTCTCTCTCTCTCACACACACACACACACACACACACACACACACACACACAAACTTCTGTTCACTCACCGCTTGCGCGCGCCGGGAGGTTTCCTCCTCCGCGCGCCGGGACGCACACTCCGCGGCCTTGCAGCAGCGCGTGCAGAGGCGCGCTCTCACCGGTTCGCTGTCGGCACATGAGCCCCGAGCCGCAGCGTCCCGTGTACACGCCGCACGCCTGTCCTTCCGCGAGGGCGCACGTCATGCAGCAGCCGCAACCGGGCTCGCGCACGCGCTCCGCGCACTCCCGCGGCAGAGGCTTGCACTGCACAAGCGCGCCCTCGTCGCACGGCTCGCAGTGTACCACGGGGCCCGCGCCCGCGCCCGCGCCCGCGCCCGCGACGGCCAGGGTGAGCGCAAGCGCAAGCAGCGCCGCCAGGCAGAGCGCGCGCTGCGCTGCCCGCATCGAGAACGAGGAGGAGGAGAAAAAAAAAGGCGCGCGGTCACAGATGGTATTGGTTTAAGGGTAAACTTTGCTCTCGTGAGGGAAAGTAGACCCGCGCGCTCGGTTGGAAACGGGCGACGACAAACACAAAAACAAAAACAAAGCAGAGGGTTAGAACGCGGAGCAACGGCAGAGGACAGAGCACCGGGGTTGGGTGTGTGTGTGTGTGTGTGTAAGGGAGGGAGGAGAGGGTTTCTGTCACGTCGTTGTGTCTCGGTTGCACACCCCGTGCGAGCGGCTGCGATTCTCCATCTGTAACTGCGTTCACCCACACGAGCGCTTTTATACGGGAGCAGGAAAAGCACGCGCACCCGAAGTCACACCCCCGCCGGTGAATTATGAAGCCCGGATCCACGCTCTTAAGGGTCCGCGCGCACATCCTTTTCATACTCAGTCTCGAGGAGTGCACTGACTAACGCTGCAGTGAGAGCAGCCTCTGCCCGAGCTCCAGGCGAACATTTCTATAAAGACAGCGACGGTACATACAGGATGCACACAAAACACTTAGCCATGTGGTGTATATCAAAACAGGCATTTCACTAAAATATGCATTTATATGAAAAAAGAACCCTAAGATCGAGTAATGAATTTTTAAACCTTTTAAAAGGTTCTTCAAACTCACATCTCTTAAACAAACACGGTTCTTTACAGAACCAAATGTAGTTCTTTTAAGGCATCACTCAAATAACTCTTTATAGCACCTTCATTTTTAAGAGTGTATGTCACATAGCAAGGGTTCAAAGGAATGTATGCAAACCACTTATTTTGGCAGTGGTGTGTTACACGTATGGCATATAATTATTTGGAACCAAACAGGGAGCATGGAGAAAATTTTCAGGTTTACATTAGATGTTCGTGGGTGGGTGCAATGGCATCATGCATAAGATCCTCGTTATGCCAGTGGTTCAGCTGCTGTGAAAAAGCTGTACAGCATTAGTAATTGCACTTAAGTTGCAGGTTACAGACAAAACTCCATCCATACACTCATATGGTCCAAAAGCAGTCTTTACCCCCTAAATGATGACTATAGATTGAACAGCCTGTCCAAAGGTCGTGTATAGATTATAAAGCATGCAAAACTGCTCCAAAAATGGATAAACAGGCAAAAACCTTGAAAAGTTCAGGTACTGTCATATCAACATTACAATGTCTATGTGGACAATGTTTGCACGTTTGGTATCAGAAATCACTAATTACAAGGAATACATTTGCATACATTTGTACATGTAGAGTATGTTATATGATGCCAAGGAATGTGTTTTCACTAAATTATCTGCACATCATGCCCCACTGCAGTTAAAACTGTATTACAGTATATGTGTATTATATACATTATACAGGAACCTCTTTTTCCATAGCTGTGTCTGAAACCACATACTACGCTAAACAGTAATCCAGAATAGTCCTCAGGGAAGATGAGTATGTCTGAAACCATAGTATTCATTAAACAGAGAATGAAAATTACAGATTCTGTGCTATATTCAGTCCAAATCTGAAGTGTGCGAATAATTCACAGTTCCAAAACTGCAGTGGTACAGAATGGACTGTGACTTTAACAGTAAGTTATTATTATACAATACTGTGCAGAAGTCAGATATCACTCTTCATTATTTAAACCGAAAAGTAATACATGCAGAGAAAATGGGATCCTAAAAACTGCACAAGTCCTGACAGAGCAGCAAAACTTCACCATCAGATCAAAGTACTTCCATATATCTCTTTATATATTTAGGGACAGAGAAGAAAAACAAGCTTCGTTTTTGACCCAGGTTTGATAAAGTCCACCAGTGCTTTTGAAGAAGCTGAAGATGACAATGAAGATATTTGGGAAAAATAAATAATAAATATATATAAATAAATAAATATATATATACATATACATATATAAACTCACACATTCACTCACACCTAGGGACACATTTAAGTCACCAATCCACCTAACAACATGTTTTTGGACCATGGGAGGAAAGCAGAGCACCTGGAGGAAACCTACGCGGACAGGGGGAGAACACACCAAACCTGGAGCGGGACTTGAGTTTGTGTGAACTTTCCCCCAATGCTAAAAATGAATGAATTGTCTTTTATGCTTAACAACCATACACTGCGTGTAATCAATAACCTTGCATGAAGTCATTAAATAGCCATCTTAAGTGTTGTAATCTAATATATATATATATATATATATATATATATATATATATATATATATATATATATATATATATATATATATTAGATCACAACTCTCTCTCTCACTCTCTTCCTCTCTTTTTTCACTGCTGGGTGGTATATGATGATTAGAGTGTAGTTTGATGTTGGATTGTGCTGGCTCAGCACTGCACTGAGCTCTGTAATAACACTGAGCTTGTGTAGAGGCTCCAGCTTCTGGAACGCACAGAGAGAGAGAGAGAGAGAGAGAGAGAGAGAGAGAGAGAGAGAGAGAGAGAGAGAGAGAGAGAGAGAGAGAGAGAGTGAGAAAGAGACAGAGGGGAAGAGACGAGGGGGGGTATGCAGAAGCCCTGTGTTGAGACTGAAAGCAAACAAAAATCCCCCTTCATGCCCACTCACCCCACCACCTCCGCTGCTAAGATTAGTGTTCTTATTACTCTGCACATTTCTCCCTCCATCTCCCACTCTATTGCTTTTTTCACCTCCTTCAGGAATTCCTCTTGGTGGAGGATCTTGAGCATGCCCTGTCCCAGTCTTCAGAGGCATTCTGGGAATGGAATGCAGAGCTGTTCCCTGTCTCTGAGTGGAAGGGGATTCTTATTTATTTATTTATTCATTTTGAGGGATGAGGGTTGCCAAGTGCATCGTCCTAGTATGAGAGTAGATGGAGGCGGAAAAAAGGAACTAGAACAAGAGCTGTGTTCCGTTCAGGATGCACACTCTTTTGGCAGGCCTTGACAACTCAAATTCAAGGTCAACAAAATAAATCTATCTATTGTCTCAGTAGAAGTAACTTTTGCATGTGTGTGTGTGTGTGTGTGTGTGTGGAGACATCTCTGCATTACTTTTTAAGATGCTTTAATTTTAGGTTTAGGTTAAGGGTTAGGGATGGGGTAAGAGTAAGTAATTAGGGTAAGTTTCCACAAAATGAATAGAAGTCTAGAATAGAAGTAATGTCCACACATTCAAAGAAATTCAATTCAAACAAACTTATTTTAAATGAGATTCTTATTACAGTAAATACATACACTTCTTACTTTGTAATGTGTTCTTCTAATGCTTCTGAAATATACAATAAAAAACAGTATTAAGGATATTTGTAACAGCTTCAGCTCTTGTACACGTTCCTACTAATAGATGATGGAATATTGCTATGAAGATTTGAATGCATGCTGCCATGAGAGTATTAGTGAGGTCAGGTACTGATATAGAATCATTAATTCTGAATATCAAACCAAATCTCTTCAATTCATGCAGAAACCCTGGATGGTGCTCCATCAATCCAGAGAATTCAGTTACACTGCTCCACATCCAAATGCTGGGAGGTGGGGGATTCATACTCTTCTAGCCAATGTTTGCTATTGGTTATGGTGACCTGGCTGTGTGTGTTCAACTGAATACTTGTGTCAGCACATAAAAGTAGCTGAATTCACTAATTTGAAGAGGTGTCTGCATATGTTTGGAAATATTGTATATATACAGGATAACACATATGACAGATATGTCCTGAGATTGTATAAAAACAAGCATAAATGTGTGTGTGTGTGTGTATGCCTGTTTATTGCTGTTATGTCTGGGAGTGAGTACATGAGATCGAACGACTATTTCTGTGGATATTATTGCAGCTGAGTGAATGTTTATTGAAAATAAAGTGCTCAAATGGAGAAAAGTCAAGTGCCAGGCCTCCAGACTCTGCCTGGATCTTCCTCCCATTCCACAATATTCTGTCCCCTGTACATCAGCAATTTTCTAGCTCTCTGATTAAAGAATAAGAACTTCTTCATTCATTTATGGCTCAAGTGAAATCAGTAACAATTATTGGGGCAAACCATATGATTTACACTCATATAAAAAAACACATTTAAACACAGGCATACCGAGTGGACTGATAAGAATTGCTTCATAGAAAAGGTTTTGGAAAATCTGGAACGTTCATTCAGACATCTGGGTTATTAATTTAAAGGTTTGTGAAAGATACATTGTGAAATACTGACTACATGGCTTGATGCCTGATCAGTGCTGTAAAGCCTAAAATAAGGTACTCACCAAAGGCTTCATATATATATATATATATATATATATATATATATATATATATATATATATATATATATATATATAAACTCACACGAAAAAAGTAATACAAGACAAGTGCATTACTGGTAGAATATCTGTGCAGTTTAATGGCTCTCAGGTATTGCTAGGGTAATCCAAGCAATGGCTAAGCTCTTTTTATAAGGTCACTAAAGTTTTTGCTAAGTGGTTCCTATGGTGTATCAGGTTACTAAAATGTCCAAGGTGGTTGCTAATGTAATAAGTTGATAAGGTGTATCTTGGTGGTTGCTATGGTATCCCAAGTGGGTATTTAGCTATTTCAGATGGTGCTAAAGTGTATCAGGTGGTTGTTCAAGTGTTGATTAGTGGGTAGTGGGTGCCCTGGTGTTGCTAAGTGTTACTTGGTGTTTGCTATGGCATGGAAACATTTGCTAGGGTGTTTGTTAATGTATTGCAGCATGCTTTGTATTAGAGAATACTCTAGAGTTAGAATGGTATAGATATCTCAAGAACTGCAATATATATATATATATATATATATAAAACACTGCTGTCTTTGAGACTATAAGACTTCACATAAGACTACTCTGTATGGAGTGCTACTCCCACATGCAAGGCCTGCATCAGATTTTCTGTTTCTTGACCTCATACGCCATGTCCTGGTAACTCTTGGTGCATGTGTGCTATCACAGACAGTAAATAATTAATTGGAAAAATAGTATCCTGCCGGTCGAGTGTTAGATCATACAGTGGTCAGACGGACAGTCGCCTAACAGAGAACTTCAAACAGCTGCTGGGAAGTGAGGGAGACAATGAAAGGGAATGAAAGAAAGAGGGCAAGGAGAAGAGCACTGGAGGAATTTTTAGCAAACTATTTTATGGAGAACAGCACATTGCCAATAGCACCTTTGTCTTCTTCACATGCACACCTTTCTCTCTCTCTCTCACACACACACACACACACACACACTAAAGTCACATTAAAACTATGAGATCACATGTTCATGTCTGAACTATTGGTTCTTGAAGCTGTCCTTCTCACATGCTGCCTCAACAAGGCCTTAAACATACATAATGTACATTAACCTTGTAAAGAAATAGAGTCATTACAGTCATTATAAGACTGTCATTTATTCAGTGACATGATGAATTGTATTTATTTTTGGATCCTGTATTAACAAATTGATATTTGCAATTTCCTCCTTTGTCTGAAAAATGTTATCCAAAAAAAAAAGATATATGCAAAGAAATAAGTCAAACAGATGCAGAAAAACCTAGTTGTATATGCATCTAGACCTACGTTATGATTCAATGAAAAGAGTATCCTTCCCCAATCACACATCATCACCAACCAGTCACATGCTTCTGCTGAGATTCAGACAATACTCTGTGAACTTCAAACTGCTGCTAACACAATGTCACCGGACAACTGAATGTGTTTGGAAAAGAACGCTAACTGCCCAGATCTGTTATGTTAGCAAACAGACATCCATGCCAGCTAGTGTGAATGACTGGGGAAGGGTTTGGGCTAATTGTCTTTTCTTGGACCCCAGGCCACATACAGCAGTGGTATGTTTGGAAATTAATCTTGCAACTTTAAGGTCCGAGTGACATTATAAGAGAGTTCATTATTGGAGCACAGAGGACAGGAATTTCATTCAGTCATAAAAACACAAATACCTCCATCACCCCTCCAGTACTGTGAAGTCTAGGGCAAGTGGTTGAGGTTAAGAACATGGCACATGGTATCCAAACACTTTACTAACATAATAATATTAAAAATAATTCATACTTAATTGTAACATGCCTTGGTTATTGTCTGTAATTTGTTATTGTCAGTGATTCTAAGACATGCTGATTAGAGTTGCACTGCGTGACTGCAATGTGACTGACACTTGTTTTGTTATGGAGTGGAAAAAAGAATGATCTTATCTGTGTACTTGATGTATCCACTAATATTCAGCAGCCTCTAAAACATCATGTTTCAAAGGTATAATTGCTCTGTTTACAAAAAGCCTTGTTTGCAAACCGTGCTCTAAATGCCTTGCATACTGCTTCGTAAAAGGAAAAGACCCCTGGAGACATGTTAAAAAAACTGACTTCAAGTATGAATGTTTATATACAACAAAGCTGATATAAACAACACGGTTTTAAAAATCACAGTGCGGCCTTAAAATATGTAAACAAAGCCCTCAGATGGTTTAAATTGTCATGGTCACACTTTTAAAGACACAGCTCAGATAGATCGCACTCGGGTGTACAGTATCTTATGCCATCCCAGCCAGGGTAAATGTCACCCTTGTTTACGAAGTAGAGATACGGTCCACAGGCAAAATTATCCCAAACATGAACATTTCTAATAGTTCAAGTTGTTAAATCTCCTAAGTCTTCTATGGTGAACAGGAAACAGCTCTTAATATATATATACATATATATATTAAAATGAATGGTTATTTTAAAATCACAATAATTAAATGGAAGCTTAAAATGAGTTCTGTTTATTTACAGTAGTTACACTGCAGTTCACTATTACAGTGCATTGCTGCAATTCAAATATACAAGTTATTACTGTTTTGTTGTGTTTTGTTTTGTTTTTTTGCAGAAGTTGATGGTACTTATTTTAGAGTAAGATATTGTTTATAAACAGCACCACTGCACCTTACTGGAATTCGTATTTTCAGAGTAATCTAATTACAGAATCTAGGAAACTACTGCTGACTAAATTTTGAGAAAGAGAGAGAGAGAGAGAGAGAGAGAGAGAGAGAGAAAGAGAGAGAGATGTTATTTAAATCTATCAGTTCGCACACTTTATTATGTATAAGCAGTGTTGTGCCAGTTCACATTTAAAATGAATTAGTTCCAAGTTCAGTTCTCACTAATTTAAGTGAGCTAGTTCACGTTCATAGTTCAAAATTTAAAAAAAAAATGAAGTTCATAGTTCCAAAAATGAATTAGTTCACGTTAATGTTTTCCCCTCCAAAAATAGGCTACTATTCTTATTCAATAGAACCCCTTTCTACCCATCCATCACCATCATTATTGCTACTAAAAAAAATAAATATATTATCATATACCATGCTCACTAAAATTGGTGTATATCAATGCTGAGAATATGTTTTAACTTTTAAATATTGTATTATATTATGCTGACAATGAAAAAGTATACTGTATAACATTTTATTTAGACATCATTAAATTATGCAGCAGTTTAATACCACAACATGGGATATATTATAATAAAAGTAGAAATCTGTACTTCCATTACTGTGACTTCAATAATTAACATGTATTCCACAAGCCTGCTTCGATGCTTCAGTTCAATGTGTCCTTTTAAATTTGATGGAGATTTTGCTAATGTCCAGATTTGTTTTCCCCTTCTGAGTCAACACGTAAGTGCTCAAAAAATGGATTCAAATGCTCAAGAAAATACTACTAGCCATGCTAAGATAAGAGTGTGAAATTGTGTGTGTGAGGAACTTCTATCGCAGAAGGAAGTTTAGTTATGCAAACGTGCAAAAAGTTTAGTTATTCTGAGGGCAGAAAGAAAAATGATTGTTTCAGAGAGATAACCAATCAAATTGTAATGGAGGTGGGACAAAATTGGTGGGGCCAAAATAAAAACACTCTCCCACAGTGTTAGACTGTGGTTGTGCAGCTGAAAAATTGGAGCAAACTTGCACAAAAGGTAAGAATTTTTCCTTTTATTTGTTTTATTTGGTTATCTTAGATTATCTTGTTAAGCAAACTTCAGCTAAGTGAGTACTAGGTGCTGTAGATGCTTTTCCTCATAGTTAACAGTACTTCAACTGATGTCAGCTAGCAGTTTGATTTATGTACCTTTGGTAACATTTCACAGTCAAATATAACTACTAGCTTGATTTGTTGGAGAACCAAAAAGTGAAGCTTGCACTTGAGAGCTTAGTTAGCTGTAGCAAGATTAGCTAACTGTAATGACAGTGAACTAACACATAATGTTGACTGGTAACTATCTTAGCTACTTATTTATATGCAATCCCATTTGTATATATTTGCAGCTTAATGCTGCTCTTAATGGAGAAATGTACTGTGTAGTGTAACAGTGCTGCTCTAATGGCAGGGGAAATGTACTGTATTTTGTGGTAGAGCTCCGAGGGCAGAAGGAATGTAGCTACTGCATAGTGAGGTACTGCTTTGAGGGGAAGGAGGAATGTATCTACTGTATAGTGAGGTAGTGCTCTAAGGGCAGAAGGAGTTTAGCTACTGTATAATGAGGTACTGTTCTAAGGGCTGAAGGAGTGTAGCTACTGTATAGTGAGGTACTGCTCTAAGGGCTGAAGGAGTGTAGCTACTGTATAGTGAGGTACTGCTCTGAGGGCAGGAGGAATGTAGCTACTGCATAGTGTAATACTGCTCTAATGGCAGGAAGAATGTAGCTACTGTATATTCTTCCATCATGACCAGTGTTTGTAAATTAAAATATGTTTAACTGTGAATGTAACTATGCTGAAATTTACTACCCTGTGCTCACAGTTTCAGTCAGAGTGGTGATTAAAATTAAATGCTATTCTCATTTGCCTTTGCCTGTGCCAGAATAGGAATGTGCATTGATACCATATATATATATATATATATATATATATATATATATATATATATATATATATATATATATATATATATATATATATATATATATATATATATATATATATATATATTAAACAGATGATAGCTAGATGTTAAACAGAACATTTTCTACAACTGGTAGTACAACAATCCTACTAATTAGGATAAACAACAAATTACAATTACTTGTGTCATGTCTTTATCAGCAACATTAAACGTAGACTTTACATGACTTACCAAACAACAGAAAATATTTTATTACATACTGACAATATTTGCAATAAGGGGTGGCACGGTGGCGCAGCAGGTAGTGTCGCAGTCACACAGCTCCAGGGACCTGGAGGTTGTGGGTTCGATTCCCGCTCCGTGTGACTGTCTGTGAGGAGTTGGTGTGTTCTCCGGGTGCTCCGGTTTCCTCCGGGTGCTCCGGTTTCCTCCCACAGTCCAAAAACACACATTGGTAGGTGGATTGGTGACTCCAATGTGTCCATAGGTGTGAGTGTGTGTCTGTGTTGCCCTGTGAAGGACTGGCGCCCCCTCCAGGGTGTATTTCCCTGCCTTGCGCCCAATGATTCCAGGTAGGCTCTGAACCCACCACGACCCTGAATTGGATAAGCGGTTACAGATAATGAATGAATGAATATTTGCAATAACTGATTTGACCACACAAATTGAATAGATAAAATTTGTTTATAAATAAACAATAGATACATTCCTCCTGCCATCAGTTTAGTACTACATTATACAGTATCTACATTCTACCTGCCCTCAGAACACTACTACACTATACAGTAGCTACATTCCTTCTGCCCTCCAAACAGTACCTCACTCTAATGTAGTTACATTCACCTTGCCTTTAGAGCAGCAATACAATATGCAGTAGCTATATACCTTCTGCCCTTAGAGCAGTACTACACTATAGCTACATTCTTTCTGCTTTTAATGCAGTACCTCACTGTGTAGTAGCTACATCCCTCTCCCTTAGAACAGTAATACAATATACAGGAGCTACATTCCTCCTGCCCTCAGAGCAGTCCAAAATTACAACTACATTCCTCCTGCCCTTAGAGTAGGACCTCATTACACAGTGGCTACATTCCCCCTCCCCTTAGAGCAGTAATACAATATAGAGCAGCTACATTCCTCCTGCTCTTAGAGCAGTATTACCCTATACAGTACATTTGTTTTCCCATTAGAACAATAATACAGTACATTTCACTTGCCCATAGAGTTACAGTAATGTTACAAAATACATTTCTTCTTTAAGAGCTGCATTAACCAGTAAAATGTTCATTATAAGAATGGTTATGTAAGCATTATATGGCACTATAAACACAGCACTCCTGCCCCAAGAACAAAATTACTCTCTATGCAACCTTCTAATAAACAGCTCTCCCGCCCCCAAAGCAGCACCCCTCAACAAAATCCACACTGTGTAGTAAGATATGGACTAATGAGTAAGTTAGCTAACTGCTATGGAGCACAAAATTCAGTTAAGCTTAAATAACTCAGGATAATAAGGATTCCTAGCATGGGGTTGCATGTAAACATATATTTCACTGTCATTATAATTAGCTAATCTTGCTACTAAGCTCTCAAATACAAGATTTACTTCTTTGCTCTCCAACAAATCAAGCTAGAAAAGTTATATTTTGTCTCTGAAATGTTACCAAAGAGACATAATTCAAACTGCTAATTGACATCAGTTGAACTATTGTAGATTATGGGGAAAAGCAGTTAGTTTGCACTCACGTAGTTGAAGTTTTCTTTTTAAAAAATAGATAAAATAAAATGAATATAAAAATAAAAAAATGCTTACCTTTTGTGAAAATTTTTTCCAATTTAGTCAGCTGCACAATCACAATCTTCTACTGTGGGAGAGTTTTTTTTTGTCCCACCTGTTTTGCCCCACCTCCATTACAATTTGATTGGCTATTTCTCTGAACTAATCAATTTTTCTTTCTGCACTTAGAATAAGTTTATGTAACTAAAACTCCCATCTGCCCTCAACTCACTTAACTGAAACACACAACATCATCATTATAATGACTGAACATGCATTGAAATGTGCCTTTGGGGTTAGATTTGGGGTAGATTGCTGTACATGCACTCACAAATTGTTTATGGGAATGCATAACATGAAATCAGAGGCTCTGGAGCATCTATACATAGAGACACTGTGCTCATCCTGCCTTTAGAGCAGTTAAACTGTGTTCCCTGGTGTTATCCAATATCTCCCAAAGACAAAAGTCAGTACTTGACCTCAGTAAAACTATTATAATTTCACAGCAATGTTCCAACATTTAGTTTAAGCATTCCTATAAGAGTACAAGCAGTTACTGCTGTAAGAAAGGGACAAACTTCCAATTTACAATCTTTATTACAGTAAGTGCTGGATTAACATTAATATGGATGCCATATAGCATAAATATGGTATGTATTGCTCATAAATGTATCCTGTAACAACAGAATCCTTGTCATTATACACTTAAATGTAGGGCAAAACAACAACAATAAGATAGGTTAAGATATACTTTATTGTCCCCGAGGGAAAAGAATTCTTGGACTTCACATTCACTTTAGTATTGCACAAACCTCTAGTTTTTAAAGTTTAAAAGCTTTATTGAAGCTGGCACAAGTGAGATTTTATATTAAGCCTACACCTTGGCGTGTTAAACCTTCTACCTGAGGGTACGAGCTGGTACTTTAGCTAGTCACAATTTTTTTGCTCCTCTGAGAACGAAAACTCTTCATGTATGGACTGAAGTGACCTATCTTCTTTTTTCCCTATAATTTTCATAGCCATCTTAATAATGTAATATGCAATTATTTGTCATTGTACAACATAAAATGAAATGTGTCTTCTGCATTTAACCCATCTGTGGCAGTGAACACACAGACAGACTAACAGACTAGCAGCTGTGAACAAACACCCAGAGCGGGAGTCAGCCATCCCCAGCGCCCAGGTTCAGTGCCTTGCTCAAGGACACTTCATTGGGCTTCAAACCCCAATGGGCTTGTGGATTTAACTGGCAACCTTCCAATACTAAGCCTGGTCCTCTAACCATTAGCCATGGTTGCCCACAGAACTGAGCTGAGATTTTAACTGTACTGAAAGATTACCATACTATGCCTGTATCCCATAGCAAATCAGGCTCTCTAAAACCAGCTGGTAAAACAGACACATTAACTCATGACTAATCCCATACAGTCTGAGCCTTTGTAAGAAATATAGCCTCTGCTGTAATCTACAATCTGCATTAATTGCTGATATCTATTTGTTTATGGATGAATAATTTCTAACTTGTTTCGCCTCCTCTTTCAGATCCCCTGCTCTGTTTTCATACTGCAGCAGAATAGTACCAACTGCATGTGACTACCATTGGTGGGATCGGATTCCAGTGTGCCATAATCTCTCAGTGTTTCTGGCACAA
The DNA here is from genome assembly GCF_029633855.1 of Hoplias malabaricus. Taxonomy (NCBI): domain Eukaryota; kingdom Metazoa; phylum Chordata; class Actinopteri; order Characiformes; family Erythrinidae; genus Hoplias; species Hoplias malabaricus. Next base: position 21,564,753 of record NC_089806.1, on the reverse strand, counting down.
AAGCAGTGTAGAGAGAGCATGGAGTAGCAGGAGGGCAGGAGAAGGAATGCTCTTGCACATTCAGGAGGATAAAAGAAACAGGAAGTGGTGCAAGTGAGACAGAAATTCTCCAAACAGGTGGTTTGTCACCGTTGAGTGTTTATTTTCAGGAGTTATCTGTTTGGGTTTGTGCATCTGGATGGGATTAAATCCTTGGAAATGCGAATGGAAAAAGTACAGAGGGATCTTTTTGCTTTTTTTAGCCCTTGTGATTTAGGCAAAGCACAATTAGCAAATTAGTTCTTTTTAAAGACAGAGGCACTCTTGGACATGGCACGGCTGGAAGACATTAAAAATGGAAAGAGTGAGTGCACGGTGATAAAGCAACAGGTTAAAGGATGAGCTCAGTACTAGGCCTCAAAGGTGCATGCTCTTGGATACTTGAAACAGATGGAGGCACCCTTAGACTACAATGGCAATTGAGCTCAATGCTTCATCACTCTCTTAACACATTCATACACACACGCATCAAATATTTATTTCACTTTCCAGAACACACTGATCTGCTCCCTGTGTGTGTGTGTGTGTGTGTGTGTGTGTGTGTGTGTGTGTGTGTGTGTGTTTGTGTGTGTGTGTGTTTGTGTGTGTGTGTGTGTGTGTGTGTGTGTGTGTGTGTGTGTGTGTGTGTGTTCTATTGTGTTATATTGCTGCATCATTGTGCAGGCAGTACACATAGAATGCAGTCAGTAATGCTTCCATTTGAGCCTCTTTTACTTTTTTTAAGTGATAGACTCCTTCGAAATAAGAGAACTGTAGTTTGCTGTGAGTGATGATGGAAAACACAGTCCTCAGGTGCCACTCCCATGGCACAAACTGAGAAAGTAGAATCTGGTCACTGATGCAAGTCACTTGTCTAAGGGGTGCAGCAAAGCATGCAATCACACCAAAGCCATTTGCACTTCACCGTTAATTACATAGGTTGGCCCTCCACTTAAAGAATGTTTCATTCACTCACACCTGATGTAACAGTATTTTGTCTGTAGTTCTTTCACATATTAGAATCATGTAAATTCAAAGCTCTACTTTGCATTTGACTGGTTATACACTATATATCAACTGACCTCTATATCACGAGGACACACTGGCAGGACCAAAAGTTTGGTTCTGTGGTATCATTCTTTCTTTCGGTGCATAAGGTCTTGGGTTCAAATCCCAGATGAGCCCCCATTTTAAGATGTAAAAGCCCTTCATCTTAATGGGTAAAAATTAGAATTATATAAAATAATCATTTAGATTTAAATATTATATGTTTTTGAAATGGTAGCTATATTAATTAAATAAAAATATATATAACTTGCCAATTTTAATAAGCCTTTTATGGAATTGAATTGTTTTCATTGATAAAATTTTGTGTTGGTCCCATTAAAATCTATTTAAAAAGCCAGAAGATGTGAGATATAGTCTTTCCATAAATAGTTTGGAAAGCATAAACATTGGTTTAAGCTTACACTATGGTGTTACCTGTTTTGGTCAAGGGGCAGTGCATTCTGTAAGTTTTCCTCCTGCAGTGGCCACCTCACAGGGAGTGCTGAGCTTAGCTGGAGCTGTGTAGGGGGTAAGGCACATTTGTAATGTATATTTTTAAAATGTTAGGTAATGTCTCACTTGCACTCATTTACTCAGCCTGGTCAGTGGAGGGCCTGATGTCACCAAGTAAACATTCAGCAAATTATGTATTTTAGTACACACTTCTATAATGTCAAAGCATTAGACTGTCACAGACTACACTATATGCCCAAATATTTTAAGAATACATGAACCCAGCTAAGATGCAATCATTATAAACATAGACCAATGCCAACTGTCAGCTATAGGGATACAATCTTTTTTTTTTTTTTTTTTTTTGTAGTTTGTTTGTTTATTTGTCATCCAGAAATATTTATCCAAAACCAGTACCTGACTTCATTGGGGCTTTTGTGGCTGGATGCAATCAAATCTTCTAAATCCATGAGAAAAGAAGCTGTAAATGCAAAGGATAATTAATACCGTCATTTTCAGAATGAATCCAATCCCCTTTTGGCCATACATCTGTACCTCCAAATTAGTATAACCTGTCAGATTAGGAAGGATATCTTCTATTATCAGTATGTCATATTGTTCATTTTATCCCCATACTCTCATTTCAATTTGGCTACCACCCATGTGTGTAGACAGCAATATAACAATAAAAGCCCACTAGATTGTGGCATCATAAAAAAGGTTCAGCAACGTAATATTAAAACACTGGTTCATGTCATGAACTTTGCTTGCATGATGAACATTTTTTGCATATGGTTTAGTTACATGGGCGGCACGGTGGCGCAGCAGTTAGTGTCGCAGTCACACAGCTCCAGGGGCCTGGAGGTTGTGGGTTCGATTCCCGCTCCGGGTGACTGTCTGTGAGGAGTTGGTGTGTTCTCCCCGTGTCCGCGTGGGTTTCCTCCGGGTGCTCCGGTTTCCTCCCACAGTCCAAAAACACACGTTGCAGGTGGATTGGTGACTTGAAAATGTCCGTAGGTGTGAGTGTGTGAGTGAATGTGTGTGTGTCTGTGTTGCCCTGTGAAGGACTGGCGTCCCCTCCAGGGTGTTTTTACCGCCTTGCGCCCAATGATTCCAGGTAGGCTCTGGACCCCCCGTGACCCTAAATTGGATAAGCGGTTACAGATAATGGATGGATGGTTTAGTTACATATATTTTTTAATTTGAGGAATTCTGTAAATATAAGCAATATCACACGGATAGTTCTTATTTGTCTTTTTGCTCATTTATGCTTTAGTTCCAAGCAGCACGGTGGTGCAGCAGGTAGTGTTGCAGTCACACAGCTCCAGGGACCTTGAGGTTGGGGGTTCGAGTCCTGCTCCGACTGTCTGTGAGGAGTTTGGTGTGTTCTCATTGTGTCTGTGTGGATTTCCTCTCATGGTCCAAAAACACACATTGGTAGGTGGATTGGCGACTCAGAAGTGTCCGTAGGTGTGAATGTGTGTTGCCCTGTGAAGGACTGGTGCCTCCTCCAGGATGTGTTGCATTGGGAACCATTTTGGTCCCATCTATATCAAATGATATTTGCAGGATGAAAATTGTTAGTTAAGTACCATCCTTATGATGCATCAAAAGCTATTTGAGTGCCAGTACTTAAGGGCTCGCTTGTGGAGAACATTTAGGCAGCCAACTATGAGTGAGTTCCAAAACAGTGACAATTTCTCTGAGAGTATGTCATTTACATCGAAAATCTGACAGATTGTCAGATGCTGAAAAAAAAATCATAATAATTAAGCATAACTTGTAGTCACTGACAAAATATCCATGTAAAGAACCTCATTTTAAATTACAAAGGACTATTCTATACCTCACTGTTGCTAAATAATCTGTTCTGAAGCATGAACCTGAAAAACATGTACCTGAGAATCTCTAAAATGATAACTGTGTAGGTGAAGGAAAATCACTCAACACTTGTAGTTTAATATAATGAGTTTTAAATAATAATCAGACCATTTCTACCATTCCATTCATGGTGAAATTATAATACAATACAAAGAGAGGCAGAACCATACAAGAATATGAAAAATTGAGAAGCAAGATATTGAGTGACAGTGATGAATTAAAAGTATAATGGTAACAAAGGGTGTGTTTGCATTTCAGTGTACGTTCACTCTAATGCAGTGCTGCTCATCCAGTGTTGAGAGTACCATTGTTTTTATGCATATAATAAAGGTTACCCACACCCATAAAAGAAGTCAATACCTATTTATTCTCTATGCTTTTCAGGAACATATTAGAACAATGCCTGCTTTCAATAAATCAGTGGCATGAGTTCATCCTTGAGGGCTGAGGCGAATATGTGTATGTGTGTGCATGTGTGTTAGTTTGCATGGTTTTCCAGGATAACATCTGGTGCAGAATTCCATGAAACACTGGAATGAGGTTTTGACCATTTTCAAGCCAGCAGGGAGCACATATTTTAACCTTTTATCTTAGAGAGAGAGAGAGAGAGAGAGAGAGAGAGAGAGAGAGAGAGAGAGAAAGACAGAGAGAAATTAAAAAAGTTCTGGTGAATATTCCAGAAGGGCTGAACAGGAAAGCAGACCGACAGACAGATCATATGCAGATGACCGTACCTTATGCTTTTGTGGAACAGTCTACTACTGAACATTTGAAATATTCTCTAATTTTCTTTTAAATGTGTTACATGCACAAGCATCTTGAAGTGTTTTGGGCTATGGGTCTCTGTCACAGCTGTGTGTCCTGTATATAAATGCTAAATACAATCACAGTGTTGTGGTTAGTGTAGCCCAGTGGCTAAGACTGCTGCCTTTTTATCCAGGAGTTGAGGGACTGTTTCCCAGATTGATCAAGCACCATAGCCTACAACAAAGTCCTTGGACAAGAATCTTAAAATTACATTTTCCTATCTCTGTAATGAGATTAAACTGGAAGTCACTCTGGATGAAAGCGACTAGCCAGTCCTGTTTAATATAGGCATCACTGTATTAGAGGTTTTCTGGATCTCTGAGAAGTAACTTTAGAACATGTGATGTGTCCAGGGTTTTCCTGCCTTACAACCAAATATTCCAGGTAGGCTCTAAATCCACTGTGACCACGACCACGATGATACAGTTACAGAAGATAAATGAATTAAAATCCTCAAAAACTTAACAATTTTATTTCAAGAGGTTTTGAACATTTTTATTAGTCTACTCATTCATTGTCTGTAACCGCTTATCTAGTTCAGGGTCACAGTGGGTCCGGAGCCTACCCGAAATCATTGGGCACAAGGCAGGAACACACACTGGAAGGGGTAGCAGTCCTTCACAGGGCGATACATACACTTTTGTGCAGTCAGTCCACCTACCAACATGTGTTTTTGGGCAGTGGGAGGAAACCCACACAGACAGTCACCCGGAGCAGGAATTGAACCCCACAACCTCCAGGTCCCTGGAGCTGTGTGACTGCGACACTACCTGCTGCACCACCGTGCCGCCCTATTTAAAGTAATACAGTGAATTACATTTTAGTTAAGCCCACTTTTCATTTGAATCAATCAGAAACATTCCTGCATGAGTCACTCATCTGGATTAAACTGGTGGTTGAAGAAATACTTATGGTTGGCTATTGAGTGTTTTTTCATTTTGGCTCATAACTGTTGCAATTTCTATTATGTGAACCAATTATTCCAGTGCCATTGCTACAATATTATATGTGATATGTAGCACAATTAATTATGTTTAGTTAAGCTAAACAACAAATTACCACTTTTTTGGTAGTTTGTTTCATTCATTGATTCATTTTCTGTCACAAAATATCACTGGGCTCAAGGAACACCCAGGTCAGTGTGCCAGTCCATCACAGGACATCACACACACACTCACCTTTAAACCCATCACACAAACATTCACATCTTAACCCAAATTCCCAGGGCCCTGGAGCAGAAGTAACCGTTGAACCATGGTTCTGCCTCATGCTTTGTTTGGTTCCTGTTATTTAACTGGCAATATATTATTTGTTTAGAAGCTGGAAATGGCATTTTGGCTTATTAAGAATAATGCTGATAATGTTGCTACATATTGCTAGCTTTTAAAAAAACGTTTATAAATGTATCTTAAAAGAAAACTAAATTAGCCATACAAAGACATGATCATTACATTCAGTAAAAAAATGTTGACAAATGACACATATTATAAATAAAGGCAGTTCTCAACCACTTAAAAAAATGTCTGTAACTGCTTATCCAATTCAGGGTCGCGGTGGGTCTGGAGCCCACCAGGAATCACTGGGCGCAGGACAGGAACAAACACATACAATCAACTTTGAGTTGCCAATTCACCTACCAATGTGTGTTTTTGCACATGGGAGGAAACCCGAGCACCCAGAGGAAACCCACCTGGACACGGGGAGAACACACTAAACTCTTCACAGACAGTCACCCAGAGCGGGAATCAAACCCACGACCTCCGGGTCCATGGAGCTGTGTGACTGCGACGCTACCTGCTGCGCCACCGTGAAATATTTCTTAATATATATTTCTTAGGGGATATAATATTTCTTAATGTACAAGGATTGTTATGCAAATTTCAAAGTTTGAAATGTACATAAATTAAATGAACTATTTTTCTTAGTCTTCCTGTCCTCACAGAAAGAATTGCATGGTGAAGGCAGACTCTGTAACTGTGGGTTACTGTGATTTGTTTGGGGCCTGCACTGCATATGAAGTCCCAGGCCGGACCACAGACCCAGCAGGAGGCCCGTCTGTGCCCAGCTATAACTCATTCTAATCAGGGAAAGGCTCTCTGCAGGCTCCCTGCCTCCAACCACAACATGAACCCAGGCATATTTTATTCCGTCTCAGAGAATGAGTGCAAACTCACACAAATACACATACATACTGAGGGATGACCTTGTACAATCATTAACCAGTAAGCACTAAACAATATCATTGGAGAGACAAGAGTCTTGCTTCATATACACAATATATTAGGTTGGAAGACTTCGACCTACCATTATGTATTCCACTCTGTATCTATTATATGTGTAACATGTGTAGTGAGGTTATCTAGATAACGTATGGCCATTGCGGACACAATAGTTCAGATGATTATATAATCTGCAAAGATAAGCATTATAAAGGGAGATGCTCCAGCCTGATATCACTTTGCCCAGTGTCAAGTGTCAGCTAGAGGGGTATAAAGCCTCCCGATTTGTGCTGTGGAGTACTGAAAGTCCAGTGTTGTGAGTTGGTAACAGCAGAAACCAAAGATCAAGGTTGAAAAGACTGACACAGCATAAAGCTGCATTACAGGACGGGATCAGAAAGCCTCGTTGACAGTGATGTTGACAGTAACCTAATGCTGCAATTCCGAAGTGATTACTAAAAATAAATTAATTTTGCTAGGCCATCTAGCACATCTGCTTGCTGGCCGGATGTGCTTGTAAACACATCAGCAAGCTGTTTGATGCCAGGATGCAGGAACAAAGGGGCTGAGGAAAATAAACCTTGTGCTTTGCTTTGCAGGGGAAGGTTTTTGGTCTCTTTCATTTATCCCAAGCTACCAAGGACCCAAGAAACATTTAGAGAATGCCCCCCAAGACACATGCCACAAAAAAAGAAAAAAAAAACACATTCAAACCCTACTGCTCTCTATGATCCAAACACAATGACACACTCTGCATGAGACAATTTACAGGTGCCCAGTGTGGCATACAAGAAACACTGCCTCCACTCCACACTGATCACATCCAGATGTGAAAGAGCACACACACTTACACACTCTTACATATGAGTGGTGTCACACTTGAAGCATGCTATATGACTGTTTGTTTAAAGAAGTGGTGCTAAAACAGACTGGTGAACAAACCCATTCTCCTAAGGTCGGGTTTATATGTGTATATGTATGAGACAGAATGTCTGTGTCTGCTTGTCTGTGCAGAATGACAGATGGGCTTTCTGTTCAGTGTGTCTGTGTGTGTGCTAGGTTTTACTCATGTTGTGGGGACTATCTTATAGGGACAAATTTAAAATGAAGTTTTAAGTGTAGTGTAAATTTAAGTTTCCATGAAATTATTGTAATTTTATATAATGTCCTTGTGTACTTGTGTGTGTGTTTGAGAGAGAGAGAGAGTGAGAGAGGTGTGGGGGGTTGGGGGAGGCTGGGAAGGAAAATGAATGCAATATTACACATACTACAAGCAGGTGTTTCTTGGGCATATGCAGTCCAGCACACTTCATTCCACACTTCACACTCCCCTCCTCCACTCATGACCATGTCCAAGCCTGAGAGTCTGAGTAAGCTCACACACTGCTGTGGTTGGTAATGCATAGTGGCTAACACCTCTGCATTGCACCCAGCAGAGTAGGATTCTATTCCCATTGTTGGCATTAACACCGATCTATTTCAGAGTCTTTAAGTAAGGCTTCTAATAGTGCATTAGCCACTTCATTATAACTGAAAAAAATTACATTGTTCTAGATAAAGGTCTCTGTGAAATGCCATGATTGTAAAGATTTAAAAAAATGTGCTTTCAGTTTTATGTGTTCACTTTCAGTTTTGATGTTTACACTTCACAGAGCATATGAATATATAAAATCCATTAGATCAAAATTGATTAACAATCTGGCACATTTGAAACAATTTTTCCCTCTAGTGCATGGTGTGGTCTAGGGGCTGTGTACTGAAAAAAAAAATAATAGTGGAAGGACTGAGGCCCTGGGTTGACTCTGTCTGGTACTACACGCATATGGAGGCAGTTTCAAACTGCCATGAAATACCTCCCAAGGACTGCCTGGAAAGATGAGTAGTGTAATCTGCTCTGCACAGAAATGAAAGTTTTCCATTGCTTTGGAAACATCAAGGACAAACCTTGTTTCTGATTTAATCACACAGGCAGAGGACTGGCAATCAGCTGCCTGGTCAAAATCTAGAAGAATGTGTACATTATGTTAGCAAACATACAGTGCAGGACAACAGTCTGAAGGCAGCATGTATAAATAAATTTGAAAGTTTGATATTTTCCATGGAATAACAGACACTAACAAATGTAGTATATAAGCTAAGTACCTATGCTAAGCTGTGGCAACAGTAGGCTGTATATCTCACTTAATACATCACAAAGGCTATTCCAGTGAAGCATCCTTCAAATACAGCTGAGAGATTAGACGTGTGTATTCATGTTGTGTACACATGCTCACCTAAAAAGTCTTCTGAACAAGGGTACTAACCTTCCCTGCACTGATCATTTCTACTCCTCCAGGAAGACTGTACACTAGGTGCTGAGATATTTGTATAAAGATTTGACAACAATTAATTGGATGGAGCTCCATCACGCCAGAGAATACAGTTCAACTGCTTACATCTCAGTCTCTGGGGGCCTTACACTCCTCCTCTAGTGAGCGCTTGGCATCAGGCATGGTGACTTTAAGGTCATCTGCAGCATCTCCAGAGCATCCCATTTCACATGCTGCATGAATTTGTAATTAATATGTTTGTAATGAAAAACAGGTCAGAGATCAACAAAGAATATGAAGATTTGTTTCTGCGCAATTCACTGGAGTAAGAGTACGTAAGGGAATGTTTTGGTAAACACTTATGTGGTTATACTAGATGTCAAAAACATGTTTTATTGAGTTGGTTTTTGGCAAATTGTCCTTACATCTAAATTTAAACCTCCATACTTACATGTAGTGCATACATCAATCATTGGAAGAACCTCATGACCTTGGTATTCCAGCCCAGAATACTTGGTCCAACAAATATCCTCATTTTAACTATTTAAAGTCCAAATTGGTCTAAACGCACACTGCAACAGTATTTTTGTGAAAGCTTATTCACATGTGCATTGCAAGAGTGTTGTTTATTTGATCGTGGTATATTTTCATGTGAAAATAATAATAATAATAATAATAATAATAATAATAATAATGCCAAAAGTGGATCCAGTTCCTTATCAACTGCAGTCTTCTCTAGCCACTCAAAACATGCGAGTAGTGATTTTCACAGCCCATTAATCTGGAAGTGATGATCCTAAGCAATTAGCATAAATGAACAGCAGAAGTGAAGTAAATAGCTATATCCTGTGTCATCTCTGGTATGTGTGTACTGCATGCATGCGTGACACTCTTGATTTAGGTGGGTTATATTATCGCTATTGGCGTGCCACTTATGAAATTCTTCACAGATCATTTTTTAGTTGTTGTCTTTTTTTCTTGCTGACCTCAGGAGAAAAAAAAAAAAAAGAAATGCCTTGGACTGCTCACTCAGCCACTCATCGCCCGACTGCGCAGTGACAGGGGCTTTCCCACAGAGAGTCATAAAAACCCATTTCTTTTTATTAGTCCCAATTTTTCATTAAAATAAATTCCTCTCTACAGAGGAAAAGAGAGAGGCGTGGTAAATAGCTCACGCTTAATGAAATCGCTTGATTCATAGTATGTTATTTGTCATAAGAAAAAATAACCCAGAGGTGGGAGGATGCACTCAAATCCAGAAACTGCAGGATGAAACAGAAATGAGACATGGTCTTGATGACAGACCCCTCAACCCCCATTCCAAGTCCCATCCACTCTGCTATGTAAACTTCTAATTATTTCCAATGAAGAACTGAATGTCCTTGGGGAGGACCTAGGCCTGTCTGTTGCTCCACAGAGTTTGAGGCACATTGGCATATAATCGAAGCTGATATAATTAAAAGACATTATAACAAGCCATTTCCATCAAAGCAGGTGTGAAGAAATCTGGTCAAGAGCAGCAGGTGGTGAAGGTCATACGGTTCATTGATGTCCATCACATGCACTTACTGACCCCATTGTTTTTCCAGTTTTATTTTTCTTTGTCATCTTTTTTCCCCCCTTGTCCTCCAAAGCTGGGAGACTCCAGGGCTCCATGCAAACAGAGTGCTCAACTCACGTAGCACTCACCAAGTGATTCAAGGTTTACTCACACATCCACCCACACACATACACACAACACACATACAGAACATTAAATGAAGTTGAAACAAGGTTATGCAGACCCCATAGTAATTTCAGTCATTTCCCAATCTATGGAGTCTGAAGAATTGTCATTAGCATTGTGGTCTTTAAAAATATATTAGTCTTTGAGCTACACATTTTTTTCTCCTCCAGTTATGAAGATAAACGAGATTAGCTTTATAATCAGTGGAAGATTTTGAGTTTGATCGCCAGTGATTTTTCCACTTTCTCTAGGTTGATGGGATGGCCTTCCTTTTTCTGCCATCATGCAGCACAATGCTAGCCAACATGAGTGTCTCTTAGCTAATTTGATGCAACTGGGCCGTTATTGATCTCCAAGCATGTTACATTATCTGCTGGTATTGTGCTAGTGACCGTATGAAAAGAAGAGGTGGCTGGCTTCATGTCTCTGAAACCCCCTTTTACACATGCACAGTAACCCAGAACATTTCCGGACTTTTCCTAGAGGAATTGTATGTGTGAACACAGATGTCTGAAACATTTGTCCCAAACATTACCCAGACATTATCCTGCCAGCTCCCTAGTAAAAAGTCCATGTAATATCTGAACAAGCGCATTTGTTAATAAAGCCAATAACATTCCAGAGAGTCGTAGTGAATCTCCTGTGCACGCTGCACAGGTACTGCCCCATGCCTAAAGCACAAGGAGCTGTGATTCTGGACAACTTTGGAAAATTTTCAGACCTGATTATGTCTGACTTTTTCCAGCATTTCTATGTGAAAACAGCTTGAGTCTTCACCCTAGTCTTCACCGTCCCAGCTTGGTCCTATAGTTATAACTATAGCGAGTGGAACTGATAATGATACATTTGTGAGAACATGAGTAACACATTTAAAGAATGACAAGAGAAATGTCCAAATGTATATATCCAGTCAAAATTACAGAAAAAAGCCTGAAATCTAATAATGTTCGTTTTTTTTTTCTTTGCCTATTGGTTCATCTAAGGTTGCACCTGCAGAGGACTGTTGCAACAAACTGAGTCACCTTGAGCCTTGTATTATGAGGCCCTTGAAAGCACCTGGCATACAGAGACCCAGAGACCCAGTGGCCTATATAGTATTTTTCCCTAGATAACAATTGGATTTGTAGAAGTAATCCAATAATCCTTGGTAGTGTCAGCTCAGAGGTCTAAGGCCACTTCCCTTTTGCCAATAGCACTGGAAATCACACTGACAACTGGACTTTTTCAGATTATGTCAACAAAATGATATAGCAAACACGTGCATTTTGACAACAGCAGTGTAATTTTTTATCATTATTCTGAACTAGACCCTAACACCCTAGCTTTTTTAAATTCCACCTATTATCTAGAAGTTCCCCAATCACAGAGTACTAGGGCACTAAAGAGTGCAGGCTAGCTTTTCAATGTTTGCAATTGCTTTGTTCTTATTTTGGTTTGTGTGGCAGTGTAAGTCATTCAATGCAGTGACAGAACTGCCAACTTTGGTGTTTTTCTCTGTCAGTATAAGTATATGACTATACCATACTTTGGTGGTGCTGTGGCCTTTGTGGGCCTCAAGGGACTGTTTGGGGTGCAGAACTGCAGAGTATGCAATGCAAAGAACTTTTTTGTGTGAATCCTTTATTGCTGGTGTGTGTTGCCCTTGTGGTGTAGCTTAGCTGTGCAAAGTGTCTAGTGTAGTTTTTGCATTGTTGTATGGACCAGGATGTTGGCTTTGCTGAGATGTTTAATGCCCACAGTCCTCAAACCGCTTTTCCATATTTGTGACACATCTTTCAGTTTGGTGTGCTTGGGGATAGAGTGGGTGGGGGTTTCTCTCTCTTTCTAAAGATTGTGTTCCTTAACCCAGTAAAGAGCATTAAAGAACTAAAGAGCGTTTACAGTGTATTTCTTCAGTCTTGTAACTGCCCTAATTTAAGTTAATATATATATGTAAAAATGTATAGTCTTTCGTGACTCTCTCTGCCATTAAAGAATTTTAAAATATTTCACACTGAAAGTTTATCCTCAGTTTTAAGATTGCCAGTGCAAACTGGAATGCATTATCAGTGATGTTTCCTGGTGTCCTCAAGTGTTTTGGGATTTTCAACATCAGACACCCAGAAGTGATTAGTTCCAGGCTTGTATCCCAGTAGAAACTGGACCACAGACTTGCCCTCTTAATCCAAAGCCACCTCGGGGATTTTTTAGCAGTATCAAATGCAGCCTCCAAGGTCTTGCTTTTTGCTGTCCCAACTACACCAAGCTAAGACAAGACTCTTACCAACCTGCAAATCCTTGGCAGCCTACTTGTGATAGTTCACAATAGATGTTCCAGCCCTGCACCCGACATTGCTTCACTTGCTTCAGGTACTAGGCCTTCTTCTTCTGTTTGCCTCCTCCATACACTCTTCCCAGGGTACCCATGTTTGCCAGTGTCTAAAAAAATGACCATGTCAGGTCGGATCAGATATACTCTGGGCTGCATGTCAGCAGCTAAAGCAAAAAAGCTTGTTGTCTTTCTTTTGTGTTGTGTGGGCTTCTTCCCTACTTTAACAAACAGAAAGGCTTTTTTTGGCAGGTACTATTTGTTGGTAGTACTAATGACTGAGGCTACTATCTCAGCAACTGCTTTGAGGACCATCGCTGAGTGCTCTTGGGCAACTGCTGAGGATGTCATCTAGTGATGCTTTCCCAGTGCTGAAGGGCCAGGAT